>NC_044203.1:29929970-30616636 GCF_900880675.1 Sparus aurata
ACCTATAGCTCTGCTATAGAGGTGTCCATAGTGGGCTGGCGAGCACAGCCCACTAACTAGACAATTCCCCGCCGGGAAATCGCGAGAGTGGGCTGTGCGCTTTGCCCCGTGACGAAAAAGCAAACATGGCATCAGCAAAGTTTCCTCACCATCAAGCGGGAAAGGCCTTAAGGACGCTTAAGCATGGATGTGTGTGTGTGTGTGTACATGTCTCTCTGTCTGTCTGTCTGTCTCATGTGTGTCTCCTGTCTGTCTGTCTGTCTGTCTGATGTGTGTCTCCTATCTGTCTGTCTGTCTGATGTATGTCTCCTGTCTGTCTGTCTGTCTGTCTGTCACTCTCTCTCTTTGCCCAGCTGATTTCGGTTGCTAGGTGACAGTTGGCAGGGGCCGTAGCAACGGACTGTGAGGGAGTCAGTTGGCCCTCTCCACTCTGCTGCACGAACATTCCCCCATACACAATCATTGAAAACCCAGAATTTCTCCAAAATCACCCACCATCGTTCAAGGATCACAGTTCAAAAACTACACATCATAGGAAAAAAGTTCAAATACAACAAAACTACTCAAGACCTGTGCCTACATTTTAAAGCTGGAATGGTGTTTCTAGCTGAATGTATGCCAGGGCAGGAGATGTTTGAAAAACATCGCAGATTTGCGAGTTTTTTGAACTCATCCCATTCATTCCTTATGGGAAGTGTCTCGCAGCTGTTCGCGTCTTACGACGCGAAAGATTAGTATTCTAGAAAACTGAATTATTGCATACAGAGTCCGATCAAGCCGCACATTGAATGAGTGAAAAAATGATTGTTTAATGTAGTTTAAATGTTGGGAAATATACTGTGTGTGTGAGTCTGTGTGCATGTGAGAGCACGCTTAAGCAGCTCTGTGTGTGTGTGTCTACATGTCGCTCTGTCTGTCTGTCCGTCTGATGTGTGTCTCCTGTCTGTCTGTCTGTCTGTCTGTCTGATGTGTGTCTCCTGTCTGTCTGATGTGTGTCTCCTGTCTGTCTGTCTGTCTGATGTGTGTCTCGTGTCTGTCTGTCTGTCACTCTCTCTCTTGGCCCAGCTGTTTTTGGTTGCTAGGTGACCGTTGGCAAGGGCCGTAGCAACGGCCTGTGAGGGAGCTGATTTGAGAGCAATTTCTGCCTCACATCTAGGACGTCAAACTAGTGCTATTTGGTCAAAATCATACATGATATCGACAATTTTTTTTCACGATCGAGCCAGAAAGGCCTTAAAGAACACACTCATTAAGTTTTGTGGTCCTAGCTTCAGAAATGTGGAAATGGCAGCGAGTTAAAAAAGAGTGCAGTTTTGGAAATCCTTCTCCCGATTTACATTGGAGTAAATGGAGCATTTCAGAGCTACTCTTGTCGGTTAGCGGTCGATAATTCAAAAACCGTAAATCCTACCGATAAAGTGGACACATTGGGAGAAAGAAGACAAGTGTGGCTACAACTCTGGAAAGTATCACTGTTTTTGAGCCTAATTTGTGGCCAGGATCGTCACGGAAAGAGAAAATCTCTGAGCGAATTTTTGAATCTCGCTCACTCTGTCAGTTGGTCCTCTCCACTGTGCTGCACGAACATTCCGCCATACACACTCATTGAAAACCCTGAATTTCTCCAAAATCACTCACCGCCATTCAAGGGTCACAGTTCAAAAACTACACATCGTAGGAAAAAAGTTCAAATACAACAAAAATACTCAGGACTTGTGCCTACATTTTAAAGCTGGAATGGTGTTTCCACGTGAACGTATGCCCGAGCAGGAGATGTTTGAAAAACATCGCAGATTTGCGAGTTTTTTGACCTCGTCCCATTCATTCCTTATGGGACATTTGTCGCATGTTGTGCTCCGCACAGCCCACTATGGACACCTATAGCTCTGCTATAGAGGTGTCCATAGTGGGCTGGCGAGCACAGCCCACTAATAAGAAGAGGCGCGGTGAATAACTCTGCTATAGAGGTGTCCATAGTGGGCTGGCGAGCACAGCCCACTAACTAGAAACATTTGCATTTCCTACGAAAATACAGTGTGAATGCTGAAGACTGAAGCGAAATCTGTACTGCTGAACATACTGCCGAAAATGCATAAAAGTATGAGAATGTTGGAAAAAAAAGGCGAAAGCTGAAGATTAAGAGGGAAGGAAGATGCTGAAATGGTGAAAGAAGGCAAAAAAGGTGAAAAGTTAAAGGCTGAGAAGGACCGAAAAAGGTTAAAAAGGTGAAAAAATATGAAAGGCTGTAGAGTAAGAGGGCTGGGAAGAGGTTAAAATGGTAATAAATATGAAAAGCTGTAGAGTAAGAGGGCGCGAAGAGGTTAAAAAGGTTAACAAAGGATGAAAAGTTGTAGAGTAAAAGGGCTGGAAGAGGTTAAAATGGTAATAAATATGAAAAGCTGAGTTTTGAAGAGGACTGGAAGAGGTTAAAAAGGTGAATAAAGGATGAAAAGCTGTATAGTTAGAGGGCTGGAAGAGGTTAAAAAGGTGAATAAAGGATGAAAAGTTATATAGTAAGAGGGATGGAAGAGTTTAAAAAGGTGAAAACATGAAACGCTGTAGAGTAAGAGGGCTAAAAGGGCTTTAAAAGGTGAATAAAAGCTGAAAAGGATATAAAGCTGTGGAGAAAGATGGAGGAAAGAGTTTGAAGAGATGAAAAAAGATTGAAAAGGAGAAAAGCTTAGAGGACTAAAAGAGTTCATAAAGTTGAACATTTTCATAGCTGAACATGAAGCGGAATGTTTGAAGGAGTTGAAAAGGCAGGAAGACGGATATTTTAAAAAGCTGACAGGGCAGAAAAACTTAAGGGGGCTAAAAGAGTAGAAAAAGTTGAACATTTTAATTGCTGAATATGAAGTTGAATGTTATATGAAGTTGAAGTTGAAAGTTATATGAAGGAGCTGAAAATACAGAAAAATTAATGTCTGAAAAGGCTAAAAAGCTGTAGAGTAAGAAGGCGGAATGAGTTTAAAAAGGTGAAAAAAGACTGAAAAGGCCAAAAAGTTGTAGAGTAAGAGGGCAGAAAGAGGTTAAATAGGTGTAAAAAGGCTGACAGGTGAGAAGTTAAAGGCAGAAAGAGGTTAAAATGGCTGCAGACATGCTGCAGCAGGAGCAGAAACAAAGACGAAAATGTCCCCATAAGGAATGAATGGGAGAATGCCTCCCAAACTCCTGCGATTCTTGAGAAAACTGTTATAGTTATCGCCAAAACATGTTATATGTTGAGTAACAGGAGACATTGCTGAACGCACCCATGTTATTTTTATTTCTGTAGAGTGCATAATGAGGGCACAGGAGCGAGAGACAAAACATGTACCGTCTGCGATCCTCCAGAAATTTTGGCTCAAAATTAACATTGCGGCTTATGGGGAACATTCAGGAGTGCTTGTCGCTCTTGGTCTTCTAAATTCAAAACCGTAAGTCCTACAGCTGAAATGAGACCATCAGCTGAAACCCAACAAGATTTCCTACATGTATATGCCTATATTGTCTATGTCAAGTACAAGATGTGGGATCCAAATCAAGCTGAAGCAAAAAAAAATCCTGTTTTCGGAGCTGCTCCTCACTCTGGGGTGCGGCAGTTGATGATGTCACGCACTCTAGCTCACGCAATACACACCCATTATAAACTCAGAAGACGGACTTAAAATCCTTAAAACTAAAACTGCGACCATTTCAAAACCGTACAAGATTTTTGAAAACTGAATACAAGGTCAATAGTTCAAGTTTTTGTGATTCATTTAAAGTTTGAATGGTGTCTCTCGCTCAACGTATGAGGAACAAGAAGAGGTTGAAAGTCGATGAGTTTTGAAGAGGATTTGAAGCTTTTCCCATTTACTGTAATGTTAAATTATTTTTGGAAAAAGCTGAATAGCTGAAAAAGTTGAAAAGTTGAAAAGCAGAAGGTTGAACGAGCTGAAAGAGCTGAACATTTTAATATTTGAATGGTTTGAATAGCTGAACGTATGCTGAAGTTATAGCAGAATGAAATTTGAAAAAATCCCCATAAGGATGAATGGGGAAAATTTTGTATTAAAAGCTGAATATTTCCAAAAGTATAATAGTTAGAAAAGCCAAAAGTAATAGCCATCATGTCCTTAAAGAGCTGAACATTTTGATATTGGAATGGTTTGAATCGGTCAAAGTTTGAAGGAGTTGAAAAGTGCCAAAAAACGTACGGAAGAATAATAATAAACTCCAGAAGAACAATAGTGTGAATGCTTGTAGCATTCACACTAAAAAGGTTCATACACAATCAGATGTGTGACCATTAAAACATTTAGGCTCAGTGATTATTTCACAATTAGTGCGTGACTTCCCTTGCTGCCACCTGCTTCCATTTTGCCACCTTGCTGTGTGTTTGTGTGTGTCTGTGTGTGTGTGTGTGTGTGTGTGTGTGTGTGTGTGTGTGTGAGTGTTTGTGTGTTTTAAGTCTCTGTCTTAACTCAGTATTTGTGTAATGTATAACTATTGTATATTAATCCTTTGTTTTCATTGTGATAATTCTGTTTTCTAATCTAACATTTTAACATTGTTCATTGTATTGTAGTTTACTTTAGGTTGACTTAGTACATCTGTCCAGGGACAACAGATGGAAAATAGCCTTTTGCCTAAGTCTGGTGCATTTACAGGAATGTTTAATTAATGTACACTGTCCCTGTTAAAATAAACCAATAAATAAAAATGAAATAAATACAGAGCAACACAAGAAACTAGGAGGTGTGGGCCATCACAATTTCCACACCACAGTGCAAAGACAACTCAAGGGATTAGGACTAAACGGCAGTGTAGCGTTAAGAAAACCACTTATCAGTGAAGCCATTTTTCAAGATGACAATGCCACAATTCATCAGTCTCAAATTGTGAGAGTGGTTCAGGGAGCATGACACATCATTTTATCACATGGATTGGCCACCACAGATGTGAACCCCATTGAGAGTCTTTGGGATGTGCTGGAGAAGACTTTACACAGCAGCCCGACTCTCCCATCATCAATACAAGATCTTGCCAAAAGATTAATTCAACTCTGGATGAAAATAAATGTTGTGAAATTGCATAAGCTCATCAAAATGATGCCATGGTGAATGCGTGCTGTAATCAAAACTAAAGACGGTCCAATGGAATATTGGAGTGTATGACTTTTTATGGCTGGGCAGTGTATGATATCTTTGCCACTGAGGATGAGATGAGGAAATGTCTGCATGAACATTTTTCCTGAATATCAATTTATTTTCATTGAGAATCAAAGGTTTATCTGTCAGAAAAACATTTCCTTTGAGCCACTTTCACTTATTTCAGTGTTTGTGAAGATGTGCAGCCTGTTAATTCAAATAAAATAAAAAACAGTTTAAAAGAATTAAAGGAAGCCAGAAACAGTAATCCTCTTTTGCTTTGTACATTGTGTTTCATAAAAAAGATCACATACTGCGAGCGATCAACAGCAATTACCAAATGGATCAATACCTTGTGTGATCCAGCTGAAACACACATTCAAAATTAACATTGACAAGCTTCAAAGAGACACATTTGTAATTGTCCCCATTGGATTAAATAAATGTCTCATCATGAATGTATTGATTATTTCAGGTAGCAACAGTAGCAGCTGTTCAACAGCTGCTATCAGAAACTCTGAATGATTTGAGTGACACAGAGCTCAAGGAATTCAAGAACATTCTGCAGTCGACTGTTTCCCTGAAGAACCTCCCAGATATCTCATCGATGTGGAGTTACAGAGCAGGCAGAGCAGATATAGTGAATCAGATGGTTCACACCTACGGCCAACAGTCTGTGGAGTTAACCAGGGAGGTTTTGATGGACATGAAGAGGACTGATCTGGTTCAGAGGTTGTCAAAGCCCAGCTCAGGACTCAAAGGTAAGAGTAAGAAGACAAAAAGTGTCTCATAAAGGTCTAATAAATAGATTGTATAATTCATAATAAAAAAAATAAAAACGTAAGGGATGGGCATGGATCAATAAATCATTATTGAAATAATCTAATCAACAACTCACACTGTCTCAACAAAAACTGAATGTTGTAAGTTTAACAAGGTTAGTATTTGTTTCAGGGCTTTTGAATTGGATTGCTTTAGATTGTGAAGGTGTTTATGATTATGTATCATTTTGTGAAATTTTTAATTTGCATTTCTTTTTAAAGTAAGTGAACCGTATTAAAGTTGATTATACTCTTTTTATGTAATTAGATGATAACCATCTGAGTCAATTTTTAGTTCTTTTCTCCTCAGTGAAACACTCTGTGGGTTTACTGTCACAGAGGAGTAAACAAACAGGAAATATTTTCTTATTTAGGGAACTGGAATCAGAAAATTTGGACTCCCTCTCTCTTAAAAAGTTGTTCAGATCAATAAACTGATTATCAAAGTACTTTCAACATTTCGTTGCTCTGATTGGTTGTAGGTCTATCCCATTGCAGAAGCATTTTGATAACCACTGATAACTTGACCCTTTGAAGTAGAAAATGTGCAAAGAGATTCCAGACTAATCCGATTTTGGAATTTGTTTGGGGATGCCTGGTTAACAGATCTATGTAGAATATCATGTTTTACCAGTAAAAAATATGGACAGTTACCATATGAGTTTATATATCAACATAACGTTGTTTAAAGACAATCCTATTTGTCTTCACAAGGTCCTTCCAGAAGCCTTGAGCATGAAGACTTTGGAAGTGCTATGGTAATACCTTATATTCATTAAATTGTTACGTTTATTTGTTCATTTACATGATGCTGGAAAACAAGTCCTTTCCACTTATTTTCTAAATTGATCCTGTTCTGCAGCAGGACTCCAGTGACTGGACTAAACTTGAACCTGAAGTGAACAGTACAGATGCAGATGAGGCTCCAACTTACAGGTAAAATAACATCATAAATACTGCGTCACAGTAAACTGGAACTAGAGGAAATATTAAGATTGGTTCTTGGAATTTATTATACAAAGAAAACTAAAATCTTTCTGTGTGCTGTTACTGGTTATGTGCCCATGAAACTCGCATTCTGTCCCACGACTCAGCCTTCAGTCTGAAGCAGGAAACTTTGAATGCAGTGTCTCTGGTTTGCGCTGGGTCTGTAAGGAGAAGGTCAGTCTTAAGTACCAGTTTTGCTCTTGGGAGGAACCTATGGAGAGGATGGAAATTATCAGTTACATTCCTGCAGGTCCACTAATGAACATCACAGTAACTGCCGGGAAGTTGCATGAAGCGTACCTGCCACACTGGATCTGCATAGGTTAGTGAACATGGAAGAAAATAACAAAATAAATGTATAAACTTTAAAGTTCTGACTGCATGTGTAAAAATCTAATTTAATCATTTCCTCCTCACTAATCGTGTGTGCTTGTATTTTTTTTGCAGATAACGACCCTGAAATTAGAGACAAGTTTGCAGTTCTACACATCGGTGACTGTGGAGACGTTGTGGAAAAAGTGGCTGAGGTCACATCGTCACATGTCAAGCTGTCAGAACCACATTTCTCTCCACTCATGGTTCTGGTGAAATTAGGCTGGTGGTCAGTGGACATAAACTGTTACATGTTGATATACAAGACCAACAAAGCATTCCTGACGCTTCATGTTTATCTGATCCTGTGTGATCCACGACTAAAAGAGGTTATTTCATATCTTACATGGTATAATAATTAAAATGACACATACACACAACATAGACAACAATATTGGCTGCTGTTAATTTGTTGCAATTAGTGTTAAAAAGCTTCTCTGTTTTGTTTTGTTTTTTTCTACAGGAATTGGACAATAGACAGTCAACAAAAGGGTACCAAATGATCGAAAAGCCACATCCAGAGACGCCCCTGAGGGTGAATGATTTTTTCATCCTAACAGCGGGTTTGGACGGTGTAGAAATTGATCCTGAGGTATGGTTTGAACTGCTTTCAGATATTTGGAGTGAGCTGTGGTTCAGGGGCCAGTTGCATCAACGTAGTTTAAGACTAGATGAGGCCTTAGACTGGTCTTAACTTCTAGGAAGTTTCATACAATAGGAGGAATACAATTGTCCAACAATCTGCTCTGGTTTTCAATATTTTTTACAAGAAAACCTGACAAAGTGATCAAACTTTACTTATATGTTTTAGTAGCGTTCTGCAAGTCTCATGCAAAAGTCTCATGTCGGTCTTAAACAGTCAAGTGGAAGGCTTATAAAGCACACTCCACTTACCCATATACAAGCTGGGTGCTACTGTTACTTTCTCCACCTGCACGAGTGATGAAGACTCAAAGAGATCTCAAGACCAGCTATGAGTATATCTTCTGTTCCACTAGCCATCAGTCCACAGGGTATATTTTGTCAATCCTTTGAGAAGCTCAGATAATAACAATATTAAAACTACAGTTTTTTTCTTAGTGTTCAACCTGTAGTTACATTTCCCTGTGGGTTTTTGATGTATTGAGAAAACCTCAATGTTTGCGGAGGTTTTTGAAAACTTTGGAACCTCATATCCTCATTACCCTCATAGATATGTCATGTCTTTGATTGAAGTGAAAATACCACCACAATGTTCTTAAGCTCATTTTGTAAACATGAAAAGAAGAAAAGAGAAATTCTGGTGCACATTTGCACAAAGTCTACCTTTTATTAATTTCCCTTGTTGTTTTTTTTTTTTTTGTTTCACAGAAAATAATGCTCAGATATAACAGATACCCAAATTTCTTTGAGGTGCATATTAAAAAGGCAAACACAGACTTCAAGCTCATGCTCCGACGAGAAAACAAGAGTGAACCTGTACGGACTTGTACCATTCGAAAAGGTCAGCTTCAGATAATACCACAAGAATATATGTGAACTGTCTGTGTACCAGTTTAACTTCATTGAGTTAAATATACATCATTAATGGAGCATGTCTGCTGTTAGATAAAGGAAGTAAAGTTAAAGCTAGTTATCAATATTTTTTTTGTCAATGCATTTTTTTCAGATGATTACCAAAGTGCTGCTCATGTACAAGGTAAGAAAATTAAAATAATTTTTTTCTAGAAGAATTGCACTTTAGATTTCAGAGTGTGGAAACGCTCTACACTGCTTCTCTAACTTTCCGTTGTGCGGTCAGTCTCCTCCAAGAGTAAAAGTCAAGTAAGGACTGATCATGACTTGCAGCATGTTTACTTGGTTCTTTTTGTATTGTTTTCACCCTCTAAGTCTATTGCTAGTGGGTTATTCCTTCCTCTGACGTTTAGTCCATGTTGACAATCTGTGTCTGTGTTTAGACTGCTAAACCTGTGCTGTCTGTACATAATGTCAAACTCAAAATACTCAAAATCCAGGTGCCTGAAAATGTTAATGCAGGCAGAAAAGAGCTGAAAGTGAGAGGAAGGGGCAACAATTTGCTAACCAGTGTTGTTTTTGCCAAACTGGAATCAGTACTTCCAATAGTCAGTTCTGCCCTCATCATGCAGATGCAGCTTCAGCGGACCAACCATCATTGCTCCCTCCTCCTACCCAACTCTCAGCAGCTGAACGAGGAGAAGGTGAGCAGTATTTTGTTCCTAGTAGCTGGCTCATTTTTTTCAGAGCAATCGATGGAGCTGATGATGGCTACTTATATATCATCCCCATGTGGTTTCAGAGAAGTCCTGCAGGGCCTCACTGGCTTCCTGAGTCTACCTCCTTGCAGTCCTTGTTGAGATAGGCTGCTCTTAAACTGCAGAAACATACATACTAAGGCGTTAACGACATGTAGTTGTGGTTCGATCTACATAGTAAGGGTACGGCAGAGGCTATATGTGCACTTTTAGCAAAATGTCCAGTAGGGCTGCACGATTCTGGAAAAAATGTGAATCACGATTTTTTTGCTTAGAATTGAGATCACGATTCTCTGGCACGATTTTTTTCACAAAATGTTTATTGCACTGATGAACTTGAACAAAACAAAAAAAAACATTGTAGTATGGCAGAGGCCTACTACTATGCCTCTGCCAAAGCAATGTTTTTTTTTGTTTTGTTAGTTCTATCATTGGATGATAAATGATTTTTACAAAAGTAAAAAAAAAAAAATTAGTCTCCAAGATGAGAGGGCATCCTCTAATACCTGATGTTGTACAGGGTTTATTGGGGCCGTAGCTTTGGCTAGGTGATATGTGATAGCTGCTGTGATCGGCTTTCTAAAACGGAGGCCTAATATTCTTCCTTTTCCAAAAGCCGCCTCAGAGGTAGGCGTAAACATGTGACGTGACGTGACGTGAAGCCCGAAGTTGGGCTGCGAACAGCTGACAACGAATTTGTCTTCAAAATAAGAGCTTTACATTGCACCCCATTGGAGTTTAGAACTGGGTTCTTAGCGGGGGGCTTTTAATTTGAAAGTAGCGACCGTTTCTAGCTTGTCGCTACAACAACAAGCTAGCAGTCGAGGCGGAAATAAGTGTACCGTCCGAGGCAGCAAATCGGCGGACCAAAACAGACCCCCAATTTGCCGCCCTCTGTCTAAAACCGCGGACCTAGCCGTCAATAGGACGGGCAGATTGGCGGCTTGCTGCCCCCTCTAAAAACGGCTTCTCACTCACTCCTTCCAAACACTTAACTGCAAGTGGGCTTCCGCCACTGAATCACGTGTTGTAAAGACGCTTTACCACAGGTTGAGGGCGGAGGCAGCGGCCGTGCTGCGTTTGGGGGCGCTTCAAAAAATCCGGGAGGAAAATAGGAGCATTTGTTTGTGATTCGGCTCGAGATATAAAATGCTTCAGAATCGCTGTGTGTAGAAATGAGATCACGTGTATGTGTGAATCGAGATCGCGATTTTTTAACGATTTTTTGTGCAGCCCTAATGTCCAGTGTTCTTTTTCCCTGTAGCGCCATCAGAAAACTGGTGGAAAGTTATTATGAAGTCTAGCTTAACCTAGTTTAAGTTTCACTGGTCAGAAAAGCCTTGGTCATGTAATAGATTTGGACCACATACGTTTTTGTACTTTTGTACTGTTTCACCTCATCAGAGACTGTGTCATGAGACCTACGTGCATTAAAAATGCTTCAATTAATGCAAAACAAATACAACTGAACTATTGAAATTACAACAATGAAATCATAATGCATGATTGCTTTTGGTATTTGATTAATTTGATATACACTTTGAATATAGAGAGTACACATTATACAGCATCTTGTAATAAAAGCTATATTAAAGATGTAATATGAAGAATTTCTGCCCTACATTGTCTAAAAATGACTCTGTTGAGTTGTGTACTGAGTTGTGTACTTACATTGTCACAGATGTTTCAAACATTGTTCAAATCTACAGAAACACATTACTTTATTCATGGTAACATTTCAAGGTGTGTTTCATTTGGTTGCCATTCAGGATAGGCAGAGAATGAGGAAGGAAGATGGCCAATGTGACCAAATGAACTGTGAATAAAACTTTACCTCGCTCGTGAACATTTATGCCTGAGTCACACAGTAGATTTTAATTGGCAATGGTGGTTGTTTAAGAACACCCATGATTCCACAGCATGTATGTCTTTTGTGATCCCTCGTGGCAGATCTTACATTTTTCCCTCTTTCCTCAGACGAGCACTTTGTGGACAAACATCGACGTCAGCTGATCGAGAAGGTAAACAACATTGCACCCATTTTGGATGAGCTCCTCGACGAGAAAGTCATCCAACAGGACCAATACAATACAATCAGGGCTCTGCAAACCCGTCGGGAGAAGATGAGGGAGCTCTATTCTGGTCCCCTACAAGCCAGTCCGTCCTGCAAAGACATCTTCTACAAAATCCTTGAGAAAAAGGAGCCAAGACTCATTGATGCCCTCAAGGAAAAGAAGTGAATGTGGTGGAGAAACACCTTTTTTAGACCAAGTATACAGTCTACCCGACACAAAATACTTTTTTAAACTAAAAATAGAGAAATGTCTGCAGTGTGTGATGTCTTCCTTCAGGAGAGCCTCATTGATCCCTGCCCTGATCAAGGAGGCTAAGTTAATTGCCGAAATCATGATTCAGAAAATATTTTTCAGATAATCATGTTAGAAATTACTGAAGGGTCTCACCAAGGACTTTTTTTTTTTTTTTTCCAAGTATTAAATGAAATGCGACTCTTTTTAACCTGATTATTTTATGTTGGCATAGTTTTTACATAATGTACTTCGATTTATGCCAAATGTGCTAAAAGACAGTCTATCTTGTTTTATGACTTTTACTCTGTCAAAAGAAAAAGAAAATGTCTTCTTTTCAATGGTCTTTTTCGTGAAATCTCCTGATTGCTGTGTGTGTTTTTTTTACATTTTAATTGAATGGAGGTAAACATATTCTAAAAAGCAGTAATAGTAATGCCATAGATTTTATAAATCGTGTGTGCCTTTTTTGCCTCAGGTTTTTAAAATCCTGCCATTTATCACAACATAACTTATCCACACAACTTTAATTTTTTTGACAAAGGTGTCAAATCGTGGACATCGTTTTTACCTGTATTGTACTTTCTGAAGTAGAAGAAGAATCTTTATTTTTTTTAAAACATATCATACAATGTACAACATGATGAAATTGGTGCTCTTCATTTAACCCTTCCCAGGGGAAGCAGTGAGCAGCCAACACATGGTGCCCGGGTACCAACTGCAGACAGAAACCAGTGCGTCGGTGCAGGGAACTGTGATTAAACCTAATGTTCATGTTTTAATGGTGGGGAACAAACCCAGGACCCCCTGGTCTTCTTCTTGTTTATTTGTGTTGCATTTAAGTGTATAACAGTACTGTTTTTGTAACTGTATTGTGTTTTTATTCTTTTTGCTTTTCTTTTTTGTTCTTCTAGCTTAACACTTTTTTAAGCCTCCTGTTGAAATGTTTCACACAAAGCAAAGTGCATCTCGTTCACAGTTGAACGTTACCATTATGTCCATAAATAAACGAAACTGAAAACATTTATTTGTGTCTATACTGGCAATGTTGTCAGTCAGTAAATATTCAAGGTTAAATTGAGTCTTTACTTAATTGTAGGATGATTATTCATGACTGTGAGCTTCCTGCTCAGAACCTTTTTTCACACATGCAGAGAAATCATAGTGGTTCTGATTGTTTCCTGTAAACACTGTTTTAATAACAAACTACTTCAGTTTGTATGATTGTGATGTACTGAAGCTATCTTATTTAAAATGTTGTGGGAGTTCTGTTTTCTCAAATGGTGTAACCATGCTTACCATTTGTCAGAGTCTGGATGGACTGTGCTGCAGCTTCTCTCTGAAATGTTATGAAGTTTATCTCATTCATGAATATCATCAGATCTACTATGCCATTCTATGGTACTGTCAGACCTGGGCGGAAATGAGGACTCAGATGCGGAAGGTGAACAGTTTAGACAGGCTTTTATTCTGACTTCTGTCTCGACTGTAGAATGAGTGACAACTCAACTGGCTAAGAAACTCTGATCTAGTCAGAACAAAGAACACACACACGAAACCAAAATTCACTCCACAAGGGAGGAAACAGAAAACTCAATGTCTACTCTATGCTTCGAGGGATTATGCTATAAAAATTACTTACAAAAGAAAACCACTCTCGAGGAGGGAAAAAAGCAAAAGGCTGAGAACAAAATTTAAGCTGCACTGAGCTAAGAAAACTACAACGCAAAGTCACTCCGAACAGGAGGAAAACAAAAGCACTATGAAAACTTCTCAAAAAACAAAGCTGACCAAAAATGTTATCCAAATCAAAATCACTCTTCTACAGAGGTAAACAGAATTTCAGAAATCAAAAGTGTGACAATACTTAGGCGCAAAGGCTGTGACAAGGCTGTGGATCAAGGCTGGACGTATTCGACGAGACGAACGAAATACTCTGGCAACGAGACAGGGGAAGACACAGACTATATACACATGAGGGAAGGGAACACAGGTGGAAACAATCATGGATCAGGGGAGACGTCAGACCGGTGACACAAGAGGAAGGGCAACTGACCTGAAACGAGAGGAGAGTTACTTTTCAAAATAAAACATGAAATTCACAAGACAGAAAACCCAAGACAGGACAGTCCTCACCGCGGTGTGACAGGTACAATCTCATTTGATTTTCTTATACAAGTTACATCTGTTTGAGAATTAATCTTAAAATATTTCCCTCTGAAGAGACCAAAAGCTAAAATACACACTTTTGTAATTGTCACAATAGTTTGTATATATAGATATATAGAGAGATTTTATTTTATCACAACTAACATGAAACAGTATTTCCTGTAACCAGAAGTAGCCCAACAAAAGTAGCAAAAGTACAGATTTGTTCATTTAACTCATAATGAAAAACTGCATTTTGTTTTGATATTGGTATTCAGGATGTTTGAGGACTGAAAACAATATTTAACTCAGCCTAACTGAAGAGTAATAAACTGGAAAAAATGCATACTGTAATGATGTAATATACATGTAGAAAATAATTTTAGTATGTTTCATGCAAAGTCAAGCATAAAACATGTCAGTGCGATAAACAGGTTTGGGGAGTAAAGAGGGAGGTGACCTGTAATCTGAACAACACTTCAGACTGGAGGAACAAGCTGAAGATGTGTCTGGTTTTTAAAATTACTTTGTTTTCAAATCTTTAGATATACTGAAACAGACGCCGACATACAGACGAACGGAGGGAGAGAGAGAGAGACCAGGTGAGTTTCATTGCATAGGAAGACTTGAAGACTTGTCGTTAACACCGGAGAGCAGAGCTGCTTCACGGTTAAACTGTTTAAATAAAACGTTGGACGGTTTTCTTCAGTTGACAAGCAAGTTTAAAGTCTACATAAATAGTCAGGTCACCTATCTGTGTTTGGTTTGTTGTGTTTATGTCTTCTTCTTCTTCTTCATCTGCTGCGGCTTGGATTAGGCCCATTTTCTCTTATGAATATGGAATTTCCCTGAAACATTTTTTTAATTTGTTTATTTACAATCTTATCTTAAATACCACATTAATGAAACATATGTATTTCAAGATCAGTCTATAGCATAACATAATATAAATAGTCTATAATACAGGACAGTGCTGCTTTTCAGTGGACAAAAAGGTTTAAGTTCCCTTTTAGGTTCTCTTTCATCTGGTGCCCCACCTGTCCACCACTGTCTCGTGGTTACCATCGGCCTCTGTTACACAGTCAAAGATTAAACAATGACTACATTTATTACTGTACTGTGTTACTGTGCATATGCACCTTTATCTTGCTGTGTATATAAACTGTCCAGAGGTTGTGCAGTAAAATAGGCGCTGGGTTGAGGAGTAAAGAGGGAGGTGACCTGACTGAGACCAGACGGAAGAAGAGAGAGACACCATGTGAGTTTCAGTTCCAGTCCAGCTTGAAGACTTGTCGTTAACACCGGAGAGCAGAGCTGCTTCACCGGTAAACTGTTCTTCTTCTTCCTTCACAGCAGTCTGATATTAAATAGACATTTTAGAGTTAGCTAACACATTGCTAACGTTCATGTTTCCAACGGTTAACGGTTAGCTAGTTTTCTTAAGTGGTTTAATACGACGGTTGAGTTTTAATTGTTATTTAGGAAGACGATAATTAACGTGAATAGAGTGTGTGTGTGTCTGTGTGTGAGAGAGAGAGTATAACGGCCATGCTATCTTAATTAGCCTAGTATTGATGAGAAAGTAGCAGCAGCACAGAGCTGTCATGTCTATTGAAGGTTTCCAGGAGACTCTGTGTGTGAAAAATGTACGTTTCATTACTTCTTTTGTACGTTTACTTTTTAGAGAATATTTAGAAGTAAACTCCGATTGATGCACTCCTTCAGTTAAACTTGTTTTTAAATACATTTTTTTCATGGGCTGTCAGTCAATTAGCCAAAAATTGACTAACTACTAAAAACTACTATAATAATCAGCAGAAGTGCAAAATATTCTCTTGTTTAAGCTTGTCAACTGTGTGAATTTGCTGCTTTTCTCTTTCATATCACATGAAATTAAATATTTTTACTCATTGGAACAATTTTTTTTTTTGCACTTAGGAAATCAAAATGGCTTTTTTTCACAGTTTTCTGACGTATTTCTGACTGAAAGAGTAATCAGTTGATCAATCAATAATCAGCAGATCAATCTCCAATGAAAATGATAACCACATGCAGCCCTTCTTTTATCACTTGTCCTATCTGACTGATCTGACTTCAGTAACTCAAAGATGATAGTTTCGACTACAACAACTTTAACCTTTATGTTGGATCAAATATCTGCATCATTATGTGCCATGTACTATTTTATCTTGTGGCTTCATAAACTGTTTCTGATTGAAACATTTCTTTGTGCAAACTTAAATGTTTTTGTTTTTTTTTACCATTTGTATTAAGTGAGCCTGACAATGTGTGTAGTGTACCTGTTTTAATTAATAACTTTTATCTTATTTGTGCTCTGATAAAGCAAGACAACATTTAGTTTACATTTTATATGTACAATATATGAGATGACAGAGATATGCTAAAAGTTAAAGAGCAGTATATTGTTCTGAAGTCTGGGTGGGTGGTGCTTGTCAAAGAGGCCTCTACATGAATACCAGTACCAAGGTTTCCCAGCAGCACATTTGATTGTAACGAGATTATCAATCATATCCACTTTAGCTGTCAGTGGTTTTAATGTTGAGGCTTATCAGTGTGTATGTTAAAGAAACTAGTGCAGTGCCTGTAAGAAAAGTGTATTCCAAAACTGGGAGGTTAAGCAGCTTTTTCATGGATGGCCAAATGAGGCTGTGTTTGAAGGTGGGACGTCAGGGATATTTAGGTTTGTTGTGAAATCCGATATTCCAGGGTATAATTGGCTGTTTTTGACTATTTTTGATTTTGCCATTATATTTCACCTTAAAAGCTATTTACTTGGTGTCATTATTTTCAGCACAACCTCACATGTGTGACTGTACAGTTCTTTTTTCATTTTGACACACTGTATTAACACAATGGACCTAAAATCACAAAAAAAAACACAAATCCGAGTAGAAAAAGTTTGATTCTTTTACTGTGAAAACCACAAATATGTTTAACCATTTTTTTTTTTTTACTTATGATGCAAATATAAATTGTTGTTTGCTAAATTTGTGCACACATTTAAAGAATGTACAAAGTTATATGTAAATATTACATTTAAATGCAGGCAATGCTCAGGTCTGCCTGAGCTCCTTCCAGCTGAATGAAGAGCTGCACTGCCTGCTCCACATTCAGCTTCTGCTCATTCTGACTCATTAAACAAAAAACCGACTCCACTACACACTAAACACACTACACCAAACACTACATAACACACTAACTATACACTCCAAACACGCTAAATGTCACAAATCTCTCAACTCTCAATATCGCTGTCTACACACCGACCGTCGTTGCCTGTCAATCATCCGCCTAGGTCCCTCCCACAACTTCCTGTTCCTCAACAACCAAACTTGCTGCTTGGACACTTTCGTGACAAAAGCCCGTTTTTACCGTTTCTTCCTGCACCAGACACAAAGCAAACGTGACGGCAATGTTCGCGAAAAAGCGTGGCGGACATTATTTACCCTAGGTCCGGTTTTGGACGTGCCGATGCGTCCGGTCCGTCGCCTCGGGAGGTGGGCCGTGTAGCTAGCGGCTAGCGGCTAGCAGCTAGCTAGCGGCATCCACAGATTCCGATTCCACTTTGTTGTCGCGCGTCTCCAGATCTCCTCAGACCCGAACAGACTCGGTCCGGACTCGTTTAGTAAGGGATAATGCCCGACGAGGTGTCCATTAACAGAAATGAATTTCTGTTAATGAACACCTCGTCGGGCATTATCCCTTATACCATGGTCACTTGCCAAAGAAAAGAAATTCGGACCATTAATTTACATTTTCATGCGTTTTACAATCAAAATAGAAAGTTTTTCACAAGCCATAACTTAGTTTCCCCTAGTAACGCCTGAGGGTTTGACTAATACCTGGAACAATCATTACTCTCCCATAAGATTCTTATGCAACGGAGACGTTGTTCACTCCTCCAGTAAATAGGACGGATCATAGATACGACTTGGCAACGGGAGATATTCTGGTCCGCTCAGCGATGAGCCAGAAAGCTAACGCTATGCTAGCAGGATTCAAAGTCAATAACATTGCATAGGGTTGACAAACAGTAAATATAATTTGACAGTATGCTAGCTAACACGATTAGCTAGCTAACCAGTCATGTCATTGTCCCCAAATCAATAGCAAGATTTCCACGAACTATAGCCGCAGCCTGAAGCAGAGAGCTGAACAGCGTGAGACAACTCGCGTTTCAGTAAATTTAGAAGGGAACTGTACTTTCTGCAGCTTGTGTGTTACAGTCGCCACCCTGTGGTGTTTAGAGGATAAGACACTTAAGGACTGACGGACTGAACTCAGTGCTGGAAATATAATATTAAGGTTTGATACGCCAGCTAGCGCATTAATTTACAGCAGTGAACAGTCAATTTGACTGGAACTACTTAGGTGTCCATATATCAGGGGTTAATGGACACCCTGCAGCCAATCAGAATCGAGTATTCACCCAGACCATGGTATAGATCTCATTAATCCACAGCAGTCAGTTTAGATGCACAGAACAGAACGGACCGAACCGCCGTCAAAATCCCGGTCCAGCTTGCGCCTGCAGGTATAAATCCGCTTGTTTCTTCAGGTATATCGTGGGCTTCAGCTCTGCAGTGATTGGCTCTGGTGCGCACGTGACTGTGGTGGCTCTGGTGGACAATGCTCGGCGGAATGTGTAAAGCATTTATGAAATACTTTATTCACGGTATCATTGCAGTCCAAGCAAATGCTTAGATGCACACCACTGAACCACGCAGCAGCCATATTGAAAGTCTCAGGTCAGTGTGATCCTGATCCGCAGAGATATTTGACCAACAGACACACACACACACACACACACACAGACAGAGATTCCGTGCATTTATAGAAAGATTGCACTTACATGTGGCGCTACAACAAAATGCATCCGCCCGAAAAAAGAAAGTAGGTTCTGCCATTCATGCGTATGCTTAGTGTGTTCACAGTAACCTTCACTTTGCCAGTTAATTTGCCAAATAATCAATTGTATAGAATTTGTGGTTAAGTATTTCCTTTAAACTTTCTGTGAAGTTGCCCTCTTGAATATTTTTAATCAATGGAATTGTCAAGTTTCTTACAAAAAGAGTATTTTGCATTTGAGGTGAAACCAGACTACACCAATTAATGTTGACTTTTCTACTGTCCAATTCTAACAGTGACTAACTATCAACATTTAATTTTATGTCTCTTTTTAAAGAAAGTGATGCCTGACATTGACCTAATCAAAGTGTTTCTCCTCCTCTCCGTCCTCAGTGGAGCACTTTGTAGATAAACACCAGTGTGATCTGATCGCAAGAGTGTGCAATATAGGACCAATCTTGGATAATCTCTTCAGGGAAGGTGTAATCCAACAAGCAGACTATGACACAATCAGGACTATCCCGACCACTCAGGAGAGGATGAGGAAACTCTACAGCGGCTCCCTGAAAGCTGGAGGTCAAGCAGCTAAAGACGTCTTCTTCAGAATCCTTAAAAAGGAGGAGTCATATCTGGTCGCTGATCTCAACAGGAAGGAGTCATAAATGCTGTGACCACCTGAACCTAATATTGTTACAGATTTACAGAACAGAATTTATGGAAATATCCTGTTTTATATCTCCTCTGTTCTGTTATTGATCTTAAAATTGACTTGGTCGTGACTCGAAAAGGTTAATAACCACTGTTCTAATGTGTCAGCGATCAAACCAGACAGCCAGTCAAAGATTCAAAGTGACCACGATGATCATCACGTTTTCAAAGACATATTTTTTTATTTCTGATTTTGCACATGTATAATTATGTCTATGCATTTCTGTTGGTGTTTGTTTTATTCTATTCGTTTATCATTTGTTGCTTTTATGTATATAAATTTTTCTTGTCATCCAACAAGACATTTAAAAAATCAGCACTCTATGTCACTAAAAGCTCTTATGTGGTTCTCTGAAAGCTGATAATGCCTGAAAAAATGTGTTCTTCTCTAATGTCTCCACTTCCAAACGAATGACCGCTTTCTCTCAGAGTTTTATAGTTTATTTTTTTATTTTTATGTGTGTTCTGGACAAGGCCTGCTGTAACATGGTGATGAAGAGGACCCACTCCCTCTGTAGATATAAAAAGCTCATTCTCAGGTAACAAAACACCATTCTTAGTTTGAGGTGATTATACACTGATGAAATCATAACTCAAATATATTCAGTTATTGCCAAGAAATCATCCACAATTCTGCACACTGGACCTTTAGATCCAAATTTATATGGTGTGCAGTGTCTTCCTGCCATGATCAGTGAGGCCCGTTTAATTGGCTTATTTTGATGACATGAGATGAGATTTCATGTAAGATTAGAAACCAGATTCAGAAAAAGGTTTATCAGACGATCATGTAAGAAAAGAGTCAAGAAAACTAGACATGTAATGTTTTTATTAAATTGGCTGAGAGTCAATTTTGTTTATGTAAATTTGTAAAACATGCTTGATTATGAATTTTTATCTGTACATTTTAAATTTGGTTCAAACTTTCACTTTGCCCTAAATATTCTTTTTATCTGGTTTTGTATCTTTTAATTCTGCTCAGTAAGAATGCTTTTCAGTGGCCATTCAAAATGTTTTCTATTTTGAAATGCATCATAAAATCTTGTGATTGCTATTTTAAATTTTGACTTAATGGAATTTCTTAAAAAATAGTATATTGTGACAATCCCTACACCTCCCTACAACAGGGGTCCCTGTTCTTCTTGTTTGTAGTTTGCCGTGACTGAAAGATTCCTTCTCCTCTGTCTTTGTTAGTAAATTATTTTTCTTCTGCCAATTTATGTCTCACATTTTTGTCACAGTCTGTAACCCTGCCTCTGACAATATGAAGCAAGTGTAATAATGAAATGTAGAAATCACATGTGTTTGACTTTCCCTCCAGGTTTTTAAAATGTGCAGGTTGACCTTGACATTTATTTGTGTTCAGAAAGGTTTGTGTCCTTACTGATTCAATGATATTGAGCTGGATCAGTCATTATTGTAGGATGATTAATAGATTAGTCTTTCCTCCAAATAATTTGGAATGTTGCAAAAATTGTATCTCATCAAATGGTGCAAGGCGGCAGGCGGCCATTCTATTGTACAATCTCATTCGATTTCTTACAGATGTTAGATCTGTTTGAGAATTAATTTAAAAATGTTTCCCTCTGAAGAGACCAACAGCTAAAAGACACATTAATGATCACAATAGTCTAAATATATATTTATTTTTAACTGATACAGCGCTTTTTAGGTGACTAAGATTGTATTTAATCACAGCTAAAATGAAACAGTATTTCCTCTAACCAGAAGTAATCCAAAAAAGTAGCAAAAGCACAGATTTGTTACATTTATTATTGTTACGGACCCTCTAATAGAAAGACTATCAGAAAGGAAAGAAGTTAATCTAACCCTAAATGAACCAAAGAAAACTGAAAACATGACAACTGGTGATCTCCAAACTAAACCACAAACAAACTAACAAAACAAAACAAAAACCCCAGCATTGAAAAACGTGTGGGGGTAAAAGGCAACAAGGAGACAAAGACAAAAATATCCCCCTTTCAATGTGAGCTGGGCAGAAGCTCCAGAGAGAGTGAGGCTTCCACTCAATCCTCCTTCAATACTGTCAGGTAATTACAACACACCTGGACCGGTGTGTCTTCCTGAAAGATAAAACACAGACAACAGGAAGAGAGGGCGCCAGAGAACAGGCAGAGCGAGAGAGGAAACTGCACTTTGTTTTGATATTGGACTTCAGTTTGAGGACAGTATTTAATTCAGCGTAACTGAAAAAATAAATCCTCATATTTCAGAATACATATTGTAATGATGTAATATACAGTTTAAAAATAATTACATATGATTCAAATTTAAGTATAAAACACGTCAGTGCTTCAGTTTAAAACTTTACATATACACCTTTATCTTGCTGTGTATATAAACTGGGCAGAGGCTGTGCAGTAACACGACCGTTGGTTTGATGAGTAATGAGGGAGGTGACCTGATGAATCTGAACAACACATCAAGACCCGAGGAACTAGTTCATCTTCTTCCTCAGGCTGCTGAAGGAACGAATAGTAGACGACGTGTGTGGTTTTTAAACTTACTTTGTTTTCAAATCTTAAGAGATACTGAAACAGACACCGACATACAGACGGAGGGAGAGAGAGAGAGAGAGAGAGACTTGTCGTTAGTACCGGAGAGCAGAGCTGCTTCACGGTTTAACTGTTTTTAAACAAAACGTTGAACGGTTTTCTTCAGTTTAACAAAATTGGATGGACTTCAGCTCTAACTACTGAAGCTACTATAAGGTAATAAGTCATAATATTAGCCTAGTTTTTATTACTTTCACTTTCAGAGCTCTACTTCCTTCACAGCAGTCTGATACTAAAGAGACATTTTAGAGTTAGCTAACACTTTGCAAACGTCAAACGGTTAACGGTTAGCCAGTTTTCTAAAGTGGTTTAACACGACGGTTGAGTTATAATTGTTACTTAGGAAGACGATAATTAACGTGAATAGAGAGAGAGAGAGAGTGTGTGTGTGTGTGTGTGTGTATGGGGGGGGACTGATGAGAAAGTAGCAGCAGCACAGAGCTGTCCTGTCTTTTGAATAGTCCTCCCAGGAATCTGCGATTACCGCAGATTGCTCTGCCGTCCGCGGAATCAAAGACCTTCCGCGGAATATCACATTTTGCATGTAGTTTTCATCCCGGCCACTAGATTTCGCTGTCAGATAGACTGGGCTCTAGACTCACTGTAGAAGTACACGTTGATAGGGTTAGGTGCAGTGCAGTGAAGCGACAGACTCAGGTTTCCATCCACCAGGTGAGTGAAGAACACCTGAATCATCGTCAAACAAACGTGTCGCAGCTCTGAATGTACAGACAGTCACAGTTTGAACTGCTGTTGAGCTCTTGTTAATCACATGCTGTCAATCACTCCACTGCAGGAAGGCTGACTCACTGTGTAGAGAAATGTTCTGACGAGCAGCTCAGTCTGGTTCTGTGTTCACTGACACCAGCTCTCCTGCAGTGACACCAGAACTTCAGAGGAACTGGTTTCACTGCTAGTTCCTAAACCTTCACCCATAGTTTGGTGAAAAGTTTTGCTCTTTTTATGTTGCAAATAAATCTGCCCAACAGGGACAAAGAAAATGTTGATGTTGATTATTTAAAAAACAGTAATAGTAGGTTCCACAATGTTTTACAGTGTTCTGGTATTGCAATTAAGAGAATATTTAATTCATTATTACATTAAAAAAGTATGTTTTTTTTTAATGTTTGCGGAATTTTAACTTTTTCTATGCAGATTCCTGGAGGGACTAACTGAAGGTTTCCAAGAGACTCTGTATGTGAGAAATTTAATTTGCATTACTTCCTCTGTACGTTTACTTTTTAGAGAATATTTGTAAGTAAACTCTGGTTGATGCACTCCTTCAGGGAAAGTTGTTTTTTAAACGTTATTTTTCATGGGCTGTCCGAAAATTGATTGGAAACTACTGTAACAATCAGAAGTGCCAAATATTCTCTTGTTTAAGCTTCTCAACTGTGTGGATTTGCCACTTTTCTCTTTTATATCACATGAAATTACATATTTGACTGAACAAGTGATCAGTTGATCAATCAATAATCAGCAGATCAATCTCCAATGAAAATGATAACCACATGCAGCCCTTCTTTAATCACCCGTCCTATCTGACTGATCCTATCTAACCCTAACCCTTAAAGGTCCCATATTATGAAAAATACGTTTTCTCTGGTCTCTACATAAGCTGGTCCTCCCTGAGCCTGCCAACTCCCAGAATGAGGAAAACAAGCGATTCCTGCATGGTCTCTGCAGCCCACCACTGGTAAAACAGCACTCCTACAGGCTGTTCGGATTTAGCCCCTGTCGTTAGGTAACGAAAGGAGTCATTTTCATAGGCCGACATCCTCTGCGCGGTGATAGGAGATATCCGAGAGGGGGGCGTTCATCCCCGAGGTGAAGAACGACAACGTGCCGGCTGCGGTTCGTGTTAGCTTGTATGTGTGTGCTAACCAGTTCACATCGGACTGCCTCAGTAACGAGGGTCAGTACAAAGCTGGTTTTGTCTTGACACTGACCATCGTAAAAGGATCAGTCTCAACCATACCGGACCCAGCAACTGCACCCAAGCCACTAATAAGTGTTGCCGCGGTTACAGTTGCCAAGGAGTACGTTGAAGTCAGCTGGAAATCGGCCAACTAGTTAGCTCCGCTTCGGTCCGCTATCCAATGGCGTTTGAAGCGAGTTTAAAGTTAATAATATTATGATGGAGCTTGGTTGTCACAGTAAAAAGTCTGGAAATGTGGGGTGCTGTTAGCTCATTGGGGAGAGCGCACGTCCCATGTGCTGAGGCTCTGCAGCGGACCCGGGTTCGACTCCTGGCCTGGGTCCCTTTGCTGCGTGTCACTCCCCCTCTCTCTCGCGCTCTTTTCTGTCATATCTTCAGCTGTTCTATCAATAAAGCCATAAAAGGCCAAAAAAAAAAAGAAAGAAAAAAGACTGGAGACAGAGACAATGCGAACAGTGTCCAAGAGTTTGGAGACTGTGTTGGAGACAAACACAGCTTTCGCTAGCTGTTAGCCATTACCTACATGGCAGTTACTGTAACAGGACACTCACACCAAAAGCGATAAAATAGCCTGTGGTAGGGGTGGGCGGATCGATCCAAATATCGATAGTATCGATACCAAGGTGTGTATTGGTATCGGATCGATACTAGCGTGATGAGATCGATATTTTTGTTGTAGTTTCTCTTCTATAAATTAATCAAATCACTTGTATTTCTTCACAGAATCTGTGTGACCGCAGCGTCTCTCTCAGTCCTTATGCACAGTGCTCCTCTCCACCTCTCTCAGGTTCACTCTGAAGTATGAATATGGCAGAATATGATTACCCTTTTGTGTATCTGTTGAAGGAACATTAGTATTCCTATTTAGGCAACATGCAGATAGGTTATAGATTTAATTATGTTAAATATTATTTTCTTATTTGGCTAAAATCTTTGTCCTGTGTTTTATTATTATCATAATCATGATCAGCTAATTAAAGGCAAAATTACAAAATCACTCAATGATCAGGAATTTAAGTAAAAAGTATCAGTATCGGTATCAGTATCGGTATCGGCAATGCTGGCCTTGTAATTACTTGGTATCGGATCGATACCAAAATTTGCAGTATCGCCCACCCCTAGCCTGTGGTCGCTCTGGTGCTCACATCACGTCGCTGCAGTCGCCTGGGTGGCAGCGACTGAAGCGACTGAAGCGACCGAAGGGGCGGGTCTTTCAAGCAGCAGGCAAAGGTCTTATATAAATATATAATAATCCATCTATTACATTGGTTCCCTCTTTCACCATGGATCGCACTTCTTTGGGCAGCCTTCTTTGTGTTGCATCGGCATATTTGCGCCTTTTTCCACCTTCGGAATCCAGATCAGCCCCCAATTGGCTGACGCCGCGGTCGCGCTGCTGCTCATTTGCATAAAGTTGAGCGTCTGTCAACTTTCGTCGCTCGCATCGCTCGCATCGCTGAAATCGCGTCGCTCACGCCGCCGGTCGCTCCGGTCACTCCTCCTCGCCAGCGTACATCGAAAATGAATGGCAGCTGGTCGCCTCGGTCGCTCAAGTCGCTTTTGGTGTGAGCGTACAGTAACAACACATCCGAATAAACTAACATTGTTCAGACACACTAACCACTCTGAAACGCCATGCTGCAGCCACAGAGTCTGTATTTCTTCAGGAGCCTCTCCTTCTGGGTCAAACTGGTATGGTTGAACGGAAAAATCTCCGCGAGCGATAGCGATACATATACATCCACCGTAAACATTAGCGCATGCTACTACCAGCGCAAGGGGAATCCTCTCCCTGAGAGTGACGTAGCAGGAAGGGCTCTCCAAGCAGGCGTTGACAGACGGAGCTCATTAGCATTTAAAGGTGCAGGCTGCTGTCAGGAGAGGTCAGTAGAGCGACTTTGTGACAGCTGAAATTCAGGACCACTTATAGGTTTAGGGCAGTGGTGTCAAACTGATCCAGTAAAGGGCCGTGTGGCTGCAGGTTTTCATTCCAACCAAGCAAGAACACATCTGACCCAAATCAGGTGTGTTTCATTCCAAATCAGGTGTGTTCTTGCTTGGTTTAGGGCAATGCATATCGAAGTTGTTGGACCTCTGACAGCTGTGTGAAATTGATGAAAAACAGTATAATATGGGACTTTTAAGTAAGTGTCTTTAGGACAGGTTAAATTGGGCAGAGATGATAGTTTTGACTACAACAACTGCTTTTTTCAGCTTTATGGTGGATCAAAGATGTGCATCATTATGTGCCATGTACTATATTTTCAGTCATCTCATTAAATGTCTGTTACTCAATGAGTTCAGGTTGTCGACAACAAGCCAAATTTAAACAGAGAATCTGACTGTCAAATTATTTCCAAGTTCAGTCAGTCATGTTTTAATCTCCAATAGTAATAATAATTATTTCTCTTAATTTTGTTTCAGCTACAGGACCGTCAACTGTAGCACCTGGTGTAGATACCAAACCAGATGGTAGGTGTACAGGTAGTATGAAGTCTCCTCTGTAAATGCTTTGTACTCTGTCAGTCACTGTCTGATCAGATTGTCTAGAATCCAGAATCTGACAATAAACTAAATTTGTAATTTACTGCATGGCTGGATATTTAAACCAGGCTGAACTTGAGTTTGTTAAAAAAAAAAAAGAGTTCAGGTTCATGAAAGTAACAGTGGCTGCTGATAAATGCTGCGTAGTATTATTTTGAAGTGGAACTCTCACCAAAAAGCAAACTTGGCTTTATTTGTGAATGTATATGAGTCATGATTAGGATGAAAGAGGCACTTTTAAGATCTACCATAGTTTGTTTTCAGGCAAGCTCATTTTCAATGGCGTGCTGGGGCACTCGTAGGCTAGCATCAAAATCGCTATTTTTAAAACACTAAGAAAGCTCTACACAACATGAAACTTTGCTCGTAGTATCACCAGGGTCTCTACTCATGAACATGAGCATTGTTTGTGTACACTGAGTTTAAGAGTGCCCCATCACTCCATTGAAAATGAGCTTGCCCAAAAACGAAACTAGGCTAAATCTTAAAAGTGCCTCTTTTGTCGTAATTATGCTTTTACACGAAGGTTTGACTCCTATACATTCACAAATAAAATCTAGGTTGCTTTTTGGCGAGAGTTTCACTTTTCAATTTAAATGAAGAGTTTGACTTTTTAGGAGATATGTTTGATATATTTCTCACCCAGAGTTGTACTAGAAGACTGACACCACTCAGTTGTCTTTCGTAATGGGTCAGTTACATTTGTATCATATCATATATATGTGAGTGAATTTACATTATGGATAAATTGCAGACATTACATTTTGTGTGTGTATGTGTCCAGGCTTGTGTGTATGATAGCCTGTTTATAAATATGGATCAGTCATTGTAGAATGATATTTACCTCTTTTCCTCAGATGAACACTTTGTGGATAACATCAATCTGAGCTAATAAAGAGAGTGAGCAACGCTGAACCCATTTTGGATGAGCTCCTTCGCCGAAATTTCATAATGGATGATGAAGTGAGTAAATCTTAAATCATTCTAATGGCTGTGTTGATAGCTTAGGTTACAACTGAAGATCAACTTTTAAGTGAATATGATGTAAATTTTATAAAACTGAACAGTAAATTGTTTTAGCATCGACATCACAATGTGCGCTATAGTCACATAGCAGGACATGTGATGTCAGCAAATGAACTTAAACACTTCCTGCTACAGCTTTTTTGTGTCTTGATACTAAAGGAAAACTCACATAGATCTCATTTTCCACAAACTAACCTACAAGAGAAGTCTGCCTGATAGAGCATCATTTACTCTGATTGAAGGGTTCTTGGATACGCAGAATTTGTTGGTTGTGATTGACATGTGGGCTTTAAGTCGCCAGTGTTTTTTGGTCAGTGGAGGAGAGATAAGGCAGGTTTCCTCTGCATCAGATTGTGTTGTAAAGTTGTGTCATTGTAGCCAACTCATGGTAAAACTTGAGCCTTGCTTCTGTGTCTGTGTCAGGAGGAGGAATCATCTGGTGGATGTATATTGTTCACACTTGGTGTTTCTTAAGGAGTTGCTGGTCTAAGTGAAGCTGTTTTTGAAGGGATCAGCAGTAAAACCCGAAGCAGTGCTGACTGCACCTGCATGAACTCCAGGACGGATTTATAAACAGTGTCAGACTTTGTTTTTTGTTTCCCCCGAAGCCAGAGGTCAAGATGACCTGTGATCCTTTTTCTTTGGAGAGCAGCTATTTGAGTATGTAAGGGCTATTGTGTAGTTGTGTGTGGCATTCTTTTATGAAAAGATCAAAGCTACAGGTGTTTTCAATCTGTGCATCAAAGCCAAGTTTGCCTTGGAAACTCAAAGCTCAATAATCTGTACCAAGAGAAATTCACTGAAACTTGGAGATATGATACACTCAGTGCGTTTACATGCACAGTTTAGTCAGATTACAGTCATAGTTCGACTATGCTGCTCAATCGGACAACTGCAATTATCCGAGTATACATGCCAGTGAGAAAATCGAATTACTGGCCGAAAGCATGTCATACCCCGGTACGCTAGGTGGCGCTGTACCCATTTCAACTAGTGTTAACGGCGCACCTCCGGCTGACCTCTTGACGTCACCAGCTGCCTCGGCATTCAAGAAAGATGGCGTACGAAGAGCGAGACGAAGCTACATCTTTGTACACTTCGTATATGGTGTACATGATAATTACACAAACTTGGTGCACTCTGGCGCTCTTTCTTGCGGTGATTTCGGAGGAAAGCCGCCACCGCCGTCGCCGTCCGTCTACTTCCGGCTCACGGCCCCGGGGAAAAATCTCGCGCCTGCGCAGAACGCAAAATCCGATCCGATCCGCTGGAAACGTATACATGCAGGAGTAATGCGACTTTCAATCGAATAATCTACGTGGTGTAATTCGACTATGAGAAATCCGATCCGGTCCGATTTTAGTCAGACTAAGGTGTATACATGCATCTTAAAAATCCGTTCATAGTCAGACTAACGCAGTAATTCGGTTTTCTTGAGTGTCATGTAAACGCACTGACTGTTATTTATGTCACTCTATCTTGCTAATACATATTTGCACATTTTTTTTCATGCACAAACACACATCCTTAAGATCACACCTATGTCAAAATTGTGTCATTCATTCACTCCATTGGAGCGCAGTAAGCCATCATATGCCCCAGGTGGAAACTAAGAATATTACCTGAAATTGCTCCCTTGCCCAAAAATGGATAAATGACATTATCTGGTAGACAACATTAAAAACTAAAACTTTGTGTTGAGTTTAGAATGAGAGACATTTAACCTAAATTATATGATTTTATACTGTAAATCACAAGGAATTAAAAAATGTAGTGTTCATGGGTTTCAATTGGCCACGATAGAGCCACGAGGTACAATTGGAGATATACAGAATAATATTGACATATGTAAAGAGTGAGTTTTGAAAATTAAAAAATCAGAAAAAAATCCAGGCCCTTGGGAAATATCATTCCATATGCATTAACACAGCTAGAATTGTCAACAAAAAGGAAGTGAGGTGGACACAAATGGCCAGCATAGAGTCCAGAGGGTTAAAATCATCCTAAACCAAAATTTCGAATTAATCGATTTTGCGATTTATCGCCCAGCCCTATATATGTTTCGACCATTGTTTGGTTTGGTTGTGAAATAAGTGCAAAATAAACTCTACTGTGCAGCAGGCAGAATATTTTCAAACTAATATGAATGTTTTTAATAATGCTCAAAATCATCTGCTGAGTGTTGAGTATTATTTTAAGGTAAACTACATTTTAAATATGGATTTGGTTTTTGTCTCATTGTAGCTTGAGACAGTGTGAAAGCAGACTTATGAACTGGGTTTGCTTTAATGGAAAATGATTACATTTGGTAAAGTTTAAAGTCTTACTTTAGATTTGAGGACTACTCTGTGTTTACACTTTCAGTATTTATCAGGGGAAAGTAGAATGACCTGTGGTGCTCTGGAAGGATCAATCCTTGGATCTGTTTAACTGACAATGTGACATGATTTAAAAACAATATTACTACATATTGTCTTGAACTCCCTTCATCTGGTGTTTTGATAATACTGGAGAGTGCTGTCTAACACTTCAGTCCAAAATTTTACATTGTGTTGAAATCTGCTCACTGTGATCATTCCTTTCATTCTAATCTATTTAGTGACCCACTGTGTGAAGGAATTAAAAATTCTGCCTTTACAGAACAAATATCAGTGTGTAATCTTGATGATAACATAAGTAAAGCCAAATATCAGTAAGTTCCCAGTCATGGTAGTAGAACACACAAACACAACCTGTACTGCATCTACTGATATGATGTTATGTCCTTTTCATTTTCCAGGCAGAAACAATGTCCACTAAGAAGAGGCTTTGTGAAACATTGAATGATTTGAGTTCTGAGGAGCTTAAAAAATTCAAGTCACTCATTAACCTGGAGAAAGATTTCCCACTCCTCTCAAGGAAGCTACTCAAAGTGTCAAACACATGGGACATCGTGGAGCTGATGGTGGACACGTACAGTCGACAGTATTTAGGGTTGACCATATATGTTTTAAAGTTGATGGATAGGACTGATCTGGTGCAGAGATTGATAGACGCCAGCCCAGGAACCAAAGGTAAATGACAGAAGACAGAAATATGTGAAAAACCACAAAGTGTCACATACTCACGTGCAGCTCATGTTTTATATTGTTTTATATACAGATACAGGAACACTTGGAAAATGGGGTATGTTATATGTTCATAATTCTGGTGTTGAAGTAATGGTAAATGGTCTGCATTTTTATAGCGCTTTTCCAGTCTAACGACAGCTCAAAGCGCTGTACAACACATGCCACATTCACCCATTCACACACACATTCATACACTGATGACGGAGGCTGCCATGCAAGGCGCCAACTGCTCATCAGGAGCAATTTGGGGTTCAGTATCTTGCTCAAGGACACTTCGACATGCAACTAGGGGGAGCCGGGATTCGAACTGGTGACCTACTCATCACTAGACGACCCGCTCTACCCACTGAGCCACAGCCGCCCCTAATTGCTAATATATGTTTTTTTAATTTCTTCTCTCCTCAGAGAAATATCAGCCTTCACTTAGGCAGAGAGTGAGTATGTCACATCACAATTGACAATGATCACAATTGATGATGAAACTAAATTCTTTATCTCAAACAGTTTTCTCACAGAACTGAAGCTGATCAGGCTGCATAATGTGCACATGAGGTCTGAATGTTATGAAAACATATTGTTCAGAATGTGTGTTATATCTTCATCTAAGAAATATATTGTACATCTTTAGTTTTTCTAACTTTTTCATATTATAAGAAAAGATGCAATTGATGTAATAAAAGCCACTCTGTTATTAAATCAGGAGGCTCATTACAGGTTTTGTAACACAGACTGTAAAAGAGTTTCAGCCAGGCAGTAAAATAAAGTCATGAATATTCTCATGAAAATAGAATACAGTTTGTAAAAAGACCTTAAAAGACGGTCTCTTACCACATCCACATTTCTAAAACACAGACATTGATGAGATGAGAAAAGAATAAACTGTAATCATCCTTGCTGAGAAACTGTACTTTTATCTCATATCTGTACATTATCATCATTTTCTTTGAATTTTTCTCAGGTGGAAACGATGGAGTCTGTCATAGAGCTGCTTTTGGAAGCGCTGAAAGATTTGAGTAAAGCAGAGCTCAAGACATTCAAGAGCACCCTGTGCCTAGTTTACCTATTTGGAGACTCATCTGTTCAATTGATGCAGCAGAAAGCAAAATACATCCCATTGAGCCTGCTGGATAAAGCAGACAAGCAGGGCACAGTGTGTTTAATGGTGCAGTACTATGGCCAACAGTCTGTGGAGATGACCAAAGAGAGTTTAAAGATGATGGAAAGGACTGATCTGGTGCAGAGGTTGTCAGACAGCAGCTCAAGACCCAAAAGTAAGACAATAAAGACAAGACATGATTATAACTTATGTCATCTTATCTTTACATTTTGAATAAAACAATCTATATCATAGGGAAAATAAATATAAATCATAAATATATTTCACGACTAATTATTAATACAATTATTTCAGGAGAGGGAGAAAAATATCTGTGAAAAGTTAGATGTAACTTTTAATGAGCTCTGAGTTTAATTTTATGTTGAGCGCTTTGTATTGAAATCTTTTTTACAAAGCAGTCATGCCTGATGTATAATTAACAACAATATTTGTTTTTAATTCAATTTTTTTCTTTTTCTCTCCTCAGAAGAACACCAGTCTACACAGATCAAGAAAGTAAGTAATATCATGTCCGACCATGCAGAGTACAGTTTTTATTCAGTGAGATTCAGGTTTAAAATTAACTCAACATTAATGATGATTATTAAATCAAACATGGATTTTATCTGATGTTTCACACAGAACTGAAGCTGAGATGATACTGAGATCAGTAATGTTAATATCATCAAGTTTTTAAGTTAATAGGAAACATCTTCTGAGATAACAAACAGATAACTACCAAATATACCAGTAGCTTAGGTGATCTTGTAGAAAAACACGACTTAAAAGAAATAACGTTTTCTCTATGAACATGTACATTTTCCAGGCTGCGACAATGAGGGTTATTAAAGAGCTGCTTTTGGAAACACTCAATGATCTGAGTTATGGGGAGCAAAAGAACTTCACATGGTTTCTGCAGTTCACATTCTTCCAGAGGAGCCTTCCACAGATTCCCTGGAGCAGACTGCTGGGGGAAGACACGACAGAAGACATGGCAGAGTCCCTGGTGGATGTGATGGTGGAGAAATACGGTCAAAAGTCTTTGGAGGTGACCAGGGAGGTTTTAATGGACATGAACCAGACTGATCTGGTTCAGAGGCTGTCAGAGACCAGCTCAGGACTCAAAGGTACGATAGGAGGACAACGGTCACATTAATTCATAATAACAGACAAATACACACTGTTACAAAATCTTTTGATCTATGGAGCAACATCTCAGATGAAGTTTATAATATAAATCAATGCATCAGCGCCGTATAGACCTGCCATGACAGCAACAATACCAGAGAGTTGAATCATCACCTGTCAAACACAGTCGCAACAAACTGAAAATAATAATGATAAATATGAAATTAGACAGAGATTTCTTTAGAGTTGAATGTTTTGGATCTTGACTGTAAAGTCAAGATCGGAATGAATCTGAATCATTGAACCTTTTTTTGTAAATGTGTTTTCAAAGGGCTCAACATCTTTTTATTGAACACACTCTTCTTTATTGGGCCACATCTTCTTGTTTTTGGTCCATTGAGTTCATTATTATCAGTCTTGTATTGGTAATGGCCTGATAGGAATATGGCTAATGTTGTCCACATAATTACACTCCACTGTGGAGAGAGTCTGTGTAAGTTAATTAATTTCAGTGTTTCTTCATTTATTCACTCAGTGGCCTGTGTGATCATGACTTCCTCCTGCCTTCTGTTCTCACACCTAAAACTGAAACATTAAAAGCTTTTTATTCTCATGACTCAGTATTATACTCAGGACAAGTACACATAAGGGTCTCACGCAGAGTATTTATCAATGTAATAACATTAACTGTGTTTCAATCTTGAGTCTCTTTTATGTTTCTTCTCTCCTCAGAGAAACACTCTATGGAGCAAGATTGGCCTGCACTGATCCAGAAAGTGAGTGATGTCACATCTGTCTGACTTTAAACTGAAGCTAAGATAATTAATCTGTTAGCTGATCAACATTTTGATAATAAATAAATCAAAGTATTAAAAAATCAGTTTTTTTTTTTTTTAATTAAACAAACACTCTCTGGTTCCAGCATTTGTGAGGATCTTATTCTTCTCTCTGTTTTGTACCATTGTAAACTGAATATGTTTTATATCTCAAGGAAATTTGAAGGCGTCACCTTGAAATTGTGTTATGTACTTTAAACAACATAAATGTATGTCATTATTTTATCATAGTTTTTATGATAATTATTATTTGCAGTGCTACTTTAAACAATACAGTTTGCATGTAATAGAAGAATAATAAAATGTATCTTGAATGTTATAAATGATGACTAAAAACAAATTATTCCTTTTCATCTGAAGGTTTGTCAGAACTGAAGCTCCATTCAGTTTGTTCTTGTGTTCACATTAGGAGACTCTCAAACAGTTAAAATAAAAAGTCATGAACCTGTAAACAGAAATGAAATAACTGTAAAAGAAGATTAAAGTCAATATATTTGATTTTACACGAAAGAATGTGATCAGTTGAAATAAATGTTATCACCTTGTGCTGATGTGCTCTTACCATATTCACATTTCTTAAACACAGACATTAATGAGATGTGAACAGAAACATTTGTAATCATCCTTGCTGAGAAATCACACTTTAATCTCATCAACATTTTTTCTCTGAATTTAACAGGTAGAATTGATGGAGTCTGTTATAGAGCTGCTTTTGGAAACACTGAAAGATTTGAGTGTCACAGAGCTTGAGGACTTTAAAGATGCCCTGTTGAGTCAACCTGAGTTTCACAGACACGGATACTTCTTAAGCGACCCATTGAGGCTGCTAGAGACAGCACACGTGCAGGACACAGTGTTTTTAATGGTGCAGCTCTGCGGCCAAAAGTGTGTGAAGAAGACAAAGTATATTTTAAAGACGATGAAGAGGACTGATCTGGTGCAGCGGTTGTCAGACAGAAGCTCAGAATCCAAAAGTAAGACAATAAAGATAAAAACACGTTAAAATCATATAACTTGTATATAACATGTCTTGAGTTTTTAAGCTTTGTCTTCCATTTACATTATAAATTATAAGGTTCATAATGTAGAGAAGACACATCAGCTGTGAACAGAATATATTAGGACTAAGAGAGTGGGTAGAAATGACAATTTATACGCCACTGTTAAGGAGGTTTAACTGTAATTTTGTGTATTGTTTTTTTCATGAGGCAATATTGCCTGATCATTTCAATTTAAAGCTGTTAGACCAGTCATCAGTTATGAGTGACTTTCTACCTCTTCTCTCCTCAGAGAAACACTCTGCAGATGAACACCGCTCTGCACTGATCTACAAAGTGAGTAATGTCACATCTGACTTATACAACACAGCTTTCTTTCGGCAGTTGCTAAAAAGGATCATCATATTTAACATTTTAACGGCATATTTGTATTTGTCCTCAGTGAATTAAATAAGTGTCTTGTGAATGTATTGGTTATTTCAGGTTGCAACAATAGCAGCTGTTCAACAGCTGCTTTTAGAAACCCTGAATTATTGGAGTTACAAGGAGCTCTGGAAATTCAAGAACATTCTGCGGTCGACTGTCTCCCAGAAGAACCTCCCAGATATTTCATCAATGTGGAGTTACGGAGCAGACACAGCACAAATAGTGAATGAGATGGTTCACACCTACGGCCAACAGTCTGTGGAGTTAACCAGGGAGGTTTTATTGGACATGAAGAGGAATAATCTGGTTCAGAGGTTGTCAAAGCCGAGCTCAGGTAAGATAGAGGACAACTGCCACATTAATTCATAATAACAGACAAATACGCACTTTTACACAATCAAATACATTTTATAATTTGTTATACAAAAACGTAAGGGATGGGCGTGGATCAATAAATCCTTATTGAAATAATCAAATCAACTACTCACATTGTCTCAACACAAACTGAATGTTGTAAGTTTAACGAGGTGAGTATTTGTTTCAGGGCTTTTGTATTGGATTGCTTTAGATTGTGAAGGTGTTTTGATAAAGTGATTTGCAGTAAAAAAATTATTTTAATTTCTTTCTAAAGTAAGTGAACCTTATTGAAGCTGATTATATTCGTTTTATGTAATTAGATTATAATCCCTCTGAGTCAAATTTGTATTTCTTGTCTCCTCAGAGGAACATCCACCTGCATCATTTGAGAGAGTGAGTTTGACTTTACACATCACAGCTTTCATTCTATAATGTTGGGGATAAAAGTAACTTCCATAAATGTCTCCTGTTTATTTCAAATCCATAAGAAATTCCTTCCAACTGCTTAAAGAGAAGCTTTTGGAAACGCTGAAAGATTTCAGTCCTGGTGATCTGGAGAAATTCAAGCATGTTCTGTTGTACACTAAAATGAAGGAAGGCCTCCCAAGAATCCCAAGACACCTGATGGAGACTGCAGACAGAGTTCAAACAGTGAAGCTTATGGTGGAGCTCTACGGCCAACAGTCTGAGGAGGTGATCAGGGAGGTTTTCAATAAGATGAACAGGCGAGATCTGGTGCAGAGTCTGTCAGACATCAGCTCAGGATCTGAAGGTAGGCTGTGGGAAAAAAAACAATATTTGAATGTCATAAATCTGGGCCCATATTCACAAAGACTTTTATCTTAACGTTAAGAGTACTACCAAATCGGATTAAAAGTTTTTATGTAGGACTCGTTTCCTAAAAGTCATTCACAAAGCCGCTGAGACCTACTTTTAGTTAAATAAAATAAGAACATTTTTTGGGGGCGGGGGTATGGACGGGACATGGCGGTATACAAGAGATTATCAGTGAACTGTGAACATGTGCGCGCCTGAAGGGAGCCCTTGAATTCGATAAAAACAACTTTTCTACAATCTCTACAACTCATTTTCAAGACATGTGAATAATACTGAGGTGAGGGGACTGACTGGAGGCTGAAGGTAAAGTACGTTGCATTCTCTGTCAGAAAGAGAACGAATTTGTCTTCAAAACAAGAGCTTTACATTGCACCACATCAGAGTTTAGAACTGGGTTCTTAGCGAGGGGCTTTTAATTTGAAAGTATCGACCGTTAGCACCGTGCTGCTACAACAACAAGCGGACAATGAAGACAGCTTCAGAGATCGAGGAGATGCTAGCATCTCTTGGATCTCGGCGGCTGTCCAGTTGCTCATCTTAATGTCAACGGATGAAGTGATGCACTGACTGCTGTGATCAGCTGTTTCCTGGTTTTAAAACTCCCCGGCATCATCACCTCCGCCCATCTCACGCAATAGCCGGCACATCAACACCTCGGATTTAGATAGCCTCCGAGGTGTATCCTTCGAGGTGTACCCTCCGAGGCGGCAAATTGGCGGACCAGAACAGACCTCCAGTTTACCTCCCTCTGTCTAAATCCACGGACCTGGCCGCAAAAAGGACGGCCACATTGGCGGCTTGCTCAGTGGCGGTTCTAAACCAGTTTTAATAGGGGGGCCAGGTTGGGGCCGGCTTTTTTGTTAGGGGGCACATACAACCCGGAAAAAAGGATAAATCCCTCATTGAGACAAAGCAGTGTTTACAATTTCAGCAATTTTGATTAGGTGGTAAACTGCTGAGACACTTTATTTCTGCTTTTCCCTTCAGAACAAAATCATTGCAAGAAATCTGTCATTGTATTATTAATGCAGACTCCCTGTCAGCGGGGCCACAGGGGGGTCCAGACTCAGAGATACAGGGGCACTGGCCCCTGTTGCCCCCCCCCAGAACCGCCCCTGGGCTTGCTGCCCAGTATAAAAACGGCTATTAACTATGCATACATGGGCAGCCATGCACTGCAGGCACACTGTCAAGCAGAAGTGCACAGGAAGAAGGTGCATTTCATTACATCAACACGTGTTGCCAGCACCTTTCTTCCAAACAGAGAGACAGCAACTTCTTCAAAACCCATGTTGGTTTTGTCAAAACACACTCTCTAAGGGCTTGCTTTTTTCATTCTGCGGCAGATTGCATTATTAAAGTTGTGCTGTTGCGCATTTAATGAGAGAAGTTGCCAGTCCCATTTCTTATATAGCACAATGTGAACATGTATAGATAGATACTTTATCATACATTCATACTGTCTTGTAATTCTGCGTGAATTTCCTCTCAAAATGCATCACATTGATGCTTTAAATATGAAATATTAAAAATTTTCTTCCGGGAGAGCATGCCCCCTCCCCTCCAGAGGGGTCGTAACATTCTCATCTTTTCACCCCTGACCCGTTTTCATGCCCGAAACTAGAAGTAACTCTTCTTTGCTATGGATAACGTCAATTTATAAGGACGCACTTAGAAGCAGTGACAACGGTGATTGGTTGTTGAGTAACAGGGCAGCCCATTGAAAAGTCATTTACGCTACTCAATGCATGAAGTGAAAATAAGGAAGTTGCCTACAAGCCCATGACAAAGCCTATGACAAGATATTGGATAAAGATTGCGATGAAAAACATGAATTGTCAATAAAAGCGGCATTTGCTCGACAAGCTGCGTCAAACCACTCTCCATTAAAATTCGGGAATCGTGTGTTGATCCGGGCCATTTCGCAACAATGTCGAGTATATTCTAATGTGCATAAAAGACAATTTGTGTATTGATGGAATGCAACTTTTTCCAATTGACAAAGACGTCTTCATCCTGAGAAGGTGCAATTATTTTAATATGCGTCCCATCAATGGCACCTATCACACCGGGTATACCTGCAATTTCCATGAATTTGGCCTTGTTTCTTTGTTGTTGGCGATTGTCTAAAGGAAACCGGATAAACTGACGGATTATATGGGATCTACAGGGCGCGTTGATGGTTTGGTAGATAGAGCGGCTTACTGATGGCTGTGATAATTATCCGCGTTGCAGAGCTGCATTTTCCCCGTAGCCAAATACTGTAGTGTTGCCAAATATTTTAACTCTGGCGTTATTGGATTGTTTTGGTTGGTTGGGGACGTTATTGCGTCCCTCACCAACTCAACCACAACTTCAATCCGTTCGCGGTCCATCCGATATCATTTTAATAATTCCCTGCCATTTAGAGTCTCCAAGCAAGTTAGGAGTCCTCTGGACTTCTTCTAAGGTCTCCCAGACTTAGGTGCTACTTTTAGGCCTAAAATGTTTTGTGAATAACTCTTATTTTCAAAAATTAGGAGTCCTAGATTACGACTTAGCCTTAAGATTCTTTGTGAATACGGGCCCTGATATACAGATTGTGCTCTGTGTTATTTTAAGTTAAATTAACACTACATGGTTTTAGCCCTGATTTTCTAGTCACTGATATTTTTTAGAGATCCCCAAAAAATCTAGAATCCATTTTGTAAAGAAGTGGTTTTGAGATTCAGTGTTTGGTTAATTCAAATATTTTGTGGATTTTTGACAAAATGGTTAGCTGTTTTCAATTTTGTGTTAGAGGTTTTAGAAACTGAGCCATTTAGAAACAAGAAAAGTTTTCACATTTAAGAAGCAGGAATCAGAGAATATATCTCTCATAAGAAATAACTCAGACCGATAAATTGACTATCAGTAGTTTCAAAGATTTGTTGCTCTGGTTGTAGGGCGATCCCATTGTGTCGAGAAGCAAATTGGTCAGCGCCTGTTGGAAATGGAAAATTAATTAAGAGTTTCCAGACTTATAAGATGTGTGAATTGGTCTGGAGATGTCTAGCAGAGCTATGTAGAATATAGTGTTATACCAGTGAAATATGGAAAGTTACCATATAAGTCTATATATTAACATAACATAATTTCAAATCTTATGTGTCTTCACAAGGTCCTTCAAGAAACCAGGAGCTTGAGGGTTGTGGAAGCATAACGGTAAGTTTACTTACTGGTATTTATTTTTGTCTCTTTATGTGATGCTGTACAAAGACAGATTTCCACTTAATTGGAAAAATGATCATGTTCTGCAGCAGGACTCCAGTGACTGGACTAAACTTAAACCTGAAGTGAACAGGACAGATACAGATGAGGCTCCAATTTACAGGTAAAATTTACATAAATACTGCTTTGCATCGGAACTATTCGAATGTTTTTCTTGAGTCTTTGGATTTTCTTTACACAACAAATGAAAGTAAAGAAGATCTCAAATCTATCATTAATTCCATTGTGCCTCCCACACAGAATTTTTGTGCATATAGAGGAACTAACTAGTTTTCTGTCCCACAACTCAGCCTTCAGTCTGAAGCAGGAAACTTTGAATGCAGTGTCTCTGGTTTGCGCTGGGTCTGTAAGGAGAAGGTCAGTTTTAAGTACCAGTTTTGCTCTTGGGAGGAACCTATGGAGAGGATGGAAATGATCAGCTACATGCCTGCAGGTCCACTAATTGACATCACTGCAATCGTTGGGAAATTAGTAGAAGTATACCTGCCACACTGGATCTGCATTGGTAAGTTCACATGAAGAATCAGTAAAGATAAAATGTATAAACTTTTAGATTTATGTTGATTTGTACAATAAATAATGCAAACTTTTACTTCTCACTGATTGTGTATTTTTATTTTGTGCAGATAACAACCCTGAAATAAGAGACAAGTTTGCAGTCCTACACATCGATGACTGTGGAGATGTTGTGGAAAAAGTGGCTGAGGTCACATCGTCCCATGTCAAGTTATCAGAACCAATTTTTTCTCCAAGAGCGGTCCTGATGAAAGCCGGCTTTCCTGTGAAAATAAGCTGTGATGTGTTAATATACTATCAACCCAACACACCATTCCTCAAACTCCATGTTTACCTGATCCCACATGATCCTGCTCTGCAACAGGTTATTGAATATCTTATATATGCATAACATATTCAGAACTGAAATGGTACCAAAGCCTACAGTGGAGTATTGGGGCCAGTGTTGAAAAAGGAAAAAAGTGAAATCACAAGAATAATGTCTTAACATATTGTGAGAAAGTTATAAAAGAAAAATGTTGATTTTTTGAAACTAAATTTAATATAGTTCTACTTGTGGTATTTAAATGTTTCTCTTAGAATATTGACATTGCTCTTCTTGAATATTCAAAAACATTTTTTTAATCGTTACTTTCATACTTTTTTTATTGAAAATATGTTGTGTTTTTGCTGAATGTACCTTAAAACACAGATGACAGTGTTTGCTACCACAACTGTAAGAGCTTTGGTTTATATTGATTTTTCTCCCAGACACTGAACAAGAAAAAATTATCTGATGGATACAAAAAAATCCAGAAGTCGCGCCCAGACATTTACCTGAAAATGCAGCAGGGTTTTAACCTCGGAGCAGACATGGACACAGTCAGAATTCTCCCAGAGGTAAAAGTTGCACTGTCAGTCTACAAATCAGTGTTCATAGTGAATTGTGGTTCGCATTTGAATTAAAACAGCTAAATTTAAGTTGGATTGTTTTTTAAATGTTTCACATTGTGACACTGTCATTTCTCTAAATGCTAAAACTAGAAATATAAAGGTACAGTGACTACAATGTGCCGATACAGCCATGTGAGCACCAACTGGGCTTTCAACATTGATGTTTAGTTGAAAACTGGATTATATTTCTTGTGTCACTTTCAAACCTATCTTCAACATCTTTCCACCAGTAACCATTGCTGTTTAAACGTCTTTTCAATGGAAATCTGTTCACTGGGAGTGGAGCAAACACTACCACTTTTAACTCTCTAACTAACTAACTTTCTCTCCCTTGTATGTTTTACACAGAGAATAACCCTCAGATATGATAGCCAAGACCCAAATTTCTATGAAGTGTTCATTGAGAAGCCAGGGAGGAACTTCTACCTTAACCTCTCACACATAAGTAAGAGTGGACGACGGTATGAACAAGTGTGGACCTGTGAAATTCGCAAAGGTTGGTGGCTATTAAATAATATTACCTACGCTATATAAAAACAATAATGCATTCTTTCTTGTACTTAAAGTTTTTTCTTGAATCGACCGTTTTATATTGAAAATAGGAGCAATTTAATAAATGATAATGAGGGCAAATTCCAGTAAATTCTATTCCATGAATAGTCAAACACCCATAAAGTGCTCTTTGTATGGGATATATGGCAGTATGGGTACTGGGAAAGACCCAGTACATAACTAAATATAACTACAGTTTGTAATAATGTTTGCTTTGGCTCTACTAAGCTTCCCTCACAAAAGGCGCCACATGCTTCTATGAAGTAGTATTTGTTGTTGGCAAGGTAACTTCGGGATTAACTCTGAGTTTCCACGGCTACAATTAGGCTAAATCAGGGGTTCTCAACCTTTTTCAAGCTGGGCCCCCCCAAAGCTGGTTTATTTGCAGCCTGGACGTGGAGTGGTGTGTGTCTCCTCTCTGATCTGACTGTAGACTGGACTGCTGAGTGAGGTACTGAGAGACTGACCGCCTGTGAGTGCTTTTGGACGGGGGAGGGTCTCACGGCAGCACCCGCTGCTCGTTGAGCACAGTAACTGCAGAATGATACGTGCTTTCAAGTCAGAGTCTCCAAACAAACACAACAAAAGTTTTCAATAACACCAGTAAAAGTTGCTAGATTTGTCGGTAGTCGCTTTTGACAAAAACAAGTCGCCAGAAGGATGATTTGTTTGTGTGTTATAATAGTTCGACCAATTGCATTTCGACATGGGGGGAATTTTCGTGATTATTTTTTTTCCTCCCATCCTATAGCCTACTCGCCCCCCCCCACAATGCTAGTCAGACCTACTAGAGCCCTAATGATGGGGAAGGGATGTTATAAGCCTACACACAGTGGAATATTTTCTGCAACTGTGTTTTAGCCTGGATTATGTGTTTGTTTTCCATTTGTCTAATAATATAGTTTAATCTTCATTTATAACTTATTCCGCTCTGCGGCCATTATACTCTTCCATGTGTGTGATTGGTGAGAGGCTGCAAACATCTCCCTCATGGCTAGAAAACTTGGGTTGACTTCATACCAGCTTCATGTTATCGCTAAGCATAATCGGGATTGTTGGGGTAAGTGAAGCCAGATAATGGAAACATATCCTTGGTAAGCTGAGGTTGCTTCGTAGAACAGGCCCTGTGGTGGCGTTTGGTGCCCATAACTACGACTGTCTCTTATGAATAAAGTATAAATGATTGAAGGTACCTTCCTGCTGGCAGCCACTGTGTTACAGTATCAGAGCAAAGGCAATGAAAAACATCTAATATTTGTCTTCTCTTATTTTATTGAGCTAAAATGTCCTTTTTCAGCTTTTGTTCTGCATTTTATTTCAGATGACTATCAAAACTCTGCTTGTTTAAAAGGTAAGATGTTGCATATGAAGTTTTTCAAATGTTGCCTCTTTTTTTATTTTTAAACTGTAGAAATGAGTGAAGGATCTTTAACTACAGGCTTTTAGCTTTGTCTGGTGCTGTGTATGTATTGCTCATTGTTTAAAAAAAAATAGACTAAGATCAGCTGTTGTCTAGATGGTAGACATTTATTTAAAGGATACATGAGTTGACCTTTCTTCAATGGGATCCTCAACACAAATATATACAAATTACATTATATAAAACAGAGCACAGCTCTCCCCGGCCTGGCCAGTTCCACACCCACTGATTCCCCCAGAAATGTCCAAATACATGCAGTGAACATACACATACCCATACAAACAATTTTTTACATGCACATTAGAAAATCAATGATCACCATATACTACAGTGAGTCATAAAGGAGAGCAGCAGGCTAAGGGCCTTTTTTAGCTGATACTGATCCTGTGTGCATCGGCCTGATACTCATTTGTACTCAGTTAGGAAGCGGCTGCCTAAAAAGATGTTTAACATGATCTCCACCTTGATGTGTGCTGTTGATTGTGAGCTCGTCTTCTATAAAGGAGCCACACAGACTTGTCCTGTGCTTTAGTGTAAAATCTGGCAGATAGTTTCACAAATTTCCCCATTTGCGTCACTGATAAAGGAATTCTGGATAAAGGAATTCTAAGTTTCAAGAATAGATTTTCTTTGTTGGTCATATTGTAATAAAACTGTATATGAATCAAGAAAGCCTGATACAAAATGTTTTTTAAATGAATTTAAGTTAAATCAATTCTGCAACATGTTTTCTTTCCTCTCTTGTCAGACAAACCCTCTGTGGATGAACACCTGTCTGAACTGATGCAGAAAGTGAGTGATGTCACATCAGTCTGACTTTACACAACACATTCATTCATTCATTCATTCATTCATTCATTCAGTAGAATGCAGGTCTAATATCATCCCCTCTTTTACACTTGAATGCAAATTAAACACATGATTTAAACTGGCTGGCTCTCACACAACTGATGCTGCATTCAGGTGAGCTTTGATATTATCCACTGACATTAAAGTGAAATCGTATCCTTTGTTTATGTGAATTCTTCAGGGAGCAACAATCACAACAGACAGAGAGAGGCTTTTGAATGTGCTGGAACAGTTGAAACAAGAGGAATTCAAAGAATTCAAGTGGTTCCTGCAGGACAGTGACATCCTGACAGACCTCCCACGCATCCCACGTCACCGACTGGAGAAGGGAGACATGTTGGACGTGGTGGATCTGATGCTGCAGACCTACAGCCAGCAGTCTGTGGAGCTGACCAAGAAGGTTTTTCAGAAAATAAACAGAAATGATCTGGTGCAGAAGCTGTAAGACGTCAGCTTTCCTTCAATAGACGCTGACTGGAAATCATCTGCACGTTGAACTGATGAATTATGATGCAAAACAAAATGTAACTACTCAGGTAACAGACCAGAGGCTGTATTCAGGTTTATCTCCTCAGGCACAATGTCCACATGTTTCCTTGGATAAAGTAACAGTACTGCGATCTCTAGCACAAAGTAGGAGATGTTGATGTGTAAGCACATTATTCAGAGTTTTTTATTCATGTCAGTCAAACTGAATTTCTAAAGTTTTTAAACTTGAATAGTGAAATTATTGTAACTCTCTTTTTAAGCATGAAAACAATGCAGCAGTCAAAATTTGCTGCTATTATTTTCTAGCAGCACAGTGTGTGAAAGTTGTATAGTCTTGACAAATAATGAAAATAGATTTCAACAGGGATGAAGGGGAGGAATGCATGCACATAACAGTATTTCATGTGACATGTAAAAATGGAACAAATGTATAACTAGCGTGTCAGTTACAGAACATCTGGGGCCAAATGTATAAAACTAAACTGCGTATTCAGGTGTAGAAACTTTTTGTACAAACAGAACAGGAAACATGCATATGCAGTCTTTTTATATTGGTTCCCACGCAACTTTTCTACTGAATTTAGTTATGAGGAGAACTGTTGGAAGCAAAGGAGCATCTGAAGAAGGAGAAGCATAACTTTACAGACTGTGAACTTGAATTAATGATTGATCAAGTTCTGACATCAGTTCAAAGGTTAAAAAAGAAAATAATCTTTATTTATATAAAGATCATTGTCATTATCATAATGCATAACGAGAAAACATTTACAGAAGACAGTAAAACAAGTCGTCATCACTGTGTAATAATAGGGACGTTTTTTAAAAACTATTATATATATAGATGAAATCCAAACACAATTTAGTGAGAACACTAAATAAAATGTCACTGAAATTCACACTTTTATTTTGCCGACTCGTAACATGAAACTAACATTAACAGTGTTTACAATGTGTACTAGTGTGCACCATTCTGACCCTGCGTGGATTTTTATACATTTGGAAATCTGTGTATAAAGTGGCAAATGTTCGTTTTCTCGCGTGTATAGATGGTTTTTACATTTGGCTGTAGATGTGGTGACACACGTGAAGCTGTTCTAATAACGCTGTTTTAAAAGTAGGATTCAAACAGGATGAATTACACGTCTTCTCCTCCTGCGTTTCAGTGTGGAATTTTTTTATCTTTTGATATCACTTTATTTTTTACTGTATATTTGTCTTAAACTGTCTGATGTCTTATATAAAGCACTTTGAAATGCCTTGTTGTTGAAAGGTGCTATACAAATTCAATAATGCTGCATATGAATGTACTGTATAATTTGAATTAATCAGGTTACAACAATGGCAGCCGATCGTTCTAAATGTTTTGCATTTTAAAATATGTTAAAATTCTAATTTATGAAGCAAGAAAAGTGTGTAATACAAAAATCTAGTGAAGTTTAACAGGTGAGTCTTTATTCTGGTTGGTGATGATTACGGCATGTTTTCCTTTGGCCAGACTCTTCTGTTCAAAATGTTTGATTGTTCGGTCTGCTGCAACTTTTATCAACTTTAAAAAAACAATATTAAAAAAATCAATATTAAAACAGATCACAACTCTTCTACACTTCTGTACCTCTCATATGCTTTTACACAGTCTACACTGGTATACCCAGGACTCTTATTTTGAAGGGGGAAAGTTCTGAACTGTTCTGTATGAGACGCTGCACTTCACATGTAAGCCGAAAAAAAGTTGTCCCACACGTTCCCACAATGGAGCCTCTGTGTGGTTATTTCATATTTTCTGCGCCCTCCATAACCCTCAGCTACACTAGTTACAGCTGAGGATAGAGAGCAAAGATCAGCAGTGTCGGTTCACTCTGGTGTTGCCTCCTTTGTTTTTGGAGCTGCCTTCAAATTTGTCCATATTCTAAAAAATGTACTTTTACTGAATTAAATGCTATCGCTAAATTAGTGAGAAATAAACACAAGACACCAGGAATTAAGTCATATCAAGACAATTTCATTATTTAAACATGATAGACTGACATCATTTTTTAAAAGTACACATGTCAAAATATAAAAATAATCACAAAGTCAAAATTGTATCTGTATGAAATCAAAATCAGAAATAAAAAAACAGATTATTTGAAAAAGAGTTAAACATATTTTGAGTTTGCTGTGCAGAAATCAAATCTGAAATTAATTCAATATAATACAAAAATACTAATTTAATAAAAAATGACTCATTGGGCTTGGAGCTTCATACCTTGGAGTTTAATTTCAGCTGGAAAACAAAATGAGTTTCTTTCAACGTGACCAGTAATTCTTTAACACATTTTAGCGTTGTTAGTGTCACTTAGGTTTCTCTTAGAAGTGCTCTGAGATTTACAAGAGTTAAGAATCTGAAATCTGCTGGGAAACGAAATCGATACTCGAAAAGTTGTTACTGTTTTTGTTAATTTATTAAATCTGTAGTCCTATCACTAACACTGATGCTCTTTGTTCAGCGACACTGAATGAAAAATGTTTTATTTAACCTCAGGTCATTTTGTCACATGATATGTGATGTCGTATTTGGCCCACAAAACCCCAACACAATCTTAATAAAATGTTTGAACACCTTGAGATTCATTTTACATCATCACTGGATGAAGAAAGTCAAGCTTAAGAACAAATACAGAACAAACCAGATGGATACAGCACCAGGATGAATACTTTCTTACATACAGGCTGTGAAATGATTGTTCTGTTAACGTGTGAAGATGGCAGGCTCAGAGGTTCATGTTCTCTTGATTTAACTCCTGTCACAGTATTTATGACTCCCTCCTCTTGATGTCAGCAACAAGAAAAGACTCCTTCTCCTCAAGGATTCTGAAGAAGACGTCTTTGGCTGCTTGACCTCCTGCTTTCAGGGGGCCGCTGTAGAGTTTCCTCATCCTCTCCTGAGTGGTCGGGATAGTCCCGATTGTATCATAGTCTTCTTGTTGGATTACACCTTCCCTGAGGAGATTATCCAAGATTGGTCCTGTATTGCACACTCTTGCAATCAGATCACACTGGTGTTTATCCACAAAGTGCTCCACTGAGGACGGAGAGGAGGAGAAACACTTTGATTAGGTTAATGTCAGGCATCACAAACACCTGTCAGGGCGGCAGCAGGATGTTTTCATTGGTCGCAGCGTCTGATATTCAGCAGGTCAGACATTAAAATGTATGAAAACATCTCAATATTTAAAAATATTTAACGAACACCAACCGGGTTAGTAGACAGTTGTCTTTGAACAGACATTAGCCTGAAAACCTGTTTTTCTGTTGATTATTTTGTTAGCGGGATTTAATGTACTGAGCACTGCTGAACACTGTACTGCTCCCATGCTGCTGCTTCAACTCTGACAAGAGAGATTGTGAGACTTCACCATCATAAAACATTATTGTACATTATCTGGCACAGAGGCATCAAAAAAGCTCAGAAATCTGCAAACAAAAAGAAATCTCTGAAACTCAATGTGAAGCAATCTTGTGATTCTAAAATCCAAAGTGTTGTTCCTCTAAATACACATGATTTAAAATGTCTTACCTTGTTTATGGCCGGTGCTTTGATATTCATCTGGAAAGAAACAAACAGATCTAAAGAAAATCCTTTTCCAACAACGGTCATGTGCTTTAACAACATGTAAGTTAAACTAAAACAAAGTGGCTGTGTAGATCAGTTCTTGTGGTATTACTGAAAATTCACCTTTTCTGATTTCACGGGTCCATACAGGCTGACGCTCGTTTTTCTGTGCCAGGCTGAGCATGAAGTCTGTGTCTGGCTTTTTAATGTAGACTTCAAAGAAATTTGGGAATCTGCTTTTATATCTGAGCTTTAAGTTCTGCAAAAACAAAACAAAAAGAAATAAGTGTGCACTGTCCAGGCTGAAAGGGGTTTGGGACTTTCAGTATGTGACAAAAAACATAAAATAGGATAATTTTGTGATGTGGTGGTGTCAACAATTGTTCAGATGACTCATCCTGAACCAAAGTCCATCCAAAGATTTAAAAGCAGTTCAAACCAAACCTCAGGATAAATTTTTGCATCATCCAAATCTGCTGTGAGGATGAAGCGATCACCCATTTTCAGGGACTTCTCTGGATGTGGCTTTTGGATCGCTCTGTATCCAGATGATAACTGTCTCCTGTTCAATTCCTGTACAAGAAAAAAACAAAGAACAACGTTACAGTCATCAACATCGTTTTCTGTCTGTATTTTATACAATTTATACAGATGCCATTCAGTGTCTTCTTATAGTTCCTGTTGGTGACAGTAGGATGTGCAATAACCTGTTGTAGTCCAGGATCACACGGGATCAGATAAACATGGAGCGTCAGGAATGCCGTGTTGGTCTTATATATCAACATGTTACAGTTTATTTTCACTGGAACACCGACTTTCATCAGGACCGCTCTTGGAGAAAAAACTGGTTCTGATAACTTGACATGTGACGATGTGACCTCAGCCACTTTTTCCACAACGTCTCCACAGTCATGGATGTGTAGAACTGCAAACTTGTCTCTTATTTCAGGGTTGTCATCTGCACAAAATACAAGCACACATGATTAGTAAGGAGAAAAGGATTAAATTAAATTTTTACACATGCTGTCAGAACTTTAAAGTTTATAAATGTATTCTATTATTTTCTTCATGTTCACTAACCTATGCAGATCCAGTGTGGCAGGAACACTACATCCAGCTTCCCAGCATTGACTTTAATGTCAATAAGGGGACCTGCAAGCATGTATTTCATGCTCTCCATCCTCTCCATAGGTTCCTCCCAAGAGCAAAACTGGTACTTAAAACTGACCTTCTCCTTACAGACCCAGCGCAAACCAGAGACACTGCATTCAAAGTTTCCTGCTTCAGACTGAAGGCTGAGCCGTGGGACAGAAAACAAGTTAGTTTCTGTATGTTTACAAAAAGAGTTAACGGGACAATCGAAGAATTGTACAGAAATGTGCCTTATGTTTGCACTGAACCAGTAACAGCCCACAGAAAGATTTTAGTTTTCTTTGTGTAATAAATTCCAAGAACCAATCTTAATATTTGCTGTAGTTCCAGTTTACTGTGACGCAGTATTTATGATGTTATTTTACCTGTAAGTTGGAGCCTCATCTGCATCTGTACTGTTCACTTCAGGTTCAAGTTTAGTCCAGTCACTGGAGTCCTGCTGCAGAACATGATCAATTTAGAAAATAAGTGGAAACGTCTCGTTTTGCAGCATCACGTAAATGAACAAATAAAGAAATGAATTAATGTAAGAGATTACCAAAGTGCTTCCACAACCCTCATGTTCCAGTCTTCTTGAAGGCCCTTGTGAAGACACATAGGATTTTCTTTAAATAATGTTTTGTTGACATATAAAACCGGTATAAATATAAATATAAATACATATAAATCAGGTAACTTTCTCTATGTTCTCTTGGTATAGCACCACAGTATTTTCCTGAAAAGCGCTGCTCTGATATGAGAGCAATTTTACATGATATATAATAATGATGTCTGAAACTGAGAAATATGGAAACAAAATACAGAAGTAGTCACATAACTTTGTTAATGTAAATGTTGATGTTACAGCACCGCTTTCTGCAGTTTGTTGGAGCACACGGACAGACAGAAAGCCCTTCAGCTGCTCAGCTGTTAACTTTCCTGTCTGCAGTCTTTTGTGATGCACATGCATTTTTTAAAAAGCAGATTAGGAACTAGCCCACATGTATACACACATATGATGGAGAGATCTACGTTCTACAGGAGTTTTTGTTGCGTTTCTGAGCTTTGAAATGGTGTGAGGCCTGTGTTTCACAGGTATGAGACTATGCATTTCCAAAAGATTTTTTCAAAGCTGCTGGAAGTGTTGTTGTTGTTGTTTCAGCTAACTTCCTGTCCGTTCTGTATGCACGGCACACTCAAGCTGTGTCAGTAGCTCAGGGAATACTGACGACCTGTTAGTGTTGTACATTACAGAGGCACAAAACATAAAAACCCGAGGGACATGGGTTCATGAAATTCTGCAAATGTTGAGAGGAGTTTGGAAAATCCAACACTCTGTATTAGAGTTGTTATCTTTAAGACAACATTCATTCATACTTTTGTATGAGTCAAAATCATCAGATCAGCAACAAAGACTGTTCAGCAGTATGTCTCAGGTTTTTTTTCAATGTTTAATTTTCAGCATAATTGTACGTCACAATAGAGATTCACAAGGTGTGAATGTGACACCTTGTAAATTTAGATTGGCTGTTCTTTGTTTCTGTCCTTTCTATCATTGAACAAATCACTCTTAAAGTGATCCCAGCAACATCATTCACCACTGTTATTATTGTTGTAGTTATGGTGTAGACATCACTTGAGTGATCTATTTATAGTTATTATGTTTTATGGGACACATTATGATTGTGTGATGTTTCTTTCTCTGACCTTCGAGCACTGAGCTGGCCTCTGACAACAGTTTCACCAGATCGGTCCTGTTCATGTCCATGAGAACCTCCTTGGTCACCTCCACAGACTGCTGGCCACAGGTCTCCACCAACAGATGCACTAGTAGCCCTCCCCTGTCTACCAACCGAGGGTGACTCCCTGTTAACACCCAGTTGATTTGTGGGAGGCTCCTCTGGAAGTTTGTGAACTGCAGCAACCACCTGAATTTATTGAGCTTTATGTGACCTAAACCCTTCAGGGTTTCCAAAAGAATCTTTTTAACAGCTGCTTTCGCTGCTGCCTGAAAAAAAATCAAAGGATAAATCCAGCAAATGTGTAGTTTCTCTACTGTGATAGTTAAAGATTAGCATTTTTATCAGAGTCAGTGTTTACAAAGTATTAGTTACTTCAGCATCAAAGCAAAGTATGATTATATGATTAATATGACTCACTCTATCAGACGGTGCAGGTCGATGTTCATCCACAAAACGTTTCTCTGAGGAGAAAAGAAATAAGAGATGACTGAGAGGATTATGATCTAGTTACACATGGAGAGTATGAACAACTTTAATAAGGCTTAGTTACTAAAAAATGAAATCAAAGGAAAAGAATATGCAAGATGACACATTATACACATCTTCACAATGTAAACAAATGTAATTAACTTTTATCATTTGTTTTTTGTTAAGACTGTGTGAGAGTTGTTGATTTAATTAATTCATCTTCAAAGATTTATTTCCCATTTATTGTTTTCCAAATTGTTGACACAGTGAGTTTGAACTCAGGCAGATTTGTTTATTACAAATTATAATATATATTGAAGCCATTGATGAGATACACATGATTCTGTGATGTGACTGTTTTTTGTTTTTCTTCTTCTTTGTTTTTACCTCCTGAGCTTGGCTTTGACAACCTCTGAACCAGATCAGTCCTCTTCATGTCCATGAAAACCTCCCTGGTTAACTCCAAGGACTGTCGGCCGTAGGTTCGAACCATCTCACCCAATATTTCTTCTCTGTCTGCTGAGGATCCTGAACTCCATGAGATGTCTGGGAGGTCCTTCAGGACGACAATCGACTGCAGGAACTTCTTGAATTCATGAAGCTCTTCATCATTCAAATCATTCAGGGTTTCTGAAAGCAGCTCGTTTACAGCTGCTATTGTTGCTACCTGAAATAATCAATACATTAATGAGACGTTTAATTAATCCACTGGGAGACAGAAATGTGTCTCTTTGAAGCTCACCGATGTCACAGTAGACGGCAAAAAAACTTTTTTATTATTTCATGTCATATATTTCCTTAATGCTTTCAAAATGGCTTAAAATACAATAAATGGATGTTTCTGGTGGAAAAACATTTCAAACTTCTCATCCTCAGTGGAAAAGATTTTATATCATTATTGTTTGATAAAAATTATCACTAAAGAGCTCGACCTGAATGTAGCTTCATTTATCTGATAAATAACAATAAAAGTAAGTAGATAAAAAACTTTGTGTCATATTATTATTTAAAATGTTAAATATGACGATCATATTTTCCATCTATTGAAGGAAAGCTGTGTTGTATGAAGTCAGATGTGACATTACTCACTCTGTGGATCAGTGCAGAGCGGTGTTCATCTGCAGAGTGTTTCTCTGAGGCGAGAAGAGGTAGAAAGTCACTCATAACTGATGACTGGTCTAACATCTGATGATGAACAATGTTAGACAAGACAAAAGATTAATTCATTTGTAATTTTAAAGGACAAGATTGCGCAGTGAAATGTCAGTTGTAGTCCCTTTAAGACTGTGGCTGGGGGTGTTTTATCATCCTTTGTGCTCTGTGCAGACATCAGTAATCAACTGTTTTTCATGCTTCACATTAATCAGAAAAAAAATATTTTATACATAAGATGATGTGTTCTGTTTTCTCAATATAATTGATTTTAATGTTTAAACTGTAAACAGAAGAAGACATAGCTTATAAACTTATGACAAAGTTGTTATGTACCATTTCTATTATTTTTTACGTGTTTTTATCTTTATTGTCTCACTTTTGGATCCTGAGCTTCTGTCCGACAACCTCTGCACCAGATCAGTCCTCTCCATCTTCTCTAACCAATCCTTGATTGTCTCCACAGACTGCTGGCCGTCGGTCAGCACTATTATAAACACTGTGTCCTGTATGCCTGTTGCAGTCATCTCTCTATATTAGATGTGTGAATGCCTGCGGATGTGAGGTAGCTTCAGTATGTTAGACATGATCCTCCTTAACTCTGTGACACTCAAATCTTTCAGTGTTTCCAAAAGCAGCTCTATAACAGACTCCATCGATTCCACCTGTTGAATTCAGAGAAAACATGTTCATGAGATTAAAGTACAGTTTCTCAGCAAGGATGATAAAAACAAAATGTTTCTGTTCACATCTCATCAATGTCTGTGTTTAAGAAATGTGGATATGGTAAGAGAACATCAGCACAAGGTGATAACATTTATTTCAATTCATCACATAAACTTGTTTTATTATATGTATAGATTTTGTCAGTGTCATCAAATAAATTTACTTTTATCTTCTTTTATAGTTATCTTATATCTTTGTACAGGTTCATGACTTTTTATTTTACTACCTGTTTGTGAACACAAAACAAACTGAATGCAGCTTCAGTTCTGAAAAACCTTCAGATGAAAATTAACAATGTTTTTGTTCTTCATTCATAATATTCAAGATGGGGATGATTTTGAACTTCCTCTTATCTGTATTGTTTAAAGTAGAGCTGCAAATAACCATTATTATAACAAAAATTATAATAAAATAATGTCGTATATGTTGCTAAAAGTCCACATCACAGTTTCATTAAGTCGAAGGCGACACCTTCAAATGTCTTGCTTTGTTTGTCCAACAGCCCAGAAACCAAAGATATTCAGTTTACAAAGATACAATACAGAGAGAAGGAGAAGATCTTCACAAGAGCTGAAACAAGAGAGTGTTGTTTGGATCTTTGATTTTAAAAACTACTCAATTGATATATTTATTGTCAAAATGTTGATCAGCTAACAGATTAATTATCTTAGCTTCAGTTTAAAGTCAGACAGATGTGACATCACTCACTCTCTGGATCAGTGCAGGCCAATCTTCTTCCACAGAGTGTTTCTCTGAGGAGAGAGGAAACATAAAAAAGACCCATGAATGATTAATTTAACAACATAATCAGACTGTGAGACTATAAGAATTCTAATATTAAAGATTTATTGTAAAATGTCGAGAAAATCTACTTAATAGTAACATCATAAAAAAAAATCATTAACACATTTCTTCTGATAAACAGTTTATTATTTTCTAATAAACTGTAGTCAATGTTCATACACACTGACATATGAAGTAAAATACCCACAGGACTCATTTCATACATTTATATAGGTCACCTACCTTTCTCTGTGGTATTCACACCAAAAACTTCAGCTGATGATCCTGCAGCAGCTGCAACACAGTTAATGACAACTGTTATTACATTAATTAATACTCTGTGTGTAACATTTATGTGTACTTGTCCTGAGTATAATACTGAGTCCTGAGAATAAAAAGCCTTTGATGTTTCAGTTTCAGGTGTGAGAACTGAAGGCAGGAGGAAGACATGATTACAGAGATCAGAGAGGGAATCAATGAGGAAACTAAGAAATTAAATATCTCTCTCCACAGTGGAGTGTAATTCTGTTGACAACATTAGCCAGATTCCTATCAGGCCATTAACGAAACAAAAAAAATATATAAAAAAAGATAAAGATTTTGTAACCACACATATTTATTATTATAGATTAGTGTGACAGTTGTCCTCTTGAACTTACCTTTGGGTGGTGAGCTGGTCTCTGGCAGCCTCTGCACCAGATCAGTCCGGTTCATGTCCATGAAAATCTCCCTGATTATGTCCACAGACTTTAGACCGTATTTCTTCACCATCATATCCACCAGTACGTCTGTACTGTCTGTCTTCTGCACTAGTCCCAACTGGATGTCTGGAAGGCTCCTCTGGAAGGACGTGAACTGCACAAACCACTTCAAGTTCTTTGACTCTTCAGAACTCAGATCATTGATTGTTTCTGAAAGCAGCTCTTTAACAGCCACCATCGTCACCACCTGTAAAAATCCAGGTATATGTTCATAAAGAAAATATGATGATCATTTGTATTGATATGATTTTACAACCTGAATCTTATTGAATAGAAACTGTACTTTGCATCGTCAGATGTAATATTACTCACTTTGTGGATCAGAGCAGACTGGTGTTCACTGGAGAGACTCTCTGAGGTGAAAAAGAAAAAACTTAAACTCAAACCTTGTCAACAGTTATAATTCATCACAGATATTTTACTTCCTCTCCTCAGATATTTTTATTACTGCACAATAGTCATAAACTATATTTTGTTTCTTTTCTCTACATAACAGATCATGTTATTCTTTTGAATTTTGAATTCTCTTCTAAACTTATGAAGGACCTTTTGGTTTTAACACGTGTTTGACTCTAGTGTCTTACTTTCGGGCCTTGAGCTGCTGTCTGACAACCTCTGCACCAGATCAGTTCTTCTCATCTCCTCAAGAATCTCCTTTGTCATATTCAAAGACTTCTGACCGTAGTTCTGGACCATTAAACACGCTGTGTCCTGCATGTCTGCTACTGCCAGCAGCATTGGGATGTTTGCTGCCATCTGCTGCATCGAACCGACGGTTGAATAAATTCCCGGTTCAAAATCTGAAGTCAGTTCCTGCTTGAACCTCTTGAACTCTGCATCACTCAAATCATTCAGTGTTTCCAGAAGCAGCGCTACATCAGACGCCGTCGTTTCCACCTGGTAAATTCAGAGAAAATGTTCATGGGTGTAAGGATGATCACAGATTTTTCTGTTCCCATCTCCTCAATGTTTGTGTTTTAGAAATGTTGATGTGGTAAGAGAAAATCTACCATATCACACAAATTTATTACAGAGTTGATAGACTCCCACAGCCAGGCTTTTCTTTGTGGCATTGTGTCAGCAGTGGAAAGGTCTCGCTGCACCAATTATTAATATTAATACTTGTTTATATTTCTTTAAACCAATCACAGTCATCTTCAGCGGGGCTACACCCAGGAAGCAGCAATGGTGACCCTGTAAAAAAGTGTGCTAAAAACCAGCAAAGGTAAAAGTAACAGCTGCTAGCTTGTGACCAGATCAGCATTAGAGTAACTTGCAACTTTCAGCATGTAGGGTGCTTGCCTGGAGGTTGCTGTTGTTTCCTTTAGCTACAGTAGTGATGGGAATTCCGGCTCTTTAAAGAGAGCCGGTTCTTATGGCTCGGCTCACTAAAAAGAGCCGGCTCTTTTGGCTCCCAACTGGCTCCTCAGATTTTTTTTGTTGCTTTAATTAATTTATTACCAAAAATAATGAAACATGGTGTGTACAATGAATTACTAATGTACAAAACATATATTATATCAAATGTTTATTATTTATATGGCATAGTATAATCAACATGGAACAGAGTGCTGCAAAAAATAAATTTAAAGTACATAGCCTTTTGCACAAACTGTGTCATAGAGCTCTGGTTGCAGTTGGAGGTGGTTGTGGTGGTGTACTGTAGAGGCTGCAGCAGCAGCAACAGTTGCAGCAGACAAACTGACACTTTCATTAGCAGTAGGTTCACTTGCTTGTCTTTTTTCTTCCAACTGCCCTGATGGATGTACAATTCTAATGCGCCTGTGCAGGTTATTTGTAGAGCCTGCTCCATATGAGATTGTAACCTTCAATACTCTCACACTCACACTTACTGCGTTTCTTGCCGTCACTCACCTTTCCAGTGTGTTGTCTCTGCAATATACCTATTTTTTTACAAACTTGTATATCTGTTTGCATTTCTTTCTTAACATTAGGATGAAATACCTTTAACCTAGTACATGATCTCTTCTGAATACTAGAACGAGGGGTTTTCATCGTTCTTCTAAAATGAAAGGGCAACTAAAACTAATCCATTTTTTCTCAATGATTATGATTTTTTTTCACCCTGTCACATTTTTAAAAAACAAGGAAAATGTACTGTATATTCCACTAGATGTAGATTTAACACATATCTTCATCTACTGGATAAAAGCTGCACTGTGTGAAGTGAGAGTGATGTGACATACTCACTCTCTGCATCAGTGAAGGCCGATGTTTCTCTGCAGGGGAGGAAAGACTTATTAGTTATTAATTCAACTTCAGGCTTAATGAACATTTATGATTCAAAAGATTTAAAGGATTTAATTACACAGTGGCAGTGACATAAGATTTAGTTTCTTAAATAATTCCGAAAGTGTTAATTGGATCTGGATACACAGTATCTGTTGCAAAAGGTACAGACTTAGAATATATGACAAAAAGTGTTCCAGCTGATGTACTTTCCTATTTTCCATCCATCCATCCATTTTCTTCCGCTTATCCGGGGCCGGGTCGCGGGGGCAGCTGCCTGAGCAGGGACACCCAGACTTCCCTCTCCCCGGATACTGCCTCCAGCTCTTCCGGGAGGACCCCAAGGCGTTCCCAGGCCAGCTGAGTGACATAGTCACACCAGCGTGTCCTGGGTCTTCCTCGGGGTCTCCTCCCGGAGGGACATGCCAGGAACACCTCCCGAGGGAGGCGTCCCGGGGGCATCCGAAACAGATGCCCGAGCCACCTCAGCTGGCTCCTCTCGATGTGGAGGAGCAGCGGCTCTACTCTGAGCTCCTCCTGGGTGACAGAGCTCTTCACCCTATCTCTAAGGGAGCGCCCTGCCACCCTGCGGAGGAAACTCATTTCGGCCGCTTGTATCCAGGATCTTATTCTTTCGGTCATGACCCAGAGTTCATGGCCATAGGTGAGGGTCGGAACGTAGATTGACTGGTAAATCGAGAGCTTCGCCTTTCGGCTCAGCTCTCTCTTCACCACGACAGACCGATACAAAGACCGCATTACTGCGGCCGCTGCACCGATCCGTCTGTCAATCTCACGCTCCGTCCTTCCCTCACTCGTGAACAAGACCCCAAGATACTTAAACTCCTCCACTTGAGGCAGGAACTCTCCTCCCACCTGGAGGGAGCAGGCCACCTTTTTCCGGTCGAGAACCATGGCCTCGGATTTGGAGGTGCTGATTCTCATCCCAGCCGCTTCGCACTCGGCTGCAAACCGCCCCAGGGCATGCTGGAGGTCCCGGCTCGAAGGAGCCAACAAGACCACGTCATCCGCGAAAAGCAGAGACGAGATCCATTGGCTCCCGAACCAGATCCCCTCCGGCCCGTGGCTGCGCCTAGAAATTCTGTCCATAAAAGTAATGAACAGAACCGGTGACAAAGGGCAGCCCTGCCGGAGTCCAACATGCACTGGGAACAGGTCTGACTTACTGCCGGCAATGCGAACCAGGCTCCTGCTCCGGCAGTACAGGGACCGCACGGCCCTTAACAGAGGGCCCCCGACCCCGTACTCCCGGAGCACCCCCCACAGTATGCCACGAGGGACACGGTCGAATGCCTTCTCCAAGTCCACAAAACACATGTGGACTGGTTGGGCAAACTCCCATGAACCCTCGAGCACCCTGCGGAGGGTATAGAGCTGGTCCAGTGTTCCACGGCCAGGACGAAAACCGCATTGTTCCTCCTGGATCCGAGGTTCGACTATCGGCCGAATTCTCCTCTCCAGTACCCTGGAATAGACTTTACCGGGGAGGCTGAGGAGTGTGATCCCCCGATAGTTGGAGCACACCCTCCGGTCCCCCTTTTTAAATAGGGGGACCACCACCCCGGTCTGCCAGTCCAGAGGCACTGTCCCCGACTGCCACGCGATGCTGTAGAGACGTGTCAGCCAAGACAGCCCCACAACATCCAGAGACTTGAGGTACTCAGGGCGGATCTCATCCACCCCCGGTGCTTTGCCACCGAGGAGCTTACGGACTACCTCAGTGACTTCGGCTTGGGTGATGGATGGGTCAACCTCTGAGTCCCCAGCCTCTGCTTCCTCAATGGAAGGCGTGTCAGTGGGATTGAGGAGATCCTCGAAGTATTCCTTCCACCGCCCGACGATGTCCCCAGTCGAGGTCAACAGCTCCCCACCTCCACTGTAAACAGTGTTGGTGGAGGACTGTTTCCCCCTCCTGAGGCGCCGGATGGTTTGCCAGAATTTCTTCGAGGCCGACCGGTAGTCCTTCTCCATGGCCTCCCCGAACTCTTCCCAGACCCGAGTTTTTGCTTCCGAGACTGCCCGTGCTGCCGCACGCTTGGCCTGCCGGTACCCGTCAGCTGCCTCAGGAGTCCCCCGGGCCAGCCAGGCCCGGTAGGACTCCTTCTTCAGCTTGACGGCAACCCTTACTTCCGGGGTCCACCACCGGGTTCGGGGATTGCCGCCGCGACAGGCACCGGAGACCTTACGGCCACAGCTCCGGACAGCCGCGTCAACAATGGAGGTGGAGAACATGGTCCATTCGGACTCTATGTCCCCAGCCTCCCTCGGGATCTGGTCAAAGCTCTCCCGGAGGTGGGAGTTAAAGATCTCCCTGGCAGAGGGTTCTGCCAAACGTTCCCAGCAGACCCTCACGATACGTTTGGGCCTGCCAGGTCTGTCCAGCTTCCTCCCCCGCCAGCGGATCCAACTCACCACCAGGTGGTGATCAGTTGACAGCTCAGCCCCTCTCTTCACCCGAGTGTCCAAGACATACGGCCGGAGGTCAGATGACACGACCACAAAGTCGATCATTGATCTCCGGCCTAGGGTGTCCTGGTGCCACGTGCACATATGGACACCCTTATGCTTGAACATGGTGTTCGTTATGGACAAACTGTGACTAGCACAGAAGTCCAGTAACAAAACACCACTCGGGTTCAGATCGGGGAGGCCGTTCCTCCCAATCACACCCCTCCAGGTAACACTGTCATCGCCCACGTGGGCGTTGAAGTCCCCCAGGAGAACGACGGAGTCCCCGGTTGGAGCACTCTCCAGTACCCCTCCCAGGGACTCCAAGAAGGCCGGGTACTCTGCACCGCTGTTCGGCCCATAAGCCGAGACAACTTTCCTATTTTTACATAATAAAATGCTTTACCTTCGGTGTCAATACAACTCTGCACCAGATCGGTCCTGTTCATATTCTTTAAGACATGTTTGGTCAACTCCAAACACTCCTGGCTGTACGTCTCCACCATCAGCTCCACGATGTCCTGTGTCTTTGTCACTTTGAGTTGCTCCCTTGAGAAGAGTGGGAAACCTTTCTCCAGTTCAATGAGTGACTTGAATGCTTCAAGCTCCTCAGCGCTCAAATCATTCAACATTTCACAAAGCTTCTTCTTAGTGGACATTGTTTCTGCCTGGAAAATTAAAAGGACATGACATCATATATGTACAGGACAGGATGCCAGAGGTACTGACATTTAGCTCTTCTTATTCTTATCCCTGCGATTACACACTGTGATTATATACTTAAAACTTTAGATAATATCTGTGTGAGGACCAGCGCACCTCCACTTTACTTACTGACAGTCTTCATCAGCAGAGATTGCTTTCACACTCATTATGGGCTTTTTTTCCTTTATTATATAACTTCTCATTAAACTTACCCTTATACATTATTTGCTGTGTAAACCAGATGATCTTGACTGGTACCATATGTGTGAAAACTCACAGTCGGTCACAAATATAATTCCAAATCATGTATCAGTATTGATAATAAGTGCTCATGTAAACATTTTACCAAAATGCCCCCATTTCGATCAATCTTGATTATCAGCTAAAGTTAGAATGATTTTAATATCATCATTCTCAGAGTGGTTGTAATTAATCCTTGTGGTAAACTGAAGAATTAAAATGCAACAATGTCTGATTATTAGTGAAGAAATTTGCCCGTAATGAGTAGAAAAAAAAAATGTATTAGAAGATAAAGTATAAAGATAATCATAGTAATCGTAGTCTACTTCGCCACTTAGGTCAGAGATCACCAGTACTTAACATTTGTAATTGTCTCTGAATGAGCCATTCTGTGGGAAATCAAGTCTATATACACACACGCATATATGTTGATATTTTTTATTTTATTATTAAAAATACATTTAAAAAATACAAATACTTTACCTTTTCTACGTGTTGGACAGTCGTATGCCTGAATGTACCTCTCACTTATCCGATTGTCTCAGATCCAGAACTCCTCCTGCTCCTGTGGAAAATACTCAAATTATCTACTTTTCTTTACAAACTTTCTTTCACCAAGAAGTGAAAAATGTTCCAATCACATTTAAGTTGATGTTTCAGTCCCATATTAGCTTTTTTCAACCAGAATCATTACGCTGGCAGGTCCATTATGGGACTTCTCTTCTGTTTCACTCGCACAGTCACACTCATACTCACAGTTCGGCCGATACTTCTTTATTCTCTCGATTCCAGATTGATCCCGATTTCTATTCCCTGCATCAGAAATAACATGTCTATTGAATGCAGAATATTAGGCATCTTCTCAAGAGCTGGAGTGGATCCATATAATTCCTCATACATTACAGTCAGTCACAGTGCCTTAAACTTTTGTGACTGCTCAAATTATGTAGATGGACGAGCCTTCAAAATTCAGGTTTCCAGTTTTTTATAAGTAAGACAGACCCAAGTTCAAAAGCGTCTTGGCCTAAAAAATTATTTATTCTGATTTCAAGAACCAGACATTTACATATGGTCTCAACCTAAGGAGTAGGTTGAGACCATATGCTATATGCAGCTTCAGGGATGATTTACAGAGTTTAAATACAAAGCGTCTGCTGACTATAACATGGTTTGTTTGGTTATCTGTGCTGGACATTTGTGCAGCCAAGTGCAAATGAGATTAGCATTTTCACCACAACTGTGTTACCTGCTTAAAGGTGTGCTTTACACCAATGACAGGCTTGGCTTGATCCCCACAAAAAATCAGAAGTGCAAAAATGCTGAAGGATTTCCAGGATTCGGACTACAGTCTTCATCACTCTATTAGCCGTAAAGGAATTGCTTAACATATCTTGCTATATGAACAATTTAAATGATACTTTCTGCAAAACCCACATCATTCAATATGTCGCAGTCTATTAATCAGTTTCAAACAGAATGCCTTTATGATGTAAACTTATTACTTCTACTTCCTCAGTGGTGTAGTTTGCTAACACATTCGCTCAACGGTCAAGTTAGATGTGTAATGGTGCGTTCCATTGTACTCGGAATTCGGATAAAGTATTACCTTCGACACAGAAAAGTGCATTGGAATCTCTATCCAAATCGGAATTTGCGGAGTTCGCCGACATTAACACAGATGACATTACATGAGTATTGCAGCACACATAATGAAGGATGACTTTTTACACCTTTATCATTTTACACCTCATATAGTATTTGTGAAACACTCAGTAACGGTTTGGATCCTACTCGTCCTCTCTTGTTCCCCCTCAACTGATAAATCAGCTGCTGTAGTTGCTTGTGAAGTTCGCTGACCTGCCACTCAAACAGCCGCCTGTAGCGAGGGTCCACGTTTTTCAGAACAAATGCACTGGATCACTTTTAGATTGGAAGTCGGGCACAATTAGAACCAGAAATTCCGACTTCTGACTTGCACATGGGAACGCACCATAACTGTTGGTTAACAAGGCAGAGTTCGATAACTACACCAGTGAAGAGAACTACAAAAGAGGAAGTGAAAAAGATTGAAGCAAACTTTGATTTATTACCGTTTTAAAAGCAAGATGTAGCTTCTATTGTTAAAGTCTAAATTCGTCCATTTGTTTTCAGTAGCGTTAATCGTGAGGCAGCGCTGGTGACCGTACGTATTTTCATACGGGAGCGTCTCTGTCTCATTCCTCTTCCGTCAGTCTGTCTCAGTAACGTTAAAGATTTGACAGTTTAAAATCCAGACACATTTCCACCTTTGGCTTGTTCAGCCCCCACAAGCCGAGGAGAAACGACTCTCCTTGAGTCCTCCTCCTTTCTTAAGTGTTGTTCAGTTGACAGTCAGTTACCACCCTCTTTACGTACCTGACTATGTACACACCCACCCCGTCTTCCTCTCCTCTCTCACAGCGGGTCACCTCCTTCGGGACAGCCCCCCTTGTTTGCTTAGACCCCATCCTCTCCTCCCGTAGACCAGCTCCAGCACGCTCGTTTTCAGTTGCCCTCCGCGGTCAAGTCAGCTTGTCATTCGCGATTGCGTAGTCGAATGTGCCGCAGCTGTTATTCCAATGCGCAATTCATGTAACACTTACGGTAACAACAACGCAGCCTCCTGTGAGAAGATGCTTCAGAGCGCAGTCTCAAAGTGACCACGACGATCATCAACTCCAAGCATCAATTACAATGTAAATACAGGTTGTAACTTTGTAAGTCTGCAAATACAGAACAGAAAGTGTGATATGTTTATTAATATATCTGACTTTAGTCTGAGTAACTTAAAAAACACGAAGTCTGCAAAGACATATTTAACGTTATTGTATTTCTGATTTTGATTCTGCACCTATAAAATTGTCTTTGCACCTCTTTAATTCGTACATGGTGTTTTTTTTAATATATATTCGTTCATCATTTGTTGCTTTTATGTAGAATAAACTGTTCTTGTCATCCAACAAGACATTTTGAAAATCAGCGCTCTGTCTACGTCACCAAAAGCTCCACTGTGATTCTCTGCAAAGCTGGTACAGCCTGAAAAATGTGTTCTTATAATGAAAAAGTGCAGGGTTTTTTTATATTGGACTTGAAGGTGTTTGAGGACTGAAAACTATATTTAATTCAGCATAACTGAAGAGTTAATAAACTGAAAAAAAGAAAGAAGAAAGCATTGTGGGTGCCTTTTATGATGTAATATGCAGTTTAAAACTAATTAAAGTACATGTTTCATGCAAAGTAAAGTATAAAACATATCAGGGCTTACATTTATTAACACTATACAAACTGTTCAGTTGTTTGGTTTGAGGAGTAAAGAGGGGAGTGACCTGACTCTGATCTGAACAACACTTGTGACTGGAGGAGGATAACGGAGAGTACTTCCTCAGGGTGCTGAACGAGCTGGAGGTAGAAGATGTGTCTGGATTTTAACCCTTATGTTGTGTTCCGGTAAAATCTGTCCGATTTAAAAGTTTTATCTCTGAAAAATGTACTTAACTTGATCAGACTGACCTAAGAGTCCATGACTTTGTCCACAAAGAGGATTTCAACACACAAAATGAATAGTATTTATTTGCATACAATTTTGTGTATTTTATTCAACTTTTGTACACTCTTGGTGTTCCCGGTCAAAAATGACCAGTCATTAGAAATGAATGGGGGAGACTACAATTAGTGTAAAAAAAAAAAAAATGATCTCAGGTACATCCTCATTTGTCATATGGACACACACACACATGCACACAGTTCATTGGGTGGCAGCACCATGGCACGTCAATATACCATAAGTGAGGCTATTGATTACATATGTGATCCCCACACTGGTGAGGAGGAGAGAGGCCAGGAAACTGACAGTGAGGATGGATTATAGGAGGATGCTGAGGCTGCTGTCACATTCAGGTCAAAGAATGGGAACTTATCCTGGTCTTCATCCCCACCTCAGACCCACCTAACCCTTTGACTGGGAACACGACTAGTGTTACTTTATGTGACTGTATACAAAAATTTAATGGTTTCAAAACAAATGTCCTTGGTAACTTTGACCCTAAGTAGTCTGTGATAAACAATATACTATGTTTCATCTGATTATTTTTTATAGTCAAAATAATCCAGAAATGATGCTTTTTAGAACTCGAATTCAAGATGTATACGCTCAGATCAGTGAGGTATACAGGCCATAAATAACAAATAGAAGGTCAAAATGTGTAATGTTCACAAGAACTGAAGTTAATAAAAAGATCTAACACAACAAGTAGTGATAATATATGTATTATACAGTTTTTATGATGAGATTAAATGGACCGGTCATTTTTGACCGGGAACACAAAATTGTTTAAAATGAAACGAACACAACATGAGGGTTAAACTTGCTGTGTTTTAAAATCTTTAGAGATACTGAAACAGACACCGATATACAGACGGAGGAAGAGAGAGAGAGAGAGAGAGAGAGCGAGAGAGACGGCAGCTTGAAGACTTGTCGTTAACACCGGAGAGCAGAGCTGCTTCACGGTTACTGCTACTGTTTAAATAAAACGTTGAACGGTTTTCTTCAATTTAACTAAAGTGGACGAACTTCATCTCTAACTACTGAAGCTCCTATAAGGTAATAAGTCCTAACATTAACCTGATTTTTATTACTTTCACGTTTAGAGCTCCACTCTCTTCACAGCAGTCTGATACTATAAAGAGACATTTTAGAATTAGCCAACACTTTGCTAACGTTCTTAATTCCAACGGACGACGCTAGTTAACGGTTAGCTAGTTGTCTAAAGGGGTTTAACACGACGGTTGACAATTAACATGAAAATGGTGTGTGTGTGTGTGTGTGTGAGAGAGAGAGAGAGAGAGAGAGAGAGAGAGAGAGCGAGAGAGAGAGAGAAGCCGCTGCCTCATCAGAACTCCACCACACACATAGATGAGACGTGACAGTGGAGCGACTTGAACCTTTGTGAGTTATAAACCACTAGCATAACTTCCTTGTGGGGGCTAACAAGTCGCCTTCTACTTATTCTACGTGCTTAAATGTGTCATATTTCAGAAGAGTGTCCATCTGTGCTTGGTAAGCTAACTGCTTGTTAATGAGAGTTAAGAATAATGTGGCAGCTGTCTGTGTGGCTGTTTATCTTGCCACAAATTTCCAGCTTCTTCCAGATATTGAGTTTATTGCGACTTTGCTGTTGTAAACATTGCTGTTCCCACAGACAGTGACAGTTGTCATTTCTTGGTTTTGTCACATTTGTAGATGTGTAGCCTGTATTTCTAGTTTGCACTTGCCCTCCAATAAATAGCCTAATAATGAATCAGTGTTTTATTGCTTTTTAAATATTGCAGCTGAATTGCATGTCTTCCAAACCTCAGTATTATGATAATGTGAATAAAGTCATGTTGACAATAACTTGTTGACACAAAAGAAATGGCAATTGCATATCACTCACAGCTACACAGGATACACATCTAAGAAGTTAGCTTCATTTAAGTACTTTGTTTATCAATTTTACATTAATTAATCTAAATATTGTGTTGTTAAATTTTTTGGCGCGTGCCGTACTTACTGCCCTTTTCTCACTTTGAGCCCCTGCCCCTCTATAATCATGTGCACGTCCCTGACAAGCACAGATGGACACTCTTCTGAAATATGACTCATATTTAGGCACGTAGAATAAGAGGAAGACGACTTGTTAGCCCCCACAAGGAAGTTATGTAAGTGGATTTATAACTCACAAAGGTTCAAGTCGCTCCACTGTCACGTCTCGTCTACGTGCGTGGTGGAGTTCTGATGAAGCAGCGGCTTCTCTCTCTCTTTGTCTTCAAAATAAGAGCTTTACATTGCACCCAATTGGAGTTTAGAACTGCATGGGTTCTTAGCGGGGGGCTTTTAATTTGAAAGTAGCGACCGTTCGTAGAGAAAGAGAGAGAAAGCCACTTGAATTGAATTGAGAGCAGAGCCGCAGCAGACAGAGAAGCGGCTGTAGGCTCAACACACACAACATCATATTACGAAATGCGTACGGTAGATAACAGTGGTTGTACCGCCTTTTTTTGACATCCCTTTGCACAACAGGATTTTATTTATTCATTTAATAAACACACTAAAGGGCACTTTTAACCCTTATGTTGTGTTCCGGTCTAATCTGTCCGATTTAAAAGTTTTATCTCTGAAAAATGTATTTAATTTGATCAGACTGACCTAAGAGTCCATGACTTTGTCCACAAAGAGGATTTCAACACACAAAATAAATAGTATTTATTTGCATACAATTTTGTGTATTTTATTCAACTTTTGTACACTCTTGGTGTTCCCGGTCAAAAATGACCAGTCATTAGAAATGAATGGGGGAGACTACAATTAGTGTAAAGACTGATCTCAGATACATCCTCATTTCAGAACTCGAATTCAAGATGTATACGCTCAGATCAGTGAGGTATACAGGCCATAAATAACAAATAGAAGGTCAAAACTTGTAATGTTCACAAGAACTGAAGTTGATAAAAAGATCTAACACAACAAGTAGTGATAATATATGTATTATACAGTTTTTATGATGAGTTTAAATGGACCGGTCATTTTTGACCGGGAACACAAAATTGTTTAACATGAAACGAACACAACATGAGGGTTAAATAGGTAAAAAGGGCAGGGGCACAAGCACCCCTTGGTAGTGATGGGAACGGCAGTTCCTTTTACTGTACTGAATCTCTAGAATCCGTTCATTAAAATGGTTCGTTCAAAAGATTCGTTCACCGAATCGTTCAGTGCTCTCCAACTCCCTGAACTGATAAGCAGCCAAACGATCCGTCATTCAGTTCATGATTCAGCCCTGAGGTTCACGTTCACTTACTGAGGGACGGTGCGTTCACGGACTATAGTACACAATCTTTCGCGGGAGACGCAGCGCTGCTTTGAGTGGTATACATGCACTAAAATTATTACACGGTGAAAGTGTCCTCTGTGCACAGTAAAATCACTTAACATGATGCTACACGGATGTTAGCAACACAGCGCTAGTTTTAGCAGTACGGTTACTGAACGTAAATCAACCCCTCTGCCCACACACACACACACACACACACAAAACTACAACTAAGATGATCTGTAACTGTAGTTAAGTTAATTAACTGTTTGGTAAAGGCTATGGTGATTGAGTGTGTGAGGGAGAGAGATGGGTAACAATAAGTCAGTGGCGGTTCTAGACCAGTTTTAATAGGGGGGTCAGGTTGGGGCCGGCTTTTTTGTAAGGGGGCACATACAACCCGGAAAAAAGGACAAATCCCTCATTCAGACAAAGCAGTGTTTACAATTTCAGCAATTCTGATTGGGTAGTAAACTGCTGAGACACTTTATTTCTGCCTTTCCCTTCAGAACAAAATCATTGCAAGAAATCTGTCATAGTATTAGTAATGCAGACTCCCTGTCAGGGGGGCCACAGGGGGGTTCAGACTCAGAGTTACAGGGGCACTGGCCCCTGTTGGCCCTCCCTAGAACCGCCCCTGCAAGTACAGTAATATCATAGCTTACAAGAAGTATTACCTTTTTCTTCATCAGAGCAGTGACTCTGGCCTTTGTATGTAGCTGGGTCATGGGCTGATAATGGACCTGGTCCACATGCATCTCACTGGTTCCTTCTCCGGCTCTTTCTCTCTCCTCTCCTCCTGTCTCTGTCCCTTCAACCTCTTCACTCTCTCTCCTGTCTCATCCTCTGTTGAATTTTAAAATTGAAAAGTCTAAGTATACTACTGAATCATGACCTTATATTTTAATGCCATGTTTATTCACATTATTACTTATCTATCCAAACATCCAAATAATATTATTGATGGATAATTCATACTGTGACTGAACATGGCCTTAAAATATTCTGATTCATTGCATGTCCTTTCATTTTTTTAGCCTAGGCTACATTTGCAGTAGGTTACAGGTTAGCATCTCTATTGGCTATCTGTTGCATCTGTAGGCTAGTTCACTATTTTTCTCATTCTCTTAGCTTATTACAATTCTCACCTTTCCTCCTCCTTGCCTGATCATCCACTGCCTTTCTTGCTGCAACACATGCATGGATTAAAGCAAAAAATCTTTTGACTGAAATGTTTTTTCGAGCTGTAGCCAAGTCATATTCCCAATTTGTAATTTGTGAAACATGTTACAGGGCACGTTACTTGACATGTGCAAAAAAGATAAGATAAGATACAGCCTCACCCCACACTAGTGTCCGACAGATAGCGTTTTTTTGGCCCGATAATGATAGCCGTTATTAGAGGGGGTGCAATCACCGATAGCCGATATGCAACCGATATAGTGAGTTTTCGAGCTGGAATGAAAACAGGCCTTGGATTGTGCATAGATTTTGCACCAATATGATTATGCAATAGTACAGTCACAGTGACAGTAGTACAGACAGATGCTTTCTTAAACCAATGCCTTTATTCAAGACTTTTAACATTTAACAGACTTTTTTAAAATGACATTTAACATTTGAACTTGTTCAGTCAAGCTGAGAAAAAATGCAGATTGGCACACAAACAAAAATAAATTAAATAATGTAGCAGAACTTTCAATAAATCGATAAAAATAAATAAACAGACTGGCTGACTGGTCAGGTGGTCGGGAGGTTTCGTGGTGTAGAGTGGGGGAGGCACTTCACTGAAATGTGAGCCAGTGATGTTGATAGGTTTTCAATGTAGTGAGTTTTTGTGAGGAGGGAATTAAACGCCTGTCCCAAATAAACGCCTGGTCTGTTAAGTGATTGAAACAAATAAACGCCTGGCTATTATTTGGTATTTAACGGTAGTTCCCGCCTCATCAGCACGAGCTGAACAATAAAATCTAACTTAGCAAGAGAGGCGGGACTTAAGGCAGAACAGCCAATCATCAGCCGGTCAGTCCCAAAGCGGTGTCATGATTGAAGCAGCAACAGGAGAGGGAGGGGGAGAGAAGGCAGCTGCAGCGACTGCGGACTTAGGGCGGCCGGAGTGAAAGTGATTCCGGCCGCAATAAGGCGTTTGTGCAAAACTGCAGAAAAACTGCAGAAAAAGTGTGGGTGTTGAACCCTCTCACCGGGAAAAGTGGGGGTGTTAAAACACACACGTCCCCCACGGGTGTGACGTCCCTGGTTGAAATGAAATCAGCGGTGATGGGCTAGTTGTTTTGGTAGCGGCTAAATTAGCATGTCGCGATACTTTGTACAGGGGATCACGTCTGCGCCAAGTAGATGCGCAGAGGGTTGAAACAGCGCGTGTCCGGTCTGTGAACAACAAGGTTTCTTTTGTCAGTTACTGTGATTAAACATGAGTTGTTTAATGTTCACAATGTATTGTTTTTCATGGGAAAAATGAGGTGCGTCCCCAGGACTCATGGATAGTGACTTTAGTGCGTCCTTTCAGATTTTAATGCGTCAGGGACGCAGGACGCGTACCTAGCAGCATCACTGTGAGCTGAGCCAAAATCTCTGGCTGAGCTCAGTGCGCCCCACTGGACAAAATAAATCAGTACACCAGCGTGTGCTTTTGTCATTGTCACACTGTTTTTTTCTATCGGCGCAACATTTCACCGATACGATAGAACCCCCGATAGAAATCGGGCCGTTCTATCGGGCCCCGATATATCAGTGGCCGATAATCGGTCGGTCACTACCCCACACCATGTCCTCTAATGCAGACATCAAGTTTAAATATTTGACCAACAGTGTTTTACAGAAGGATGATCTGAACAGCTGTTCTATTCTGTTTTTTGTCTTTTCAATGTCATTTTCAATCAATGAAATCAAACTGTGCCTTTTGTTTTTGCCAAGCTTCTCTCAAGTTTTACTCTTTCAAATAAGCAACCATCTAAACTTTTCAGTACTCTATTTTTCTACTTCTTCTCATCATCATTAATCATTATTATTATTTTTATTATTATCATAATTAGTATTATTATCATTAATATTTATTAATAATAATATTGTTAAAGTGAGCCACTAATCGTTTAACAGAAAAATACATCATACACACAGCAACTTTTGCAGCCTTGTCAGTGGCGAGTTATCACCTTTCTGTCATCACTAACATACTGTTAATAATCAAAGAAGCTCTGAGGCTTTACATATTCTATGTTATAATACAAGATTTCAGCATTGAGCTCTACAATCAGGCTACATTCATGATTTTGTACAGCCAAACTAACCAAAAACGTCTTGTTGATCAACATTATAAAGTTTCAGTAACCATGGTAACTGACGGTGCCAGAGGGGAGGGAGAGACGCTAAATGAAGCCGTTATTCAGTTATACAGTTGTTATTTCACACATGTAGCACACAACAGGAGACTCTCCGTGTCAGACGACGAGTTCTCACGTGATGACTAAACTTAACAACTAATTGATAACGTAGCTCCGATTCATTCAATTGCCATTCTAAAAAGCGACCGTGTTTACTTTCGGTATTAATGAAACGAAACTTAAGGAATTAACGACTCGAATCCCGCTTGAATCCCGAATCTCCTGAATCTTCATGCGTACTTGGGCCACTACAACCACTGTACTGCCACCTGCTGGGCCGGAGGGGAAACATGGGAGATTTAAGGGAAAATATGTAAACGGGAATACGGCGCAGCAGGGGTTGTAGCTGATTCCGTGGTCTGTCCAGGGACCATGGTCTCTGGCACGGACCAGTGGTCACTACCACTAGGGGCGCTAGAGACACTGGTCCTGACCAGCTCCTCGGTGATCTGCCCGGTGGTTTCTGTGGTCTGTGAAGCAGCTTTGGTATTTTCTCTTCTTTCTGGTTGTTTTGGCAGCACTGTTAGCTGGATAAATGTCAGAGATCATCATCCTTTGTCTATAAAATACACTATATCAGAAATATTATGATTATAATTGTTATTATCATTGATTATAAAGATCTGTGTGGTCAGGACCAGTTGCTCTGTGGCACAGACCAGTGGTCACAACCACTAGGGGCGCTAAAAACACTGGTCACGACCAGTGGCACAGTGGTCATGACCAGCTGCTCTGTGATCTGTTCTGTTGTTTGGACCAGTTGAGTGATCCGTGGAGTGTTTGTTTGTTTGTATTTATTTTTAATACAACTTTTCCGTTGTCTCACTGTGTTAGCAGAATAGCCTGAATGTGAGAAGCCATAATCGTTTGTCTATCCAATGTTAATCTTAATTGTTTTACTGGAACTCAAAAACATACTTATGCTAATATATATAGCTTCCCTCAAACCTTAAGTATGAATATGGCAGAATATAATAACCCTTTTGTGTATCTGTGGAAGGAACATTAGTATTCCTATTTAGGCTACATGCAGATAGATTTATAGATTTAATTATGTTAAATATTAGTTTCTAAATTGGCTAAAATCTTTGTCCTGTGTTTTATTATTATCATAATCATGATCAACTAATTAAAGGCAAAAGTACAAAATCATTCAATGATCAGGAATTTTCAAGTAAAAAGCCTCTGTATCGGTATCAGTAGTATGAAGATCTGTGTGGTCAGGACCAGCTGGTCTGCGGCAGGGACCAGTGGTCACTACCACTAGGGGCGCTAAAAACACTGGTCACGACCAGTGGCACAGTGGTCATGACCAGCTGCTCTGTGATCTATTCCGTTGTTTGGACCAGTTGAGTGATTTGTTGAGTGTTTGTTTGTTTGTATTTATTTTTAACACAACTTTTCCCTTTTCTCACTGTGTTAGCAGAATAGCCTGAATGTGAGAAGCCGTTTGTCTATCCAATGTTATTGATCACTATTAATAGAAATCATAATAACAATTATTAAATTGTTATTATTATTTCTATTAATAGTCTCTAGCGCCCCTAGTGGTAGTGACCACTGGTCTGTGCCAGAGACTATGGTCCCTGGACAGACCACGGAAACTCATACAACTACGACTGATAATAACAAAATTGTTATTATTAGTCGTAGTTGTATGAGTAGTACTTTCATTGTAGCTGTACTTGGGCCACTACAACCACTGTACTGCCACCTGCTGGGCCGGAGGGGAAACATGGGAGATTTAAGGGAAAATATGTAAACGGGAATACGGCGCAGCAGGGGTTGTAGCTGATTCCGTGGTCTGTCCAGGGACCATAGTCTCTGGCACGGACCAGTGGTCACTACCACTAGGGGCGCTAGAGACACTGGTCTGTCCTGTGGTCCTTGTCATCTGCCTGTTGTCTTACTGAGTGGTCTTTGGAGTAGTTATTGTACATTCAATACACCTTCCCTTTTCTCATTGTGTTGGCAACACTGTGCTGAATAAATGTAAAAATAAATAAATACAAATAATTATCATTTGTCTGTCAAATATTATTGATCTTTACTATTAATGGAAATCATTATAGAACAGAACAGAAATAAACTGACCACTGTGCCACTGGTCGTGACCAGTGTTTTTAGCGCCCCTAGTGGTAGTGACCACTGGTCCCTGCCACAGACCAGCTGGTCCTGACCACACAGATCTTTATAATCAATGATAATAACAATATTAATCATAATAATTCTGATATAGTGTAATTTATAGACAAAGGATAATGATCGCTGACATTTATCCAGCTAACAGTGCTGCTAAAACGACCAGAAAGAACAGAAAATACCAAAGCTGCTTCACAGACCACAGGGACCACAGGGCAGATGTGTTGTGTCCACTGGTCTGTGCCACAGAGCAACTGGTCGCGACCACTGAGGAGCTGGTCGTGACCAGTGTCTCTAGAGCCCCTAGTGGTAGTGACCACTGGTCCGTGCCAGAGACCATGGTCCCTGGACAGACCACGGAATCTGCTACAACCCCCTCTCATACGACGGGACAGATGATTAAAATAACGAAATTTCCCGGGGAAAACGGGAGGGTTGACAGGTATGCCTCTGCCCTGTGTGAGTGAACGTGAGTGACGGCGCGAACGTGATTCACGTCCGACCTGAATTACATTACCTGCTGAGAATCACGTCCGCGAACGTGAGTGACTTTTACTGTGCAGTAAAATCACTTAACATGATGCTACACAGATGTTAGCAACACAGCGCTAATTTTAGCAGTACGGTTACTGGACGTGAATCAACTCCTCTGCCCTGTGTGAGTGGGTGAGTGACACAGCGCCACTTTCAGCACAGTACGTGAACGAGAATCACGTCCTCAGCTTCAGTTCTCTGTATGCAGTAGGTTCACGAATCATGAACGAATCACAGCGCGAACGTGAATCACGTCCTCACAGTTCTCTGTGTGAGTCGCAGCAGTTCCACTTCTGGCCGGCATGCTCGCAGCTGAGCTCAACTTAACTGAGAAAGGAACGAATCAGTTCTTGAAGTGATTTCGTTCACTTCGTTCACTCAAAAGATTCGTTCCTTTGAACGACACATTCGCGAACGACACAACACTATCCCTTGGGCCTTATGTGTGCACGTGCCTGGTAACAGCTGTCCACCGGGACCCTTTCTTCTCATACAGGACACAATAATTAAATAATTCTTTGAGGGCTGCCGCGGTCTTCTCATAGTGAACAACAAGTGTCCCACTCTGATACGTGTGTCTGTTTGAGAGGCTCAGATAAATACGGCAGTCCGCTGTCTTTAGTCACAACAGCCTTTGAACAAACTGTGCAGCAGACCGTGGTTTGTTCGAGGTCCAACGCCACAAAACCAAGCTACTAACGAGACAGTGCCGTTTTAGGAACGAGCTCTTGGCTCGCTGCATGTTGTTGTGTTTGTTTCTCTGTGGAAAGTCAATGCGGGGGCTGACGGTGCACCACTATACTAAAAATTTCTGGGAAGAACCCTGATTAACTGGAAATTAAATGGCAACTACTAATCAGCAGAGTTTCCAAATATTCTCTGCTTTGATCTCCTCAATAATGAGGATGTGCTGCTTTTGTCTTTCAGGTCACATGAAATTAAATATTTAGAGTTTTTTTAAAAGTCACTTTTTTTTTTTGCCAGTGCCACTTTTCACAGTTTTCTGAGTTTTGTATCAACTGATCAATCAATAATCAGCAGATCAATCTTCAATGAAAATAATAATCACATGGAGCCCTTCTTTGATCACTTGTCCTATCTGACTTAAGAAACTGTGTGTTTATTTCAGGTTACAGTAGCTAAAAATTAAAAATGATAGTTCACTACACTACAACCAGCTGCTTTATACCTTTATGGTGGATCAAAGATGTGTATCATTATGTGCCATGTACTATTGTGTTCTGGTGCCTCAAAAATCTGTTTCTGATTTACACATTCATCTGTGCAAATTTAAATGTTTTTTGTTTTTTTTACCATTGGTAGTAAGTGAGCCTGACAATGTGTGGAGTGAACCTGTTTTAATTCATAACTTTTATCTTGCTTTCTTTGTCCTCTGATTGGTAAAGCAAGACAACATCTTGTTTTCTATTCTTATGTACAATATGAGATGACAGAGGTATACAAAAAGTTAAAGAGCAGTATATTATTCTAAAGTCAAAAGTTTTCTTAAATTCTTTGCAGCTGCTTGATCCTCAGTGGGAGTGACTGATGTAAATATAATGGCAGAAGGTAGGTGCACAGGTATTATATATATTCAGTCTTCTCACTAAATGTCTGTTACTCACTGAGCTCAGGTTGTCGACAACAAGCCAAATTTAAACAAAGAATCTGACTGTAAAAGTTATTTCCAAGTTCAGTCAGTCAAGTTTTTATCTCTGTTGGAGCAATTGGGTTATTTGTTTGTTATTGATAATGTTTGATTAGTATAGTTTTATTTTGATTCAATTCATGACATTATTTTCTATTACTAGTAACAAAAAATAATTTTGTTTAGCTTATTTAGTTTTTGTTTCTTTGTAAATTGGGTGGCACTGGGCACCAGAGATTATATGAATGCAGGTGGAGGACCAGAATGCCCATGGGTGGGCACATGTTTTTTTACCAGCGCAAGAGAAGCACGCAGGAAACAAAATTAGTTTGTTTTATTGTTTTGCTTGCTTGTTTTTGGGAAAATAAATCATGAAGAAGAAAATAAGAGCTTTGACTGGACATTATGACTTGCCTGCATACGATTCACCCCCATGGTGCCAAAGTGGTCCTTTTTGATTTTGATAAGTTTTAGTTAAATTGATTTTGGACAAACAGCCACTACAATCTCTAGTAGATTATCTACAGTAGAACAGAAGACTAGAGGAGAATACAACTTCATTTTAGATCACAGAAGGCTTTTGTTTGTTGCATGTATGAAAACAGAGTTCATAGTAGTTTTTAAAGACAGATCCATTGTAAAACTGTTTAAATTTTCCCTAATTTTGTTTCAGCTGCAGGACTCTCAACTGGAGGAGCTGGTTTAGATACCAAGCCAGATGGTAGGTGTACAGGTAGTATGACGTCTCTTCTGTTAATGCTTTGTACTCTGTCAGTCAGTTACTGATCAGACTGTCTAGAAATCCAAAATCTGACAATAAACTTGAGCTTGAACTTGAGTTTGTTCAAAAAAGAGTTTAGGTTCATGAAAGTAACAGTGGCTGCTGATAAATGCTGCATAGTGTTATTGAATTTGAACGAAGAGTTTGACTTTTTAGACGATATGTTTGATTAATCTCTCACCTAGAGCTGTATTAGAAGACCGACACAGCTCGGATGTCCATCATAATGTGCCTGTTATGTTTGTTTTAGTTAAGTATGTTTGTGAGTCAATTTACATTCTGGACAAATTTCAGACATTACATTGTGTGTGTGTGTGTGTGTGTGTGTGTGTGTGTGTTGGTGTGTAAAATAGCCTGTTTATAAATAATAGATGTTATAGCAATTCATCATGTATTTTTGTATGTTTGGGAACTTCTTTAATGAATGCAACACAGACACAATGAGACTAAATCATGTTTACAAAATGTTTTTAAAAATTTTCAGTTCTCACTTTGATATAGAAAGTAGAAGTTAGATAGCCTCTTGTAATGAAACCAGTATACTAAGCGGCTTCCTGTTCTCTTCAAATTCAATCAGTCATTGCAGATTAATTTTTACCTTTTTTCTTTAGATGAACACTTTGTGGATAAACATCAGTCTGAGCTGATCAAGAGAGTGAGCAACGTTGAACCCATTTTGGATGAGCTCCTCCACCAAAATGTCATCCAACAAGAGAGTTATGATGAGATCAAGACTCTGTCCACTGCTGAGGAGAAGATGAGGGAGCTCATCAGTGGGCCACTGAAATCCAGTGGAGTTCAAGGAAAAGATATCTTCTATGAAATCCTGATTGAAAATCAGCCACTACTGATACAAGACCTCAAGAGAATGGATGCTGAAGTGAGTAAATCTTAGTTATATAAATCATTCTGATGGCAGTGTGGATAGTTTAGATTGTAGTTCTCATGTAATCACTGTTTTAGGCTCAAATGGTGAATACACCTGAAGGCAGGTCGACTAGTGATCAGAAGGTCGCTGGTTCGAATCCAGGCTCCCCTGGGGCGGAGCTGAGCAGCATGTCGAATTATCCTTGATCAAGATACTGAACTCCAAATTGCTCCTGATGTGCAGTTGGCACCTTGTGTGGCAGCCTCTGCCATCCGAAAGGGCCCTGTGATGAGCTGCCTTTGCTCAAAGAGACAGCTGGGATTGGCTCCAGTAATCCCTGCAACCCCTTGAAAAAGGGGATAAAGCGGTTACATCCCCGCACCCTTCACGGATAAGCGACTGATAACGAGATGAGATTATGTAAATTTTATGCTGCACAGTATATTGTTTCAGCATCAACCTCACAATGTGTGCAATAGTTACACAACAGTTATTGAACTCAAACACTTCCTGCTACAGCTTTTTTGTGTCTTGATAATAAAGAAAAACTCACATAGATCTAAGTTTCCACAAAATAACCTACAAGAGAAGTCTGCCTGATAGAGCATCATTTACTCTGATTGAAGGGTTCTTGGATACGCAGAGTTTGTTGCTTGTGATTGACATGTGGGCTTTAAGTTGGCAATGTTTTTCGGTCAGTGGAGGAGAGATAAGGCAGGTTTCCTCTGCATCAGATTGTGTTGTAGGCATGGGCCAGTATAGGGCTGGGCGATATGGCCTCAAATCAATATCACGATATCACCTCGATAATGATAAATGAACGATAAGTAACCCCCCCGCACCTAAATAAAAGGAAAAAAATTCCTGTGTATTTACAGAAATGCCACTTTAAAAGGACTGTAAAACTACATTGTAGTTAAGATTTATATTATTTATTTAGTAGTTAAGAACAACTGATAGGCACACGATTGAACAGCTGAAAAGCACAGATTACTTGAAATGACAACAACTGAACAGGTTTAAAAGTATAAAATATACAGTCCCTTATAAACAAATTCTAAGCTTCTTGCTTCTCCCTTTTTTTTATTTCTTCGAATTGAATCACGTGGTTGTACTGCAGGTGGTGGAAGAGGTTGGATGTAAATAAATAAACATTTGAGGACTTCAGAATCAGAATCTAAGACATGAGACAAAATAGTAGAGAAGTTGACATTGCCGCTTAATAATATGTTAACCTCTTGAGCATTAGAGAACTTTTTTTTTACCATTATTTTCTTTATCATTATATATTTTTGATAGACACAGAATCTGTTTCAGAAGTCAGTGGGTCACATGACATGGAAGCTATTGAGAAAAAAAAAATCATGATTTCTGCATATTAATATTCATATAAAATAGAGGAAGCACTAAAGTACAATAAGCATAGCTGTGTCTCATTCGTCCAGTTTACTAATACAATCTGCTGCTGGAGTCACTGGGCCCCATGACATGGAAGATATTGAAAGAACTGCAATTATTTTGTATTAATATATTTATGCTAAGTAATTTGATGACAGTCCCTAAATCAGTTTCCAGCGATTCAGCGCCATGTTCTGGGAGGTGAGCTGACCGTCCTCCTGCTGCTCACACTGGGTGAACCTCAGTAAAGTCACGGCTGGACCCGAGTAGAGCTTAGAATCAAGCCCGACCCGAGCCCGTGCACGTTGTGTCCGAGCCCGGCCCGACACACTGAATGTAATTATGAGCCCGAGACCGATTTAAACCCGACAACTGTTTAATACGTGGGCTGTTATAACTGACGCTCTCGACTACAATTGCGAGTTGTTTGAACTACAGAAATCTTAATGAATAATGCAACAAGTGCCGCACTTAATGTACTCGACAAAGCCGACAAATGTTATCACGGCCCACGACTTGTTTAAAATGGGTCCACACCTCCGACTTTCCTCCAAACTTGCTCAAAGTTAATTCTACTGTTTTTATTTTTTTCTTTACATCTTCATGCTCCATGTTGCACTTAAGCTACACAATCAGTGATGCCGGTAACGCGTTACTAGTTTTGTCATTTTCCTTAGTAAAAAATATATATTTTTGCTTTCTTCTTGCGTCTCGGGGAGTGACGTCACGTACGCGAGAAGTCACGTTTTCCAGCATGAGGACACTCACGTGTCAGACCACGCAGAAACACAAATGCAAACAACAATGGAGGGAGGAGAGAGGTGCGCGCTTTCTAGCTGTAAATACAGTCATTATTTTGAGTGAATATAAAACAAAACACAAATGTTTGATCAATGGACGGCCCAGCCGAAGACAGTGGCCTGTTGCAGCCTTTGAACGCAGCATCATTACACAAACTGTCCGCCACTCACAGCGAGAGTGGGTTCACTTGATTACTAACCTGGCATAGCTGGTGTCGCATCAGCGGGCGGAGTTTGCTATCAAATTAATGTAAAATAAGCACGTCGGTATACGCCGGGGTAGATTAATCAAGTGGACCTAACATGTGACCCTAGTGGATGTTATGCCTATGACACCGAATATACCGACATGGCCAAAATGACGTCGGTTATCGTTGTAAATTTCGGTATCGGTAAATTTTCGGTTTATTGCCCAGGCCTAGGCCAGTATGAGATTCTGACGGTATGATAACATTAGGCAAAAATATCACGGTTTCACGGTATTATGATTACAGCTCTAAATGTATTTTGAATGTCTGTATTTAAAAACAAAAAAGGAAAATACTTTTCCATTCAAGTCTTTTATTTTTAAACAATATATAGAACAAGGATATTTGAAAATATGTATTTAAAATAAATAACAAAAAAATGACTCAATTCTTTCTAAATAAAATGATAATCATAAAAAAAAAATGCAGTCCTTAATGCACAGCATTGTTCAGGTCTTTTGCATGCTTTTGATGTGGTTGCATATAGTCAGGTTCACTATATACTTTTGTGGGAATTCTTTGGGGATTTGTTAAACTATATATTTTTGGAAAGGTTATTGTATAAGGAATCCGAAACTCAATGTTTGCATTTGCGCAGATGTCTATGTGGCGACCATTTTGAATTTTAAAAAAGGGCCGCCGTAAAACTTTAATTTGTAATGTCGGCTTCTGAATAAGCTGGAATGTTGATTTTAACTGCTAAACCCACATTTTCAGGGTCAGGGAATCCAATTGTGCTAGTTACAAAGCTACTAAATGTTACCATATTAACCCATAGATGCATAAGTGTGGTTGTTTTCTTGCAATATCATTGTAATGAAAAGTTGTTCACATTTAATATCCCACGTTCCTCAGAAAACATGGGTTTTTTTAATCATCCAATTGAAATACCCTGAACAAAAATATAAATCCAACACTTTTGTTTTTGCTCCCATTTTTCAAGAGCTGAACTCAAAGATCTAAAACTTTTTCTGTATACACAAAAGATCCATTTCTCTCAAATATTGTTCACAAATCTGTCTAAATCTGTTAGTGAGCACTTCTCCTTTGCCGAGATAATCCATCCCACCTCACAGGTGTGGCATATCAAGATGATTAGACAGCATGATTATTGCACAGGTGTGCCTTCGGCTGGCCACAATACAAGGCCACTCTGAAATGTGCAGTTTTGCTTTATTGGGGGGGTCTGGGGGGGGGGTCAGAAAACCAGTCAGTATCTGATATGACCACCATTTGCCTCACTATTTGCCTCACACACATCTCCTTCACATAGAGTTGATCAGGTTGTTGATTGTGGCCTGTGGAATGTTGGTCCACTCCTCTTCAATGGCTGTGCCAAATTGCTGGATATTGGCGTCGTATCCGGAGCATCCCAAACATGCTCAATGGGTGACATGTCCGGTGAGTATGCTGGCCATGCAAGAACTGGGATGTTTTCAGCTTCCAGGAATTGTAGATCCTTGCAACATGGGGCCGTTATCATGCTGCAACATGAGGTGATGGTCGTGGATGAATGGCACAACAATGGGCCTCAGGATCTCGTCACGGTATCTCTGTGCATTCAAAATGGCATCAATAAAATGCACCTGTGTTTTTGTGTCCATAACATACACCTGCCCATACCATAACCCCACTGCCACCATGGGCCACTCGGTCCACAACGTTGACCTCAGCAAACCACTCACCCACTCGACGCTACACACGCAGTATGCCATCAGCCCTGAACAGTGAAAACCGGGATTCATCCATGAAGAGAACACCTCTCCAACGTGTCAGATGCCATCGAATGTGATCATTTGCCCACTCAAGTCGGTTACGACGACGAACTGCAGTCAGGTCGAGACCCCGATGAGGACGACAAGCATGCAGATGAGCTTCCCTGAGACGGTTTCTGAGAGTTTGTGCAGAAATTCTTTGGTTATGCAGACCGATTGTTACAGCAGCTGTCCGGGCGGCTGGTCTCAGATGATCTTGGAGGATCCACATGCTGGATGTAGAGATCCTGGGCTGGTGTGGTTATAAATGGTCTGCGGTTGTGAGGCCGGTTGGATGTAGTGGCAAATTGTCAGAAACGCCTTTGGAGACAGCTTATGGTAGAGAAGTGAACATTCAATTCACGGGCAACAGCTCTGGTGGACATTCCTGCAGTAAGCATGCCAATTGCACGCTCCCTCAAAACTTGTGACATCTATGGCATTGTGCTGTGTGATAAAACTGCACATTTCAGAGTGGCCTTTTATTGTGGCCAGCGTAAGGCCTTGTCCACACGTTCCAAAACGATAATTTTTTTCTCCGTCTTTCCTTGGTATCAGTCCGAGAATATTTGCGTCCAGACGGATCTACTGAAAACGACTCAGAACGCTGTAGTTCATATTCAAGGTCTATAGGTGGCACTTGAAATTCACCAAAAACGGAGAAGAGTCGGAGCATGCGCATAAAGCTTGCGCGCAAACAGACAGTAGACGGAGAATCCGAACACAACAAGAAGACAAAAATGGGGTTCAGAGGTCGAAGAGTGGGGCGATGGCGTCATCATTTTGGAAAGTATGCAGATTCGCTTTCCACATGAGAACGCGAGGGCTGCGTTTTCAGATGATCGGCCAATACGATGCAATGCATGTGCGTTTACAGTAAAGAGAGTTTTCGGCTGGACGGCCCCAAGGCAAACCTGTGCAATATTCATGCCGTCTAATCAGCATCTTGATATGCCACACCTGTGAGGTGGGATGGATTATCTCGGCAAAGGAGAAGTGCTCACTAACAAGATAACAGATTTAGACAGATTGTGAACTATATTTGAGAGAAATGGATCTTTTGTGTATATAGAAAAAGTTGTAGATCTTTGAGTTCAGCTAATGAAAAATGGGGCAAAAACAAAAGTGTTGCGTTTATATTTTTATTCAGTGTATATCCACAATATGGGTAAAAGAAACTACACATCACAAGCAGTTGGTCAGATAACTCAGAGTTCCTTTTATTGAAGAGTTTTTTCTTTGAGTTTAAAATTAGCTAATGTAAAACTTGGACATTCTGGAACTATTGACATGCACATTTAAACCACAGTATGATGAAGCAACCTTTTTAATTAGGCAGTGTCTATACATCATCATAATCATCGTCCCCGTCATGGTCATTGTCATTGTCATCATCATCGTTCATCACTGGCTGCTGCACTGACACATGTCAGTACAGGCTAAGTCCTAAGCTCTGCCGGAGCACCTCCCAGAAGAGCTGTCAGATTTACACTTGCATTGGACAAATGGCCTTTGGGGCTGGGAGGACCTCTGTGGTTACTGGTTTGAGCATGCCATCCAAGTGTTTGAAGTATCCGTTTTGCAGAGGATCCAGCTGTGGATCCTGCAGAGCAATGGCTGCCTGTGCCCATACTCTTGTTTGTACATGGACTCTCAAGATGTGCTACTTCAGAGCTCAAAGTATTGGAGGGAGCTTGTCACTTTCTGCCCTATGTTTGCGGAAGAGATGCCATCACAGTTGAGGGATTGCCTTGATGTTGATCCCCTTGGTGAGTAAGCTGCACATACACTATATTGCCAGAAGTATTCACTCACCCATCCAAATAATTGAAATCAGGTGTTCCAATCACTTCCATGGCCACAGGTGTATAAAAGCAAGCACCTAGGCATGCAGACTGTTTCTACAAACAGCTGTGAAAGAATGGGTCACTCTCAGGGGCTCAGTGAATCCCAGCATGGTACTCTGATAGGATGCCACCTGTGCAACAAGTCCAGTCGTGAAATTTCCTTGGACCTAAATATTCCACAGTCAACTGTCAGTGGTGTTATAATAAAGTGGAAGTGATTGGGAACGACAGCAACTCAGCCACTAAGTGGTAGGCCACGTAAACTGAAGGAGCGGGGTCAGCGGATGCTGAGGCGCAGAGTGCACAGAGGTCGCTTTCTGCAACTTTCTGCAGAGTCAATCACTACAGACCTCCAAACTTCATGTGGCCTTCAGATTAGCTCAAGAACAGTGCGTAGAGAGCTTCATGGAATGGGTTTCCATGGCCGAGCAGCTGCATCCAAGCCATACATTAGCAAGTGCAATGCAAAGCGTCGGATGCAGTGGTGTAAAGCACACCACCACTGGACTCTAGAGCAGTGGAGACATGTACTCTGGAGTGATGAATCTCGCTTCTCCATCTGGCAATCTGATGGACGAGTCTGGGTTTGGCGGTTGCCAGGAGAAGGGTACTTGTCTGACTGCATTGTGCCAAGTGTAAAGTTTGGTGGAGGGGAGATTATGGTGTGGGTGACTTGGCCCCTTAGTTCCAGTGAAAGGAACCCTGAATGCTTCAGCATACCAAGAGGTGTTGGACAATTCCAGCTCCCAAATTTGTCGGAACAGTTTGGGGATGGCCTCTTCCTGTTCCAACATGACTGTGCACCAGTGCACAAAGCAGGTCCATAAAGACATGGAGGAGAGAGTTTGGTGTGGATGAACTTGACTGGCCTGCACAAGTCCTGACCTCAACCCGACAGAACACCTTTGGGATGAATTAGAGCAGACACTGAGAGCCAGGCCTTCCTGTCCAACAACAGTGTGTGACCTCACAAATGTGCTTCTGGAAGAATGGTCAAAAATTCCCATAAACACTCCTAAACCAAGCCTTCCCAGAAGAGTTGAAGCTGTTATAGCTGTCATATTAAACACTATGGATTAAGAATGGGATGTAACTTAAGTTCATATGCGAGTCATGGTGAGCGAATACTTTTGGCAATATAGCATATAAAGGATTCCAGGGCTGACAGCATTCCTCCTGTCACATCTGCTTCATCCAAAAGCATCTGCAGAGCACTGACAATATCTTCATCTGCTTTGAGGTAGACCTGCAGCCAGGTTGCCTTGCCTATGCGGGAGAACCTTCCTGTGTTGTTGGCCCATAGAAGGCTGGCACGAAAATAAAATGTGGAATGGCTGCACAAAACAAGAAGAAAACTGCAAGAAAACAACCACACGGGTCATTTTTGACCCACTTATGCATCTATGGGTTAATATGGTAACATTTGTAGCTTTGTAACTAGCACAATTGGATTCCCTGACCCTGAAAATGTGGGTTTAGCAGTTAAAATCAACATTCCAGCTTATTCAGAAGCCGAGATATTACAAATTAAAGTTTTACGGCGGCCATTTTTTAAAATTCAATATGGCTGCCACATAGACATCTGGGCAAATGCAAACATTGATTTTCTGACTCCTTATACAATAACCTTTCAAAAAATGTATAGTTTAACAAATCCCCCAAAAAATCCTACAAAGGTTAAAATCTAAATATAATGAACCTGACTAATAGGTGACTTGTTTCTCAAATGATTGCTGAATTGTGGGCTGACCTTCAGCTTTTGAGGTGGATGCCCTGTTGCTGCCAGAGCTACTGCTGTCCTAAAAAGAAAAAAATAAGACAGACATGTGAATTTAACCTGAATTTGTAATGACACAGCAGGTTATACAAACTAAACTTAATTGTAGCATTAAAGTAAAAAAGCATTACACATGTGCTTCTCTTCTTCACCTCATGTTAGAGAGGAAACTAGCTGGTGTTATCCATCTTAGCAATAAAGACTGATGAAAGAAAACAAGTTATGGATAACTTTTTCTTTTTTTTACTGAGGCAGATATGGTAACTAGCATGTTAAGATAGATCCATTTTAGCATGCTAAGGCAGACATGGTAACTAGCATGCTAAGATGGATCTATCTTAGCATGCTAGTTACCATATCTTCCTCAGTAAAAAAAAAAAAAAGTTACTATCATAGAGATAAATAAAAGATAAGATATGGTAACTACCATCTGCCTCAGTAACAAGCTCATTTCACTAATGTCAGACGCTAATACGCTTGTTCATTTCAAGACAACCTTAACTTTACCTTGAATTTAGCATACAGCGATGGGTGGTGCTCCCGTAGATGCGCTATCATATTTGATGTATTGCCTCCTCGGGCTGCCACTGTCCTCAAGCACGTTTTGCACGTCGGGTTACCCTCTTCCTCCAAGCCGTGGCCATCTGGCTTTTTACGGTAGCTGAAGTAGCCGACTTGGTCCTTTTAGACGGGGGGAAAAGTTCGGGGGACTCGCCTCCTTCAGCCATCATGCTGCCTGTTTGTCACTCACAGCAACCAGGTGCGGGGGGAGGGGCACTTTACGCTTCAGCTGCACGCGGCGTGAGGGACTTCTACGTTCTCTCTGACGAGACGTCACGTCACATTAAAAAAAAAAAAAAACGCTCATACCGCAGGAACGGTATGACGGAAAATTGTATTGGTTTTGAAACCGTGACTTTTTCATACCATGGTATACCTTTAAACCGGTAACCGGCTCATTGTGTTGTAAAGTTGTGTCATTGTAGCCACCAGCACATGGTAAAACTTGAGCCTTGCTTCCTGTGTCTGTGTCAGGAGGAGGAATCAACTGGTGGATGTATATTTTTCACACTTGGTGTTTCTTAAGGAGTTGCTGGTCTGAGTGAAGCTGTTTTTGAAGGGATCAGCTGTCTTTCTTTTTGTGGCTGACCTGGATTGAAATTGAACTGTGATGAGTCTTTCACTCTGCCACACACTGAATTAAGTTGTTGTCTTTTTGTTGTTGCAGTGCTGGTATTTGACTACTAATTGTTATGTGCTTTATTGTTTTGTGTGGTTTTATGGAACTATTTTCATTTTTATTCTATAATATTGTATAACTCCTGTAATTTTATTTCACAAAATACATTAATGAAAGAAAAGAAAAATGTTTTTCCAATACTGTGCAGCCCTAATTTTTGGTTTGGTTGTAAAATAACTTAAAAATATATTCGACTGTTCAGCAGGCAGAACATTTTCAAACTACTATGAATGGTTTTAATAATACTCAAAGTCATCTGCTGAGTGTTGAGTATTATTTTAAGGTAAACTAAATTTTAAATATGGATTTGGTGTTCGTCTCATTGCAGCTTGAGACAGTGTGAAAGCAGACTCATGAACTGGGTTTGCCTTAAAGGAAAAGGACTAAATTTAGTAAAGTTTAAAATCTTACGCTACGTTGAAAGTGAGGACTACTCTGTGTTTACAGTTTCAGTATTTATCAGAGGAAAGTAAAATGACTTGTGGTGCTCTGGAAGGATCAGTCCTTGGATCTGTTTAACTGACAATGTGACATCATATAAAAACAATATTACTACATATTGTCTTGAATTCCCTTCATTTGGTGTTTTAATGATACTGGAGAGCGTTGTCTAACACTTGAGTCCAAAATCTCCATACATTTCACACTGTATTGAAATCTGCTGACTGTGATCATTCCTTTCATTTTAATCTATGTAGTGACCCACTGTGTGAAGGAATTAAAAATTCTACTTTTACAGAACAAATGTCAATGTAATCTTATATCAATAAAATAAGTAAAGCCAATGTCAGTAAGTTCCCAGTCATGGTAGTAGAACACACAAACACATCCTGTACTGCATCTACTGATATAATGTTATGTCATTTACATTTTCCAGGCAGAAACAATGTCCACTAAGAAGAGGCTTTGTGAAACACTGAATTATTTGAGTTCTGAGGAGCTTGAAAAATTCAAGTCACTCATTGAACTGGAGAAACATTTCCCACTCTTCTCAATTCGCAAACGGAAAATAACAAACACACGAGACATCGTGGAGCTGATGGTGGTGAAGTACAGTCGACAGTATTTAGGGTTGACCAAATATGTTTTAAAGTTGATGAACAGGACTGATCTGTGGCAGAGATTGATAGACAACAGCCCAGGAACCAAAGGTAAATGATGAAAGACCGAATATGTGAAAAACCACAAACTGTCACTCACTCAAATGCAACTCATATGTCTTATATTGTATCATATACAGATACAGGAACAACTAGAAAATTGTGTAATATTTATCAAAATAGTATATCAAAGTTTGTATTTAATATTTAATGACCTCTAAATATTACTAGTATGCTACTGTTAAGTGTGACTTTGGGACAAGAAGCATGTGTTTTACATGTTCATAATTTTGGTGTTAAATCAATTACTAATTTGTGTTTTTTAATTTCTTCTCTCCTCAGAGAAACATCGGCCTTCACTGATGCAGAGAGTGAGTATGTCACATCACTCTGACTTCACACAGTGCAGCTTTTATCCAGTAGATGGAAATCGAAAATCATTTTCATCTTGAACATTACAATTGATGAGGAGAACAAAATTCTTTATCTCAAACACTTTTCTCACAGAACGGAAGCTGATCAGGCTGCATAATGTGCACATGAGTTCTGAAGCCTGAATGTTTATAAAAATAGTTGATGTGAAGAATATGTGTTATATCTATATCTAACAGGATATATCATATTTTTTGTTTAGATGAAAAGAAAATGCAATTGATGTAATAAAGCCCCTCTGTTGTTAAATCAGGAGGCTCATTACAGGTTTTGTAACACAGACTGTAAAATAGTTTCAACCAGGCAGTAAAATAAAGTCATGAATCTTCTCATGAAAATAAATGACAGTTTGTAAAAAGACCAAATAAAGATGCTCTCTTACCACATCCACATTTCTAAAACACAGACATTGATGAGATTAGAAAAGAAAAATCTGTAATTATCCTTGCTTTTATCTCACATTTCCTTTTAATTCATCAGGTGGAAACGATGGAGTCTGTCATAGAGCTGCTTTTGGAAGCACTGAAAGATTTGAGTGAAACAGAGCTCAAGAGGTTCAAGAGCACCCTGCGTCCATTTGTTGAAATGAGAGACTCAGGCTTGGATTCGGAGCAGGAGGAAGCAAAATACATCCCATTTCACCAGCTGGATAAAGCAGACAAGCAGGACACAGTGTGTTTAATGGTGCAGTACTATGGCCAACAGTCTGTGGAGATGACCAAAGAGAGTTTAAAGATGATGGAAAGGACTGATCTGGTGCAGAGGTTGTCAGACAGCAGCTCAAGACCCAAAAGTAAGACAATAAAGACAAGACATGTTTATAATGTATTACCTCTTCTCTTGACATTTTAAATAAAATGATCTATATTGTAGGGAAAGGGAAAGAGTGCTTTGTATTGAAATCTTTTCTACAAAGCAGTCATACCTGATGTATAATTAACAACAATATTTCTTTTTAATTCTATTGTTTTCTCTCTTTCTCCTCAGAAGAACTCTCTGTGGATGAACGCCGGTCTGCACAGATCAAGGAAGTGAGTGATATCATATCTGACCATGCAGAGTACAGTTTTTATTCAGTGAGATTCAGGTTTAAAATTAACTCAACATTAATGATGATTATTAAATCAAACATGAATTACATTTGATGTTTGTCACAGAACTGAAGCTGAGATGATACTGAGCCCAGTAATGTTAATATCATGAAGTTTTGTAGTTCCTCAAAGAATTAAACAAAATGCAAAACATGACATTTAAAAATATCTTCATTAAGTTTCTACCTGTTTCTGCAGAGATCAGGTGGTTCATTTGAGTTTTTTGACAACACAGTGAAGTTACAGCCTTGAAATGCAAAAAGAACCAGTTACAGATCTCAGGTAAATAAAAAAGATATTAAAAGGTAGCAGGACATAGGAAACATCCTCTGAGATAACAAAGAGATAATTACCAAATATATCAGTAGCTTAGGTGATCTCGTAGGAAAACTACGGAGCCCCTTAAGGGACATGGCGGGGGAAAAAATGATGGGTCCGTAGTGCTCCATAGAAAACACATCTTAAAAGAAATAATGTTTTCTCTATGAACATGTACATTTTTCAGGCTGCGACGATGAGGGCTGTTAAAGAGCTGCTTTTGGAAACACTCAATGATCTGAGTTATGAAGAGCAAAAGAACTTCAAGTGGTTTCTGCAGTTCACATTCTTCCAGAGGAGCCTTCCACAGATTCACTGGAGCAGACTGCTGGGGGAAGACATGGCAGAGTCCCTGGTGGATGTGATGATGGAGAAATACGGTCAAAAGTCTGTGGAGGTGATCAGGGAGGTTTTAATGGACATGAACCGGACTGATCTGGTGCAGAGACTGTCAGAGGGGCTTGAAGGTAAGATAGGAGGACAACTGTCACATTAATTCATAATAACAGACAAAGACACACTGTTACAAAATCTTTTGATAAAGTTTATAATATAAATCAATGCATCAGCACCGTATAGACCTGCCATGACAGCAACAATACCAGAGAGTTGAATCATCACCTGTCAAACACAGTCATAACAAAAACTAAAAATAATAATAATAATTATGAAATTAGACAGAGATTACTTCAGAGTTAAATGTTTTGGATCTTGACTTTATATTAAATATCTGAACGAATCTGAATAATTGACCCTTTTTTTGTAAATGTTGTGTTTCCACACAATTTCAAATTAATCTGTTCAATTGTCTTTTTGAATGTCTTTGCTTTGATGTACACTCCACTGTGGCGAGAGTCTGTGTAAGTTGATTAATTTCAGTGTTTTCTCATTGATTTCCTCTGTGATCTCTGTAATCATGACTTCCTCCTGCCTTCAGTTCTCACACCTGAAACTGAAACATTAAAGGCTTTTTATTCTCAGGACTCAGTATTATACTCAGGACAAGTACACATAAAGGTTACACACAGAGTATTTATTAATGTAATAACAGTCATTAACTGTGTTGCAGCTGCTGCAGGAACATCAGCTGAAGTGTTTGGTGTGAATACCACAGAGAAAGGTAGGTGACCTATATAAATGTATGGCCTGTGGTTATGTAAGGGATAATGTATAGGACCCTGACGCGAAGCGGATATATACGAAGGGACTGAAGGGAGCTGAAGGGACTTATTTTCCCGATAATGACTGCCGTTCTATACATTATCCCGCTTATTACACGGCTACTTTCCAACACGAAATAAAAAATTCACACTGAGTATTTTTACAATTTATTTGTTACCGTTCACAGTGTTTTTCAGCAGAGAAATAGTTCGCCAAACCGACGCCGTTTCGCTTCTCCCTCTTCGCTGCTTTCCTCTCTTTTTCTTTTCTTGACATTTGACGACAACTCAGCCTTTTGCCAAAGGGTAGTCAATACATTATGTATTCAGAAAAATGAAGGAAAATAATCGGACCTCTGTGGCAGCTGTAGGACTGAGAAAAAGCTGATCAATCTGTGCCATCCGGCCCGGATAGGACGGATTGGTCAGATGCCTTCATGTTTCGTTCAGTCCCTCCCTGCTCCGCGCGTGCACACGTTAGGTTTCACTGTTGCTGGAAATATTCAGACACTCCTCTGCAGAAATACGGAGTTGCAAGAGAAGACGTTCATTTGGTTACAATGGCAGAGAAAATGCAGCCAGCGTTACTTGTAACAGCTCACCTCGCTAAAAAGGCAAGGAAAAGAAAGCCTGAGGCAGAAAAGGCTGCGACGAAAAAGGCTCTGGATAAAGAAAGAAGTCGGACCGAGTCCACATCTGTGCGGCGTTTGAGCGGTGGAGACAACTGGGGCTTGTGAAGGGCTTGAAAAGTGATGCAGAGGTTGCTCTCTTTCTGATGGACAGGTAATTATTTGTTTTGTTTCAGGGGGATTTGTTAATTTCATGAAATATGTAAGTTTTGCCAACTTGGCTACGTTTGTAGCTCATATTAGCCCAATGCTAATGTTAGCTTCTTTGTGTGTTGTTTTTAGCCATGGGAAAGGCTAATGAGTCGGCCAAATTTCCACTGGATACGGTCCGCTGCGTTGCGGCTCCGATCCGGTTTTGCTCCGCCTTCAGCAGTCCCCACCGGTTGCGGTTTGTCCGCCACGGCGCAGTACGGCAGACAGCTGGCCTCACGATGTGTGCTGGTGTCAACACGGAGTGTTTTATTTTAGAAAAGTAACCGGGTGTAGTTTGTTATTTTAGCGCTTGACTTCCTGTCTGCTCCGTGCTAAATTCAGCTGAATTGCTGCGTCTTGCTCCGGCATCTCCTTCTCCCTGCTGAGTCCCACTAACAGATGCGCGTTCAAGTTTGTGGGGGCGTGGCTTTGGATGGAGCACTGACGGGATGGGGAGGGGGGGGGGTGGAACTTATAGGAGATGCCACTTTCAAATCTTGCTAGCTCTTTTGCTAGCTCTCCAGGATTGCAGACCCTAGCTTTAAGTAGATTTTCCGGACATTTTAAAATAAATCCTTAATATTAGAATTCTTATAGTCTCACAGTCTGATTATGTTGTTAAATGAATCATTCTTTTTTATGTTTCCTCTCTCCTCAGAGAAACACTCTGTGGAAGAAGATTGGCCTGCACTGATCCAGAAAGTGAGTGATGTCACATCTGTCTAGGGCTGCAGCTATCGATTCTTTTTTTAATCGATTAATCTAGCTCTTTATCGATCGATTAATCAACACAAATTGTTTTTGCGTTTTTAAACAACCAAAACAAATAATGCATAACTAAAATGATGTGGCTGTAAAATGATAAGGGGCGGTTCTAGGGGGGGGGGGCCAACAGGGGCCAGTACCCCGTAACTCCGAGTCTGGACCCCCCTGTGGCCCCCCTAACAGGGAGTCTGCATTAATAATACAATGACAGATTTCTTGCAATGATTTTGTTCTGAAGGGAAAGGCAGAAATAAAGTATCTCAGCAGTTTACTACCCAATCAAAATTGTTGAAATTGTAAACACTGCTTTGTCTGAATGAGGGATTTATCCTTATTTCCGGGTTGTATGTGCCCCCTAACAAAAAAGCCGGCCCCAACCTGGCCCCCCTATTAAAACTGGTCTAGAACCGCCACTGAAAATGATCAAGCATTTCTCAAAAAAACAGAAGTATTCATTCCAACTCCAACATTTGGCTCCAAAACTAAGCCCATTTATTAAGTGCCAGTGCCAATACCGGTAATTAAACAACAATACAGTTAAATCAACTTACTGTAAAACATGTATAACATGTAAAACTGTGAATACAAACTTAAATAGTAAAGGCCATTTGGCCTTGGTTTTGTTTTCTTCATACAACATTACAAAAAAAGGATTGCACCTTCTGCAAATTACCCACCTGAGAACAAAGAATGAATATAAAATATCAGGCCAAACAGGTAAACAATGTGTATTATAAATAAATTATATATAAGACTTTTTCAGTCTTCAGTCCCCAAATCCATGATAACCACACTAATCCGCCAATCACAAGGAGGCAAATACACTGTGTGGGGAAGACTAGAGTCCTACCTACTCCACATTATACGTGTCCTCCTGGAACCGAAACTTATCCTGAACTGTCAGGAATCATTTCAAAGTGACAAAGACACATTGGATTAGCCGGTGAAGACGGTGTAATGCACTCAAACAGAGTTTATAATCACAAAACAGCCAATGTAGCACGTAATTCATGATCATGTCAGTATAAAGTGATGTTTATTTTTGCTCTTCTTCGGCGGCTGTTTCAGTGAGTTTTGGGCACAGAGTGATGAGACGTATACCGTTGAAATTTGTAGAGTCCCAGCTTTCATATGACATGCTGTATGTAGCGTTAGCATGAAGTACCGTAATCGCTAATGCCGATTTTTCGGACATGCACCATTAGCGTGTTTTTTCTACGTGCTCCTTTAGTTGCTTGGTGTCGGAATTGAGTTTCGATTAGGTGAAAATGATGATCATGAGCGTTTAGCCGAGCTTCTTCCCGTTAAGTTGGTGTGCTGCATTAATATGTTGCTACATGGTTAGCATGCTCTTATAGGGTGTATAATGCAACATGCGCAGCTTGGGTTGAAGAGGTTAAAAACATCAAAGCTAAACATCATATCTAGTCAAACCGCATCACGACATCACTACAAATACAGAGCTAAATTGTGCCCGCCAGCTAAATTCAACATGTATGACACGCTGGTGTGCTTCCTAAACAACGGTCCGTGTGGAACAATCCCTGCGCGTATAGTGCGCGTCATAGGAATTTAACGAGGCTTCGAGGCAGAGTTTTTGCCTCGAGGAATTTTTATAATCGAGTTAATCGAGTAACTCGATGAATCGTTTCAGCCCTACATCTGTCTGACTTTAAACTGAAGCTAATAATGAAGCTGATAATTCATCTGTTAGCTGATCAACATTTGATAATAAATAAATCAATTGAGTGATTTATTTAAATAAAAAAATGCCACTCACTCTCTGGTTCCAGCGCCTATGAGGATCTTCTCCTTCTCCTCTCTGTTTTGTATCATTGTAAACTAAATATCTTTGGTTTTTGGGCTGTTGGCCAAACAAAGCAAGACATTTGTGTTATGTTCTTTTAACAACATTTATTTATGTAATTATTTTACCATAATTTTTATGATAATGGTTATTTCGCATGTAATAGAAGTATAATAAAATTTATCTTGAATATGATAAATGATGATTAAAAACAAATGATTAATTTTCATTTGAAGGTTTGTCAGAACTGAAGCTCCATTCAGTTTGTTCTTATGTTCACATTAGGAAACTCTCAAACAGATAAAATGAAAAAGTCATGAACCTGTAAACAGAAATAAATTAAGCGTAAAAGAAGATTAAAGGAAATAAATTTGATTTCACAAATAAGAAAGAGCTATATACACATAATAAAAACAGGTTTATGTGATGAATTGAAATAAATAGTATCATCTTGTGCTGATGTACACTTACCATATCCACATTTCTTAAACACAAACATTGATGAGATGTAAACAGAAACATTTGTCATTATTATCCTTGCTGAGAAATCACACTTTAATCTCATGATGAATCTATTTCTCTCTGTACTTAACAGGTGGAATCGATGGAGTCTGTTATAGAGCTGCTTTTGGAAACACTGAAAGATTTGAGTGTTGCAGAGCTCGAGGAGTTTAAAGATGCCCTGTTGAGTCAACCTGAGTTTCACAGACACTTCTTAAGCATCACATTGCTGCTACTACCGATAGTACACGTGCAGGACACAGTGTTTTTAATGGTGCAGATCTGCGGCCAAAAGTGTGTGAAGAAGACGGAGGATATTTTAAAGACGATGAAGAGGACTGATCTGGTGCAGAGGTTGTCAGACAGAAGCTCAGGATCCAAAAGTAAGACAATAAAGATAAAAACATGTTAAAATCATATAACTGGTATATAACATGTCTTGAGTTTATAAGCTTTGTGTTACTTTAGAAATGATAAAATTCATAATGTAGAGAAGACACATCAGCTGTGTACAGAATATATTACGACTAAGAGAGTGGGTAGAAATGACAGTTTATATGTCACTGTTGAAGAGGTTTAACTGTAATTTTGTGCATTGTTTTTTTCATGAAACAATATTGCCTGATCATTTTAATTTAAAGCTGTTAGACCAGTCATCAGTTATGAGTGACTTTCTACCTCTTCTTTCCTCAGAAAAAAACTCTGCAGATGAACACCGCTCTGCACTGATCCACAGAGTGAGTAATGTCTGACTTCATACAACACAGCTTTCCTTTAATAGATGGAAAAAATGATCATCATATTTAACATTTCAAATAATGGTAAAGGACAAACTCAAGATTTACTTATTTATATGTTAATTTATCACAAAAGTGAAGCTGAGTTCAGGTCGAGCTCTTTAGCAGTGATATAATATAATAATAAAAAATGTGGTCAACAAAAAAATCTTGAACCTTCTTGAATCAAATGGTAAAATGTAAACAGTAGAACTCACGGCTATGTTAGTGGAAGGAAGAGCATTTCCACACCCACAATGCAAAGAGAACTTGTAGTTTCTGGGCTGTCTTCATCAAAGGTGTCGGCGTGTAGTATGTGGATAAAAGAATTCTGCGGAGGCTAGGCTGGGTGGAATAATAGAGTTATCTTTATTGAAACAGAATCTCAAGCCAGCGTCCGAATCAGAAAGCGGCCGCTTTTCTGGTATTCTCAAATCTATGGCAAAAGCAATGCCAAAATGCGTCGCCCTCTGCCCTATCAGAACTCCTCAGCCTTCGGTCTTAGGAGATCTACCAAGTGCCACCCCCCTTATCTGGTGTGTGGGGCCTTTTAAGAGTCATTGTCCATAACCGCCTACTTCTCCTAATTGGTCACTTTGATAGATTAAAGGTTCATTTATCCAATGGGAGAAAAGAAGGATGGGTCTGCCTCACACCCCCTATGAAATAACTCTTGTGTTTGTTACTTAACTTTGCTGATGTCAGCTAAAGTAGACAGGATGGTCTCTCTATACTTAGATGACAATGTATAGTTGAGTCAGCTCCAAACCTCTGGTGTGGGCTCCTTCCTTTAGCTTATCTCTGATGCCCACCTCAGGGCTGACCAAGGCTCCTGGTCCTTTGTCCTGTCGTATTCCCACACTGGTATACAGAGGAGCATCTGGTCCTGTCCCATCCTGTCTTCAGGATGAGACAGTTGTGTGGCCTTAAGAAAACCACTTATCAGTGAGGCTGATTGGGAAAAAAGGCTACTATTTGCTAGGGAGCATAAGATTGGACTCTGGAGCAATGGAAAAATGTCATGTGGTCTGAGTCCAGATTTACCCTGTTCCAGAGTGATGGAAGCATCAGGTTAAGAAGAGGCAGATGAAGTGATGAACTCATCATGCCTAGTGCCTACTGTACAAGCCTGTGCAGCAGTGTTATGATCTGGGGTTGTCTCAGTTGGTCAGGTCAGCTGACTACGGTAGAAATCCATTGATGGAAAAACCTGGTCATTCAGGTAGTACCTGAATATACTGAATGACCAGGTTTTTCCATCAATGGATTTTTTCCCTCCCTGATGGCACAGGCATATTTCAAGATGACAATGCCACAATTCATGGGGCTCAAATTGTTAGAGTGGTTCAGGGAGCATGACACATAATGTTATCACATAGATTGGCCACCACAGAGTCCAGATCTTAACCCCATTGAGAATCTTTGGTGTGTACTGGAGAAGACTTTACGCACTTTTTATGGCCTGGCAGTGAATGATGTCTTTGTCACTGAGGATGAGATGAGGAAATGTCTACATGAACATTTTTCCTTTATTTTGATTGATTTTTCGTTGAGAATCAAAGGTTTATGTACTTAGGCCAATTTTCAAATTCAATTGAAATATGTAAAAAACAGATAAGAATTAAAGGAAGCCAGAAACAGTAATCCTCTTTGCTTTGTATATTGCGTTACTTAAAATAAATAAATCAATAGATCAGGTGAACATACTAATCAGTAAGAAAGATCACATACTGCGATCAATAGCGATTACCAAATGGATCAATACTTTGTGTGACCCAGCTACAACACCCACATTTATAATAACACTGACAAGCTTAAAAGAGTCACATTTGTAATTGTCTTAAGTGAATTAGATAAATGTCTAATGAATGTATTGATTATTTCAGGTGGCAACAATAGCAGCTGTTCAACAGCTGCTTTTGGAGACCCTGAATGATTTGAGTGACATGGAGCTCGAGGAATTCAAGGATATTCTGCATTCGACTGTCTCCAAGAAGAACCTCCCAGATATCTCATGGAAGTGTAGTTACAGAGCAGATATAGTGAATGAGATGGTTCACACCTACGGCCAACAGTCTGTGGAGTTAACCAGGGAGGTTTTAATGGACATGAAGAGGACTGATCTGGTTCAGAGGTTTTCAAAGCCCAGCTTAGGACTCAAAGGTAAGAGTAAGAAGACAAAAAGTGTCTCATAAAGGTCTAATACATTGTATAATTCATCATAATAAAATGTAAGGGATGGGCATGGATCAATAAATCACTATTGAAATAATCAAATCAGCAACTTACACTGTCTCAACAAAAACTGAATGTTGTAAGTTTAACAAGGTTAGTATTTGTTTCAGGGCTTTTGTATTAGATTGCTTTAGATTATGAAGGTGTTTATGATTATGTATCATTTTGCAGTGAAATTTAAAATTTGTATTTCTTTTTAAAGTAAGTGAACCTTATTAAAGTTGATTATGTTCTTTTTGTCTAATTAGATTATAACCATCTGAATCAAATTTGAGCTATTTTCTCCTCAGAGAAACACTCTGTAGGTTTACTGTCACAGAGGAGTTAAGAAACAGGAAACATTTTCTCATTTCAGGAGCTGGAATCAGAGAATTGGGACTCTTTCTCTCTTAAAAGGTTATTCAGATGATAAATTGATTATCAAAGTGGTTTCGACGTTTTGTTGCTCAGATTGGTTGTAGGTCTATCCCATCGCTTGACCATATGTTTCTAAGTTGATGAACAGGACTGATCTGGTGCAGAGATTAATAGACACCGGCCCAGAAACCAAATGTAGAGCAAATAAGAGAAATATGTTAAAAAAAAAAAACCCAAAAAAACCACAAAGTTTCATACACTCACATGCAGCTCATATTTTTATATTGTATTATATACAGATACAGGAACAATTGAAACATGGGGTAATATTTTTTAAAAAAGGGCTGTATTTTACATGAACATAAATCTGGTGTTAAATCAATTACTACGTGTATTTAAATTTCTTCTCTCCTCAGAGAAACATCGGCCTTCAATGATGCAGAGAGTGAGTATGTCACATCACTCTGACTTCACACAGTGCAGCTTTTATCCAGTGAATCAAGATCGAAAATCATTTTCATCTTGAACATTACAGTTGATGATGAAAACAAAATTCTTCATCTCAGTTTTCTCACAGAACTGAAGCTGATCAGGCTGCATAATGTGCACATGAAGTCTGAATGTTAATAATGTTAAGAATGTGTTATATTTTCATCTAACAGATTATATTGTATTTTATTTTTCAAAAACATTTTTATATAAGAAGTAAAGAAAATGCAATTGATGTAATAAAAAAGTTAAAAAATAAAGTTGTTAAATCAGGAGGCTCATTACAGGTTTTGTAACACAGACTGTAAAATAAAGTCATGAATCTTCTAATTAGAATAAAATACAGTTTGTAAAAAGAACAAAAAGAAAATGGGTATATACCACATCCACATTTCTAAAACACAGGCATTGATGAGATTAGAAAAGAAAAAAAATCTGTAATCATCTTTTCTGAGAAACTGTACTTTTATCTCATGAACATTTCCTTTGAATTTATCAGGCGCAAACGATGGAGTCTGTTATAGAGCTGCTTTTGGAAGCACTGAAAGATTTGAGTGAAGCAGAGCTCGCGATGTTCAAGAGCACCCTGTGTCCAGTTTACCACCAGGGACATTCATCTATCCAATCCATGCAGCAGAATGCAAAATACATCCCATTTGACCTGCTGGATAAAGCAGACATGCAGGACACAGTATGTTTAATGGTGCAGTACTATGGCCAACAGTCTGTGGAGATGACCAAAGAGAGTTTAAAGATGATGGAAAGGACTGATCTGGTGCAGAGGTTGTCAGACAGCAGCTCAAGACCCAAAAGTAAGACAAGACATGTTTATAATGCATGTCCTCTTCTTCACATTTTATGTAAAAACTTTTATTTTTTTAAGTATTTTGGCCTTTCATGGCTTTATTGATAATACAGTTGAAGAGGTGACAGGAAACAGGGAGAGAGAGAGGGGGGGCGATACACAGCAAAGGGACCCAGGCTGGGAGTGGAACCCGGGTCCGCTGCAACGAGGACAAAGCCTCTGCACATGTGACGCCCGCCCTGTCAACTGAGCTAAACGGCGCCCCATCTTATCTTAACATTTTGAATAAAATGATCTATATTGTAGAGAAAATAAATATATTTTAGGACTAATAGTTATCAAAAATGATTTCGGGAGGGAGAGAAAAAATATCTGAGAAACGTTAGACATAACTTTTGACGATCTTTGAGTTTAATTTTAGGTTGAGTGCGTTGTATTGAAATCTTTTCTACAAAAGCAGTCATGCCTGATGTATAATTAACAACAATTTTTCTTTTATTCTTTCTCCTCAGAAGAACTCTCTGTGGACGAACACCAGTCTGCACTGATCAAAAAAGTGAGTAATATCATGTCTGACCATGCAGAGTATAGTTTTTATTCAGTGAGATTCAGGTTTAAAATGAACAGTAATGATGATTATTAAATCAAACATGAATTACATTTGATGTTTGTCACAGAACTGAAGCTGAGATAATACTGAGCTCAGTAATGTTATCATGAAGTTTTGTAGTTCCTCAGAACTAAACAAAATGCAAAACATGAAATTTAGAAATGTCTTCATTAAGTTTCTGTCAGGTCAGGTTTTAAAGGGGAAGATTATGGAAAGGGGAGGTGGACCCAAACGCAGATAGTCATGAGGACAAGAGGCAGCATTGAGGGGAACGAAAGGCAAGCTTTAATAAAACTAAAGCTGAACAAGAACTAACAAAAAGGGAGCTAAGCCAAAAACTAGACAGGAGGGGACCAAAGGCAAAGTAACAACGAAAAACAGCCAGACAAAGTACAACTGAAAAAGGCAAAGTACAAATCAAAACTAATGCAAAACTCAAGGTCCAAAAACACATACCATGAGGGGACTGGATACAGGCAGGAACAGGCACAAGAACAGGAGCAGACGTAGACAGATGCATGCAGTGATGCAGACAGAGACAAACAGAGCCATACAATGGTAGGACAAGGAGTGTAAGGAAGACACAGACTAAGTACAGAGACACTAACGACAAGACGAGGAACAGGTGAGATAATTAGGGGAAGGCATGGATGAGAACACTGACAGCCAGAGGGAGACAGAGGAAAGAACATAGGAGACACTTAAAGGACAAGAGACACAAGAGGGCATGGAAATTCAACAAGGGAAATACACAGGGGAGCATTACATAAGAATCATCCTCTGAGATAACAAACAGATAATTACCAAATATATCAGTGGTTTAGGTGATCTTGTTGAAAAACGCATTTTAAAAGAAATAACATTTTCTCTATGAACATGTACATTTTCCAGGCTGCGACGATGGGGGCTGTTAAAGAGCTGCTTTTGGAAACACTCAGTGATCTGAGTTATGAGGAGCAAAATACCTTCAAGTGGTTTCTGCAGTTCACATTCTTCCAGAGGAGCGTTCCACAGATTCACTGGAGCAGACTGCTGGGGGAAGACATGACAGAGTCACTGGTGGATGTGATGGTGCAAAAATATGGTCAAAAGTCTGTGGAGGTGACCAGGGAGGTTTTAATGGACACGAACCGGACTGATCTGGTGCAGAGGCTGTCAGAGGGGCTTGAAGGTAAGATAGGAGGACAACTGTTACATTAATTCATAATAACAGACAAAGACACACTGTTACAGTCTTTTAATCTCTGTTGCAAAAGATCAGATAAAGATTAGAATATAAATCAATGCATCAGCACCGTATAGACCTGCCATGACAACAGCAATACTAGAGAGTTGAATCATCACCTGTCAAACAAATTCGCAACAAAAACTGAAAATAATAATAGTAGTGAATATGAAATTAGACAGAGATTACTTCACAGTTGAATGTTTTGGATCTGAATGAATCTGAATCCTTGAATGTTTTTTTTGTAAATGTTGTGTTTTCAAAGGGCTCAATATCATTTTATTGAAACACACTCTTCTTTATTGGGCCACATCTACTTGATTTTGGTCCATTGAGTTCATTATTATCAGTCTTGAATTGTTAGTGGCCTGATAGGAATATGGCTAATGTTGTCCACATAATTACGCTGTGGAGAGAGATAGTCTGTTTAAGTTTATTAATTTCAGTGTTTTCTCATTGATTCACTCTGTGATCTCTGTAATCATGACTTCCTCCTGCCTTCAGTTCTCACACCTGAAACTGAAACATTAAAGGCTTTTTATTCTCAGGACTCAGTATTATACTCAGGACAAGTACACATAAAGGTTACACACAGAGTATTTATTAATGTAATAACAGTTGTCATTAACTGTGTTGCAGCTGCTGCAGGATCATCAGCTGAGGTGTTTGGTGTGAATACCACAGAGAAAGGTAGGTGACCTATAAAAATGTATGATATGAGTTCTGTAGTTATTTTACATCATATGTCAGTGTATGAACACTTAAGACATTTTAATAGAAAATAATAAAGTGTTTACCTGGAGAAACTTGATATGGATTTTTGATGATGTTACTTTTATGATGAAACTTTTGCCACAACTGCAACCTAGAAACTTTTTGTGAATGTATATGAGTCAAAATCATTTTCAATGGAGAGCTAGGGGCATCAAAATCGCTATATTTAAAACACTAAGAAGGCTCAACCAGGGGCGGCTGGTATATAAGGGCTAACAGGGCTAAGCCCTCGCTACCTTGTACAGTAAAAATGAAAAAATATCATTAAAAACGGGGGGCTAAATGGGCTAAATGTATTTTGCCCAAGCACAGTAGCGTAAGCCTCCATTCAATATTGATTGACAGGTGCCCTGACACGCCCCCTTCATATGCTGCCCAATTAAGGCCAAAGGCTGACCTTCAACCAATCACAGCGCAGACAGAGCAACTGTAGTATGGTGGGCGTTAGCATGAATATGAACAAAGTAAATTATTTACAAATAACACAAAAGAATAAACGGCAAAATCGTAACTTTTGTGTTACATGGTTGAACGGACTGGCTAACGGCAAGTGTAGCTAGAAATTCACTTTTCTGTTTCCCATGTTTGCTGTTTGGAGGAGACACGGCTTGTAGCCAACAAGGAATTGTGGATTTGAAACATTTGTCTGACAAAATCAGGAAACATGAATGCAGCACGAGCCACATTGGAAATGCTGTTAAGCTGTCATTGCTGGGTAAAGTAAACATCGCCTGTCAGCTTAATGAGGGTCACCGCATCGCTGTACAGAGACGCAATGAGCTGATAAAAAAAACAGGCATTCACTGTCACGGATTGTGGACTGTATTAAATTTTGTGGGGGACACAAGCTTGCCCTGTGGGGGTCAGACGAATCTCCCACTTCGCCTCCAGCGGGGCGTGTTTCTGGACCTCAGAGTTTACTAAAAAGAAAGTTTTTGGACAACTCACGTTAGCAGTTGCTTTTCTGCTCACCGCTGTCCTGCCAGTCGAGAAGTATCGATCTCTGAATGCAACATAACCTGGACGACAGTTAAGGTGGAACTACTGTCTTCCGGGAACAATTATCCACACGAGATCTCACGTGACTTTTCCGGCTTTTGATTTTAGTATTGTTTCTTATATGAGGCTCCTTTTTCAACTTCAAGGTCAATATTGTTTTTTGCTAAAGACAAAACAACAAATTATCTGTGCATTTATATGGAACTAAGCTTTAGAAGCGTTCCACCTTAACTGTCCTCCAAGTTACGTCGAATTCGGAGATCGATACTTCTCCACTGGCAGGACGGTGGCGAGCGGAACAAGCGGCTGCTTAGGTGAGTTGTTCAAAAACGTTCTTTTTAGTAAACTGTGTTCACAAACAAAGTTCTCAATGGTCGTGTGTATGTGTAGAGACCCTGGTGATACTACGAGCAAAGTTTCATGTTGTGTCGAGCCTTTTTAGTGTTTTAAAAATATTTTGATGCTATTGCTAATTTGCCTCTTGCACTCCGATTGAAAATGATTTTGACCTGAAAATGAAAATACAGTAAATCTTAGAAGTGGCACTTTCGTTGTAATTATGCTTTTAACCGAATGTTTGAGTCGGGTACATTCACAAAAAGACCCTAGGTTGCATTTTGGCGAGAGTTTCACTTTAAGTAGATCTTATAGACGTTTTACAATAAATCCTTAATATAAGAATACTTATAGTGTTACAGTCTGATTATGTTGTTAAATGAATCATTCATGGGTCTTTTTTATGTTTCCTCTCTCCTCAGAGAAACACTCTGTGGAAGAAGATTGGCCTGCACTGATCCAGAGAGTGAGTGATGTCACATCTGTCTGACTTTAAACTGAAGTGAAGATAATTAATCTGTTAGCTGATCGACATTTTGATAGTAGATAAATCAGTTGAGTAATTTTTTAAATAAAAGAAACACCAAACACTCTCTGGTTCCAGCATTTGTGAGGATCTTCTCCTTTTCCCTGTTTTGTATCATTTTGAACTGAATATCTCTTTTGTATCTCAAGGAAATTTTAAGACGTCACCTTGATATTGTGATATGTACGTTTAACAACATTTATTTATGTCATTATTTTATCATAATTTTTGTGAGAATGGTATTTGCAGTGCTAGTCTAAACAATACAGTTTACATGAAAGATAAGTAGAATATAATTCATCTTGAATATTATAAATGATGACAAAAAACAAATTATTTATTTCCACCTGAAGGTTTGTCAGAACTGAAGCTCCTTTCAGTTTGTTTTTGTGTTCACATTAGGAAACTCTCAAACAGGTAAAATAAAAAGTCATAAACCTGTAAACAGAAATAAAATAACTGTAAAAGGAGATTAAAATAAATAAATTGGATTTTACAAGGAAGAAAGAGCTATATACACATAATAAAGCAAGTTTATGAGATCAAATGTAATAAATGTTATCAACTTGTGCCGATTTACTCTTACCATATTCATATTTCTAAAGACAGACATTGATGAGATGTAAACAGAAACATTTCTCATCACCCTTGCTGAGAGAAATCACAGTTAAATCTCATGATAAATCTCTTTTTCTCTGAATTTAACAGTTGGAATTGATGGAGTCTGTTATAGAGCTGCTTTTGGAAACACTGAAAGATTTGAGAGTCACAGAGCTTGAGGAGTTTAAAGGTGCCCTGTTGAGTCAACCTGAGTTACACAGACCCTTTTTAAGCATCCCATTGAAGCTGCTACAGACAGCACACGTGCAGGACACAGTGTTCTATATGGTGCAGATCTGCGGCCAAAAGTGTGTGGAGATGATCAAGGATATTTTAAAGATGATGAAGAGGACTGATCTGGTGCAGAGGTTGTCAGACAGCAGCTCTGGATCCAAAAGTGAGACAATAAAGATAAAAACATGTTAAAATCATATAACTGGTACATAACATGTCTTGAGTTCATAAGCTTTGTGTTCTATTTACTTTATAAATGATGAGGTTCATAATGCAGAGAAGACACATCAGCTGTGTACAGAATATATTACGACTAAGAGAGTGGGTAGAAATTACAATTTATATGCCACTGTTGAGGAGGTTTAACTGTAATTTTGTGTATTGTTTTTTTCATGGAGGTAATATTGCCAGATCATTTTAATTTAAAGCTGTTAGACCAGACATCAGTTATGAGTGACTTTCTACCTCTTCTCTCCTCAGAGAAACACTCTGCAGATGAACACCGCTCTGCACTGATCCACAAAGTGAGTAATGTCACATCTGACTTCATACAACACAGCTTACCTTCGATAGATTGAAAAAATGGTCGTCATATTTATCATTTCAAATAATAATACAACCCAAAGCAAGATTTACTTATTTGTATGTTGTTACGCCCCTGATCTAGGAGAATCAGAGACGTAGCATGATGTGCTGCTCCCCATTCTTCCCACTCCCAAGAAATTAAATTAAAGGTAGCATTTTATTTTGCTTCAGAGGGAGAGAAGGCCAAAACAACAAACAAAAACATCTGCCTCCCTACCTTCCCTATACAAATCAAAAGTATTAACAAAAAGACAAAATCTTACCTAACTCCTAAACAAGGAAAAACAGGAGAAAAAAGGGTTACAGAAAAGGCTTCTCCCTCCTACTGGGCTACCACACACAATTCTCTCTTTTCACAAATTTACAAAAGACTCAGGTTGACAATTACACTAGGTTTCACAAAACACAAACTCAAAATCCTAGACAAGCAAGACACTGGTCCCAGTTGGATGTGGGTGAATGGTGGGAGAGAGAGGCTGCAGTCAGCCGGTGGTTCAAATAGGGCTCCTCTCCCGCCTCTAGCCAATCCTGGAGCAGCAATCAGACGGCTCTAGCCAATCAGAAGGTCCAACCTGCTATCAATCATCCACACACACTCAGAGCAGACTGCTCACACACTTGGAGGAGGAGGGACAGAGCAACATCATATATATACACACACGCAAAATAATAATGACCCAGGGTCATAACAATGTTAATTTATCACAGAAGTGAAGCTACATTCAGGTCGAGCTCTTTAGCAGTAATATAATATAATAATAATACACTGCTTGGCCAAAAAAAACAGTCACCACCTGGATTTAACTAAGCAAATAGGTAAGAGCCTTCCATTGGAAAATTACTGCAATGATTAATATGTCTCAGCTGACAACAAGGTTCTTAAACAACCATGTCACAGGATATGTCCTGTGGTCGGGGAAAAGATGTTACTCTGTTTCAGAAGGGTCAAAATATTAACCTGCATCAAGAAAAGAAAACAACTATGATGATTGCTGAAACTACTAAAACTGGGTTAAGAACTGTCTAACACATTATTAAAAGCTGGAAGGATAGTGGTAAACCTTGGTGAATCTTCGAGGAAGAAATGTGGTCGGAAAAACGATCTTGAATCTTCTTGAATCAAATGGTAAAAAGTCAACAGTGTAACTCATGGCTCTGTTTAATGGTGAAAGTAAGAGCATTTTGTTACAAACTTGGCTCAGGCTTGTTACAAAATAGGAAGTTCACACAGACAAAAGTCTGAAATTAAAGTGATTTATTTAACTGATTAGGCGGCAATAGCTCAGTCCGTAGGGACTTGGCTTGGGGACTTGAAGGTTGCCGGTTCAAGTCCCACCCGGACCAAAAAAGAATGATGTGGACCGGCAGTTGGAGAGTGCTGGTTCACATCCTGGGCATTGCCGAGGTGCCCCTGAGCAAGGCACCAGCCCCTAACACTGCTCATCAGGCGCCGTAGCATGTGTGGCTGCCCCTTCGCTCATCTCCTCTACACTGCATGTGTGTGTTTGTGTGTGCAAACCTGTGTGTAATGTGAGTGGAAAAAAGAATTTCCCAATTTGGGATTATAATAGTACATCAAAAAAAAAAAAAAAAAAATAGTGAAGATGGGAAAGTAGTCAGTAATATAGGCATATCTGAATGTAAGCCATGGTAATGAGGTAGAGGCTGCCCAGCCAGAAAGCACACTCTGGGTGAGTTGCTCCGTTATGTGCTTTGCTCCTCCCTTCTTCAGGTGCAAGCCATTTGTCGGACGATCCACCATGACTCAAGGTCCAAAAAATTTGAGAGGCTGAATTTCACTCTATCACAGACTGTGATAGAGTGAAATTCAGCCTCTCCACAATCCACATTCTCACACAAAGCAGCACAAGAATGGAACACAGTTCCAGCTCACATTAGGGAACTGGACTCATAACCGTCTTTTAAATTTTATCTGAAAAAAAGGTTCATACACAATCAGATGTGTGACCATTAAAACATTTAGGCTCAGTGATTATTTCACAATTAGTGCGTGACTTCCCTTGCTGCCACCTGCTTCCATTTTGCCACCTTGCTGTGTGTGTGTGTGTGTGTGTGTGTGTGTGTGTGTGTATGTGTGTTTTAAGTCTCTGTCTTAACTCAGTATTTGTGTAATGTATAACTATTGTATATTAATCCTTTGTTTTCATTGTGTTCTGTTTTCTAGTCTAACATTTTAACATTGTTCATTGTATTGTAGTTTACTTTAGGTTGACTTAGTACATCTGTCCAGGGACAACAGATGGAAAATAGCCTTTTGCCTAAGTCTGGTGCATTTACAGGAATGTTTAATTAATGTACACTGTCCCTGTTAAAATAAACCAATAAATAAAAATAAAATAAATACAGAGCAACACAAGAAACTAGGAGGTGTGGGCCATCACAATTTCCACACCACAGTGCAAAGACAACTCAAGGGATTAGGACTAAACGGCAGTGTAGCGTTAAGAAAACCACTTATCAGTGAAGCCATTTTTCAAGATGACAATGCCACAATTCATCAGGCTCAAATTGTGAGAGTGGTTCAGGGAGCATGACACATGATTTTATCACATGGATTGGCCACCACAGAGTCCAGATGTGAACCCCATTGAGAGTCTTTGCGATGTGCTGGAGAAGACTTTACACAGCAGCCCGACTCTCCCATCATCAATACAAGATCTTGCCAAAAGATTAATTCAACTCTGGATGAAAATAAATGTTGTGAAATTGCATAAGCTCATCAAAATGATGCCATGGTGAATGCGTGCTGTAATCAAAGCTAAAGACGGTCCAATGGAATATTGGAGTGTATGACTTTTTATGGCTGGGCAGTGTATGATATCTTTGCCACTGAGGATGAGATGAGGAAATGTCTGCATGAACATTTTTCCTGAATATCAATTTATTTTCATTGAGAATCAAAGGTTTATCTGTCAGAAAAACATTTCCTTTGGGCCACTTTCACTTATTTCAGTGTTTGTGAAGATGTGCAGCCTGTTAATTCAAATAAAATAAAAAACAGTTTAAAAGAATTAAAGGAAGCCAGAAACAGTAATCCTCTTTTGCTTTGTACATTGTGTTTCATAAAAAAGATCACATACTGCGAACAATCAACAGCAATTACCAAATGGATCAATACCTTGTGTGATCCAGCTGAAACACACATTCAAAATTAACATTGACAAGCTTCAAAGAGACACATTTGTAATTGTCCCCATTGGATTAAATAAATGTCTCATCATGAATGTATTGATTATTTCAGGTAGCAACAGTAGCAGCTGTTCAACAGCTGCTATCAGAAACTCTGAATGATTTGAGTGACACAGAGCTCAAGGAATTCAAGAACATTCTGCAGTCGACCGTTTCCCTGAAGATCCTCCCAGATATCTCATCGATGTGGAGTTACAGAGCAGGCAGAGCAGATATAGTGAATCAGATGGTTCACACCTACGGCCAACAGTCTGTGGAGTTAACCAGGGAGGTTTTGATGGACATGAAGAGGACTGATCTGGTTCAGAGGTTGTCAAAGCCCAGCTCAGGACTCAAAGGTAAGAGTAAGAAGACAAAATTGTCTCATAAAGGTCTAATAAATAGATTGTATAATTCATAATAAAAAAAAAACGTAAGGGATGAGCATGGATCAATAAATCATTATTGAAATAATCTAATCAACAACTCACACTGTCTCAACAAAAACTGAATGTTGTAAGTTTAACAAGGTTAGTATTTGTTTCAGGGCTTTTGAATTGGACTGATTTAGATTGTGAAGGTGTTTATGATTATGTATCATTTTGTGAAATTTTTAATTTGCATTTCTTTTTAAAGTAAGTGAACCGTATTAAAGTTGAATATACTCTTTTTATGTAATTAGATGATAACCTTCTGAGTCAATTTTTAGTTATTTTCTCCTCAGTGAAACACTCTGTGGGTTTACTGTCACAGAGGAGTAAACAAACAGGAAATATTTTCTTATTTAGGGAACTGGAATCAGAAAATTTGGACTCCCTCTCTCTTAAAAAGTTGTTCAGATCAATAAACTGATTATCAAAGTACTTTCAACATTTCGTTGCTCTGATTGGTTGTAGGTCCATCCCATTGCAGAAGCATTTTGATAACCACTGATAACTTGACCCTTTGAAGTAGAAAATGTGCAAAGAGATTCCAGACTAATCCGATTTTGGAATTTGTTTGGGGATGCCTGGTTAACAGATCTATGTAGAATATCATGTTTTACCAGTAAAAAATATGGACAGTTACCATATGAGTTTATATATCAACATAACGTTGTTTAAAGAAAATCCTATTTGTCTTCACAAGGTCCTTCCAGAAGCCTTGAGCATGAAGACTTCGGAAGTGCTATGGTAATACCTTATATTCATTCAATTGTTAAGTTTATTTGTTCATTAACATGATGCTGGAAAACAAGTCCTTTCCACTTATTTTCTAAATTGATCATGTTCTGCAGCAGGACTCCAGTGACTGGACTAAACTTGAACCTGAAGTGAACAGTACAGATGCAGATGAGGCTCCAACTTACAGGTAAAAATATCATCATAAATACTGCGTCACAGTAAACTGGAACTAGAGGAAATATTAAGATTGGTTCTTGGAATTTATTATACAAAGAAAACTAAAATCTTTCTGTGTGCTGTTACTGGTTATGTGCCCATGAAACTCGCATTCTGTCCCACGACTCAGCCTTCAGTCTGAAGCAGGAAACTTTGAATGCAGTGTCTCTGGTTTGCGCTGGGTCTGTAAGGAGAAGGTCAGTCTTAAGTACCAGTTTTGCTCTTGGGAGGAACCTATGGAGAGGATGGAGATGATCAGTTACATGCCTGCAGGTCCACTAATGAACATCACAGTAACTGCCGGGAAGTTGCATGAAGCGTACCTGCCACACTGGATCTGCATTGGTAAGTGAACATGGAAGAAAATAACAAAATAAATGTATAAACTTTAAAGTTCTGACTGCATGTGTAAAAATCTAATTTAATCATTTCCTCCTCACTAATCGTGTGTGGTTGTATTTTTTTTTGCAGATAACGACCCTGAAATTAGAGACAAGTTTGCAGTTCTACACATCAGTGACTGTGGAGACGTTGTGGAAAAAGTGGCTGAGGTCACATCGTCACATGTCAAGCTGTCAGAACCACATTTCTCTCCACTCATGGTTCTGGTGAAATTAGGCTGGTGGTCAGTGGACATAAACTGTTACATGTTGATATACAAGACCAACAAAGCATTCCTGACGCTTCATGTTTATCTGATCCCGTGTGATCCACGACTAAAAGAGGTTATTTCTTATCTTACATGGTATAATAATTAAAATGACACATACACACAACATAGACAACAATATTGGCTACTGTTAATTTGTTGCAATTAGTGTTAAAAAGCTTCTCTGTTTTGTTTTGTTTTTTCTATAGGAATTGGACAACAGACAGTCAACAAAAGGGTACCAAATGATCGAAAAGCCACATCCAGAGACGCCCCTGAGGGTGAATGATTTTTTCATCCTAACAGCGGGTTTGGACGGTGTAGAAATTGATCCTGAGGTATGGTTTGAACTGCTTTCAGATATTTGGAGTGAGCTGTGGTTCAGGGGCCAGTTGCATCAACGTAGTTTAAGACTAGTCGAGGCCTTAGACTGGTCTTAACTTCTAGGAAGTTTCATACAATAGGAGGAATACAATTGTCCAACAATCTGCTCTGGTTTTCAATATTTTTAACAAGAAAACCTGACATAGTGATCAAACTTTACTTGTATGTTTTAGTAGCGTTCTGCAAGTCTCATGCAAAAGTCTCATGTCGGTCTTAAACAGTCAAGTGGAAGGCTTATAAAGCACACTCCACTTACCCATATACAAGCTGGGTGCTACTGTTACTTTCTCCACCTGCACGAGTGATGAAGACTCAAAGAGATCTCAAGACCAGCTATGAGAATATCTTCTGTTCCACTAGCCATCAGTCCACAGGGTATATTTTATCAATCCTTTGAGAAGCTCAGATAATAACAATATTAAAACTACAGTTTTTTTCACAGTGTTTAACTTGTCGTTACATTTCCCCGTGGGTGATTGATGTATAGTGAAAACCTCAATGTTTGCGGAGGTTTTTGAAAACTTTGGAACCTCATATCCTCATTACCCTCATAGATATGTCATGTCTTTGATTGAAGTGAAAATACCACCACAATGTTCTTAAGCTCATTTTGTAAACATGAAAAGAAGAAAAGAGAAATTCTGATGCACATTTGCACAAAGTCTACCTTTTATTAATTTCCCCTATTTTTTTTTTGTTTCACAGAAAATAATGCTCAGATATAACAGATACCCAAATTTCTTTGAAGTGCATATTAAAAAGGCAAACACAGACTTCAAGCTCATGCTCCGACGAGAAAACAAGAGTGAACCTGTACGGACTTGTACCATTCGAAAAGGTCAGCTTCAGATAATACCACAAGAATATATGTGAACTGCCTGTGTACCAGTTTAACTTCACTGAGTTAAATATACATCATTAATGGAGCATGTCTGCTGTTAGATAAAGGAAGTAAAGTAAGCTAGTTATCAATATTTTTTTTGTCAATGCATTTTTTTCAGATGATTACCAAAGTGCTGCTCATGTACAAGGTAAGAAAATTAAAATGATTTGTTTCTAGAAGAATTGCACTTTAGATTTCAGAGTGTGGAAACGCTCTACACTGCTTCTCTAACTTTCCGTTGTGCGGTCAGTCTGCTCCAACAGTAAAAGTCGAGTAAAGACTGATCATGACTTGCAGCATGTTTACTTGGTTCTTTTTGTATTGTTTTCACCCTCTAAGTCTATCGCTAGTGGGTTATTCCTTCCTCTGACGTTTAGTCCATGTTGACAATCTGTGTCTGTGTTTAGACTGCTAAACCTGTGCTGTCTGTACATAATGTCAAACTCAAAATACTCAAAACCCAGGTGCCTGAAAATGTTAATGCAGACAGAAAAGAGCTGAAAGGGAGAGGAAGGGGCAACAATTTGCTAACCACTGTTGTTTTTGCCAAACTGGAATCAGTACTTCCAACAGTCAGTTCTGCCCTCATCATGCAGATGCAGCTCCAGCGGACCAACCATCATTGCTCCCTCCTCCTACCCAACTCTCAGCAGCTGAACGAGGAGAAGGTGAGCAGTATTTTGTTCGTAGTGGCTGGCTCATTTTTTTCAGAACAATCCATGGAGCTGATGATGGATGATGCTACTTATATCATCCCCATGTGGTTTCAGAGAAGTCCTGCAGGGCCTCACTGGCTTCCTGAGTCTACCTCCTTGCAGTCCTTGTTGAGATAGGCTGCTCTTGAACTGCAGAAACATGCATACTAAGGCGTTAACGACATGTAGTTGTGGTTTGATCTACACAGTAAGGGTACGGCAGAGGCTTTATGTGCACTTTTAGCATTAGCATACAAAATGTCCAGTGTTCTTTTTCCCTGTAGCGCCATCAGAAAACTGGTGGAAAGTTATTATGAAGTCTAGCTTAACCTAGTTTAAGTTTCATTGGTCAGAAAAGCCGTGGTCATGTAATAGATTTGGACCACATACATTTTTGTACTTTTGTACTATTTCACCTCATCAGAGACTGTGTCATGAGACCTACGTGCATTAAAAATGCTTCAATTAATGCAAAACAAATACAACTGAACTATTGAAATTACAACAATGAAATCATAATGCATGATTGCTTTTGATATTTGATTAATTTGATATACACTTTCAATATAGAGAGTACACATTATACAGCATCTTGTAATAAAAGCTATATTAAAGATGTAATATGAAGAATTTCTGCCCTACATTGTCTAAAAATGACTCTGTTGAGTTGTGTACTGAGTTGTGTACTTACATTGTCACAGATGTTTCAAACATTGTTCAAATCTACAGAAACACATTACTTTATTCATGGTAACATTTCAAGGTGTGTTTCATTTGGTCACCTGTCAGGATAGGCAGAGAATGAGGAAGGAAGATGGCAAATGTGACCAAATGAACTGTGAATAAAACTTTACCTCGCTCGTGAACATTTATGCCTGAGTCACATAGTAGATTTTAATTGGCAATGGTGGTTGTTTAAGAACACCCATGATTCCACAGCATGTCTGTCTTTTGTGATCCCTACCTGGCAGATCGTACATTTTTCTCTCTTCCCTCGGACGAGCACTTTGTGGACAAACATCGACTTCAGCTGATCGAGAAGGTGAACAACATTGCACCCATTTTGGATGAGCTCCTCGACGAGAAAGTCATCCAACAGGACCAATACAATACAATCAGGGCTCTGCAAACCCGTCGGGAGAAGATGAGGGAGCTCTATTCTGGTCCCCTACACGCCAGTCCGTCCTGCAAAGACATCTTCTACAAAATCCTTGAGAAAAAGGAGCCAAGACTCATTGATGCCCTCAAGGAGAAGAAGTGAATGTGGTGGAGAAACCCCTTTTTTAGGTCTACCCGAACACAAAACACTTTTTGAAACTAAAAATAGAGAAATGTTGATGTTAATGCTTTGTCTCTGCAGCACGTGATGTCTTCCCTCAGGAAAGCCTCATTGATCTCTGCCCTGATCAATGAGGCTAAGTTAATTGCCGAAATCATGATTCAGAAAATATTTTTTAGATAATCATGTTAGAACATACTGAAGGGTCTCACCAGGGACTTTGTGTTTTTTTTTCCGAGTATTAAATGAAATGTGACTCTTTTTAACCTGATTATTTTACGTTGGCATAGTTTTTACATAATGTACTTCGATTTATGCCAAATGTGCTAAAAGACAGTCTATCTTGTTTTATGGCTTTTACTCTGTCAAAAGAAAAAGAAAATGTCTTCTTTTCAATGGTCTGTTTCATGAAATCTCCTGATTGCTGTGTGTGTGTTTTTTTTACATTTTAATTGAATGGAGGTAAACATATTCTAAAAAGCAGTAATAGTAATGCCATAGATTTTATAAATCGTGTGTGCCTTTTTTGCCTCAGGTTTTTAAAATCCTGCCATTTATCACAACATAACTTATCCACACAACTTTAATTTTTTTGACAAAGGTGTCAGTTCGTGGACATCGTTTTTACCTGTATTATACTTTCTGAAGTAGAAGAAGAATCTTTATTTTTTTTAAAACATATCATACAATGTACAACATGATGAAATTGGTGCTCTTCCTTTAACCCTTCCCGGGGGAGCAGTGAGCAGCCAACACATGGTGCCCGGGTACCAACTGCAGACAGAAACCAGTGTGTCGGTGCAGGGAACTGTAAAACCTAATAAACCTAATGTTCATGTTTTAATGGTGGGGAACAAACCCAGGACCCCCTGGTCTTCTTCCTGTTCATTTGTGTTGCATTTAAGTGTATAACAGTACTGTATTTGTAACTGTATTGTGTTTTTATTCTTTTTGCTTTTCTTTTTTGTTCTTCTAGCTTAACACTTTTTCAAGCCTCCTGTTGACATGTTTCACACAAAGCAAAGTGCATCTGGTTCACAGTTGAACGTTACCATCATGTCCAATAAATAAACTAAACTGAAAACAGTTATTTGTGTCTATAATGGCGATGTTGTCAGTCAGTAAATATTTAAGGTTAAATTGAGTCTTTACTTAATTGTAGGATGATTATTCATGACTGTGAGCTTCCTGCCAAGAACCTTTTTTCACACATGCCGAGAAATCATAGTGGTTCTGATTGTTTCCTGTAAACGCTGTTTTAATATAAACTACTTCAGTTTGTATGATTCTGTTGTACTGAAGCCAGAGTATTTAAAATGTTGTGGGAGTTCTGTTTTCTCAAATGGTGTAACCATGCTTACCATTTGTCAGAGTCTGGATGAACTGTGCTGCAGCTTCTCTCTGAAATGTTATGAAGTTTATCTCGTTCATGAATATCATCAGATCTACGGTGTCTATTTCAAAGCAGACAGCCATTCTATGGTACAATCTCATTTGATTTTCTTATACAAGTTACATCTGTTTGAGAATTAATCTTAAAATATTTCCCTCTGAAGAGACCAACAGCTAAAAGACACTTTAATTGTCACAATAGTTTGTATATATAGATATAGAGAGAGATTTTATTTTATCACAGCTAACATGAAACAGTGTTTCCTGTAACCAGAAGTAGCCCAACAAAAGTAGCAAAAGTACAGATTTGTTCATTTAACTCAATGAAAAACTGCATTTTGTTTTGATATTGGACTTCAGGATGTTTGAGGACTGACAACAATATTTAACTCATAACTCATAGCATAACTGAAGAGTAATAAACTGGAAAAAAAATGCATACTGTAATGATGTAATATACAGATAGAAAATAATTTCAGTATGTTTCATGCAAAGTCAAGCATAAAAGATGTCAGTGCAATAAAAAGGTTTGGGGAGTAAAGAGGGAGGTGACCTGTAAACTGAACAACACTTCAGACTGGAGGAACAAGCTGAAGATGTGTCTGGTTTTTAAAATTACTTTGTTTTCAAATCTTTAGATACTCAGACACCGACATACAGATGAAAGGAGGGAGAGAGAGAGAGAGACCAGGTGAGTTTCATTGCATAGGAAGACTTGAAGACTTGTCGTTAACACCGGAGAGCAGAGCTGCTTCACGGTTAAACTGTTTAAATAAAACGTTGGACGGTTTAATTCAATTGACAAGCAAGTTTAAAGTCTACATAAATAGTCAGGTCACCTATCTGTGTTTGGTGTGTCGTGTTTACGTCTCCTTCTTCTTCTTCTTCATCTGCTGCGGCTTGGATTAGGCCCATGTTCTCTTATGAATATGGAATTTCCCTGAAACATTTTTTTTTTTTTGTTTATTTACAATCTTACCTTAAATACCACATTAATGAAAGATATGTATTTCAAGATCAGTCTATTGCATAACATAATACAAATAGTCTATAATACAGGACAGTGCTGCTTTTCAGGGGACAAAAAGGTTTAAGTTCCCTTTTAGGTTCTCTTTCATCTGGTGCCCCACCTGTCCGCCACTGTCTCGTGGTTACTATCGGCCACTTTTACACAGTCAAAGATTAAACAATGACTACATTCAGTGGCGCCGCCAGGATTTCAATTTCAGTTACGCACAGAAACGGCAAACACAACAAATGGAAAAATAACTTTTTAAGACAAAATCTAATGTTTTCAGTATCAGTGAAATAACAGATTGCAGCGCCCACATGATCTGTGAGACTGTGGTTATTCTGACACGAGTTAAATGGCTGCTGTGTGGAAAACCACGCTGTGGTCCGTAATCGCGGTGCAGACGAGTGAGTTTGGAGCTGACCAGGGGAGAGAAAAAAAGAGAACGATATGACGCGACTGTAGCCGCCATGATATGACGACGTCGCCCCCGCTGAGGAGGAACTATGAAGAACTCAGTTGTGATGGAAAAGCACTTAAACTGAGTCGAGTAGAGCCGAGCTGTATTGTGTAGTGGAGAAGGGGCAACACACGCTATGCGCAATTGCGCACACACGCGCGATCGTCCTCTAAGTTGCGGCTGCGTCTCTCCAGGTCACTGTGTGAGAGAAAGAAAAGCTCTGACTTGCTTGGGCAGACGTTGTTTGGTGTCACCCGCTGATTTGCGTAATTTAAATATCCAGCCCGCCGAACCTTCCAATCTGGCCCTGGTTCAGCACCCTGGACAGTGCACTGCAGACCTGCTGCATTTGTTTTCATCCAAACTTTGCAAACGTGGTCGGGATTTGTAGAAGACATATGTATGGTGCTCACTAGCCTATTTTGTTCCTATAAATAAATGCATCGCTGTGCAGAGAGGGATATAAGCTATGAAAAAGTGACCCCAAGTCCCCGCTCTCCCGCTATGCAGAGGGAGAGAGAAATTACACAGAATACAAATTGCTTTATTATTATTTTTTTTCACCTTCAAAAAAAGTACGCATAGTGCGTACAGGATTCCGTCTGGCGGCGCAACTGACTACATTTATTACTGTACTGTGTTACTGTGCATATGCACCTTTATCTTGCTGTGTATATAAACTGTCCAGAGGTTGTGCATTAAAATAGGCGCTGGTTTGAGGAGTAAAGAGGGAGGTGACCTGACTGAGACCAGAAGGAAGAAAAGAGAGACACCATGTGAGTTTCAGTTCCAGTCCAGCTTGAAGACGTGTCGTTAACACCGGAGAGCAGAGCTGCTTCACGGTTAAACTGTTCTTCTTCTTCCTTCACAGCAGTCTGATATTAAATAAACATTTTAGAGTTAGCTAACACTTTGCTAACATTCATGTTTCCAACGGTAAGCTAGTTTTCTAAAGTGGTTTAACACGACGGTTGAGTTATAATTATCATTTAAGAAGACGGTAATTAACGTGAATATAGTGTGTGTGTGTGTGTGTGTGTGTGTGTGTGTGTGTGTGTGTGTGTGTGTGTGTGTGTGTGTGTGTGTGAGTGAGAGAGAGAGAGAGTATAATGCTATCTTAATTAGCCTAGCATTGATGAGAAAGAAGCAGCAGCACAGAACTGTCCTGTCTATTGAAGGTTTCCAGGAGACTCTGTGTGTGAAAAATGTACGTTTCATTACTTCTTCTGTACGAATACTTTTTAGAGAATATTTAGAAGTAAACTCCGATTGATGCACTCCTTCAGTTAAACTTGTTTTTAAATAATTTTTTTTCATGGGCTGTCAGTCAATTAACCGAAAATTGACTACTAAAAACTACTATAATAATCTGCAGAAGTGCAAAATATTCTCTTGTCAAAGCTTCTCAACTGTGTGGATTTGCTGCTTTTCTCTTTCAAATCACATGAAATTAAATATTTTTGCTCATTGGAACAATTTTTTTTTTTGCACTTAGGAAATCAAAATAGCTTTTTTTCACAGTTTTCTGACGTATTTCTGACTGAAAGAGTAATCAGTTGATCAATCAATAATCAGCAGATCAATCTCCAATGAAAATGATAACCACATGCAGCCCTTCTTTTATCACTTGTCCTATCTGACTGATCTGACTTCAGTAACTCAAAGATGATAATTTCGACTACAACAACTTTAACCTTTTTGTTGGATCAAATATCTGCATCATTATGTGCCATGTACTATTTTATCTTGTGGCTTCATATACTGTTTCTGATTGAAACACTTCTTTGTGCAAACTTAAATGTTTTTTTTTTTTTTTACCATTTGTATTAAGTGAGCCTGACAATGTGTGCAGTGTACCTGTTTTAATTAATAACTTGTATCTTATTTGTGCTCTGATAAAGCAAGACAACATTTAGTTTACATTTTATATGTACAATATATGAGATGACAGAGATATGCTAAAAGTTATAGAGCAGTATATTGTTCTGAAGTCTGGGTGGGTGGTGCTTGTCAAAGAGGCCTCTACATGAATACCAGTACCAAGGTTTCCCAGCAGCACATTTGATTGTAACGAGATTATCAATCATATCCACTTTAGCTGTCAGTGGTTTTAATGTTGAGGCTTATCAGTGTATATGTTAAAGAAACTAGTGCAGTGCCCGTAAGAAAAGTGTATTCCAAAAGTGGGAGGTTAAGCAGCTTTTTCATGGATGGCCAAATGAGGCTGTGTTTGAAGGTGGGACGTCAGGGATATTTAGGTTTGTTGTGAAATCCGATATTCCAGGGTATAATTGGCTGTTTTTGACTATTTTTGATTTTGCCATTATATTTCACCTTAAAAACTATTTACTTGGTGTCATTATTTTCAGCACAACCTCACATGTGTGACTGTACAGTTCTTTTTTCATTTTGACATACTGTATTAACACAATGGACCTAAAATCACAAAAAAAAACATAAAATCCGAGTAGAAAAAGTTTGATTCTTTTACTGTGAAAACCACACATATGTTTAATCATTTATTTTTTTTTACTTATAATGCAAATATAAATTGTTGTTTGCTAAATTTGTGCATACATTTAAAGAATGTACAAAGTTATATGTAACTATTACATTTAAATGCAGGCAATGCTCAGGTCTGCCTGAGCTCCTTCCAGCTGAATGAAGAGCTGCACTGCCTGCTCCACATTCAGCTTCTGCTCATTCTGACTCATTAAACAAAAAACCGACTCCACTACACACTAAACACACTACACCAAACACTACATAACACACTAACTACACACTCCAAACACGCTAAATGTCACAAATCTCTCAACTCTCAATATCGCTGTCTCTACACTGACCGTCGTTCGGCCTGTCAATCATCCTCCTAGGTCCCTCCCACAACTTCCTGTTCCTCAACAACCAAACTTGCTGCTTGGACACTTTCGTGACAAAAGCCCGTTTTTACCGTTTCTTCCTGCACCAGACACAAAGCAAACGTGACGGCAATGTTCGCAAAAAAGCGCGGCGGACATTATTTACCCTAGGTCCGGTTTTCGGCGTGCCGATGCGTCCGGTCCGTCGCCTCGGGAGGTGGGCCGTGTAGCTAGCATCCACAGATTCCGATTCCACTTTGTTGTCCGCGCGTCTCCAGATCTCCTCAGACCCGAACAGACTCGGTCCGGACTCGTTTAGTAAGGGATAATGCCCGACGAGGTGTCCATTAACAGAAATTAATTTCTGTTAATGGACACCTCGAAGGGCATTATCCCGCGTATACCATGGTCACCTTCCAAAGAAAAGAAATTCGGACCATTAATTTACATTTTCATGCGTTTTACAATCAAAATATAAAGTTTTTCACAAGCCATAACTTAGTTTCCCTAGTAACGCCTAAGGGTTTGACTAGTACCTGGAACAATCATTACCCTCCCGTAAGATTCTTATGCAACGGAGACGTTGTTCACTCCTCCAGTAAATAGGACGGATCATAGATACGACTTGGCAACGGGAGATATTCTGGTCCGCTCAGCGATGAGCCAGAAAGCTAACGCTATGCTAGCAAGATTCAAAGTCAATAACATTGCATACGGTTGACAAACAGTAAATATAATTTGACAGTATGCTAGCTAACATGATTAGCTAGCTAACCAGTCATGTCATTGTTCCCAAATCAATAGCAAGATTTCCACCAACAAATGACTGGCCGTGTGTAACGTTACTGTGGCCGCAGCCTGAAGCAGAGAGTTGAACAGCGAACGGGATGTGAGATTATTTTTATATCAGTAAATTTAGAGGGGAAGTGAACTTTCTGCAGCTTGTGTGTAACAGTCGCCACCCTGTGGTGTTCAGAGGATAAGACACTGAAGGACTGACAGACTGCACTCAGTGCTGGAAATAAAATATTCAGATTTGATACGCCAGCCAGCGCATTGATTTACAGCGGTGAACGGTCAATTTGACTGGAACTTAGTAGGTGTCCGTATATCACTTTTTAACCTACACCCTCCAGCCAATCAGAATCGAGTATTCACCCAGACCATGGTATAAATCTCATTAATCCACAGCAGTCAGTTTAGATGCACAGAACAGAACGGACCGAACCGCCGGCAAAATCCCGATCCAGCTCGCGCCGCTGCAGGTATAAATCCGCTTGTTTCTTCAGGTATGTCGTGGGCTTCAGCTCTGCAGTGATTGGCTCTGGTGCGCACGTGACTGTGGTGGCTCTGGTGGACAATGCTCGGCGGAATGTGTAAAGCATTTATGAAATACTTTATTCACGGTATCATTGCAGTCCAAGCAAATGCTTAGATGCACACCACTGAACCACGCAGCAGCCATGTTGAAAGTCTCAGGTCAGTGTGATCCTGATCCGCAGAGATATTTGACCAACAGACACACACACACACACACACACCCACACCCACACACACACACAGACAGAGATTCCGTGCATTTATAGAAAGATTGCACTTACATGTGGCGCTACAACAAAATGCATCCGCCCGAAAAAAGAAAGTGGGTTCTGCCATTCATGCGTATGCTTAGTGTGTTCACAGTAACCTTCACTTTGCCAGTTAATTTGCCAAATAATCAACTGTATAAAATTTGTGGTTAAGTATTTCCTTTAAACTTTCTGTGAAGTTGCCCTCTTGAATATTTCTAATCAATGGAATTGTCAAGTTTCTTACGAAAAGAGTATTTTGCATTTGAGGTGAAACCAGACTACACCAATTAATGTTGACTTTTCTACTGTCCAATTCTAACAGTGACCAACTATCAACATTAAATTTTATGTCTCTTTTTAAAGAAAGTGATGCCTGACATTAACCTAATCAAAGTGTTTCTCCTCCTCTCCGTCCTCAGTGGAGCACTTTGTGGATAAACACCAGTGTGATCTGATCGCAAGAGTGTGCAATATAGGACCAATCTTGGATAATCTCTTCAGGGAAGGTGTAATCCAACAAGAAGACTATGACACAATCAGGACTATCCCGACCACTCAGGAGAGGATGAGGAAACTCTACAGCGGCTCCCTGAAAGCTGGAGGTCAGGCAGCCAAAGACGTCTTCTTCAGGATCCTTAAAAAGGAGGAGTCATATCTGGTCGCTGATCTCAACAGGAAGGAGTCATAAATGCTGTGAACACCTGAGCCTAACATTGTTAGAGATTGACAGAACAGAATTTATGGAAATATCCTGTTTTATATCTCCCCTTTTCTGTAATTGATCTTAAACTCTACTTGGTCATGACTTGAAAAGGTTAATAACCACTGTTCTAATGTGTCAGCGATCAAACCAAACAGCCAGTCAAAGATTCAAAGTGACCACGACGATCATCACGTTTTCAAAGACATATTTTTTTATTTCTGATTTTGCACATGTATAATTATGTCTATGCATCTCTGTTGGTGTTTGTTTTACTCTATTATTTATCATTTGTTGCTTTTATGTATCTAAATTGTTCTTGTCATCCAACAAGACATTTAGAAAATCAGCACTCTGTGTCACTAAAAGCTCTTATGTGGTTCTCTGAAAGCTGGTACAGCCTGAAAATCTGTGTTCTTTTCTAATGTCTCCTCTTCCAAATGAACAATGACCGCTTTCTCTCAGAGTTTTATAGTTTATTTTTTTATTTTTGTGTGTGTTCTGGACAAGGCCTGCTGTAACATGTTGTTGAAGAGGACCCACTCCCTCTGTAGATAGAAAAAACTCATTCTCAGGTAACAAAACACCATTCTTAGTTTGAGGTGATTATACACTGGTGAAATCATAACTCAAATATATTCAGTTATTGCCAAGAAATCATCCACAATTCTGCACACTGGACCTTTAGATCCAAATTTATATGGTATGCAGTGTCTTCCTGCCATGATCAATGAGGCCCGTTTAATTGTTTTATTTTGATGACATGAGATGAGATTTCGTGTAAGATTAGAAACCAGATTGAGAAAAAGTTTTATCAGACAATCATGTAAGAAAAGACTGAAGAAAACGAGACATGTAATGTTTTTATCAAATTGACTGAGAGTGTGTTTTATTTTTGTAAATTTGTAAAACATGCTTGACTATGAATGTTTATCTGTAAATTTTAAAGTTGGTTTAAACTTTCATTTTGTTGAAAATATTCTTTTTATCTGGTTTTGTATCTTTTAATTCTGCTCAGTAAGAATTATTATCAGTGGCCATTCAAAATGCTTTCTATTTGAAATTTATAATAAAATGTTGTAATTGCTATTTTGAATTTTGACTAAGTGGAGTTTCTTAAAAGTAGTATATTGTGACAATCCCTCCACCTGAGCACTAGGGGTCACTGTTCTTTTTGTTTGTAGTTTTCAGGGGCTGCGACTGACTCGTGTTCTCTTCCCATAAATATTTCCCTCAATCTGCAGCCTTGCTCTCCCTGGGAAAGATTCCTTTTCCCTCTGTCTTTGTTAGCAAATTATCTTTTTTCTGCCATTCATGTCTCACATTTTTGTCACAGTCTGTAAAACTGCCTCTGACAATATGAAGCAAGTATAATAATCAAATGTAGAAATCACGTGAGCTTGTCTTTCCCTCCAGGTTTTTAAAATGTGCACGTTGACTTTGACATTTATTTGAGTTCAGAAGGGTTCATGTCCTTACTGATTCAATGATATCAAGCTGGATGTTGTCAGTAAGGATATTGTGGGATGATTATATATTAGTCTTTCCTGCAAATTTTACAAGTAACAAACTACCTGAAGTTGTATGATAGTATTGTCCTTAAGTCCAAATAATTTAAAATGTTGCAAAAGTTGTATCTCATCAAATGGTGCAACCATGCTCATCTCAAAGCAGGCGGTCATTCTATGGTACAATCTCATTGGATTTCTTACACATGTTAGATCTGTTTGAGAATTAATTTAAAAATGTTTCCCTCTGAAGAGACTAACAGCTAAAAGACACATTAATGATCACAATAGTCTAAATATTAGTTTTTTAACTGATAGTGCTTCTCAGGATTTGTTTATTTAATTACAGCTAAATGAAACAGTATTTCCTCTAACCAGAAGTAATCCAACAGATCCCAGCTAAAATAAACTAAAGAAGGGGGAATTTCTGAGCCAGCCACACAGTGACCGTCACACCCAGCTATCCCCTCTAAACTATCAGAAAGGATAGAAATTAATCCGACCCTAAATGAACAAAAGAAAAACGAAAACTGGACAACTGTGATCTCCAAACCAAACTACAAACTATAAGGAGACAAAGACAAAAATATTCCCCTTTCATTGTGAGCTGGGCAGAAGCTCCAGAGAGAGTGAGGCTTCCACTCAATCCTCCTTCAATGCTGTCAGGTAATTACAACACACCTGGTGTGTCTTCCTGAAAGATAAAACAGAGACAACAGGAAGAGAGACAGAGAGCAACAGAGGGAGAGAGACAGAGAGAGAGAGAGAGAGAACAGGCAGAGGAGGAGTGAGGAGGAAAGTGCATTTTGTTTTGATATTGGACTACAGTGTGTTTGAGGACTGAAAACAATATTTAACTCAACATAAATCCTCATATTTCAGAAGAATACATATTGTTATGATGTAATATACATAATTACAGTATGTTTCAAGCAAAGTTGAGTATAAAACATGTAAGTGCTTCAGTTTAAAACTTTACATAATGCACCTTTAACTTGTTGTGTATCTAAACTGTGCAGAGGCTGTGCAGTAACATGACCGCGGGTTTGATGAGTAATGAGGGAGGTGACCTGATGAATCTGAACAACACATCAGACTGGAGGATTTAGTTCATCGTCTTCTTCAGGGTGCTGAACGAGCTAAAGGTAAAAGATGTGTCTGGTTTTTAAACTTACTCCGTTTTCAAATCTTCAGAGATACTGAAACAGACACCGACATACTGACGGAAGAAGAGAGAGAGAGAGAGGGAGAGAGAGACCAGTTTATTAAGTCCAGCTTGAAAACTTGTCGTTACCGGAAGGCAGATCTGCTTCACGGTTAAACTGTTCAATAAAACGTTGAACGGATTTCTTCAGTTTAACAAAAGTGGACGAACTTCATCTCTAACTACTGAAGCTCCTGTAAGGTAATAAGTCATAATATTAACCTTAATTTCAATTACTTTCACTTTCAGAGCTCTTCTTCCTTGTTGTCTGAAGTGGTTTAACACGACGGTTGAGTTATAATTGTATTAAAGAAGACGATAATTACCGTGAATTGTGTGTGTGTGTGTGTGTGTGTGTGTGTGTGTGTGTGTGTGAGAGAGAGAGAGAGTGTGTGAGTGAGAGAGAGAGAGAGAGAGAGTGTGTATGTGTGTGTGTGTGTGTGTGTGTGTGTGAGAGAGAGAGAGAGAGAGAGTGAGTGTGTATGTGTGTGTGTGTGTGTGTGTGTGTGAGAGAGAGAGAGAGAGAGTGAGTGTGTATGTGTGTGTGTGTGTGTGTGTGAGTGAGAGAGAGAGAGAGAGAGAGAGTGAGTGTGTATGTGTGTGTGTGTGTGTGTGTGTGTGAGAGAGAGAGAGAGAGAGAGTGTGTGAGTGTGTTTGTGTGTGTGTGTGTGTGTGTGTGTGTGTGTGAGAGAGAGAGAGAGAGAGAGAGAGAGTGAGTGTGTATGTGTGTGGCAGGAACACACTGGCCCAACCGTATGACGTCTGAAGCGTTTGGGGAGACTCGGACAACGTGGAGAACAAATCTGTTTGGTGTGTGGCGACGTATTCATCAACGACGACTTGCACTGGCGACGTCAGCCAGTTCAGACGTTGATGTCACACACGCGTCTCCTGCGGTAGGGTTACCATGGCACTATCCACCCGCCACATTCGGAGCCGCGCGGACGTTGTCGGCTCCTACTGAGCACGCAAGCCTGAGGAGGTTGGCTGTCGGACGTCTGAGCCATTGGATTCTCTGATTGGTTGTGTGCCGTTCTGATTGGCGTTGTGCTAGCGAATCAGCGCAGTGTGTGGGAGGGGCGGAATACTGTGTGCGCTCTGTTTTTCTGTGCACTCCGTTCGTCATTCCCCGTTTTCATGTTTCGATGTACTGGCACGAGACTAGGTGTTATGTCCGTTCAGGACGAATTAATTTGTGTTAGTTTGTAAATGCCTCGCTGCATGTTTAGTATGCAGCTGTTTTTATCTGAAGTAGTTAAGTTTCATTTTGATCGAAAGTAAAGAGAGTTGCGTGCATAAGCCTCTTCTTTACAACTCACAACACAAGCGCCACCCGCTTATTGCATCTCGCGCAAGCACAGAATGTACACGCTACTGTGGAGTAGGCAGCACGTCGAAGCGGTGTGTTCAATGCAACTTTTCTGCCGAACGGGTCAGACAAGAGGCAACAGAGTGGTCTGATAAGGCAGTTGGACGTCTGGGCGGTGTGTCGGGGCCAGCATCTTAATTTGCCTAACGTTCACATTGATGAGAAAGTAGCAGCAGCACAGAGCTGTCCTGTCTATTGAAGGTTTCCAGGAGACTCTGTATGTGAGAAAGTTACTTTTCATTACTTCCTTTGTACGTTTACTTTTCAGAGAATATTTAGAAGTAAACTCCGATTGATGCACTCTTTCAGTTAAAGTTGTTTTTTAAAAATCTTTTTTCCTTGGTAAAATCAGCAGAGATGCCAAATATTCTTTTGTTTAAGCTTCTTAACTGTGTGGATTTGCTGAATTTCTCTTTCATATCACATGAAATAAAATACTTTTGCCATTTCGACACATTTTTATTTTTATTTTTTGCCCGTAGGAAGTAAAAAAAAAAGCTATTTTTCACAGTTTTCTTACATATTTCTGACTAGACGAGTAAAAATTTGATCAATCAATAATCAGTAGATCAATCTCCAATGAAATAATAATCATATGCAGCCCTTGTTTTATCACTTGTCCTATCTGACTGATCTGACTTTAGTTTACTACACTACAATAAACTGCTTTGTGCATCATTATGTGCCATGTACTATTTTATCTTGTGGCTTTATAAACTGTTTCTGATTGACACATTCCTTTGTGCAAACTTAAATGTTTTTTTGACCATTTTTAGTAAGTGAGCCTGACAATGTGTGGAGCAGAGGAGGCTCGTCCATAGAGGCAGAGGAGGTTGGTCCTCCTCTATTTTTGAGAGGCAAGAGGAAGATCAAATTTTTTTTAAGAAAGAGTAACTGGTTGAAATAAATCATTACCAAATCTCAGTATCATTTATAAAATATTATATATATATATTATATCATTAAAAAAAGTTTCTTCTTTGGAAGAAAATCCACTTAAAACGGTTCAACAGCGACAGCTGCAGACGGAGGAGACAGAGCAGTCTGTGAGAGGAGCAGGGAGCAGGAAGGTGGGGGCTAGAGGAGGAGGACGGAGGGCTTCTGTCCTCCGTAGGAGGGATCTCCTTCCATTGGCTCAATGCATTTAAGATTTTTTCATGCTGATCTATGATTGGCTAAGATACGTAATTTGACGCGCTAAGGGAGGACATCCTCCCTTACCAATCAGCAACCAGAATACAAGATTGACAGCAGGTTGGTCCAATAACAGTTCCCAAATTTCATTCTCACATTTATACAACCGTAAACAAAAAATACTACTATGTATTTTACAGCTTTCACTGCCAGCCATGCTCGGACAAGAAATATGGAGTTTTCAGCGATATTGGAATCGGTTTCAAGGAAATATAAGCACATTTCTGAAAGAAAAAAACTGTTAGGAGAAATCAGAGAAGTTTCGTTTCTTTCGTACAGAGCAGCAACGAAGCCACTGTCGTGAAAGACATGCGTTGAGTGCTAAGATAGCACAGGGGGTAACGCACTTGCCTGTTAAACAGGTGACTGGGGTTCGAATCCCGAAAGAGATAGAAGTATTTTTTTTTTTTTTTTGTCTTGTATATTAGCTTTTTAATGAAATATTATTTAAAGAAGTCTTGTAAGTCATTGTTTTATTGCTTAATTTTCATTGAATATAAGAAAGTAGAGTTAATTAGTTGACTTGGATAAAATAACATGACACCGTGGACTGGTTTTCCTCCTGTCCTCCCCAATTTTTTCAGTCACCAGCCGCCACTGGTGTGGAGTGTACCTGTTTTATTTAATAACTTTAATCTTGCTTTCTTTGTGCTCTGATTGTTAAAGCAAGACAACATTTTGTTTTCTATTTATATGTACAATATGAGATGACAGAGGTATGCAAAAAGTTAAAGAGCAGTACATTGTTCTAAAGTCACATTTTTTCTTATATTCTTTGCAGCTGCTTGATCCTCAGTGGGAGTGACTGATGTAAATACAATGGCAGAAGGTAGGTGCACAGGTACTATATTCAGTCATCTCACTAAATGTCTGTTACTCACTGAGTTCAGGTTGCCGTCAACAAGCCAAACTTAAACAGAGAATCTGACTGTAAAACATATTTCCAGTCAGTCAAGTTTTAATCTCTAATAGATTATCTACAGTAGAACAGAAGACTAGAGGAGAATACAACTTTATCTTAGATCAAGGAAGGCATTTGTTTGTTGCATGTATGAACAATAGTACTTTTTAAAGACAGATCCACTGTTTAAAATTTCCCTAACTTTGTTTCAGCTGCAGGACTCTCAACTGGAGGAGCTGGTGTAGATACCAAGTCAGATGGTAGGTGTACAGGTAGTATGACATCTCTTCTTTTAATGCTTTGTACTCTGTCAGTCAGTTACTGATCAGACTGTCTAGAGAAATCCAGAATCTGACAATAAACTTGAGCTTGAACTTGAGTTTGTTAAAAAAAAAGATTTCAGGTTCATGAAAGTGACAGTGGTTGCTGATAAATGCTGCATAGTGTGTGTGTTAGTTAAGTATGTTTGTGAGTCAATTTCCATTCTGGACAAATTTCAGACATTACCTTTTGTTTGTGTTTGTGTATGTGTTGGCTTGTGTGTATAATAGCCTGTTTTTGTAAATGATAGATGTTATAGCAGTTCATCATGTATTTTTGTAAGTTTGGGAACTCCTGCATCATTGTAGTATGAGTCATGTTTAACAACACTCAGTAAAACTGATTTAATGAATGCAATACAGACACAATGAGACTAAATCATGTTAACAAAATGTTTTTGAAATTGTTGGTTAATTTTTGATTATCATCTACACTTTGATATAGAAAGTAGAAGTTAGATAACCTCTTGTAATCAAACCTGGATATTAAGTGGCTTCATGTTCCCTTTAAATCCAATCAGTCATTGCAGATTAATTTTTAACTTTTTTCCTCAGATGAACACTTTGTGGATAAACATCAGTCTGAGCTGATCAAGAGAGTGAGCAACGTTGAACCCATTTTGGATGAGCTCCTCCGCCAAAATGTCATCCAACAAGAGAGTTATGATGAGATCAAGACTCTGCCCACTGCTGAGGAGAAGATGAGGGAGCTCATCAGTGGGCCACTGAAATCCAGTGGAGTTCAAGGAAAAGATATCTTCTACGAAATCCTGATTGAAAATCAGCCACTACTGATAAAAGACCTCAAGAGAATGGATGCTGAAGTGAGTAAATCTTGGTTATATTAATCAGTCTAATGGCAGTGTGGATAGTTTAGATTGTATTTCTCATGTAGTCACTGTTTTAGGGGCTCAAATGGTGAATACAACTGAAGGCAGGTCGACAGGTTTCGAATCCTGGCTCCCCTGGTGCGGAGCTGAGCAGCATGTCGAATTATCCTTGATCAAGATACTGAACCCTAAATTGCTCGTGATGTGCAGTTGGCACCTTTTGTGGCAGCCTCTGCCATCTGTAAGGGCCCTGTGATGAGCTGCCTTCGCCCAGAGAGACAGCTGGGATTGGCTCCAGTAATCCCTGCAATCCCTTGAAAAGGGGGATAAAGCGGTTACATCCCCGCACCCTTCACGGATAAGTGGCTGATAATGAGATGAGATGATGTACATTTTATGCTGCACAGTATATTGTTTCAGCATTGACATCACAATGTGTGCAATAGTCACACAACAGTTATTGAACTCAAACACTTCCTGCTACAGCTTTTTTGTGTGTTGATACTAAAGGAAAACTCACATAGATCTAATTTTCCACAAACTAACCTACAAGAGAAGTCTGCCTGATAGAGCATCATTTACTCTGATTGAAGGGTTCTTGGATACGCAGAGTTTGTTGCTTGTGATTGACATGTGGGCTTTAAGTCGGCAGTGTTTTTTGGTCAGTGGAGGAGAGATAAGGCAGGTTTCCTCTGCATCAGATTGTGTTGTAAAGTTGTGTCATTGTAGCCAGCTCATGGTGAAACTTGAGCCTTGCTTCATCTGTCTGTCAGGAGGAGGAATCATCTGGTGGATGTATATTTTTCACACTTGGTGTTCCTTAAGGAGTTGCTGGTGTGAGTGAAGCTGTTTTTGAAGGGATCAGCTGTCTTTCTTTTTGTGGCTGACCTGGATTGAAATTGAACTGTGATGAGTCTTTCACTCTGCCACACACTCAATTAAGTTGTCATCTTTTTATTGTTGCAGTGCTGGTATTTTACTACTAACTGTTGTGTGCTTTATTGTTTTGCGTGGTTTTACGGAACTGTTTACATTTTTATTCTATAATATTTTATAACTCCTGTAATTTTATTTCACAAAATACATTAATGAAAGAAAAGAAAAATATTTTTCCGATACTGTGCAGACCTAATTTTTGGTTTGGTTGTGAAATAACTTAAAAATATATTCGACTGTTCAGCAGGCAGAACATTTTCAAACTAATATGAATGGTTTTAATAATACTCAAAATCATCTGCTGAGTGTTGAGTATTATTTTAAGGTAAACTAAATTTAGATATGGATTTGGTGTTCGTCTCATTGCAGCTTGAGACAGTGTGAAAGCAGACTCATGAACTGGGTTTGCCTTAAAGGAAAAGGACTAAATTTAGTAAAGTTAAAGTCTTACGTTACGTTGATAGTGCGGACTACTCTGTGTTTACAGTTTCAGTATTTATCAGAGGAAAGTAAAATCACTTGTGGTGCTCTCGAAGGATCAATCCTTGGATCTGTTTAACTGACAATGTGACATCATATAAAAACAATATTACTACATATTGTCTTGAACTCCCTTCATTTGGTGTTTTAAAATACTGGAGAGCGTTGTCTAACACTTGAGTCCAAAATCCTCATACATTTTACACTGTGTTGAAATCTGCTGACTGTGATCACTACTTTCATTTTAATCTATGTAGTGACCCACTGTGTGGAGGAATTGAAAATTCTGCCTTTACAGAACAAATATCAGTGTGTAATCTTGATGATAACATAAGTAAAGCCAATGTCAGTAAGTTCCCAGTCATGGTAGTAGAAAACACAAACACATCCTGTACTGCATCTACTGATATAATGTTATGTTATTTTCATTTTCCAGGCAGAAACAATGTCCACTAAGAAGAGGCTTTGTGAAACACTGAATAATTTGAGTTCTGAGGAGCTTGAAAAATTCAAGTCACTCATTGAACTGGAGAAAGGTTTCCCACTCTTCTCAAGTCGCAAACTAAAAATGAAAAACACACAGGACGTCGTGGAGCTGATGGTGGAGACGTTCAGTCGACAGTGTTTAGGGTTGACCAAACATGTGTTAAAGTTGATGAACAGGACTGATCTGGTGCAGAGATTGATAGACACCAGCCAAGGTACCAAAGGTAAATGATGAAAGACAGAAATATGTGAAACACCACCAACTGTCACACACTCACATGCAGCTCATATGTTTTATATTGTATTATATACAGATACAGGAACAATTGGAAAATTGAGTAATATTTATTAAAACAGTTCATAGATCAAAGTTTCAATTTAATATTTAATGACCTCTAAGTATTACTAGTATGCTACTGTTAAGTGTGATGTTTTTTGGACAAAAAGCTTATATTTTACATGTTCATAATTGTGTTAAATCAATTACTAATACTTGTTATTTAATTTCTTCTCACTTCAGAGAAACATCGGCCTTCACTGATGCAGAGAGTGAGTATGTCACATCACTCTCACTTCACACAGTGCAGCTTTTATCCAGTGGTTGAAGATCGAAAAATCATTTCCATCTTGAACATTACAGTTGATGAGGGGAACAAAATTCTTCATCTCAAACAGTTTTCTCACAGAACTGAAGCTGATCAGGCTGCATAATGTGCACATGAGGTCTGAAGCCTGAATGTTATAAAAAAAATATGCGAAGAATATGTGTTATATCTATATCTTACACGAAGAAAAGAAAATGCAATTGATGTAATAAAGCCCCTCTGTTGTTAAATCAGGAGGCTCATTACAGGTTTTGTAACACAGACTGTAAAAGAGTTTCACCCAGGCAGTAAAATAAAGTCATGAATCTTCTCATGAAAATGAAATACAGTTTGTAAAAAGACCAAATAAAGATGCTCTCTTATCACATCCACATTTCTAAAACACAGACATTGATGAGATTAGAAAAGAAAAAACTGTAATTATCCTTGCTGAGAAACTGTACTTTTATCTCATGAACACTTTCTTTGAATTTTTCAGGTGCAAACGATGGAGTCTGTCATAGAGCTGCTTTTGGAAGCACTGAAAGATTTGAGTGAAGCAGAGCTGGAGGAGTTCAAGAGCACCCTGCGTCCAGTTGACAAACCGGGAGACTCAGCCTTCCATTCGGTGCAGGAGGAAGCAAAATACATCCCACTGATCACGCTAAATATAGCAGACATGCAGGAAACAGTGTGTTTAATGGTGCAGTACTGTGGCCAACAGTCTGTGGAGATGACCAAAGAGAGTTTAAAGAAGATGAAAAGGACTGATCTGGTGCAGAGGTTGTCAGACAGCAGCTCAAGACCCAAAAGTAAGACAATAAAGACAAGAAATGTTTATAATGTATTACCTCTTCTCTTGACATTTTAAATAAAATGATCTATATTGTAGAGAAAATAAACAAAAAAAAAAAAAATACTTTACAACAAATTATTATTCAAATTGTTTAGGGAGAGGGAGAAAAATATATTTGATGTAACTTTTGATGATCTCTGAGTTTAATTTTATGTTGAGTGCTTTGTATTGAAATCTTTTCTACAAAGCAGTCATGCCTGATGTATAATTAACAACAATATTTCTTTTTAACTTTTTTTATTCTTTCTTTCTCCTCAGAAGAACTCTCTGTGGATGAACGCCAGTCTACACAGATCAAGAAAGTGAGTAATGTCATGTCTGACCATGCAGAGTACAGTTTACATTCAGTGATATTCAGGTTTAAAATTAACTCAACATTAATGATGATTATTAAAGCAAACGTGAATTACATTTGATGTTTGTCATAGAACTGAAGCTGAGATGATACTGAGCTCAGTAATGTTAATATCATGAAGTTTTGTAGTTCCATAGACATAGGAAACATCTTCTGAGATAACAAACAGTTAATTACCAACTATATCAGTTTCTTAGGTGATCTTGTAGGACCCCCCCCCCCATGCCCCTTAAGGGGCTCCATAGAAAACACATCTTAAAAGAAATAACGTTTTCTCTATGAACATGTACATTTTCCAGGCTGCGACTATGGGGGCTGTTAAAGAGCTGCTTTTGGAAACACTCAATGATCTGAGTTATGAGGAGCAAAATAACTTCAAGTGGTTTCTGCAGTTCACATTCTTCCAGAGGAGCCTTCCACAGATTCCCTGGAGCAGACTGCTGGATGAAGACATGACAGAGTCCCTGGTGGATGTGATGGTGGAGAAATACGGTCAAAAGTCTGTGGAGGTGATCAGGGAGGTTTTAATGGACATGAACCGGACTGATCTGGTGCAGAGGCTGTCAGAGACCAGCTCAGGACTCGAAGGTAAGATAGGAGGACAACTGTCACATTATTTCATAATAACAGACAAAGACACACTGTAACAAAATCTTTTGATGAAGTTTATAATATAACTCAATGTATCAGCACCATATAGACCTGCCATGACAGCAACAATACCAGAGAGTTGAATCATCACCTGTCAAACACAGTCGTAACAAAAACTGAAAATAATAATAATAAACATGAAATTATACAGAGATTAATTCACAACTGAATGTTTTGGATCTTGACTTTAAATTAAATATCCGAACAAATCTGAATCACTGAACCTTTTTTTGTAAATGTTGTGTTTCCACATAATTTCAAATGAATCTGTTTGATTGCCTTTTTGTATGTCTTTGCTTTGATGTACACTACACTCCACTGTGGCGAGAGTCTGTGTAAGTTGATTAATTTCAGTGTTTTCTCATTGATTTCCTCTGTGATCTCTGTAATCATGACTTCCTCCTGCCTTCAGTTCACACACCTGAAACTGAAACATTAAAGGCTTTTTATTCTCAGGTCTCAGTATTATACTCAGGACAAGTACACATCAAAGTAACAAACAGAGTATTTATTAATGTAATAACAGTTGTCATTAACTGTGTTGCAGCTGCTGCAGGATCATCAGCTGAAGTGTTTGGTGTGAATACCACAGAGAAAGGTAGGTGACCTATATTAATGTATGAAACAAGGCCTGTAGTTATGTAAAGAATAATGTATAGAACGGTGGTCATTATCGGGAAAATAAGTCCCAACAGGACGATCCATCCTGAAGATCACATTTCTATACATTATCCCACTTATTACATGGCTACTTGGCAACATGAAAAAAAGCGCCACACGTTTTGTCACACGGCTGATCCTTCCCGCTGGTTCGTCCTGTCGGGACTTATTTTCCCGATAATGACCGCCGTTCTATACATTATCTCTTACTCATATGTCAGTGTGTATTAACATTTAACACAGTTTAATAGAAAATAATAAAATGGTTATCAGGAGAAACTTGTAATAGATTTTTTTATTATTTTACTATTAAGTAGATTTTCTGGACATTTTAACAATAAATCTTTAATATTAGAATTCTTATAGTCACACAGTCTGATTATGTTGTTAAATTAATCATTCTTGAGTCTTTTTTATGTTTCCTCTCTCCTCAGAGAAACACTCTGTGGAAGAAGATGCACCTGCACTGATCCAGAAAGTGAGTGATGTCACATCTGTCCGACTTAAATTGAAGCTAATAATGAAGCTGATAATTCATCTGTTAGCTGATCAACATTTGATAATAAATAAATCAATTGAGTTATTTATTTAAATAAAAAAATGCCAATCACTCTCTGGTTCCAGCGCCTATGAGGATCTTCTCCTTCTCCTCTCTGTTTTGTATCGTTAACTAAATATCTTTGGTTTTTGGGCTGTTGGCCAAACAAAGCAAGACATTTGAAGATGTCACCTTGAAATTGTGATGTGTACTTTTAACGACATTTATTTATGTAATTATTTTACGATAATTTTTATGATAATGGTTATTTGCAGTACTACTTTAACCAATACGGTTCGCATGTAGTAGAAGTATAACAAAGTTAATCTTGAATATGATAAATGATGATTAAAAACAAATGATTAATTTTCATTCAAAGGTTTGTCAGAACAGAACTAACTGTTCTTATGTTCACATTAGGAAACTCTCAAACAGGTAAAATAAAAAGTCATGAAACAGAAATAAATTAACTGTAAAAGTTAACTGATTAAAGTAAATACATTTGATTTTACAAGGAAGAAAGAACTGTATACACATAATAAAAACAGGTTTATGTGATCAATTGAAATAAATTCAATCACCTTTTGCTGATGTACTCTTACCATATCCACATTTCTTAAACACAGACATTGATGAGATGTGAAAAGAAACATTTGTCATCATCCTTGCTGAGAAATCACACTTTAATCTCATGATGAATCTCTTTTTCTCTGAATTTAACAGGTGGAATCAATGGAGTCTGTTATAGAGCTGCTTTTGGAAACACTGAAAGATTTGAGTGTTGCAGAGCTCGGGAACTTTAACGATGCCCTGTTGAGTCAACCTGAGTTCCACAGACACTTCTTAAGCATCACATTGCTGCTACTACCGATAGTACATGTGCAGGACACAGTTTTTGTAATGGTGCAGATCTGCGGCCAAAAGTGTGTGAAGAAGACAGAGGATATTTTAAAGACGATGAAGAGGACTGATCTGTTGCAGAGGTTGTCAGACAGAAGCTCAGGATCCAAAAGTGAGACAATAATGATACAAAATTGTAAAAATCATATAACTGGTATATAACATGTCTTACGTTTTTAAGCTTTGTGTTCCATTTACTTTGGAAATTATAAGATTCATAATGTAGAGAAGACACATCAGCTGTGAACAGAATATATTATAACTAAGAGAGTGGGTAGAAATGACAATTTATATGTCACTGTACAGGAGGTTTAACTGTAATTTTGTATATTTTTTTTTCATGAGGCATTATTTCCTGATCATTTTAATTTAAAGCTGTTAGACCAGTCATCTGTTATGAGTGACTTTCTACATTTTCTCTCCTCAGAGAAACACTCTGCAGATGAACACCGCTCTGCACTGATCCACAAAGTGAGTAATGTCACATCTGACTTCATACAACACAGCTCTTCTTCAATAGATGGAAAAAAATATCTTCATGTTTAACATTTTAAATCATGATAGAGGACAGACTCAAGATTTACTTATTTATATGTTAATTTATCACAAAAGTGAAGATGAGTTCAGGTTGAGCTCTTTAGCAGTAATCTAATATAATGATAAAGAAGAAATGTGGTCAACAAAAAAATCTTGAACCTTCTTGAATCAAATGGTAAATTGTAAACAGTAGAACTCACGGCTATGTTAGTGGAAGTAAGAGCATTTCCACACCCACAGTGCAAGTAAAGCATGTAAGTAAATTAAGTACATAACAGAACATTTGTGCACAGTAATGAGCAGGGGAAATGTCTGTCTAGCTGACATATGAGGTGTCTCAAGTTTTAGGACAATACACTTTTATTGAACACAATAAAAGTATAATCTTTCAAACAATTATTGACAATAATTTACAACAAAAAATATGTTAACAACCAACCATATACAGTCAAATCACATAACACAAATACTAGAACAATCTAAAACGTCTGTGCCTCTGTGAAGTAATCTGTCAGTAATTTGAGATTGAAAACTGTTGCGCGTCATAGTGGCCCGTGTGCATAGCAATGCTGTGTTCGCGACGGTAGGAATTTTCCGACCTCCTACTAGAAAAAGTACACTGGAACGCCACTCGAAGTCGGAGTCCTTACTTGTGAACTCGGCAGAAAACCATCTACCCCGAATGATAAACCTGAATCGGTGATCAGTGTTGCTTGCTTCATGGCTGACATCCACCCGAATGATATAACATTGGTTTCTAAAGAGACAAGACTGAGCCCACTCTCCACCTCTCCTCGTTAAAAAAAAATGGGGGTGGGGGGGGGGAATTCAGCAGTGGCATTATTCTGTCCACTGCACGTGCGTGACTGCACTGAGTAACAGATAGCTAAACACTTGGTGTGGCGTTGAAAAGGTGAAAAGATGACTCAGACGTAGAAGTAAAATGAGGCTTTACTGTTTGTCTTTGTCAGTTGATTTACAAGCCCAACACTCTTTCTTCTGAAACTGAAACATAGATACAGAAAAAGGTAAATTGCACTGTTAGCTTAAAACATAGAGCTACATGCTACATACAATGAAATAGGATTTTTATTATCAGTTAAAATGTATGATATAAGCAATCAATAGGCACAAACTATGAACTTTACAAATATAATATATAACAAACTCACAAACAAAGCTTCTCCAGGGCTCAACGGTGGAGGATACACAGATTAAAGGAGAGATGCTACTCTGGAGCACATTGCATTCATAATAGTATCCAAGATGGCCGATGTGACCTGTGACCTTACACATGTGTCTTTAACAAACAATCAAAGGCAAGGAATTACAAAATAAAAGAGCACTTTTCAAAATAAAGCTAGGAGTCACTGCTGAGCCACATCACAGGCAGTCTGCCGCTGCAAGATGCATACAGGGGAAACACTGCTACCTGAATATACTGAATGACCAGGTTTTTCCATCAATGGATTTTTTCCCTCCCTGATGGCACAGGCATATTTCAAGATGAAAATGCCACAATTCATTGGGCTCAAATTGTTAGAGAGTGGTTCAGGGAGCATGACACATCATTTTATCACATAGATTGGCCACCACAGAGTCCAGATCTGAACCCCATTGAGAATCATGTGTGCACTGGAGAAGTATTTACTCAGCAGCCCGACTCTCCCATCATCAATACAAGATTGTGATGAAAAATAAATTCAGCTCCGGAAAAAATTCATGTTTTGGCATTGCATAAACTTATCAAAATGATGCCATGGCGAATGCGTGCTGTACGCTAAAGGCGGCCCAATGAAATATTAGAGTGTGTGACTTTTTTTATGGCTGGGCAGTGTATTATGTCTTTGTCACTGAGGATGAGATGAGGAAATGTCTGCATGAACATTTTTCCTGAATTTCAATTGATTTTTTATTGAGAATCAAAGGTTTATCCATTAGAATCTGTGTATTGTACTTAAGCCAATTTTCAAAGCATTAAAGAAATATATGACATGAAATAATGAAAACATTTCTTTGAGCCACTTTGACTTATTTCAGTGTTTGTTAGAAGATTTGCAGCCTATTAATTAAAATAAACAAAAACCAGATTATAAGAATTAATGGAAGCCAGAAACAGTAATCCTCTTTTGCTTTGTACATTGCGTTACTTAAAATAAATAAATCAATAGATCAGGTGAACATACTAATCAGTAAAAAAGATCACGTACTGCTATCAATCAACAGCGATTACCAAATGGATCAATACCTTGTGTGACCCAGCTACAACACACACATTTATAATAACATTGACAAGCTTCAAAGAGACACATTTGTAATTGTCCCAAGTGGATTAAATAAATGTCTCTGTATTGATTATTTCAGGTAGCAACAGTAGCAGCTGTTCAACAGCTGCTTTTGGAGACCATGAATGATTTGAGTGACATGGAGCTCGAGGAATTCAAGAATATTCTGCAGTCGACTGTCTCCAAGAAGAACCTCCCAGATATCTCATTGATGTGGAGATACAGAGTAGATATAGTGAATGAGATCATTGAGAAGTACGGCCGACAGTCCTTGGAGTTAACCAGGGAGGTTTTAATGGACATGAAGAGGATCGATCTGGTTCAGAGGTTGTCAAAGCCGAGCTCAGGACTCAAAGGTAAGACTAAGAAGATACGAAGTGTCTCATAAAGATCTAACCAATATTTTTTAATTATTCATAATAAAAAAATGTAAGGGATGGGCATGGATCTATAAATCATTAATGAAATAATCAAGTCAACAACTCACACTGTCAACAAAAACTGAATGTTGCAAGTTGAATGCGGTTAGTATTTGTTTCAGGGCTTTTGTATTAGATTGCTTTAGATTGTGAAGGTGTTCATGATTATGCATCATTTTGCAGTGAAATTTTAAATTTGTATTTATTTTTAAGGTAAGTGAACCTTATTAAAGCCGATTATGTTCTTTTTGTCTAATTAGATTATAACCACCTGAATCAAATTTGAGTTCTCCTCTCCTCAGTGAAACACTCTGTGGGTTTACTGTCACAGAGGAGTAAAAAAACAGGAAACATTTTCTCATTTAAGGAGCTGGAATCAGAGAATTTGGACTCTTTCTCTCTTAAAAGGTTATTCAGATGATAAATTGATTATCAAAGTGGTTTCAACGTTTCGTGGCTCAGATTAGCTGTAGGTCTATTCCATTGCTTGACCATATATGTTTTAAAGTTGATGGATAGGACTGATCCGGTGCAGAGATTAATAGACACCAGCCCAGGAACCAAATGTAGAGCAAATGAGACAGAAATATGTAAAAAAATAATAATAATAAATAAATAAATAAATAAATAAACTAAACTAAACCACACACAAAGTTTCATACACTTACATGCAGCTCATATTTTTTTATATTGTATTATATACAGATACAGGAACAATTGAAACATGGGGTAATATTTGAAAAAAAAAAAAAAAAGCCTCTCGAAGTGCAGCAAAGCCTTTGCACATGGACAGCCTGCGCTACCAACGAGCTAATGGGCACCACTATGTCCAATTATTATTAAAATTATTTGAGGAGAGGGAGAAAAATATCTGTGAAAGTTAGATGTAACTTTGGATGAGCTTTGAGTTTAACTTGATGTTGTGTGCTTTGTATTAAAATCTTTTCTACGAAGCAGTCATGCCCGAAAATTAACAATAATAATTTTTTAAAATTCCTTTTATTCTTCCTTTTTCCTCAGTAGAACTCTCTGTGGATGAACTTCATTTGTCACTAATGAGGAAAGTGAGTAATATCATGTCTGACCATGCAGAGTACAGTTTTTTATCACTGAAATTCAGGTTTAAAATGAACTCAACAATAATGATGATTATTAAACCAAGCAGTTTCTCACAGAACTGAAGCTGAGTTTATACTGAGATCGGTAATGTTATTATCATAAAGTTTTGAAGTTACCTAAATAATTAAACAAAATGCAAAAAATGACATTTTTAATTATCTTCATTAAGTTTCGACCTGTTTCTACAGTTACTTCAACATCTAATGTTGAGATCAGGTGGCTCATTTTAGTTTTTTGACGGCAGAGTGAAAGAGTTACAGCCTGGAAATGCAAAAAAAAAAAAAACAGTTTGAGATCTCAGGTTAAAGATATTAAAAGGTAGCAGGACATAGGAATCATCCTCTAAGATAACAAACAGATGATTACGAAATATATCAGTAGCTTAGGTGATTTTGTAGAAAAACACACCTTAAAATAAACAACATTTTCTCTTTGAACATGTTCTTTTTCTAGGCTGCGACGATGAGGGCTGTTAAAGAGCTGCTTTTGGAAACACTCAATGATCTGAGTTATGAGGAGCAAAAGACCTTCAAGTGGTTTCTGCAGTTCACATTCTTCCAGAGGAGCGTTCCACAGATTCCCTGGAGCAGACTGCTGGATGAAGACATGACAGAGTCACTGGTGGATGTGATGATGGAGAAATACGGTCTAAAGTCTGTGGAGGTGACAAGGGAGGTTTTAATGGACATGAACCGGACTGATCTGGTGCAGAGGCTGTCAGAGACCAGCTCAGAACTCGAAGGTAAGATAGGAGGACAACTGTTACATTAATTCATAATAACAGACGAAGACACACTGTTACAAAATCTTTTTATCTCTGGTGCAAAATATCAGATGAAGTTTATAATATAAATCAATGCATCAGTGCTGTACAGACAGTTGAATCATCTCCTGTCAAACACAATCACAACAAAAACTGAACCATAGAAATTTCACAGTTAGTTCTACAATATCTTCAGAATAGAGGAATGACTTTTCTACTCTGTAACATATATATATATACTGAACTTATTAAGTAACAAATCTAACTAATTTAATTTACTTGTGCGAAAACAATGCAATTAAATAATAGTAATAAATGTGAAATTAGACAGCGATTACCTCAGAGTTGAATGTTTTGGATCTTGACTTTAAAGTCAAGATCTGAATGAATCTGAATCTTCGGTCATTTTTTTGTAAATGTTGTGTTTTCAAAGGGCTCAGTAGCTTTTTATCGAAAATACTCTTCTATATTGGGCCACATCGTTTTGATTTTGGTCCCCTGAGTTCATCATTCTCAGTCTTGTATTGTTAATGGCCTGATAGAAATATGGCTAATGCTATCGACATAATTATACTCCACTGTGGAGAGAGATAGTCTGTATAAGTTTATTAATTTCAGTGTTTTCTCATTGATTCCCTCTGTGATCATGACTTCATCCTGCCTTCAGTTCACACACCTGAAACTGAAACATTAAATGCTTTTTATTCTCAGGACTCAGTATTATACTCAGGACAAGTACACATCAAAGTAACAAACAGAGTATTTATTAATGTAATAAAATTAACTGTGTTGCAGCTGCTGCAGGATCATCAGCTGAAGTGTTTGGTGTGAATACCACAGAGAAAGGTAGGTGACCTATATAAATGTATGAAATGAGTCCTGTAGTGATTTTAATTCAAATGTCAGTGTATGAACATTAAGTTTAATTAAAAAGGAGACATTGTTTACCAGGAGAAAGTTGTTATTGATTTTTTATGTTGTTACTCTTAAGTAGATTTTATGGACTTTTACAAGTAGTCCTTCATATTCAATTAGAATTCTTATAGTCTAACGGTCTGATTATTTTGTTGAATTAATCATTCTTGACTCTTCTTTTTGTTTCCTCTCTCCTCAGAGAAACACTCTGTGGAAGAAGATTGGCCTGCACTGATCCAGAAAGTGAGTGATGTCACATCTGTCTGACTTTAAACTTTAAACTTTAAATAAAAGCAATGCCAAACACTCTCTGGTTCCATCATTTGTGAGGATCTTTTCTGTGTTTTGTATCATTGTGAACTGATTATCTCTTATATCTCAGGGAAATTTAAAGGTGTCACCTTGAAAATTATTCATTATTCATTTATTCATGTCATTATTTTATCCAAATTTTTATGATAATGGTTATTTTGCAGTGCTACTTTAAACAGTACAATTCACATGTAATACAAGTAGAATAGATATAAATGATGACTAAAAACAAATTATTTTAATTTCATCTGAAGGTTTGTCAGAACAGAAGCTCCATTCATTTTGTCCTTGTGTTCACATTAGAAAACTCTCAAACAGATAAAATAATATAAAAAACAGGTTTATGTGATCAGTGGAAATAAATGTTATCACCTTGTGCAGATGTTCTCTTACCATAACCACATTTTTTAAACACAGAGATTGATGAGATATAAACAGAAATATTTGTAACCAACCATGTTGAGAAATCACAATTTAATCTCATGATGAATCTCTTTTTCTCTGAATTTAACAGGTGGAATCAATGGAGTCTGTTATAGAGCTGTTTTTGGAAACACTGAAAGATTTGAGTGTTGCCGAGCTCGAGGAGTTTATCTTTGCCCTGTTGTATCAACCTGAGTTCCACGGACCCTTTTTAAGCATCCCACTGATGCTGCTACACACAGCACATGTCCAGGACACAGTGTTTTTAATGGTGCAGATCTACGGCCAAATGTTTGTGGAGAAGACAGAGAAGATTTTAAAGATAATGGAGAGGATTGATCTGGTGCAGAGGCTGTCAGATGGAAGCTCAGGATCCAAAAGTGAGACAATAAAGATAAAAACATGTTAAAATCATGTAACTGGTACATGACATTTCTTGAGTTTTTAAGCTTTGTGTTCTATTTACTTTATAAATAATAAGATTCATAATGCAGAGAAGACACATGCTGTGTACAGAATATATTACGACTAAGAGAGTGGGTAGAAATGACAATTTATATGTCACTGTTGAGGAGGTTTAACTGTAATTTTATGTATTGTTTTTTTTTTTTCATGAAACAATATTGCCTGATCATTTTAATTGAAAGCTGTTAGACCAGTCAGCAGTTATGAGTGACTTTCTACCTCTTCTCTCCTCAGAGAAACACTCTGCAGATGAACACCGCTCTGCACTGATCCACAAAGTGAGTAATGTCACATCTGACTTCATACAACACAGCTTTCCTTCAATAAATGGAAAAAATGGTCCTCATATTTAACATTTTAAATAATGATAGAGGACAAACTCAAGATTTACTTATTTATATGTTAATTTATCACAGAGGTGAAGCTGCATTCAGGTCAGGCTCTTTAGCAGTAATCTAATATAATAATAATAATACACTGCCTGGCCAAAAAAGTCACCACCTGGATTTAACTAAGCAAATAGATAAGAGCCCTCCACTGGATAATTACTGCAATGATTAATGTGTTTCAGCTGACATCAAGTTATTTATTTGGGCTGAGCTGCATGTTGAAGTGTTCTTGAGCAAGATACTGAACCCCAAATTGCTCCTGAGGTGCAGTCGGCACCTTGCATGGCGGCCTCTGCCATCAGTGAGGGCCCTGCAATGAGCTGGCAACTTTTCCAGGGAGTACCCTGCCTTCGTCCAGGGACAGCTGGGATTGGCTCCAGCAACAAACCCTGCGACCCCATATAAGGGATAAAGCAGTTACAGACAATGACATTACATGACACTGCGTGGCCAAACTACAGTGATTGATATTATATGTGTTTTTTAATCCTAACTGATGCAGTGAGAAGGTTCTCATTTTTTAAACAACCATGACAGAAGACAGGCATTTCCACACTCACAATGCGAAGACAACTCAAGGGATTAGGACTAAGCAGCTGTGTAGCCTTAAGAAAACCACTTACCACTGAGGCTGATCAGAAAAAAAGGCTACTATTTGTAAAGGAGTGTAAGGATTGGACTCTGGAGCAATGGAAGAAGGTCATGTAGTCTGAGTCCAGATTTACTCTGTTCCAGAGCAATGGAAGCATCAGGGTAAGAAGAGGCAGATGAAGTGATGAACCCATCATGCCTAGTGCCTACTGTACAAGCCTCTGGGGGCAGTGCTATGATCTGGAGTTGTCTCAGTTGGTCAGGTCAGCTGACAACCTGGACAAAAATGAATGTTGTGATACTTAAGGGTGTAATGATTTCGATTTTAAATCAAAATTTGTCGAAATTAAGTCACAATCTCGAACTTCGAATTAAAAAATAGTATCATCGATGCTGCCACGCTCCCATGTCTGCTTGCCGAGCAAAAAAAAAAAAAAACACACCCGTGTTGAAGTGCTGCGAGTCAACCTCCTCTAACTTAGCTACTAGCTAAGCCAGTAGCTATTAGCAACAGCCAGCCAGACGATAGCATGGTGTTAGACCATTCCTGTTCGGCTCCAAGACCGTGGTTGGGAAGCACAGGGGAGATGATTTCCTCCTCCAGCGAAGTTTGTGTTTATCTTAGGGGTGAACCCCCTTTCACGTGTGAAGATGGTCGGGAAATAATACCAGGGAGCTTTGCTGTATCTGGAGGAGCCGTGGCCTTTACTCAGAGCCAAACTGCAGCCCATATTGTACACACACACTTCACGCACCACCTTATTCCTGAAAGGGGCCTCGCCACTCTTACAACAATGGCAACTGCAGATGCAGGAGACCCATAGACTGTCGCCCATTTGGAAGTATTTTGGATTTCTAATGAGTTATGTTGATAACATTCGCGTTGTCGACAAAAAAGCCACAGTTTGCAAGCTCTGCAGAAACTAGATGTCAGGTTATTTTCTTTAAGTTTCAAATTGACTGAAGATATAAGTTACTGTTACATTATGTTGTTAATAAATGTTTTAAATTTGACAAATTTAGTGTGGTACATTGCAAACAAAGGTCAGATATTATATTGGATAAAAGTCTAGTCTAAAAATGGCATTGCAACCTGTGCTTTAAAAATAAATAAATGTAAAAATCAAGAATCGAATCAAATGGTGACCTTAGAATCGAAAATGTAATTAATCGAGGATTTGGAGAGTCGTGACACCCCTAGTGATACTGCATAAGCTCATCAAAACGATGCCATGGCGAATGCGTGCTGTAATCAAAGCTAAAGGTGGTCCGATGAAATATTAGAGTGTGTGACTTTTTTTTGGCCGGGCAGTGTATGAGATCTTTGTCACTGAGGATGAGATGAGGAAATGTCTGCATGATCATTTTTCCTGAATTTCAATTGATTTTTCATTTAGAATCAAAGGTTTATTCATCAGAAAAAAATCTATTTGTTGTACTTAGATTATTTTCAAAGCATTAAGGAAATATGTGACATGAAATGATGAAAACGTTTTCTTTGAGCCACTGTGACTTATTTTAGTGTTTGTGAGAAGATGTGCAGCCTGTTATTCAAGGATCCAAACGCAGCAAACGGAGACAGGAAGTAGTGAGCAAGTGATTTATTCAACAAGCGGTGTTGGAGGGTAATGTGGATGGGATGACCGGGGTTGCAGGTAGGTAGGCAGGCAAATGGAGTTGACCGGAGCTAGCGCAGAGGAACTCAGGAGACTAGGCGAGCAGGAAACAAAACTGAATGGCGCTGGAGATCCCTGCATGAACCAACAAAGAGAAGGAAATGCCAAATGCATAAAATACAGGACACATGAAATACTCAGTGAACTGAGAACACGAAGTAGCACTCTGAGGTCACCATATGAAACGCAACGGTCAAGCACCAAAGTGGTGGAGAGACCAGGCAGATAAAGCCAGTGGGTGATGAGTTGATCCTTCTCAGGTGTGCCACTGTGCTGCTGCCACACCCACAGACACACACACACACACACACACAGAGAAGGAGCAGGTGAGGGAGAAAGGAAGGGGGAAAGGCAGAACACAGAAAACACAAACAGGCTGCCACAGCAGCACCGTGACACAGCCTGTAAATAAAAATATATAACAGATAAGAATTAAAGCAAAGCCAGAAACAGTAATCCTCTTTTACTTTGTACGTTGCGTTACTTAAAATAAATAAATCAATAGATCAGGTGAACATACTAATCAATAAAAAAGATCACATACCGTGATCAATCAACAGTGATAACCAAATGGATCAATACCTTGTGTGATCCAGCTGAAGCACCCATGTTAATAATAACATGGATAAACTTCAAAGAGTCACATTTGTAATTTTCCCTAGTGGATTAAATAAATCTCTCATGAATGTATTGATTATTTCAGGTAGCAACAGTAGCAGCTGTTCAACAGCTGCTTTTGGAGACACTGAATGATTTGAGTGACATGGAGCTCTGGAAATTCAAGAATATTCTGCAGTCGACTGTCTCCAAGAAGAACCTCCCAGATATCTCATCGATGTGGAGTTACAGACCAAACAGAGCAGAAATAGTGAATGAGATGGTTCAGAACTACGGCCAACAGTCTGTGGAGTTAACCTGGGAGGTTTTGATGGACATGAAGAGAACTGATCTGCTTCAGAGGTTGTCAGTGCCCAGCTCAGGACTCAAAGGTAAGACTAAGAAGACAAAAAGTGTCTCATGACGGTCTAATAGATACAATATTATAATTCATAATAAAAAGGGATGGGCGTGGATCAATAAATTATTAATGAAATAGTCAAGTCAACAACTCACACTGTCACAAAAAATGTTGTTTAAGTTTAACAAGGTTAGTATTTGTTTCAGGACTTTTGTATTGGATTGCTTTAGACTGAAGGTGTTTGTGATTATGTGTCATTTTGCATTGAAATTTTTCATTTGGATTTCTTTTTAAAGTAAGTGAACCTTATTAAAGTTTATTATACTCATTTTAGATAATTAGTTTATAATCCCTCTGAGACAAATTTTATCCCTTGTCTCCTCAGATCAACATCCACCTGCATCATCTGAGAGAGTGAGTTTGACTTTACACATCACAGTTTTCATTCAATAAATGTAGGGTGAAAAAGTAAGTTCCATAAATGTCTCCTGTTTATTTCAAATCCATCAGAAAGTATCTGTGACACTGCTTCATCAGAAGCTTTTGGAAACGCTGAAAGATTTCAGTCCCAGAGATCTGGAGAAATTCAAGCATGTTCTGCTGTACACTAAAATGAAGGAAGACCTCCCAAAAATCCTAAGACATCGGATAGAGACTGCAGACAGAGTTCAAACAGTGTTGTTGCTGATGGTGCTGATCTACGGCCAACGGTCTGAGGAGGTGATCAGGGAGGTTTTCAAAATGATGAACAGGCGAGATCTGGTGCAGAGACTCCCAGACATCAGCTCAGGATCTGAAGGTAGGCGGTGGGAAAAAAACAATATTTGAATGTCAGAAATCTGGTATGCAGATTGTGGTCTGTGTTATTTTAAGGTAAATTCACACTACATGATTTTAGTCCTGATTTTCTGGTGACTGACATTTTTTAGAGAACCCCAACAAAAAGCCTCGTGTGTAGGATTTTGGTGGAAAGAATCTGTTTTGTAAAGACATGGTTTTGAGATTCAGTGTTGGGTCATTTCAAAAATTTTGAGAATTTTTGACTAAATGGTTCACTGTTATCAGTTTTGTGTTGAGAGGTTTGAGAAACTGAGTCAAGAAACGTGTTGGGTTCCCAGCTATTGGGAAGAGTAGTATTCTATTGATTAATCCATGAGTGGTTTGATCCATGAAAATGTCAGAAAATTAAAAAAAATGTGTTCCCCGAAGCCAAAGATGATGTCTTAAATTTCTTATTTTGTCCACAACTCAAATGTATTTAGTTTACTGTCACAGAGGAGTTAAGAAACAAGAAACGTTTTTACATTTAAGAAGCAGGAAGTAGAGAATATCTCGCATAAAAAGAAAATAATAATAATAACTCAGACCGATAAATTGACTATCATCGTTTCAAAGATTAGTGACTTTGGTTGGAGGTCCATCCCATCCAGAGGCAATTTGGGCGGTGCCCGTTGATAAGACTCCTTGGTAATTTTAAATTAACGAAGAGATTCGGGACTGATCAGATTTTTGAACTGGTCTGGAGATGCAGAGCTATGAAGATCATCATGTTATACCAATAACATATGGAAAGTTACTATACAAGTCTATATATCAACATCATTTTAAGAAAATCATGTGTCTTTACAAGGTCCTTCAAGAAACCTGGAGCTTGAGGGTTGTGGAAGCACAATGGTAAGTTTACTTAATTATCCTTCTCTCTTCATGTGATGCTGTACAAAGAAAGATTTACACTTAATTTGAAAATTAATCATGTTCTGCAGCAGGACTCCAGTGACTGGACTAAACTTAAACCTGAAGTGAACAGGACAGATGCAGATGAGGCTCCAACTTACAGGTAAAATCATCATAAATACTGCATTACACAACAAATGTTAAAGAATGCGTAAAGAAGATCTCAAATCTAGCATTAATTCCATTGTGCCTCTCACACAGTATTTTTGTGCATATAGAGAAACTAACTTGTTTTCTTTCCCTCGACTCAGCCTTCAGTCTGAAGCAGGAAACTTTGAATGCAGTGTCTCTGGTTTGCGCTGGGTCTGTAAAGAGAAGGTTAATTTTAAGTACCAGTTTTGCTCTTGGGAGGAACCTATGGAGAGGATGGAAAGGATCAGCTACATGCCTGCAGGTCCACTAATTAACATCACGGAAATCGTTGGGAAATTAGTTGAAGTATACCTGCCACACTGGATCTGCATTGGCAAGTACACATGAAGAGAACAGTAAAGATAGAATGCATAAACTGTTAGATTTATGTTGATTTGTACAACAACTAATGCAAAGTTCTCACTGATTGTGTACTTTTTTTGTGTGCAGATGACAACCCTAAAATATTGAATAAGTTTGCAGTTCTACACATCGATGACTGTGGAGATGTTGTGGAAAAAGTGGCTGAGGTCACATCGTCCCATGTCAAGTTATCCGAACCAGTTTTTTCTCCAAGAGCGGTCCTGATGAAAGTCGGCTTTCCTGTGAAAATAAGCTGCGATGTGTTAATTTACTATCAACCCAACACACCATTCCTCAAACTCCACGTTTACCTGATCCCACATGATCCTGCTCTGCAACAGGTTATTGAATATCTTATAGTCATGCATAACATATTAAGAATTTTGGGGCCAGTGTTGAAAAAGAAAAAAAAGTGAAATCACAAGAATAATGTCTTAATATATTGTGAGAAAGTTATGACAATGCTGCTTTTTTTTTAAAAAAATATATATTTTATCCAAAATTTAACGTTTTTCTTGTGGTAGTAAAACTTTTTTTTTTTTCAAAATATTGACATATTTCTTATTGAATATTCTCAAAATCTCTATTATTAATCGTGATTTTAATACTTTAATTGTAAAAATGTTTCATTTTTACTGAACTAGTGCATTGCCCATAGGAAATATGTGTTCCTATAGAAAAGTGGGAGGTTAAGAATGTTTTTATGGATGGCCAAATGAGGCTGTGTTTGAAGGTGGGACATCAGGGATATTTGGGTTTGTTGTGAAATTCTATATTCCAGGGTATAATTGGCCGTTTTTGACAACTTTTGATTTTACCATCACAATTCACCTTAGTTTTTTTTTTTTTTTTTTTCGTGAAAACCACAAATATGTTTAACGAACCATTTTTTATTACTTATAATGCAAATATAAATTGTTGTTTGCTAAATTTGTGCGTAGGTTTAGGAAATTTACAAAGTTATATTAACTATACTAACCTTCCAGCTGAATGAAGAGCTGCACTGCCTCCACATTTAGCCGTCTCCTCATTGTTTTGACTCATTAAACAAAAAACGACTCCACTACACACTAAACACACTACACAACTTCCCCCTGTTCCTCAGCAACCAAATCCGTTTGCCGTATAATTTTGTGATTGGTCGGTTTGGTGCCTTTTTCCACCAACAGGAAAGGGAGTTGCACAGGTTTTTGTTTTGCTTGCAAACACTTCCTGCTTGCGGACACTTTCGTGAGAAAAGCCCGTTTTTATTGCTTCTTCCTGCACTAAACATGCAGGAAACGTGACGGCAATGTTCGCGAAAAAGCGTGGCAGACATTATTTATCATAAATCCGGTTTTACTTGGCCTATCAACACGATTTAAAAACTGGTATATAGTTTGAAGGCCGCACCAACACATACGTCGGAACAGAGACTCGTACGTCGTGCTGCTACGTCATCTTAAATTGGTCACGTGATTTGGGCACACCAGCGTGTCCGCCGACTTGGGAAGTGGGGCGTGAGAGTGGGCTAGCAGCTAGCTACACACAAACATCGACAAATTCCGATTCCAGATTGTTGTCCTCAGACTCAGTCCGGACTCGTTCAGTCTCATTAATACACAACAGTCAGTTTAGATGAACAGAACGGGACCAAACTGCCGGCAAAATCCCGGTCCAGCTCGCACAGCTGCAGGTATAAATCCTCTTGTTTCTTAAGGTGTGTCGTGGAGTTGGGCTCTGCAGTGATTGGCTCTGGTGCGCACGTGGCTGTGGTGGCTATGGTTGACGATGCTAGCGGAATTGGTCAATTATTTATGAAATAATTTATTAACAGTATCATTGTAGTCCAAACAAATCCGACGTTGCACACCCTTAAACGACGCAGCAGCCATGTTGAAAATCTCAGGTCAGTCTGATCCTGATATGCAGAGATATTTGAGGAACACATACACAGACAGAGAGACAGAGATTCTTTGCTTTTATAGAAAGATGTACAGATGACACTGTTTGCTACTGTAACCGTAAGAGCTTTGTGCTTATGTTGATTTTTTCCCCAGACACTGGACAAGAGGAAATTCTCAGATGGATACAAAAAAATCCAGAAGTCGCGCCCAGACATTTACCTGAAAATGCAGCAGGGTTTTAACCTTGCAGCAGACATGGACACAGCCAGAATTCACCCAGAGGTATGATTTGCATTGAATCAGTGTACATGAGGGAATTGTGATTCAGACACTGTAAGATGATAGAAACTGCAAGGTGCCTTGTTGTATTTTAAATAGGTAAATATTAAATATGTTTTAGTATTTTTATTGGCCATTTTTATTAGATGCAACTGCCACAAAGGGGGACATTTCAGCCATTCTGCTGCACTCTTTTGACACTTTTGTAGTTTGCCAGGTGGGAGATATTGTAGCTGTATTGTAACATCAACAGCTTCTCTAACTGTGGTGCCCTGATGATGTGAACACCCCATAAGACACAAAGGAACGCACGAGTGAGAACCACTGACACAGTTAAAGGAAAATTCACCCAATGGCGATGGAAAATCTGGTGGAGTTTCGTAACGTTTTTCAAATCAATTTGGGATCTCGGGGCTTCCAGAGACTTAGATTAAAGCAGATGAGCTGTATGGAGCCATTTTGTGTTGTGTTTTGTTTTTTACATTTTGAAACAAGTCCTCATCTGCTTCAGTTTTTTAGAAGAATGCTGCAACACTGTTTTGCTGTGAAACTCCAGAAATGTTTTTGTCATTACAAAACTTTACCTGACTTTTTTTAGAGATAAGGGTGAGTAGATAATGATAGAATATTCATTTTAAGGTGAATTTTGCCTTAAAGGAAAGTTGCATGCTGGTTCCCTTCAGAAGCTCAAGTGAACTGGCTCAGTGAGCTCACTCATTGACAGATGAGCGTAACCGAGCCTAAGAGACTTATTTCATTCAGGGTGACAAAAACTATTAATGATTTTGGCCTGTTGTTGTATTCTGTGGGAGAGCAATTGAACGTTCAGATGCCCATACAGCAGCCACATTGAAGTGGGACTGAGCTGCGTAAATCAGTATTTCTAACCAAAAATCAAGCTGGTTTGACCTTTGAACTCTTCTTCTTCGGTTTTTGTTGTATATGATTTAACTTGACTAACTCCTCTATATTTTGTTATATTTTTCACAGAGAATAACCCTCAGATATGATAGTCAAGACCCAAATTTCTATGAAGTGTTCATCAAGAAACCAGACAGAGACTTCCACCTTAGACTCTCACACATACGTAAGGGTGAACCGCGGTTTGAACCAGTATGGACCTGTGAAATCAGAACAGGTTGGTGGTACACAACAACTGCTAGCCCTTAAATTTAGAAGAACCTGCCTGCTGGCGCCACCACATTGCAGAGTTCCTTTGTTTCATATAATTTATTTATGATTTATTTAATGTTTATTCTGCCTTTTCTTTCAGATGACTATCAGAGCTCTGCTCATTTAGAAGGTAAGATCCTGCATTATAAGAATAGTATTTACTAAACTTCAGTCAGGCTTCAGTCATAATATGATGTCAAAGCTGTTCAACTTCTTTCAAGTTGCATAGAATCAATTGTAACTTAATTATGTTATGTATATGTTGAAACAAATACGATTCTTGCAGTATCTTGAACACTGAGGGAGAACAGGGTGAAATAGATTTCATCTCTATCTGGTGCAGTGAACACATCATGCATTGTTAAGTGTGTAAGATTTAGAAGGATTTATTGGCAGATATTAAATATAATATTCATAATTTCTTTTTTTATCAAGGTATAATGAGCCTTTTTAATCTCCAGAGGGATCAGGTCCTCTTTCACTGAGTCTGTCATGTTGCACTGCCATGTTTCTACAGTAGTCCAGAATGGTCAAACCAAACACTCGCTCTACAGAGGGCCTACACCGCTCACAAAAAGTTAAGGATATCTGGATTTTGGGTGAAATTTATGGAAAATATAAAAACTTCAAGCTACAGTGGTATTATATCATGAAAGAAGGGCATTTAAGTAGAAGCATGCAATGTTGATTTCCTCATCTTAAACAATTTATTGAAACAAATGCCAACAACAGTGGTGGGTATACCACAACAAAAAATGTCCATGTCTCAATAACTTGTCATGTGCCCTTGAGCATCATTTACAGTTTGACAACAACATCTCATGTTGTCCACAAGTCGAGTTATTGTCTGCTGAGGCATGGCATCCCACTCCTCTTGAAGGGCAGCCCTCAGGTCATTGAGGTTCTGGGGTACAGAGTTATGAGCCTCAACCCGGCGACTCAGCTGATGCCATAGGTTGTCTATGGGATTCAGGTCTGGAGAAAGTGCAGGCCACTCAATTTGAGGTACCCCAGTCTCCAGCAGCCATTCCCTAATGATGCAACCTCGATGAGCTGGAGCATTGTCGTCCATGAAGATTAAATTAGGCCTTTGTTGTTCATGCAGGGGCACAATGACTGGATTAATGATGTTATTCCGGTAGTATGGGTTTGTCACTGTACCATTCACAAAGTGTAGGGAACTTCTGTAGTGACTAGACACACCTGCCCACACTGTAACACCACCACCACCACCAAAGGCTCATCTGGTGACAACAGTGGCTGAGGCATAGCACTCTCCTTGATGTCTCCAACACCATTGGCGGCCATCATTTCTGCTTAGCGTGAATCGACTTTCACCAGAGAGCAGCACTGAGGCCCACTGGTCCCTCATCCAGAGTAAATGCTCCCTGGCCCATGCAAGACGATCACGCCTGTGCCTGGTGGTATGGTCAGGTACACTTGCAGGTCGGTGTTAAGTTGGTTGCAGTCTACATACACTGGACCTTCAAAGAAACAATAACACCATGATACAGTAACTAATATACAGCCATTCCTTGATTGTGCTGTTTCAAGTTGTTGTCATTTCTTTGGCAGAATTCTTTTGTTATCCCAAACCCACTGGTTTTTGAGTTAAAGCCTAAGCAGACCATAAGCACAGTGTGTAAACATCATAACATATCAAATTGAACCTAAAGAAACATAAAGCTGCAACAGAAAGACATGTAAAGTATTTAACCCAAAATTAGTTTGCAGAATGGTATATTGCCAACATTTACTTTGGTGATTGATCATGGTATTCTAGTAGTTTGGTTAATCTGCTGTCGTGTTTACTATGTAACTGTTGAGCTGAAAAGTTTGCTTTGGGAATTTACTTGAGAGGCCCGTCTGAAATGATTGTCACAGTTTGATTTAAAAACAGAGAAGTGAGAAGAAAAGTTCTGTTCTGATATAAAATCTGGCAGTGGGTGTCTTATCACAGCGTGAACATGTTTTCTTTCCTCTCTCGTCAGACAAACACTCTGTGGATGAACACCTGTCTGAACTGATGCAGAAAGTGAGTGATGTCACATCAGTCTGACTTTACACAACACATTCATTCATTTAATAAAATGCAGGTTGAAAACCCATCCATCCATCCATCCATTGTCAACCGCTTATCCAAAATCGGGTCGCGGGGGCAGCAGCTTCAGTAGCGAGCCCCAGACATCCCTTTCCCCAGCCACATTGGCTAACTCTGACTGGGGGATCCCCAGGCGCTCCCAGGCCAGATAAGAGATATAATCCCTCCACCTGGTCCTGGGTATACCCCAAGGTCTCATCCCAGTTGGACGTGCCAGGAACACCTCCCTAGGAAGGCGCCCTGGTGGCATCCTCATCAGATGCCCGAACCACCTCAACTGGCTCCTTTCCACGCAGAGGAGCAGCGGCTCTACTCCGAGTCCCTCCCGGATGGCTGAGCTTCTTACCCTACCTCTAAGGGAGACCCCAGCCACCCTACGAAGAAAACCCATTTCGGCCGCTTGTACCCGCGATCTCATTCTTTCGGTCATGACCCATCGCTCATGACCATAGGTGAGGGTAGGGACGAAGATTGACCGGTAGATCGAGAGCTTTGCCTTTCGGCTCAGCTCCCTTTTCGTCACAACCGTGCGGTGAAGCGCATGCAACACCGCACCCGCTGCTCCGACTCTCCTGTCAATCTCACGCCCCATCATCCCCTCACTCGTGAACAAAACCCTGAGGTACTTGAACTCCTTCACTTGGGGCAAGGACACATTCCCCACCCGGAGTAGGCAATCCACCGGTTTCCTCCTGAGAACCATAGCCTCAGATTTAGAGGTGCTGATCCTCATCACTGCCGCTTCACACTCAGCTGCGAACTGATCCAGTGAGCGTTGTAGATCTACAGCCGATGATGCCATCAAGACCACATCATCTGCAAAAAGCAGTGATGCGATCTTAAGGTCACCGACCTGTAAACCCTCCATACCACGACTGCGCCTTGAAATCCTGTCCATGAATATCACAAACAGGATTGGGGACAAGGCACAGCCCTGGCGGAGGCCAACACCCACTTGGAACAAGTCCGACTTACTTCCGAGTATACGCACACAGCTCTCGCTTTGAGAATATAGGGATTGGATGGCCCTGAGAAGGGACCCCCTCACCCCATACTCCCGCAGCACCTCCCACAGAACATCCTGGGGGACCCGGTCGTACGCCTTCTCCAGATCCACAAAACACATTTGGACTGGGAGATTGTACTCCCAGGCCCCCTCCAAGACCCCTGCCAGAGTAAAGAGCTGGTCCGTTGTTCCACGACCAGGACAGAATCCGCATTGTTCCTCTTCAATCTGAGGTTCGACAATTGGCCGGACCCTCCTTTCCAGCACCTTGGAGTAGACTTTCCCAGGCAGGCTGAGTAGTGTGATACCTCTGTAATTGGCACACACCCTCTGGTCCCCTTTCTTAAAGAGAGGGACCACCACACCTGTTTGCCACTCCTTCGGCACCGACCCCGACCCCCACGCAATGTTGAAGAGGCGTGTCAACCAAGACAGCCCCTCAACACCCAGAGCCTTCAGCATTTCTGGTGGTATCTCATCGATCCCTGGGGCTTTGCCACTGTGGAGTTGTTTGACTACCACAGTGACTTCACCCAGGGAAATCGGCGACAATACCCCATGTCTCCATTACAGAGGGTGGCTGAGTGGGATTCAGGAGGTCACCAAAGTACTCCTTCCACCGCCCTATGACCCCCTCAGTCGAAGTCAACAAGGTCCCATCCCCGCTGTACACAGCTTGGATGGTTCCCCGTTTCCCCCTCCTGAGGTGGCGGACAGTTTTCCAGAAGCGCTTTGGCGCCGCCCGAAAGTCCTTCTCCATGGCCTCGCCGAACTCCTCCCACACCCGCTGCTTTGCCTCTGCCACAGCTGCGGCTGCTGCCCTTCGGGCCCGTCGGTACCCCAAAACTGCCTCAGGAATCCCCCGGGACAACATGTCCCTGAAGGACTCCTTCTTCAGTCGGACGGCTTCCCTGACCACCGGTGTCCACCACGGTGTCCGAGGGTTGCCGCCCCTTGAGGCACCTAAGACCCTATGGCCACAGGACACAGCTGCAGCTTCAACAATGGAAGCTTTGAACATCGTCCATTCAGGTTCGATATCCCCAGCCTCCACAGGGATGCTAGAGAAGCTCCTTCGGAGGTGGGAGTTGAAGGCTTCTCGGACAGGGGCCTCCCCCAGACGTTCCCAGCTTACCAGCACTACTCGTTTGGGCTTACCAGGTCTGTCCAGGGATTTCCCCTGCCACCGAAACCAACTCACCACCAGGTGGTGATCAGCTGACAGCTCTGCCCCTCTCTTCACCCGAGTGTCCAAAACACACGGTCGAAGATCAGATGATACGATCACAAAATCGATCATTGACCTTCGACCTAGGGTGCTCTGGTACCACGTACACTTATGAGCATCCTTGTGTTCGAACATGGTGTTTATTATAGACAGACCGTGACTAGCACAGAAGTCTAATAATAGATTACCACTCGGGTTCAGATCGGGGAGGCCGTTCCTCCCAATCACGCCCCTCCAGGTATCTCCGTCATTGCCGACGTGCGCGTTGAAGTCCCCCAGTACGACCATGGAGTCCCCCACTGGGGCCCCTTGCAGGGCCCCAGCCAGGACCTCCAAGAAAGCCGCATACTCCAAACTGCTGTTCGGTGCGTACGCACAGACAACAGTTAGAGTTTTCCCTCCAGCCCTTAGGTGTAGGGAGGCGACCCTCTCGTCCACCGGGGTAAACTCCAACACGGCGGCGCTCAGCCGGGGACTTGTGAGTATCCCCACACCCGCCCGGCGCCTCACACCTTTGGCAACTCATGAGTAGAATAGTGTCCAGCCCCTTTCCAGGAGTTTGGATCCAGAGCCGGTGCTGTGCGTTGAGGCAATCCCCACCAGATCCAACCGGTAACGCTCAACCTCCTGCACCAGCTCCAGCTCCTTCCCCCCAAGAGAGGTGACATTCCACGTCCCCAGAGTCAGCCTCTGCCGCACAGGTCTGGGCTGCCGAGGCCCGCCACCACCACTGCCACCCATGTGGCAGCGCACCGGACCCCAGCGGTTTCTCCTGCGGATGGTGGGTCCACGGGATGGGGGAGGGAGAAGTGCCACGGCCGGGCCCCGTGGCAGACCCGGCCACCAGGCGCTCGCTCACGGGCCCTCCGTCCGGGCCTGGCACCGGACGTGGGCCCCAGGCTTCCTCCGGGCAGGGTCTCTCACCTCACACCTCTATTTTTCATGGGGTATTTTGAACCATACTTAGTCTGGCCCCTCACCTGAGACCAATTTGCCTTGGGAGACCCTACCGGGAGCACATGGCTCCTGACAACCTAGCTCCCAGGTTCATTGGGACACGCAAACCTCTCCACCACGATAAGGTGATGGTTCCCGGAGAGGAGGTTGAAAACCCACTCTTTTAAAATGTGATGCAGATTGAACACATGATTTAAACTGGATGGCTCTCACAAAACTGATGCTGCATTCAGGTGAACTTTGATATTATCCACTGACATTAAAGTGAAATCATATCCTTTTGTTTATGTGAATTATTTAGGGAGCAACAATCACAACAGAGAGAGAGAGGCTTTTGAATATGCTGGAACATTTGAAACAAGAGGAATTCGAAAAATTCAAGTGGTTCCTGTGGGAGAGTGACATCCTGACAGGCCTCCCACGCATCCCACGTCACCAACTGGAGAAGGGAAACATGTTGAACGTGGTGGATCTGATGCTGCAGACCTACAGCCAACAGTCTGTGGAGCTGACCAAGAAGGTTTTTCAGAAAATTCACAGAAATGATCTGGTGCAGAAGCTGTAAGACGTCAGCTTTCATTGAATAGATCCTGGCTGGAAATCCTCAGCATGTTTAACTGATGAATTATGATGCAAAACAAAATGTAACTACTCAGGTAACAGACCGGATGCTGTACTCAGGTTTATCTCTTCAGGCACAATGTCCACATGTCTTCTTGGATAAAGTAACAGTACTGCGATCTTTAGCACAAAGTAGGAGGTGTTGATGTGTAAGCACATGTACATTATTCAGAGCTTTTTTATTCATGTCAGTCAAACTGAATTTCTAAATTATTTAAACTTGAATAGTGAAATTATTGTAACTTTCTTTTTAAGCATGAAAACAATGCAGCAGTCAAAATGTGCTGCTATTATTTTCTAGCGGGGGGGGGGGGGGACAGCTCTAAAAAACAACAATTCACACTTTTCTTTTGCCGACTCGTGACATCACACTAACACTAAAGGTGTTTACGATGTGTACCAGTGTGCACATTCTCAACCTGCATGGATTTTCATACATTTTGAAACCTGTGTGGAAAGTGGCCCATGTTGATTTTTTCGAGTGAAAAATACGAGTCAAATGTGATGAATTACTCTTCTCTTCTCCTCCTGTGGTTCAGTCATGTTTTGAATCATTTGAGGTTTGTGATGTGACTTGATTTCAATTCAAGATGAAACTTTGATTATTGTTGATAAATTATGTACAGTTTTGACCTTAATGTATTTTTTATTCTCGTATTTATTATATATTTTTTTATTTTTGTCTTTTTATATTACCTTATTTTTTAACTGTATATTTGTCTTAAACTTTCTGATGTCTTTCATAAAGCACTTTGAAATGCCTTGTTGATGAAAGGAGCTGTACTGTATAATCTGAATTTATCAGGCAGCCATTAACTGTTGTTGAATGAGGATCATTCAAAATGTTTTGTATTTTAAGATCTGCAATAAATGTATCCAATTGCTCTGTGAGTTTAAGAGTGATTGAAATGGCCTGAAAATAATTTATGAAGCAAGACAAATGTGTAATACAAAAATCTAGTGAATTTTAACAGGCAAGTCTTTGTTCAGCAACACTGAAGTAAAATGTTTTATTTAACCTCAGGTCATTTTGTCACATGATATCTGATTTAGTATTTGGCCCACAAAACCCCAACACAATCTTAATAAAATGAGAGAGATTAATAGATTAGATTAATTTAACATCATCACAGGATGAAGAAAGTCAAGCTTAAGAACAAATACAGAACAAACCAGATGGATACAGCACCAGGATGAATACTTTCGTACATACAGGCTGTGAAATGATTGTTCTGTTGACGTGTGAAGATGCCAGGCTCAGAGGTTCATGTTCTCGGTTGGTCAAGAAGCAGATTGAACTCCTGTCACAGTATTTATGTCTCCTTCCTCTTGAGGTCAGCGACAAGATATGACTCCTTCTCCTCAAGGATTCGGCAGAATACGTCTTTGGCTGCTTGACCTCCAGCTTTCAGGGGGCCGCTGAAGAGTTTCCTCATCCTCTCCTGAGTGGTCGGGATAGTCCCAATTGTGTCATAGTCTTCTTGTTGGATTACACCTTCCCTGAGGAGATTATCCAAGATTGGTCCTGTATTGCACACTCTTGCGATCAGATCACACTGGTGTTTATCCACAAAGTGCTCCACTGAGGACAGAGAGGAGGAGAAACACTTTGATTAGGTTAATGTCAGGCATCACAAACACCTGTCAGGGTGGCAGCAGGGTGTTTTTATTGGTCGTAGCGGGGCGTCTGATATTCAGCAGGTCAGACAATGAAATGTACAAAAATTATCTGAATATCTTTGTCGAATGTCTTTGAACAGACATTAGCCTGAAAACCTGTTTTTCTGTTGATTATTTTGTCAGCAGGATTTTATGTACTGAGCACTGCTGAGCACTGTACTGCTCCCATGCTGCTTCTTGAACTCTGACAAGAGAGATTGTGAGACTTGTGAGACAGATTGAGAGACATAAAACATTGTTGTACATTATCCAGCACATAAAAGAAATCCAGGTGTCTCTGAAACTCAATGTGAAGCAATCTTGTGACTCTAAAATCCAAAGTGCCGTTCCTCTAAATACACACGATTTGAAATGTCTTACCTTGTTTATGGCCGGTGCTTTGGTATTCATCTGAAAAGAAAACAACAGATCTAAAGAAAATCTGGATGATGCACGATCATTTTCTAACAACGGTCATGTGCTTTAACAATGATGTATGTTAAACTAAAACAAAGTGGCTGTGTAGATCAGTTCTTGTGGTATTATTGAAAACTCACCTTTTCTGATTTCACGGGTCCATACAGACTGACGCTCGTTTTTCTGTGCCAGGCTGAGCGTGAAGTCTGTGTCTGGCTTTTTAATGTAGACTTCAAAGAAATTCGGGAATCTGCTTTTATGTCTGAGCTTTAAGTTCTGCAAAAACGAAACAAAAAGAAATAAGTGTGCACTGTCCAGACTGAAAGGGGTATGGGACCTGCAGTATGTGACAAAAAACATAAAATAGGATCATTTTGTGATGTGCTGGTGTCAACAATTGTTGTTCAGATGACTCATCCTTAACCAAAGTCCATCCAAAGATCTCAAAGCAGTTCAAACCAAACCTCAGGATAAATTTTTGCATCATCCGAATCTGCTGTGAAGACGAAGCGATCACCCATTTTCAGGGACTTCTCTGGATGTGGCTTTTGGATCGCTCTGTATCCAGATGATAACTGTCTCCTGTTCAATTCCTGTACAAGAAAAAAACAAAGAACAAGGTTTCAGTTATCAACATCGCTGTCTATTTGTATTTTATACAATTTATACAGATGCCATTCAGTGTCTTCTTATAGTTCCTGTTGGTGACAGTAAGATGTGCAATAACCTGTTGTAGTCCAGGATCACACAGGATCAGATAAACATGGAGCGTCAGGAATGCCGTGTTGGTCTTATATATCAACACGTTACAGTTTATTTTAACAGGGACACCGACTTTCATCAGGACCGCTCTTGGAGAAAAAACTGGTTCTGATAACTTAACATGTGACGATGTGACCTCAGCCGCTTTTTCCACAACGTCTCCACAGTCATGGATGTGTAGGACTGCAAACTTGTCTCTTATTTCAGGGTTGTCATCTGCACAAAATACAAGCACACATGATTAGTGAGGAGAAAATGATTCATGTGGATTTGTACACATGCTGTCAGAACTTTATAAATGTATTCTGTTATTTTCTTCATGTTCACTAACCTATGCAGATCCAGTGTGGCAGGAACACTACATCCAGCTTCCCAGCATTGACTGTGATGTCAATAAGGGGACCTGCAAGCATGTATTTCATGCTCTCCATCCTCTCCATAGGTATGACCTTCTCCTTACAGACCCAGCGCAAACCAGAGACACTGCATTCAAAGTTTCCTGCTTCAGACTGAAGGCTGAGTCGAGGGACAGAAAACAAGTAAGTTTGTGTATGTTTACAAAAAGGGTTAAGGAGACAATGGAACAAATGTACATAAATGTGTCTTATGTTTGCATTGATATAACCAGTAACAGCTAACAGAAAGATTTTAGTTTTCTTTGTGTAATAAATTCCAAGTACCAATCTTAATATTTGCTCTAGTTCCAGTTTACTGTGACGCAGTATTTATGATGTTGTTTTTACCTGTAAGTTGGAGCCTCATCTGCATCTGTAATGTTCACTTCAGGTTGAAGTTTAGTCCAGTCACTGGAGTCCTGCTGCAGAACATGATCAATTTAGAAAATAAGTGGAAAGGACTTCTTTCCCAGCATGTTAATGAACAAATAAAGAAATTATAAATAAATTAAACAAGCTAATTAATGTAAGAGATTACCAAAGTGCTTCCACAACCCTCATGCTCCAGTCTTCTTGAAGGACCTTGTGAGGACACATAGGATTTTCTTTAAATAATATTTTGTTGATATATAAAATCATCAGGTAACTTTCTCTATGTTCTGTTGATACAACATCACAGTATTTTCCTGAATAGCGCTGCTCTGATATGAGAGCAATTTTACATGATATATAATAATGATGTCTGAAACTGAGAAATATGGAAACAAAATACAGAAGTCGTCACATAACTTTGTTAATGTAAATGTTGATGTTACAGCACCGCTTTCTGCAGTTTGTTGGAGCACACTGACAGACAGAAAGCCCTTCAGCTGCTCAGCTGTTAACTTCCCTGTCTGCAGTCTTTTGTGATGCACATGCATTTTTTAAAAAGCAGATTAGGAACTAGGCCACTTGTAAGCACACATATGATGGAGAGATCTAAGTTCTACAGGAGTTTTTCTTGTGTGTGTTTGAGCTTTGGTGTGAGGACTATGTTTCACAGGTATGAGACTATGCATTTCCAAAAGATTTTTTCAAAACTGCTGGAAGCGTTGTCGTTGTTTTAGCTAACTTCCTGTCTGTTCTGTATGCACTGCACACTCCAGCTGTGTCAGGAGCTCAGGGAATACTGACGACCTGTTGTGTTGTACATTACAGAGGCACAAAACATAAAAACCAGAAGGACATGGGTTCATGAAATTCTGCAAATGTTGAGAGAAGTTTGGAAAATCCAACACTCTGTATAAGAGTTGTTATCTCTGAGACAACATTCATTCATGCTTTTGTCCATCCATCCATCCATTGTCAACCGCTTATCCAAAATCGGGTCGCGGGGGCAGCAGCTTCAGTAGCGAGTCCCAGACATCCCTTTCCCCGGCCAAATTGGCTAACTCTGACTGGGGAATCCCCAGGCGCTCCCAGGCCAGAGAAGAAATATAATCCCTCCACCTGGTCCTGGGTCTACCCCTAGGTCTCCTCCCAGTTGGACGTGCCAGGAACACCTCCCTAGGAAGGCGCCCTGGTGGCATCCTCATCAGATGCCGAACCACCTCAACTGGCTCCTTTCCACGCAGAGGAGCAGCGGCTCTACTCTGAGTCCCTCCCGGATGGCTGAGCTTCTTACCCTATCTCTAAGGGAGACCCCAGCCACCCTGCGAAGAAAACCCATTTCGGCCGCTTGTACCCGCGATCTCATTCTTTCGGTCATGACCCATCGCTCATGACCATAGGTGAGAGTAGGGACGAAGATTGACCGGTAGATCGAGAGCTTTGCCTTTCGGCTCAGCTCCCTTTTCGTCACAACCGTGCGGTGAAGCACATGCAACACCGCACCCGCTGCTCCGACTCTCCTGTCAATCTCATGCCCCATCATTCCCTCACTCGTGAACAAAACCCCGAGGTACTTGAACTCCTTCACTTGGGGCAAGGACACATTCCCCACCTTGAGTAGGCAATCCACCGGTTTCCTACTGAGAACCATGGCCTCAGATTTAGAGGTGCTGATCCTCATCCCTGCCGCTTCACACTCAGCTGCGAACTGGTCCAATGAGCGTTGTAGATCTACAGCCGATGATGCCATCAAGACCACATCATCCGCAAAAAGCAGTGATGCGATCTTAAGGTCACCGACCTGTAACCCCCTGTACTCCCAGGCCCCCTCCAAGACCCCTGCCAGAGTACAGTTTTCCAGAAGCGCTTTGGCGCCGCCCGAAAGTCCTTCTCCATGGCCTCGCCGAACTCCTCCCACACCCGCTGCTTTGCCTCTGCCACAGCTGCGGCTGCTGCCCTTCGGGCCCGTCGGTTCCCCAAAACTGCCTCAGGAGTCCCCTGGGACAACATGTCCCTGAAGGACTCCTTCTTCAGTCGGACGGCTTCCCTGACCACCTAAGTCCACCACGGTGTCCGAGGGTTGCCGCCCCTTGAGGCACCTAAGACCCTATGGCCACAGGACACAGCTGCAGCTTCAACAATGGAAGCTTTGAACATCGTCCATTCAGGTTCGATATCCCCAGCCTCCACAGGGATGCTAGAGAAGCTCCTTCGGAGGTGGGAGTTGAAGGCTTCTTGCACAGGGGCCTCCCCCAGACGTTCCCAGCTTACCAGCACTACTCGTTTGGGCTTACCAGGTCTGTCCAGGGATTTCCCCTGCCACCGAAACCAACTCACCACCAGGTGGTGATCAGTTGACAGCTCTGCCCCTCTCTTCACCTGAGTGTCCAAGACACACGGTCGAAGATCAGATGATACGATCACAAAATCGATCATTGACCTTCGACCTAGGGTGCTCTGGTACCACGTACACTTATGAGCATCCTTGTGTTCGAACATGGTGTTCATTATACACAGACCGTGACTAGCACAGAAGTCTAATAATAGAACACCACTCGGGTTCAGATCGGGGAGGCCGTTCCTCCCAATCACACCCCTCCAGGTATCTCCGTCATTGCCGACGTGCGCGTTGAAGTCCCCCAGTAAGACCACGGAGTCCCCCACTGGGGCCCCTTGCAGGGCCCCAGCCAGGACCTCCAAGAAGGCCGCATACTCCAAACTGCTGTTCGATGCGTACGCACAGACAACAGTCAGAGTTATCCCCCCAGCACTTAGGCGTAGGGAGGTGACCCTCTTGTCCACCGGGGTAAACTCCAACACGGCGGCGCTCAGCCGGGGACTTGTGAGTATCCCCACACCCGCCCGGCGCCTCACACCTTTGGCAACTCCGGAGAAGAATAGTGTCCAGCCCCTTTCCAGGAGTTTGGATCCAGAGCCGATGCTGTGCGTGGAGGCAAGCCCCACCAGATCCAACCGGTAACGCTCAACCTCCCGCACCAGCTCCGGCTCCTTCCCCCCAAGAGAGGTGACATTTCATGTCCCCAGAGCCAGCCTCTGCCGCCCAGGTCTGGGCTGCCGAGGCCCGCCACCACCACTGCCACCCATGTGGCAGCGCACCCGACCCCAGCGGTTTCTCCTGCGGATGGTGGGTCCACGGGATGGGGGAGGGAGAAGTGCCACGTTACTCCTTCGGGCTGTGCCCGGCCGGGCCCCGTGGCAGACCCGGCCACCAGGCGCTCGCTCACGGGCCCTCCGTCCGGGCCTGGCTCCGGACGTGGGCCCCGGGCTTCCTCTGGGCAGGGTCTCTCGCCTCACACCTCTATTTTTCATGGGGTATTTTGAACCATACTTAGTCTGGCCCCTCACCTGAGACCAATTTGCCTTGGGAGACCCTACCGGGAGCACATGGCTCCTGACAACCTAGCTCCCAGGTTCATTGGGACACGCAAACCTCTCCACCACGATAAGGTGATGGTTCCTGGAGAGGCATGCTTTTGTATAAGAGAAAATCATCAGATCAACAACAAAGACTGTTCAGCAGTATGTTTCAGGTTTTTTTTCAGTGTTTAATTTTCAGCATAATTGTACGTCACAATAGAGATTCACAAGGTGTGAATGTGACACCTTGTAAATTTAGATTGGCTGTTCTTTGTTTCTGTCCTTTCTATCGTTGAACAAATCACTCTAAAAGTGATCCCAGCAACATCATTCACCACTGTTATTATTGTTATAGTTATGGTGTAGACATCACTTGAGTGATCTAGTTATAGTTATTATGTTTTATGGGACACATTATGGTTGCGTGATGTTTCTTTCTCTGACCTTCGAGCACTGAGCTGGCCTCTGACAACCTTTTCACCAGATCGGTCCTGTTCATGTCCATGAGAACCTCCTTGGTTACTTCCACAGACTGCTGGCCACAGGTCTCCACCAACAGATGCACTAGTAGCCCTCCCCTGTCTACAAACCGAGGTTGACTCCTTGTTAACACCCAGTTGATTTGTGGGAGGCTCCTCTGGAAGTTTGTGAACTGTGAACTATCAAAGGATAAATCCAGCAAATGTGTAGTTTCTCTACTGTGATAGTTAAAGATTAGCATTTTTATCAGAGTCAGTGTTTACAAAGTATCAGTTACTTCAGCATCAAAGCAAAGTATGATTATATGATTAATATGACTCACTCTCTCAGGTCGATGTTCATCCTCGAATGTGAATTTAGGGAATTCACATTCCCTCAATTTCATTGTACTCTCCTGTACAATGACAATAAAGACTATTCTATTCTATTCACAAAACGTTTCTCTGAGGAGAAAAGAAATAAGAAATGACTGAGAGGATTAAAATCTAGTTACACATGGAGAGTATGGACAACTTTAATAAGGCTTAGTTACTAAAAACGAAATCAAAGGAAAAGAATATGCAAGATGACACATTATACACATCTTCACAATATAAACAAATGTAATTAACTTATCATTCATTTTTTGTTAAAACTGTGTGAGAATTGTTGATTTAATTAATTATTTGTCAAATATTTATTGTTTCTGCCTCCCATGTATTATTTTCAACATTGATGACACAGTGAGTTTGAACTCAGGCAGATTTATTTGCTCATTTTGAATTATAATATATGTTGAGGACAGTGGCGTGCACAGACATTTTGGGGGGCAGGTGCTCAGTCAAAAATAAGGGCACTTTATGCGACACGTAGAACTGACGGCTGCCTTATCATAGCAGTGTGAGATTTAAAAAATAAATAAACATTACAGGCACATGTTGAATGTAATTGCATATTTATTTATGTCAGTATCTTAATACAATTACTTGACCTTTGAACTGGTACAGTTTCACACTATAGCGCTGATCAGTCAATCACTATTGTTTTATTTCTTTGGAATGAACGCACATGGAGAGGTTTTAAGCAGGTTACAAGCTACAATTATAGATTAGTGTACTCTTTTTCCCATGTCAGAACAAAAGAAGTGTACAAAGTGTCATTTTGAAGTGAGGAGTGAAGAGTGAGCGTTACCACTCTCTAAAGCAGCATCCTCCTTGCTGCTGGTGGATGCTTTTATCCAGGAGAGCAGAGAGCTGCTCCCCTGGGCTGCCTGCTGTAGCTCCCTTTCTTTTTCCTTTCTTATCCTTTCCTTTCTAGGCATCATGCTGCAATTGGTCAATAAAAAGAGACCAACAATATGAATAAGACTGTTTGGTTATATTTCAACAAGGCACAGGGCTACTTTTTCTGCAGGCAATTGGGAATTGCCTGTTTGTCATTTAGCAAATAAATTACTGCATGTGTTAATTATGTAGCCAAATGTAAACCTACACAAAAGCCTACTAAATATTCATCTTAAGTATACTGATAGATTCACCTGCTGTAGTATACCAATGACAAACTCGACCGGTGGTCATCATCACGTCATATCTATTATTGATTTTGGGTAGCGTCCAGCTTGTTAAGCAGGTGAGCAGTCGGCTAATTTATGCCCAGCTGTGTGGCGTTGAGACAGGCTACTTCACAACAGAGACAAATAAATGCAAGTTATAGCTTGGCAACTGAGGCTTAGGGGGCAAACAACACACGATTCATTTATGTGTTACCTGGCTGGTGGGCAGGGGAGGAGGTGTGTTTGGGTTGCAGCTGTGCACTGTCTGCCGCTACAACGCGCCTCCGTTTGTGTCCGCTCTGCGCGTTCACGTTGAGAGAGGTGTGTGCGGGTGGGGTGGAGGGGTGGAGGGAATATCAACTGGGGCATTATTATCACACGCTTTTAATCGACGAGCACTTATAGATGATCATGTCAGCATGGGCCACAAAAAAAAAAAAAAAAAAAAAAAAAAATCAATTTTCAAAAGGGCATTTGCTTTGTCCAGAGGGCAAAGGGCAGGTACTTTAGCACCACCTAGTGTCTACCTGTGCACGCCACTGAGTATTGTCCTCAAGTCCAAATAATTTAAAATGTTGTAAAAATTGTATCTCAGTCAATGGTGCAACCATGCTCATCTCAAAGCAGGCGGTCATTCTATGGTACAATCTCATTTGATATCTTACACATGTTAGATCTGTTTGAGAATTAATTTAAAAATGTTTCCCTCTGAAGAGACCAACTAAAAGACACATTAATGATCACAATCACGCTCGCCGATAGGGGGGGACAAACGGGTCTGCTGTCACGGGCCCAGGGTATGGGGGGGCCCAGAACTGGGCCCTCAATAAATTATGGAATAATTAAAAAATAAAATAAATAAATAATAATAATAATAATTAAATAGGCCTATTTGTGGAAAATATGTAATATTTGAGTTACATAAAAGCTTTTTATTTGTTTTCTTCCTAATTGTCCTTGAAATAGTGGTCAAGAACCACCCCCCCAACACAAAAAAGGGTTTGGCCACTGATCAACGGGGTGGTGCAACATAACCTAACAGGCCAGCTCTAATGTTAACGTCCAATAAAAGCCCGACACAACACGTTATCTTTGACAGAAACAGTTGAGTTTGGTAGCTCCGTCAGAGAGGATGAGACAGAGAGGAGAGAGCTCCAGCTGCAGTCGGGTGACAGAGAGAGTGATGCGGGAGGGGAAGGAGTCAGGTTGCCGGTGAGAGAGACAGAGTTTCCACGGAGTCTTAAAAAGTCTTACATTTGACAATCTCAATTTTAGGCCTTAAAAAGTCTTAAATACGTCCATATTTTGCATATAGGTCTTAAATTACATTTAATTTGGTCTTAAATATGTACGTTCATTTGCCGCTTCCGTCATCGTCTTTTTATGTTTGGAGGAAATCGAGATTCACAGTCAGCTCCGTGTGTTCTTCTGTCTTAAGTATCAGGAACCTAAGTGGCATTTTGCCAACGGCGCGGTCGGAATTTATCGGCGTACACTTCACCATTTCCGGAAAGATTTAGACAGCATAATCTGCCAGACGACCCTCAGATTGGGTACACTCGGTGTGAAAGCGCAGGTGTCACACAAAATCAGAAAAACACCAGTTAGCTTCTAAAAGTCTCCTGCGAAGTCACTAATCACACACTTCTGTACGCCTTTGTCACCAGTTCCCGGTCCAAGTTCATCCAGTTCTGCTCGACCTGATTTTGAACACTGTGTGCGTGTGTGTGTGTGCGCGCGCGAGGGTTATTATAGTTAACTAAAATTAAATTCCTAGATAAAAACTAAACTAAAACTACTTAAATCACTTGTAAACTAATTAAAACTAAACTGAAAAACTAAATTAAAATAAAAACAAATGAAAATGTTCAAACTATAATAACTCTGACACACACACACACACACACACACACACAGACACACACACACACACAAACAAACACTCACTCCATTCTTCATTGTTTGAGCTGCTCTGTGAATGGCAATAAATGTAGTTATTTTTTAAAGTAATTCTGGGACAGCATTTTTCTGTACTTTTTCATACTTCGTGTAGGTTTTAAATTCAGTTCAAAATGGATCAGAGACTGATCACACATTTAATTTCAGCCAGAGCGGAAGAGCAGAGGATAGGAAGAGCAAGGGAAAAGGAGAGATTTGGGCGCGGGGGCCCATCTAATATTATCTTGTCCTGGGCCCAGGCAAGACTGTCAGCTGGCCTGATCACAATAGTCTAAATATTAGTTTTTTAACTGATAGTGCTTCTTAGGATTTGTTAGTCGGTGACTCAGATTTTATTTAATCACAGCTAAATGAAACAGTATTTCCTCTAACCAGAAGTAATCCAACAAAAGTAGCAAAAGATTTGTTACGGACCCTCTAATAGAGAGACTGGCAGAGAGGGTGTAACATATTTAAAAGGACGCTCAGACATCAAAATGAATAGTTGAACCAAAGTTATTGAAATCAAAGGAGCAACAAATAATCTACCAACGTAAAAAAAAAAGTTGGAGATCCCAGCTAAAATAAACTAAAGAAGGGGGAATTTCTGAGTCAGCCACACAGTGACCGTCACACCCAGCTATCCCCTCTAAACTATCAGAAAGGAAAGAAATTAATCCAACCCTAAATGAACAAAAGAAAAACGAAAACTGGACAACTGTGATCTCCAAACCAAACTACAAGGAGACAAAGACAAAAATATCCCCCTTTCAATGTGAGCTGGGCAGAAGCTCCAGAGAGAGTGAGGCTTCCACTCAATCCTCCTTCAATGCTGTCAGGTAATTACAACACACCTGGATAGGTGTGTCTTCCTGAAAGATAAAACACAGACAAAAGGAAGAGAGACAGAGAGCGACAGAGGGAGAGAGAGAGAGAGAGAGAACAGGCAGAGGAGAGAGGAAACTGCATTTTGTTTTGATATTGGACTTCAGGGTGTTTGAGGACTGAAAACAATATTTAACTCAACATAACTGAAAAAATGAATCCTCATATTTCAGAAGAATACATATTGTTATGATGTAATATGCAGTTTAAAAATAATGACAGTATGTTTCATGCAAAGTCAAGTATAAAACATGTCAGTGCTTCAGTTTAAAACTGTAAACTGTGCAGAGGCTGTGCAGTAACACGACCGCTGGTTTGATGAGTAAAGAGGGAGGTGACCTGAACAACACATCAGACTGGAGGAACTAGTTCATCTTCTTCTTCAGGGTGCTGAAGGAACGAACAGAAGAAGACGTGTCTGTATTTTAAACTTAGTCCGTTTTAAAATCTTCAGAGATACTGAAACAGACACCAACATACAGACGGAAGAAGAGAGAGAGAGAGAGAGAGAGAGAGAGAGAGAGAGAGAGAGAGAGAGAGAGAGAGAGAGACCAGGTGAGTTTTATTTCCATTCAAGACTTGTTAACACCAGAGAGCAGAGCTGCTTCACGGTTAAACTGTTTTTAAATAAAACATTGAACGGTTTTCTTCAGTTTAACAAAAGTGGACGGACTTCATCTCTAACTACTGAAGCTACTATAAAGTAATAAGTCATAATATTAGCCTAATTTGTATTGCTTTCACTTTCAGAGCTCTACTTCCTTCTCAGCAGTCTGATACTAATGAGACATTTTAGAGTTAGCTAACACTTTGCTAACGTTCATGTTTCCAACGGTTAACGGTTAGCTAGATTTCTACAGTGGTTTAACACGACGGTTGAGTTATAATTGTTATTTAGGAAGACGATAATTAACGTGAATAGGGTGAGTGTGTGTGTGTGTGTGTGTGTGTGTGTGTGTGTGTGTGTGTGTGTGAGAGAGAGAGAGAGAGCGAGCGAGAGAGAGAGAGCAGAGAGAGAGAGAGAGAGCAGAGAGAGAGAGTAAAGGCCATGCAAATTTAATTAGCCTAGCATTGATGAGAAAGTAGCAGCAGCACAGAGCTGTCCTGTCTATTTAAGGTTTCCAGGAGACTCTGTCTGTGAGAAATTTACTTTTCATTACTTCTTCTGTACGTTTAGTTTTTAGAGAATATTTAGAAGAAAACTCTGGTTGATGCACTTCTTCAATTAAACTTGTTTTTTGGTCTGTCCGAAAATTGATTAATAGCCTAACTGCTATAATAATCAGCAGAGATGCCAAATCTTGTTTAAGCTTCTCAAATGACAGGATTTGCTGTTTTTCTCTTTCATATCACATGAAATTAAATACTTTTGCTAATTAGACAATTTTTGTGCCCTTAGGAAATCCAAATTGCTATTTTTCACAGTTTTCTCACATATTTCAGACTGAACAAGTAAAAATTTGATCAATCAATAATCAGCAGTCAGTCTCCAATGAAAATGATAATCACATTCAGCCCTTCTTTTATCACGTGTCCTATCTGACTGATCTGACTTAAGTAACTTAAAGATGACAGTTTTGACTATAACTGCTTTTTTTCAGCTTTATGGTGGATCAAAGATGTATCATTATGTGCCATGTACTATTTTTTCTGGTGGCTTTATAAACTGTTTCTGATTGTCACATTTCTTTGTGCAAACTTAAATGTTTTTTTGACCATTTGTAGTGAGCCTGACAATGTGTGCAGTGTACCTGTTTTAGAACTTTTATCTTGCTTTATTTGTGCTCTGATTGTTAAAGCAAGACAACGTTTTGTTTACTATGCATATGTACAATATGAGATAACAGAGGTATGCAAAAAGTTAAAGAGCAGTGCGTTGTTCTGAAGTCTAATTTTTTTTTTTTTTTTTTTGCAGCTGCTTGATCCTCAGCAGCAGTGACTGATGTAAATACAATGGCAGAAGGTAGGTGCACAGGTATTATATTTATTCAGTCATCTCACTAAATGTCTGTTACTCACTGAGTTCAGGTTGTCGACAACAAGCCAGATTTAAACAGTGAATCTGACTCTAAAATGTATTTCCAAGTTCAGTGTATGGGCTGAAATATGTGCCACTAGAAACTGAATTTGAATCATCAATATTTAGACTTAGAGACTTAGACTGCTCTTTATTGATCCTTTATGGATGACTCCCGCAAGGAAATTGGATTTCCAGCAGCTTACAAGTAGAAAATAGAGAGGTATAAAAATACAATATAAATAGACAATAAACTCTTAGACAGTATAAAATAAACAATAAACTCTTAGAATAAACAGTTAACACTAAACTCTTAGAATGAAGAGTAAACAATAAACTCTTAGCTATATATATGTATAATTTATAAAGTAGAGATAAGAATAAAAGTAAATAAAATAGAATTCACGGAAAACAAAATCGAATAAAATAAATGTAACTGTAGAGAACTGTATACAGGATAAATATAGATAAATAAGGATAAAATATGGACTATATGGCATTGTGTTTTTATACAGTGGATAAGTGAATGTAGCAGAAATTAGCAGTTAAATTAAATTAAATTATTGCACTTAAGTGGTGGATCAAGTTATTGCACAAAGAAGAGTGTCCAGGTAGGTATGAGTAGATTTATTAATTGTACAGTGCTACCAGTCCTTCCCTTCTGTCCTCTTTACCCTATTTCCTCCTCCCCCCGAGTGAGTGAGGAGTTGTAGAGTATGATGGCATAAGGGACAAAGGAGTTCTTGAGTCTGTTGGTCCTACACTTGGGAAGGAGCAGCCTTCCACTGAACAGGCTCCTCTGGTTGCTGATGACGGTGTGTGCAGGGGATGGCTGGCATTGTCAATAACGTCCAGCAGTTTGTCCAGTGTCCTCCTCTCTGCCACCGTCACCAGTGAGACCAGCTTCATGCCGACCACAGAGCCGGCCCGCCCGATCAGTTTGTCCAGTCTGGAGGTGTCCTTCTTGGATATGCTGCCCCCCCAGCACACCACAGTGTAGAAGAGGACGCTGGTCACCACAGTCTGGTAAAACATCCACAGCAGTTTGCTGCAGATGTTGAAAGACCGCAATCTCTCTGGAAGTACAACCTGCTTTATGTCTTCCTGTACAGGTGGCTGGTGTGTGTTGTCCAGTCCAGTTTATTATCCAGCCACAGCCCGAGGTATTTGTATGACTGCACAGCCTCCACCTCTGCTCCCTCTAGCAGGACTGGTGGAGATCTTGGTCTGGACCTCCCAAAATCAATGACCACTCCTTCGTCTTAGAGATGTTCAGCTGTAGGCAGTTAGTTTGACACCAGAGAGCAAAGTCCCCCACCAGACTCCGATACTCTTCCTCTCTGTCACCCCTGATACATCCAACGATGGCTGTGTCATCGTCGTACTTCTGTATGTGACACAGCTCAGAGTTGTAACAGAAGTCCGAGGTGTACAGGGTGAAGAGAAGAGGGGCCAGCACTGTGCCCTGGGGGGCTCCAGTGCTGCTGACCACAGTGTCAGACGTGGTGTCCTTCTGACGTATTTGAATTTGAATTGAACTTGAATAACTCCATTATAAAACTGAATTTGTATCACATAATTTGAATTTGTATGGTTTAATTTGAATCATTGCATTGAAAAACTGAATCTGAATATTATGATTTGAAATTGAATTTATTAGTTTGGAAAATTCAACTCTATAGATTCACAGTTTCACATTCAGGTCTCAAAATTCAGATTAATTTCCTGCAATTCAATTTAAATTAACTGTGACTGACATCCGGGTAGTTGAGGAAGAGCAATCGAGCGCAGATAACTGGGACTCCTCTTCGGCCAATCAGCACTTACGTTTTCACCTATGTAATTTACCTTGACGCTGACTGGTTGCTGGCTGGTTGCCACCCGCCACGAAACAGAGGAAGAAGTGGAGATGGGGTGACCATTAGGCTGTTAATTAAGTGGATGGCTCTTGAGTGCATCTCATGTGGATTTCCAACAGTTCAACACTATCCAAACTATTTCCTGTCCAAGGGTCATCTACTAGGTCGTGAAGTAACAGGAAATGAAGTCTGAAAAGACAAAGTGGTTCAAAATGAAAGTTAGATGGTTAGAAATCTCTATCAATGTCTCCCTGCAACTACAGGAATTTACAATAAACCCACTTCAACTTATTTCATAAGTTCAACTGCACTGGACCCACACAAAGGAAGTGGAAATTGCATCATTAGGTGAAAAACAATACAAAAGGATCTACCATGTTAAATCAAGTTTATTTAACATTTAATTTATTTTCATTAGATGTATGTATTAGGAATCGAGGAAAATATCAACACTTAAAAAGAAAATAAAACACTTATAACAAGTTTTTATATAAATCACACGAAAGACAAAGAAAATATGATATGTTTTACCTATTTCGGCCATAAGCGGTCCTATTTACCGTACATCATTTCACGTGGTTTGCTGCTTTTATTGTCTCTCTTGTCTCTAACTTTGTTAGCGGTCTCCAGCGGTCTCCGAATTTATTATATAGCCTGGTTGGCACCATGGGCAAACAAAAAATGGGAGTTGCCCCTCCGTGAAACAGCAAGCGGGGCTGTTCAACACGAAGGTGCTGATGTGATGCGATTCTGACTGTGTACCAGGGAAAGCCAAGGAAGAATGTCTGCATCCTGAGCACCTGCACACAGGTGTGGGCACCTTTAGTGGGGCGAAGACAAGTCCAGAGTCTGTGAGGTAGTCTACTTTAACAACACCAAGTACGGCAAGATGTCCCAGACCAGATGGCGAGGGCGTACTTTGTCAGAGGCGGAATGCGAAGATGGCCAGTGGCGGTCTTCTATAACAGCCTTGACCTGGCTGGAATCAATGCCCGCTTCTTATTCAAGGAGCACCAGCAGCAGGAGAGCCCGGAGGAAAGTCCTGCAGCAGCTGGCAGAGGAGCTGAGGGCAGAATACATGGAGGGGAAAAGGGGCCGCAGCAGTCGGCACAAGGTGGGCAGCAGCGGAACCAACCACCGCAGCAGCAGCAGACACGGACACGGAGGCAGTGCCGGTCCGAAAGAATAGCAAACGGAACAAAACGTCGGACACTTGAAATGCCACAAGCCCATGTGTGGTAATTGCGCGAGGAGAGCGGAGGTAATCTGCGGAGACTGTGACCATTGACTATGTCCTAGATATCTGCGCTCGATTGCTCTTCCTCAACTACGGATATTACAGTAAATTGAAATCGAATTGCAAGAACTGAATTTGGATTTGTGAGAACTGAATGTGAAAATATACAGAATTAAATTTTCCAAACTAATAAATTCAATTTCAAATTATAATATTCAGATTCAGTTTTTCAATGCAATGATTCAAATTAAACAATACAAAACAAATTATGTGATTCAAATTCAGTTTTTTAATGCAATTATTCAAGTTAAGCAATTCAAATTCAGATATTGATATTTCAAATTCAGTTTCTAGTGGTACATATTTCAGCCCATATCAGTCAGTCAAGTTTTTATCTCAGAATCAGAATCAGAATCAGAAACAGATTTATTACAAAGAAGGACTTTACACCAATGAAGAATTTGTCTTGGTGAATAAGGTGCATGCATTAAATAGTCCTTCCAGAAAAGTATGGAGTTTTTTTATGATTGTTGCAGGCAAAAATCCTTGATTATGCGGCACGTTTTCTTAAAAAATGCGATGGAATATGTGGGATATTTATGCAATTTTATGCAATGAAATTGCAAAAATTGCGGGAACTTGCAAAAACAATCATATATAACTAAATATAACTAAATATATAACTCTCATATATAACTAAATAGCATCGGGCTGTATTATGTACACACACACACACACACACACACACACCACAACACGACACAACACAACACAACACAACACACACACAACCGCACCATATACACACACACACACACACACACACACACACACACACACACACACCACAACACAACACACACAACCCCACCATACACATACACACACACACACACACCACAACACACACACAAACACACACACCCAACACATACACACACACACACACACACACACACACACACACAAACAGCATACACACACACAACACAACACAACACAACACAACACAACACAACCAATACACACCACACACAAAGTCCAGTGTAACCTACAGCAAACTGCAGTATAATTACACTACTATTGGCTATCTAACCCTAACGTTAACTTACATCCACACACAACATACTTGGAAATCTCATTCACACTCACACACGCCTCTCTTTGTTTCATTCCATTTTCAATTCGACTATCAACCTTTTCATACTTTTACAAGCTTGAATCTTGTAGGCTACTGACTTTGATTCTTTCAGCCCTAGCACCTGTTTTGGAAGTTGACGCCTTGGTGTAGGTGAGCTGCTTCTTGGCTGCTTCTGCTGCTGCTTTAACCATCCTCAAGTGTTTGGCAGTGGCAAAGTGGTTGTCCAGCGTCGACTTCTGCGTGTGGTCCAAAATAATTTGCCTCCACTTTCATGTAACACACTGGGAAAATGCTTTGCTCGGTCTTTTGCGCTTATTTTTGTTGGCAAATGAGAGTGATTTGCGGACATCATCATGTCTTCTTCGCGGGGTTTGAAGCTTTCCGGTGACGTCACCTTACAACGTTCCCAAGGCAACAGGAGGAAAATGGCTGCTCTAGTGTGAAGTAAACACAATATTTTTCAACTTTCAGCAAAGATATATGTGACTTTTTTACAACGAAAATGTGGGGATTAGGAAATCATGCAAGCCCTGCATATTTTGCGGAAATCTGCTATTTATGCAGTGAAACTGCGGTGTCTTTGAAAAAATGTGCCCCCCGCATAAATGTGTGGGCTTTGGCTGATTATGCGTTGAATTATGTGATGGCATAATAGGGTTTTTCTGAAGGGACTGATTGAAGACAATAAACAATAAACAAACAGTGACTATATACAGTATAAACAATATAAAAAAACAACTCCAATAGATTATCTACAGTAGAACAGAAGACTAGAAGAGAATACAACTTTATTTTAGATTAAAGAAGGCATTTGTTTGTTGCATGTATGAAAACAGGGTTCATAGTAGGGGAGGGTGGGGTAAAGTGAGACATTTTTTACATTTGCTCCCCTCTAAGTGAGCTAAAACGATATATGAGTAAAATTTACACATTTCCTATTACAGTTTTTCTCAATTGTTTACACACAAAAATTGGTACTTGAGACACAATGACCACAACATGTAACTCATGCACCAACCCCCTGAACCAATTCTGCTAAACTACAAGCACAATTCCTGCTTTACACTCAAATTGCAGTTCTAAAACACACTTTTTTCAAAACACTACACACAATTCTCTGCATTTGGCACAATTTTCATGAAGAAAATCTCTTGCTTTCACAAAGAACACTTTGTCATTCAAAATTCTAAAGTGAATTGCCCTACTATGCACACTGACTCATCAAATGGGCAAACACCTAGACACCCTACACAACACACTCATTCCACCAGACCAGCTCAGGTACGTTGTCATTTGGGACAACGTAAGTTTCCACTGGGCTGCTCTGGTTCGTAACTGGTTCACTGCCCACCCACGCTTTATAGTTGTTTATCTCCCTCCATATTCTCCATTCCTCAATCCCATTGAGAATTATTTTTCTGCCTGGAGATGGAAAGTTTATGACCGAAATCCACAAATGCGTATACTCCTTCTCCAAGCTATGGAAGACGCATGTGGATATATACCAGTCAGTGCTTTTCATGGCTGGATTCGCCATGCTAGGTGATGTTTCTCTTGCTGCTTGGCCAGGGAAAAAATGGCGTGTGATGTGGATGAGGTGCTATGGCCAGACCGAAACAGAGGAGAGCATGCTGCACAGTTTTTTTGTTTGTTTGTTAGTTTTTTACTGTAACTGTGTACAGTAAATTATTCTGTTGTTTTGTATGTAGACCGTATATTGTTGTATATGCACTTTGTGTTGGTTGGGATGTACACTGTGTACATTGTGTTTGTGGGAAAAATAAAATACATCTGTTAACGTGTATTTGTGTGTTCTGACTATAAAAACAATATTCTCAAATATTTTACAACACACTTATGTATGTACTGACTGTAGTAAGTGTAACTGAACAAAAAAGGCCTAAGTCATTATGATGAATGAAGAAGAAGTGTTGTCCATTCATCATAGTGTTTTACATTGAGAACATCAGTGTTCAACTGGTTCTTATAAATGTCTATTCATTTGATGGTTTGTGTGTGTCATTTGAAAACAAAATACCATTTTGAGAAGAAATAACATTGTTTTGAATGTTAAGTTTCATTTTGTAGGAGAATTGAGGGGTTTTGCCCATTGTGTGTGTGATTTTTGATTTGTGTGTAGAGTTCTGAGAGCATTAGGCATGCTTTCAGAAAATGTGTGTAAACAATCGAGAAAAACTGTAATTCAGGGTGTTTCCTAGTGATAGAAATTATCAGAATGTATTCAGGACGAAGGGCAGAGAAAATATGATTGTTTTTAAAAAAGTGGTCTTGTGTCTCACTTTACCCCAGCTTAGGGGTAAACTGAGACAGACCAGAGAAATCAAGGGGGTAAAGTGAATTAGCTGGGGGTAAACTGAACCACTTACTTTTTTCACTCTGAAACTACCATAACAACACTTGTTGTAGCAGTTAGAATCTTGACAGCTAGCTTGACAACCACACATTCCAGAACTAATGTCAGACTAGTAATAGAATCATGGTGATTGGTCAATTAAGCACATTTTTTCTGAACACTTGAAAGTAACTCTGAACAAAATCAAATACAACATAATATAATTCAAAATGTTTTAATTAACATTCAAATGACAGATAGAACCGGTCTGGGGGTCAGAACACAGGACCCTTAGAGACTCTCTGGGCATCAGAGCAGAGGAAGGAATCAGAACCAGCTAGAACAGCCTGGGACTCAGAACACAGGACTAAACCCACCTGAATAAGAACATCAGCATACTGTCATACAGTACTCTAAAACTAGGCCTACTCTACATTCCAGCCCTGAAGGTTACAGGGGAAGATGAAGAGTTGCTCTCTCCGTGTGGTTCCTCCAGGCCTTTTAGGTTGAGGCAGTTTCTTCACCACATCACTTTTGGGAACATGTGCCACATCATTTTCCTTTATGGCAAATGTAGATCTCTCCCACTCTTTTGTGTTTCCCTGGATTCTTCTGAGAAATTGTGCAAGTATTTCGTCATCCTCAACTTTCTCAACCATGCCAATGTACGGACGCTCCTGTGTTTGGTTGCAAAGTTAATTATGGCAAAGTCACCCACGGACAGATCTGTGTTTCATGGATCATTTCTCTCATCCTCAGAGCTCTCTTTGTCAGACACATTATCAAGTGGGACATCACTCTCCTCAGAGCTGCTAACTACGATTTTCTTTTTGGTTGCTTTGTTTTTCGGCTTTCCCTTTTCTTTGCTATTTTGCTTTTTCCCTGCCAGTTTCTTTTGTCTTTCTTTATAAGCCTTTTCAGTTGCCTGCTTCTCAGGGGTATCAGTTAGGATGGCTGTCTTCACACGCTTTCGTTTGGCTTTGTGGCAAGATCAGTTGGCCTTAGTTAACCTACAGAATCATGTGATCTCTTGCATACCCTAGCCTACCTGCAGACTGTGCCTTTGTCCAATTGGCAGGGACAGGGATTTTGTTTTTCTCTGCGTATTCAAATGCCAGTTGACGGCACTTAACTGGAGGAAGGCCATGGAACTGTTCAGCTAGTTGTTTTAAGTGTTTGGCAAGCTCTTCCTCCATCTCATCTGTTAATATTCTCATTGCCTCAGCTACTGCACCCCAGGCTACTGATTTTACTTCCCCTTTCTCTTTTTTCTTTATGAATCGTAGGAGGCTTGACTTGTCAATATTTCTCTCCCTTGCAGCTGCTCTGATGGACTTCTTTCCTTCCTTGACCTCAGAGGCTGCACTCTCCATCTCTTCAAGGGGTGTTTTGCCCCAGGTTGTCTTCCTGGTGTATTTCCTTGGCATGATGGCTTTTCTACAATGTTTATGACATTAAAAATAAAACATATGTAATGTAATATTACATTAAAATATGTTTAAGACTAAACTGAAATTGTGCTTCATGGTGGGTGAAAGTGAGACAGTGTCTCACTTTACCCCACAGCATTTGTCTCACTTTACCCCACCACCACCATTTTAGAAAAAACAACCTCTCTTAGCAATTAAGACTTCAGCTAGCATCATCACATGGTTTTATATGTTGGTAGTTCATCAACATGTATGACATAAGTTTTTCTACCTGAATCAATTTGCTTTGGCACAACAGTTGATTAAGTTGACAGCAAGAAAATTTACTTTTACATGCAAAAAATATATTTTTGTGAAAAAAACATGCTTACCACAGCACAATGAGGTCCTTCATGGCCAGTGGGAAATGGGAGGGGCTTGAAAACATAATGGTCACATGACCACAAAAGTGTTCCGTTGCCTAGATACAAGGGGTGTCTCACATTACCCGATGTCTCACATTACCCCGTTCTCCCCTACTTTTTAAGGACAAATCCATTGTAAAACTTTAAATTTTCCCTAATTTTGTTTCAGCTGCAGGACCCTCAACTAGAGGAGCTGGTGTAGATACCAAGCCAGACGGTAGGTATACAGGTAATATGACGTCTCTTCTGTTAATGCTTTGTACTCTGTCAGTCACTGATCAGATCTCAGCTGACACTTGACGTTGATGCAACATTAGAGAAACGTTGTACTCCAATGTTGGATTACCATTGGATTATAATATGGATTTGAAAATTGGGTTTACATTAAAACTTAACGTTGACTGGACGTCAGCCCTGAATGTTAAATAGACATTGGATTTTTTACGTAGGCTTGACGTCAACCTTTACCATTAAATAGACATCAGATTTTGTATGTAGGCTTGACGTCAACCTTTTGCGTTAAATAGACATTGGATTTTAGTTGTACTCCAACATTGAATTACTGCTGAAAGTTTAGTCAACGTCAAACCCTAACGTTGGCCTGACATCAAAATGTAATATTGGGTTGAAATCAGCCTCCAATTTTAAAGGCTAGAAAAAAATTCTAAAAACAAATATCAGTAAGAAACATTTATTAAATGTAAAGAACAAAAAAACTTTATGCAAACATGCATATACAAAATTGGTGTCTCTTTAAATAAATAATAATTAACATTAAAATTGACACATTCAAATGAAAGTAAGAAACAATTCAAATATCAAATAACATTCAAGCAACAACAAAACAAACTTTTCAAACAGCATCCGAACTATCTTAACAGGAGCTTTACTGCTCCTCACTCCCATCATCCACCTTTTTTCTCCCGCCCTTTTGCCTATCCGGGGCAAATTTGAGATGCTCACCGATCACCTCCCGAATGTTGATCCCCGAGTCGGGTGTGCTCCTCTGGACACTATCTGTAAGATATGAAATAAGATTCGCTGTAGAAAGCAGTGAAAATATTCAGCTGCAGATGCTCTAAACGCTGGAGCTTGCTGGTGAAGCCAAACCTCCATTACTGGCAAACAGTCATCTCGTGCAGGCACGCCGGTTCCGGTATCAACTTAAAAGTCAATACAGGAATATTCTTTTGCTCCAAGGAAGATATCCACCATGTCTCATCTCAATCCGTTGAGTGGTTGACACAGTGTTATAGACACAGAGTGACAGACAGAGATTTGGAACACCATGTTAACTTGTTTGGGGATAACTCACCAGAACAGATTCCATAAGGGCTACCTCTTTGGTTTCCAGCCATCTTTGCCTCATGCGCACACAAGTTTCTTCTTCTTCTCATGTGCTTAATGTGTTTACTACCTATTTCAGGGAGCATTATCGCCACCTACAGAGCCGGATGTAGGACGAGAGATAAGCCAGTGAAGAGAGTGTGTGTGCAGACCCAGGAGGGTGGCAGTTACAGTTCAAAATAAAAAATAAAAAAATAATTACATAAAATTACTACTTTACTACTCTACTACTTCCTTCACCTCTACTCTAGATTTTCTGAATTAAACTTCAGTGCTCTCCTCTCCTCCCATATGTACTCCATTATCACATGTTGCACAGATTCAGTTTCCCCACACTATTCACATTTCCCATCTGCATCTGAATAAGGTGGATAAGTGTCAGCCTGTATTGGAACTCCCAATATTTGCCATTGTTCTCACCTTTATCTTCTTTGAGTATTTTTTTAAATCAATGAAAATTTTCAGAAATCTGATATATTTCATTTCCACCATATCTTGTGTAACCTACTTGCACTCCTGGTACGGACTTTTACAGTCTGTAGTACTTATTCTAAACTGCATATAGTAATTTATAGGCTATTACCTTTTAATATAGGCTATTTTATGACCATTGTAACTGCTACAATACAAGAGGTGTTCCCTTTTTTTTTTGTTGTAGCCACTTGTTGCAATGACAATAAAGCTTCTTATATCACTGTTTAAAAAAATTCTATGAGAGATGTATGGATGGTTTGTATGGCAATGACATAAAAGCAAAGAGCAATTTTCAATTTCATCAACAACTCTTGAAGAAAAATCAAGGTAAATATAGCCTACTGTCTGAATTCTACGTAGCTTTTAGGTTGACTAGACGTTGGATAAACAACTGAATGTCAGAATTCTACATATATTTTACGTAAAATGGTGAGGTTGACTAGCACTAGACGTTGGATATTGGTTGCTTGCCAACATAACTTAAATCCAACTGAATAACAACGTCAGCTTGGAGTTAGATTTTGACGTTGTTTGTATGTTGTTAATATAATGTTGAAAAAACGTTGGGCTTTGGTCAAAAGACCTACAACTGAATGTCAGAATTCTACGTATATTTTACATAAACTGGTGAGGTTGACTAGACGTTGGATGTTGGTTGCTTGCCAACATAACTTAAAATCAATTAAATAACAACGACGTCAGCTTGACGTTGTAATTTTATGTTGAAATTACGCCAGCTTTATCTCAATGTTATCTCAACATTCACTTTTAGTTGGTTAATGTTGCAGCCCATATCCAACCAAGGACCAACGTTAATACAATGTCCTGTGTCAGCTGGGATTGTCTAGAAACCTAGAATCTGACGACAAACTTCAGCTTGAACTTGAGTTTGTTCAAAAAAAGAGTTCAGGTTCATGAAAGTAACAGTGGCTGCTAATAAATGATGCATAGTGTTATTTAATTTGAATGAAGAGTTTGACTTTTTAGGAAATATGTTGGATTTATTTCTCACCTAGAGGTGTACTAGAAGACCGACACCACTTGGATGTCTTTCTTAATGTGTCTGTTATGTTTGTGTAAGTTAAGTATGTTTGTGCGTCAATTTCCATTCATGACAAATTTCAGACATTACATTTTGTGTGTGTTTGTGTGTCCGTGTCCAGGCTTGTGTGTATAATGTTTACAAATAATAGATGTTATAGCAATTCATCATGCATTTTTGTAAGTTTGGGAACTCCTGCTCTACATCACTGTAGTATAATTCGTGTTTAACAACACTCAGGAAAATTGATTTAATGAATGCAACACAGACATAATGAGACTAAATCATGTTTACAAAATGTTTTTTAAATTGCCATTTTTTAATATTTGATGATCTTCTAAACTATCTATCTAGAAGTTAGATAGCCTCTTGAAATTAAACGTGTATATTAAGTGACTTCATGTTCTCTTTAAATCCAATCAGTCATTGTAGACTAATATTTACCTTCTTCTTTACTCAGATGAACACTTTGTGGATAAACATCAATCTGATCTTATTAAGAGAGTGAGCAACATTCAACCCATTTTGGATGAGCTCCTCCGCCAAAATGTTATCCAACAAGAGAGTTATGATAAGATCAAAACTCTGCCCACTGCTGGGGAGAAGATAAGGGAGCTCATCAGTGGGCCACTGAAATCCAGTGGAGTTCAAGGAAAAGATATCTTCTATGAAATCCTGATTGAAAATGAGCCACGACTGATACAAGACCTCAAGAGAATGGATGCTGAAGTGAGTAAATCTTGGTTACATAAATCATTATAATGGCAGTGTGGATAGCTTAGGCTGTGTCTCTCATATAATCACTGTTTTATGGGCTCAAATGGTGAATTCAACTGAAGATAACATTTTAAGTGAATATGATGTAAATTTTATAAAACGGAACATACATATTGTATATTGTTTCAGCATCGACATCACAATGTGTGCAAAAGTCACATTGCAGGACATGTCATGTCAGTGTATTAACTCAGACACTTCCTGCTCAAGCTTTTTTGTGGATTGATACTTAAGAAAACTCACATTTTCCACAAACTAACCTACAAAAGAAGTCTGCCTGATAGGGCATCATTTACTCTGATTGAAGGGTTCTTGGATCCGCAGAGTTTGTTGCTTGTAATTCACATGTGGGCTTCAAGTCGGCATTGATTTTTGGTCAGTGGAGGAGAGATACAGCAGGTTTCCTCTGCATCAGATTGTGTTGTAAAGTTGTGTCATTAGCCCTTTTAGATAGAAAAGGCGGCACATTTGCTCCAAGGTAATGGCAATGTGCCACCCTGTCTTTCTAAAAGGAGGCGTAATATTCCTCCTTTTCCATAAGCCACCACTGGCGTAGGCATAACTTGTGACGTGAAGCACGAAGTTGGGCAGTGAACAGTGACCACAAATTTGTCTTCAAAATAAGATCTTTACATTGCACCCCATTGGAGTTCAGAACTGGGTTCTTAGCGGGGTGCTTTTAATTTGAAACTAGCAACCGTTCCTAGCTTGCCGCTACAACAACAAGCGGACACAACCAAACAGCTACAGAGCCAGAGGAGACTCTAGTATCTCCTGGTTCTCAGCGGCCGTCCAGATCATCTGTTTGTTTTTAACTAAAAATTTGCCGCCCTCTGTCTGAAACTGTGGACCTAGCTGCCAAAAGGACAGGCAAATTGGCGGCTTGCTGTCCTGTATAAAAACAGCTATTGTAGGCAGACTCATGAACTGGGTTTGCCTTAAAGGAAAAGGACTAAATTTTGTAAAGTTTAAGGTCTTACTTTAAAAGCGAGGACTACTCTGTGTTTGAAGTTTCAGTATTTATCAGAGGAAAGTAGAATGACTTGTGGTGCTCTGCAAGGATCAATCCTTGGATCTGTTTAACTGACAATGTGACATCATATAAAAACAATATTACTACATATTGTCTGGAACTCCCTTCATGTGATGTTTTAATAATATTGGAGAGCGTTGTCTAACACTTGAGTCCAAAATCTCCATACATTTTACACCTTCCTTTCATTTTAATGTATTTAGTGACGTCATAATGAAATATGAAAAGCCAATGTCAGTAAGTTTCCAGTCATGGTAGTAGAACACACAAACACATCCTGTACTCCATTTACTGATATAATGTTATGTCCTTTTCCTTTTCCAGGTAGAAAAAGTGTCCACTAAGAAGAGGCTTTGTGAAACATTGAATGATTTGAGTTCTGAGGAGCTTGAAAAATTCAAGTCACTCATTGAACTGGAGAAAGGTTTCCCAGTCTTCTCAATTCGCAAACTGAAAATGACAAACACCAGAGACATTGTGGAGCTGATGGTGGACACATACAGTCGACAGTATTTAGGGTTGACCAAACATGTTTTAAAGTTGATGAACAGGACTGATCTGGTGCAGAGATTGATAGACACCAGCACAAGAACCAAAGGTAAATGACAGAAATATGTGAAAAACATCAAACTGTCACACACTTACATGCAGCTCATATGTTTTATATTGTTTTATATTGTATTTTATACCATGGTCTGGGGGAATACTTGATTCTGATTGGCTGCAGGGTGTCCATTAATCCCTGATATATGGACACCTACTAAGTAGTTCCAGTCAAATTGTCTGTCACCGCTCTAAATCAATGCGCTAACTGGCGTAAAAAAAATCAGAATATTTTATTTCCAACACTGAGTGCAGTCCGTCAGTCCTTGAGTGCCTTATCCTCTGAACACCACAGGGAGGCGACTGTAACACACAAGCTGCAGAAAGTACACTTCCCCTCTAAACTTACTGATAAGCGAATAATCTCACATCCCGTTCGCTGTTCAGCTCTCTACTTCAGGCTGCGGCCAGGATAACGTTGCGCACGACCGATCATTTGTTCGTGAAAATCTTGATATTGATTTGGGGACAATGACATGACTGGTTAGCTAGCTAGTCTTGTTGTTAAACATACAGTCAAATTATATTTACTGTTTGTCAACCGTACGCAATGTTACTGACTTTGAATCTTGCTAGCATAGCGTTAGCTTTACGGTTCATTGCCGAGCGGACTAGAATATCTCCCGTTGCCAAGTTGTATCTATGGTCCGTCCTATTTACTGGAGGAGTGAACAACATTTCCGTTGCATTAGAACCTTACGGGAGGGTAATGATTGTTCCAGGTATTAGTCACACCCTCAGGCGTTACCATGGAAGCTTAGTTATGGCTTGTAAAAAACTTTATATTTTGATTGTAAAACGCATGAAAATATAAATTAATGGTCCTAATTTCTTTTCTTTGGCAAGTGACCATGGTATAAGCGGGATAATGCCCTTCGAGGTGTCCATAATCAGGAATTGATGGACTTCCCGGAGGCAACAGTCCGACGCGCGTTCTTAGGCCTCCACGTCGTCCATTAATTCCTGATTATGGACACCTCGTTGGGCATTATCCCTTACATATACAGATACAGGAACATTTGGAAAATGGGGTAATATTTATTAAAATAGATTATATATCAAAGTTTGTATTTAATATTTAATAGAATAGAATAGAATTACTTTATTGATCCCAGACTGGGAAATTATTTTGTCACAGCAGCAGTGGGTCCACAAAAAAAGAAAGAAAAAGAAACTGTACAATAACATAAATAGAAAGCAAGATATATATAATGTATATACACAGTGCAAGCTATACTATAAACAATAATATTCTGTACAGCTATGCAAGGAATAAACCGTTCCAAAGAATTTGCAGTAACAGAACCAATAAAAACTTATGAATGTGCAATAACAGAACCAAAATGTACATATGAGTGTGCAATAATAGAACCACAGGCAATATAAATATATAAATAGACTTAAAAGAACCTAGAATGTGCAGATGTTAACATGATAAAAACGGTGTAAGAGCAGTAGAGAGATCAGAGATCTCTTTGTCAGACTGAGGTGAGAGAGTTGTTGTATGAAGCGATGGCTTGTGGCAGGAAAGATTTCCTGTATCTGTTGTTACGACAGCGAAGCTGAAGCAGCCTTTTGGAGAAGGTGCTCTGCTGTCTGACCAGTGTGAGGTGGAAAGGGTGGAGAGGATTATCCAAGATGGATAACAGTTTTTTCAGTGTCCTCCACTCCACCACAGCCTCCAGAGTGTCCTGTTTGCAGCCAGTCACAGAGCCAGCCTTCCTAATGAGTTTATTGAGTCTATTGGTGTTGCTGGCTCCGATGCTGCTTCCCCAACAAAGCACAGCAAAGAAAAGTACACTAGCCACCACATACTGATAAAAGATCTCCAAAATCTTGCTGCACACGTTGAAGGATCTGAGCTTCCTCAGGAAGTATAGTCTGCTCATCCCCTTCTTGTAAACAGCTTCAGTGTTAGATCTCCAGTCCAGTCGGTGGTTGATGGTAACACCCAGGTACTTGTAATCCTTCACCGCCTCCACATCCTTTCCCAGAATGCGCAGAGGTTGGGAAGCCGACTTCCGCCTCTTCCTGAAATCTATCACCATCTCTCTGGTCTTGCTGATGTTCAGCCGCAGGTGATTCTGTCCAGTCCACTCCACAAAGCTGTCCACCAGTGCCCCGTACTCCCCCTTCCTGTCCCTCACTTATACACCCAACAACAGCCGAGTCGTCAGAAAACTTCTGCAGGTAACACAACCCGGTGTTGTACTGAAAGTCAGTGGTGTATAAGGTGAACAGGAAAGGAGACAGTACAGTCCCCTGTGGAGCTCCTGTATCACTAACTACCACATCAGACAGAACACTGCCTATATGGACAAACTGTGGCCTGCTGGTCAGGGAGTCAGTAATCCAGGAGACAATGGAAGTGTTGACACCCATCACCCGCAGCTTGTCACCCAGTAGCATTGGCTGAATGGTGTTAAAAGCACTGGAGAAATCAAAGAATGTGATTCTCACAGTGCTGCCACCACCATCCAGGTGCGAGTGGGCTCGTTGCAGCAGGTAGATGACAGCGTCATCAACTCCCAAGTGGGGCTGGTAAGCAAATTGGGTCTAGCAGGGCTCTCACCTGTGGCCTCAGGTAGGCCAAGACCAGTCTCTCCAGCACCCTCATCACTTAAAGGCCCCCACACACTGCCCAGACTCAAACCAACAGCCAACTGCCTTTTTCCGACCACTACGTTGCCTCTTGTCTGACCCATTCGGCAGAAAAGTTGCATTGAACACACCGCTTCGACCTGCTGCCAGCTCCACAGTAGCGTGTTCGTTCTGCGCTTGCACGAGATGCAATAAGCAGGTGGCTCTAGTGTATAAAAAAGACGCTGGACTAGAGGTTTATGCACGCAACTCTCTTTACTTTCAATCAAAATGAAACTTAACTATTTCAGACAAAAACAGCTGCATACTAAACATGCAGCAAGGCATTACCAAACGAACACAGATTAATTCGTCCTGAACGGACTTAACAGTTAGTCTCGTGCTAGTACTCCAAAACGGAATGACGGAACGGAGTGCATAGAAAAACAAAGCGCACACTGTATTCCGCCCCTCCCACACACTGTGCTGATTCGCTAGCACATCGCCAATCAGAGAATCCAATGGCTCAGACAGCCGACAGCCAACCTTCTTGGACTTTGCATGTTGAATCGGAGCAGACAACTTCAGTGCAGCTCCGAAAGCTTCCAACACAGCTGAACACACTGAACAGACGTGTTCCCGGCCTCGTCCGAGTCTCCCCAAACGCTTCAGACGTCCAACGGTTGGGCTGGTGTGTTCCTGCCTTAAGATGTGAGGGCCACTGTTCGGTAGTCATTGTGGCCTGATGGTGTCGATTTCTTCGGCACAGGAACCAGGCAGGACGTCTTCCAAAGCACCGGTATTCTCTCCTGACCCAGGCTCATGTTGTAGAGATGTTAAAGGACAGGAGACAGCTGGCTGGCACGTCTTCAGGATCCTGGGGCTGATACCGTCAGGGCCTGAAGCCTTCCGCTGGTGTAGTCTCTCCAGCTGTCTCCTAACGTGGCCTGTAGTCACAAGCCCTTTTTACACAGCGTCTCCGCATTATGTCTGGAGAGATGGTTCACCAATTCTCCGGCGATGGTGATTCACAAAGAGCGAAGGATCTCTGCCGTACGGCTGTGTAATTCACACAGAAAGCCGGCGCTGCGGCTCCTAAAGAGGCGTGACGGTACACGTCATGTTGATGACATTGGTGTTTCCCAGGTGTCTCCCCTGTCGATCTAAACCCACGGACAGTTTATAATCATATGGATGCTGTTATAATATGTTGTGATTGAGATTCTGACCCACCAAACATCCTGGAAAGTGAGGAAGTTACGTTTTTCGAGCTAAATTACATAATTACGTAATCGCCATCAGTAAACAGGATGCTGTCTGACTCTCTCACTCACGGGGACGGAGGCTGTTTTCTGGGGGAAAGTTCCCTGAAGTCTCAGTCCGGAGGGCTGATGATTTGGTGATTTGTTTTCATCACAAACACTCAGTGAGTTAAAGTTTTTTGCCGGTGACGCTGTTTTTCAGGCAGAAATGTGACGAAGAGTCGGTAGGACAGGCGGGAGGACAGACAGGAGGACGGACGCTCTTCCACATACAGCTGTGGTAGTTGTTTTCCTCATAAAAGTTGCCAACGACAGTTACAGTTACAACGTTACTTTTGTTTGGTCCTGTAACGTTGCTTTGTGGGACATTTCTCTGTATTTAGTTGAGTGAAGGACCTGTGCAGTTATCAGGCTAGTCAGACCGACACGCCCCCACTTCGCGCCTCCGGCTTATCCGTTCACACTGGGGCGGTTCACCAATAATGCGGCCCTGATACTACCTCCAGAGGCGGATCAGCGCCAGGGCGAAATTTCCCCCCTCTCCGCATCTGAAACTTTCACACAGAGGAGGGTGAGGAGAATTGGCGCAGGATCCTCACATGCAAACGGCAGTGTGACTGGGGCTACAGTCATGCGGGGGAGGGTGCTGGTGTCTTCAGTGGAGGAGGAGGAGGAGGAGGGGTGCTGCACAGGATTACCTGTAAATTACCTCTAATTACCTGTAAATATAACTAGTATGCTACTGTTAAGTGTGACTTTGGGACAAAAAGCCTGTATTTTACATGTTCATAATTCTGGTGTTAAATCAATTACTAAAACTTATTCTTCAATTTCTTCTCTCCTCAGAAAAGCATTGGCCTTCACTGATGCAGAGAGTGAGTATGTCACATTACTCTGACTTCACACAGTGCAGCTTTTATCCAGTGGATGAAGATCGAAAATCATTTTCATCTTGAACATTACAATTGCTGATGAAAACAAAATTCATCTCAAACAGTTTTCTCAAAGAACTGAAGCTGATCAGGCTGCATGATGTGCACATGAGGTCTGAAGCCAGAATCTTATTAAAAAAGACTGTTAAGAATATCTGTTATATCTATTCTACATGATGCAATTGATGTAATAAAAGCCACTTTGTTATTAAATCAGGAGCCTCACATAGTTTTTGTAACACAGACCGTAAAAGAGTTTCACCCAGGCAGTAAAATAAATTCAAAAGAACAAAAAAAATGCTCTCTCGCAACATTCACATTTCTAAAACAAGACATTGATGAGATTAGAAAAGAAAAATCTGTAATCCTCCTTGCTGTGAAACTGTACTTTTATCTCATGAACATTTTCTCTGAATTTATCAGGTGGAAACGTTGGAGTTTGTCATAGAGCTGCTTTTGGAAACACTGAAAGATTTGAGTAAAGCAGAACTCAAGATGTTCAAGAGCACCCTGTCCGTCAAATCGATGCAGCAAAAAGCAAAATACATTCCATTTGACCTGCTGGATAAAGCAGACATGCAGGGCACAGTGTGTTTAATGGTGCAGTACTGTGGCCAACAGTCTGTGGAAATGACCAAAGACATTTTAAAGAAGATGAAAAGGACTGATCTGGTGCAGAGGTTGTCAGACAGCAGCTCAAGACCCAAAAGTAAGACAATAAAGATAAGACATGTTTATAATATATGTCCTCTTCTCTTTAGATTTTGAATAAAATTCTGTATTGTAAAGAAATTAAACAAAATATATTTTATGACCAATTATTATTATTTTGGGGGCTTTTTATTGCTTTATTGATGGGACAGCTTCAGAGATGACAGGAAACAGGATGAGAGAGAGGAGGGCTGACATGCAGCAAAGAGCCTTAGGTTGGACTCGAAGTGCAGCGAGGAGCTCTGCACATGGGCTGCCCGCACTACCAACAAGCTAACCCAGAGGAAAATTTTACTGCTCAAAGCTTGCTCCTTTAGGACTATGGAGCCGTAAAGGAGCGCAATGAGTGTTCTCATTTCAGTCTCGTTGTAGTCTTTTTTGGTCTTAAACATTTCTCATTTGTTTCTCCTAAAATTCCTTAGGAGCAATAGGTGAGACTTGAGACTTTATCACTTAAACCTTGCTCCATTCCAGCGCTGGGGAGACATTCTGAAACTTCATTGAGAGCTTGATGAGATCTCCTTTGAAACTTACAGGGAGCCCAAGTTGAGATTTTCTGCACCTGTTTCTCAGGAGAAACAATTGAGAAACAGGAGAAATAAGCCACAGCCTCACGTTGCTCTCACATAGATCTCATAGTTGTCTAGGAGAAATGAATGAGACACTACTGAGATCTCTTTTCCAATTTCCGTTTCCTCTGGGAATGGGCACCACTATGTCCAGTTATTATTAGAATTATATCAGGAGAGGGAGAAAAATATCTGAAAAGTTAGATGTAAGTTTTGATGAGCTTTGAGTTAAATTTTATGTTGAGTGTGTTGTTTTGAAATCTTTTCTACAAAGCAGTCATGCCCGATAATTGAGAATATTAATTTTTAAAATTCCTTTTATTCTTTTGTTCTCCTCAGAACAACTCTCTGTGGATGAGCACCAGTCGTCACTGAGCAAAAAAGTGAGTGATATCATATCTGAACATCCAGAGTACAGTTTCTATTCAGTGAGTTTCAGGTTTAAAATTAACTCAACATTAATGATGATTATTAAACCAAACATGAATTACATTTGCTGTTTCTCACAGAACTGAAGCTGAGATTATATTGAGCTATTATTTCTTTTATATCTTCTCATGAAAATAAAATACAGTTTGTAAAAAGAACAAAAAAAACAGGTATATGTGATCAACTGAAAAATGTAACCACTGTATTATTACTTTTTTTTATATGGCTGATGCTCTCTTGCCACATCCACATTTCTAAAACACAGACATTGATGAGATTAGAAAAGAAAAAACTTTAATCATCCATGATGAGAAACTGTACTTTTATCTCATGAACACTTTCTTTGAATTTATCAGGTGGAAACGATGGAGTCTGTTATAGAGCTGCTTTTGGAAACACTGAAAGATTTGAGCGAAGCAGAGCTCGAGAGGTTCAAGAGCACCTTGTGTCAAGTTTACCAACAGGGACATTCATCTGTCCAATCAATACGGCAGAATGCAAAACAGATCCCATTGAACCTGCTGGATAAAGCAGACATGCAGGACACAGTGTGTTTAATGGTGCAGTACTGTGGCCAGCAGTCTGTGGAGATGACCAAAGAGAGTTTAAAGAAGATGAAAAGGACTGATCTGGTGCAGAGGTTGCCAGACAGCAGCTCAAGACCCAAAAGTAAGACAATAAAGACGAGACATGTTCATAATTTATGTCCTCTTCTCTTTACATTTTGAATTAAATAATCTATATTGTAGAGAAAATAAACAAAAATATATTTTAAGACTAATAGTTATCAAAAATGATTTGGGAGGGAGAGAAAAATATCTGAGAAAAGTTATATGTAACTTTTGATGAGCTTTGAGTTTAATTTTATGTGCTTTGTATTGAAATCTTTTTTACAAAGCAGTCATGCCTGATGTATAATTAACAGCAATATTTTTTTTAGACTCCTTTTATTCTTCCTTTCTCCTCAGAAAAACTCCAGTCTACACAGATCAACAAAGTGAGTAATATCATGTCTGACCATGCAGAGTACAGTTTTTATTCAGTAAGATTCAGGTTTCAAATTAACTCAACATTAGTGATGATTATTAAATCAAGCATTAATTACATTTGATGTTTGTCACAGAACTGAGGCTGAGATGATACTGAGATCAGTAATGTTAAAATCATGAAGTTTTGAAGTTACTCAAAGAATTAAACAAAATGCAAAACATGAAACTTAAAAATGTCTTCATCAAGTTTAGACCTGTTTCTACAGTCACTTCAACATCTAATGTTGAGATCAGGTGGCTCATTTCAGTTTTTGACAGCACAGTGAACAAATTGCAGCCTTGAAAGGTATTAAAGATATTGAAAGGTAGCAGGACATAGGGTCATCTTCTGAGATAACAGATAATTACCAAATATATCAGTAGTTTAGGTGATCTAGTAGGAAGAAATAACGTTTTCTCTATGAACATGTACATTTACCAGGCTGCGACGATGGGGGCTGTTAAAGAGCTGCTTTTGGAAACACTCAGTGATCTGAGTTATGAGGAGCAAAATAACTTCACATGGTTTCTGCAGTTAACATTCTTCCAGAGGAGCGTTCCACAGATTCACTGGAGCAGACTGCCGGAGGAAGACATGACAGAGTCCCTGGTGGATGCAATGGTGGAGAAACACGGTCAAAAGTCTTTGGAGATGATCAGGGAGGTTTTAATGGACATGAACCGGACTGATCTGGTGCAGAGACTGTCAGAGACCAGCTCAGGAATCAAAGGTAAGATAGGAGGACAACTGTCACATTAATTCATAATAACAAATACACACTGTTAGAAAATCTTTTGATCTCTGGTACAAAATATCAGATGAAGTTTATAATATAAATCAATGCATCAGCGCCGTATAGACCTGCCATGACAGCAACAATACCAGAGAGTTGAATCACCACCTGTCAAACACAGTCGCAACAAAAACTGAAACTAATAATAATAATTAAAGCTGCTACCACTAGAAAAACAGTAGGGACCTCAAAGGTCGGTGACCTCCTCGGGCCCTAAATATGAAATTAGACAGAGACTCTCAAATTTAAAGTAAAATCTGAATGAATCTGAATCTTTGGTCCTTTTTTCTGTAAGTGTTTTCAAAGGACTCAACAACTTTTTATTGAACATACTCTTCTTTATTGGGCCACATCTTCTTGTTTTTGGTCCATTGAGTTCATTATTACCAGTCTTGTATTGTTAATGGCCCTAATAACTATATGGCTAATGTTGTCCACATAATTACACTCCACTGTGGAGAGAGATAGTCTGTATAAGTTAATTAATTTCAGTGTTTTCTCACTGATTCCCTCTGTGATCTCTGTGATCATGACTTCCTCCTGCCTTCAGTTCACACACCTGAAACTGAAACATTACAGGCTTTTTATTCTCAGGTCTCAGTATTATACTCAGGACAAGTACACATAAAGGTTACACAAAGAGTATTTATTAATGTAATAACAGTTGTCATTAACTGTGTTGCAGCTGCTGCAGGATCATCAGGTGAAGTGTTTGGTGTGAATACCAAAGAGAAAGGTAGGTGACCTATATAAATGTATGAAATGAGTCCTATAATTATTTTAATTTAAATAAACATTTAATACAGTTTAATAGTAAATAATAAAGTGTTTATCAGGAGAAACTTGATATTGATTTTTTATGATGTTACTATTAAGTAGAGTTTCTGGGCATTTTACAATAAATCTTTAATAATTAATTCTTATAGTCTGACATTGTCCAATTATGTTGTTAAATGAACAAAATAGAGTTTTTTTTATGTTTCCTCTCTCCTCAGAGAAACACTCTGTGAGAGAAGATTGGCCTGCACTGATCCAGAAAGTGAGTGATGTCACATCTGTCTGACTTTAAACTGAAGCTAAGATAATTAATCTGTTAGCTGATCAACATTTTGATGATAAATAAATCAATTGAGTAATTATTTTAAATAAAACAAACACTCTCTGGTTCCAGCATTTTTAAGGATCTTCTCCTTCTTTTTTTTTTGTATCATTGTAAACTGAATATCTCTTTCATATCTCAAGGAAATGTGAAGGCGTCACCTTGAAATTGTGATATCTACTTTTAACAACATTTATTTATGTCATTATTTTAGCATACTTTTTGTGATAATGGTTATTTGCAGTGCTACTTCAAACAAAACAGTTTGCATGTAATAGAAGTAGAATAAAATTAATCTTGAATGATGCTTCATTCAGTTTGTTCTCATGTTCACATTAGGAAACTAATGTCATGACCCTGTAAACAGAAATAAAATAACTGTAAAAGAAGATTAAAGTCAATACAATTGATTTTACGAGGAAAAAAGAGCTGTATACACGTAATAAAAACAGGTTTATGTGATCAATTGAAATAAAAATCACCTTGTGCTGATGTACTCTTACCATATCCACATTTCTTAAACACATAGATAGATGAGATGTAAACAGAAACATTTGTCATCATCCTTGCTGAGAAATCACACTTTAATCTCATGATGAATCTCTTTTTCTCTGAATTTAACAGGTGGAATCGATGGAGTCTGTTATAGAGCTGCTTTTGGAAACTCTGAAAGATTTGAGTGACACAGACCTCAAGGAGTTTATCGGTGCCCTGTTGAGTCAACCTGAGTTCCACAGACACGTTTTAAGCATCCCATTGAACCTGCTACAGACAGCGCACGTGCAGGACACAGTGTTTTTAATGGTACAAATCTGCGGCCAAAAGTGTGTGAAGAAGACAGAGGATATTTTAAAGACGATGAAGAGGACTGATCTGGTGCCGAGGTTGTCAGACAGAAGCTCAGGATTCAAAAGTAAGACAATGAAGATACAAGCTTGTTAAAATCATATAACTGCTCTATAACACATCAGCTGTGTACAGAATATATTACGAATAAGAGAGTGGGTAGAAACGATAATTTATATGTCACTGTTGAGGAGGTTTAACTGTTTTTTTTTCATGAGGCAATATTTCCTGATCATTTTAATTTAAAGCTGTTAGACCAGTCATCAGTTATGAGTGACTTTCTACCTCTTCTCTCCTCAGAGAAAAACTCTGCAGATGAACACCACTCTGCACTGATCCACAAAGTGAGTAATGTCACATCTGATTTCATACAACACAGCTCTTCTTCAATAGATGTGAAAAATTATCGTCATATTTAACTATATTTCAAATAATAATGCAACCCAAATGCAAGATTTACTTATTTGTATGTTAATTTATCACAGAGGTGAAGCTGCATTCAGGCCAAGCTCTTTAGCAGTAATCTAATAATAATGATAATACACTGCCTGGCTAAAAAACAGTTACCACCTGGATTTAACTAAGTAAATAGGTAATATCAGAAGATATATCCCGTGGTAATGGAAAAGATGTTACTCTGTTTAAGAAGGATCAAATTATTAGCCTGCAAAAATTAGGTCAGCTGACTACCTGAATATACTGAATGACCAGGTGTTTCCATCAATGGATTTTTTCTTTCCCTGATGGCACCGGCATATTTCAAGATGACAATGCCACAATTTATCGGGCTCAAATTGTGAGAGTGGTTCAGGGAGCATGACACATCATTTTATCACATGGATTGGCCTCCACAGAGTCCAGATCTCAACCCCATTGAGAATCTTTTTTACGCAGCAGCCCGACTCTCCCGTCATCAATACAAGACTGTGCTGAAAAATTAATTCAGCTCTAGACAAAAATGAATGTTGTGACATTGCACAAGCTTATCAAAACGATGCCATGGTTAATGTGGGCTGTAATCAAAGCTAAAGGCGGTCCATAGAAATATTAGAGTAGAAATATTAGAGTTTGTGACTTTTTTTTGGCTTCACTAATATTCACTGTAAGTGTCACCAAAATCACCTAACCCTACTTAAAAAAAAAAAAATTCTAATGTAATATTAACTTGATATTGGTATTAAAAAATGTTTTAATACATAATCAATGTCTTATTATAAATTAGGATGTTATGGTATCAATCTTAAAGGTAAAACCATTGAATTTTACTCAATGGCCTTTGTGCCCCGTCATGTGGCCTTGGTGCCCCTAAAAAAAAGATTGAAGTGAAGGCCAAATGGCCTTGCCCCTAAAATGACGAAATTCCAACCCTGCTGGGCAGTGTATGATATCTTTGCCACTGAGGATGAGATGAGGAAATGTCTGCATGAACATTTTTTCCTGAATTTCAATAGATTTTTCATTGAGAATCAAAGGTTTATCCATTAGAATCTGTGTATTGTACTTTAGCCAATTTTCAAAGCATTAAAGAAATATGACATGAAATAATGAAAACATTTTCTTGGAGCCACTTTGACCTATTTCAGTGTTTATAAGAAGATGTGCAGCCTGTTAATTAAAATAAATAAAAAACAGATTATAAGAATTAAAGGAAGCCAGAAACAGTAATCCTCTTTAGCTTTGTATATTGCGTTACTTAAACAGGGTGTCCGCGGAGTCTTAAAAAGTCTTGAATTTGACAATCTCAATTTTAGGCCTTAAAAAGTCTTAAATACGTCCATATTTTGAATAAAGGTCTTAAATTACATTTAATTAAGTCTTAAAAATGTACGTTCATTTACCGCTTCATCGCCTTTTTAGTTTTTTTGTTTTGAGGAAATGTGTTGGTGAGATTCACAGTCAGCTCTGTGTGTTCTTCTGTCTGAAGTATCCTGGAACGGTTTTTTGCGCGGTCAGAATTTATCGGCGCACACTTCGGCATTTCTGGAAATACTTCGACAGCGGAATCTGCCAGAGGACCCTCAACTTGGGCACACTCGGTGTGAAAGCGCAGGTGTCACACACAAAATCAGAAAAACACCAGTTAGCTTCTAAAGGGCTCCAGCGAAGTCACGTAATCACACAGCAAGTATCTGTGCACCTGAAGTCACTAGGCCTTCACACCAAGAACCAGGTGAAAAATCTTGGTATTATCCTAGACTCTGATCTGAGATTTGACACACACATCAGAAATGTCACCAAAATATCTTTTTATCACTTAAGAAACGTTGCCAAGGTCAGAGCATTTCTCTCGCAGGTTAACACAGAAACACTGATGCATGCTTTTATAATCTCTAGGCTGGACTATTGTAATGCACTCTTGCCGGATCTTCCTAAAAAGCAATTGGCCGCTTACAGTTAGTTCAAAATGCAGCAGCCCGAGTTCTAACGAAGACCAGACAGAGAACACATATAACGCCTATTTTAAAGTCCCTGCACTGGTTGCCCATTAGTCTTAAAATTGATTTTAAGATCCTGTTATTAGTTTTTAAATCACTAAATGGCCTGGCACCATCTTATCTCTCTGAGATGCTTCTTAGATATGCACCCAGCAGGTTCCTCAGATCCTCAGCAGCTGGCCTCTTGGTTGTCCCCAAGATTTCTTGGAAAACATATGGGGAGTCAACTTTCAGACACTATGGCCCTCGTCTCTGGAACATTCTGCCTCTGGATCTGAGGGACTCCACCTCTGTCGAGATTTTGAAGCAACATCTAAAGACATATCTTTTTAGCCTGGCTTTTAATCAGGGTGCCTGGTCATTTAACTCTAAACTAAATTAAACTTAATTTATTTATTTTTATTTTTATTTTTCCTATTTATTTTCATGTTATGTATTCTATGTTACTTAGTTCTTATGTCCTGACTCTTGGCTGTATACACATTTATTTTTTACTCCACGTTTCTTCATACTTACTTCCACTTTTAGCACTTTTGTAATTATTGTTATTTCTATGCCTTTGTATTTATTTATTTGTCTGCTTTTTACTCACTGAATTATTGTTGTCTATTGTTTTAAATTTTGCTCCGTGAAGCACTTTGAGCTGCATTCATGTATGAAAGGTGCTATATAAATAACAAGATATAGATTGTGTAACTATAACAAAAGAAGAGCTAAACAGGATTCTTCGTGAATTTTATGGGTCAGCAAGAAACCGCCAAGTTCAGCACTACTCCATCAGCAGCTACGTCGGATTGAGGGCTGGCATCAACCATTATATCAACGACCCTCCTCTCAGTCGTGCATGGTGTCTAATGCAAGACACTGAGTTCACAACATTTCCTACCTCCATCCAAAAAGAGGAGAAAAGTTAGGGCACATGTGGTACTCGTTGGAGCCAACGGGTGTTAATTACCTGGGTTCGATGCTATCGCGTTTATCCAAAGAGCCAGGAACATCAGTTATTTACACAAATCACTGCATCAGAAGCACTACCATCCAGAAACTGGCTGAGGGTGGACTGGAAGCCAGAGAAATAATGACAGTCATTGGACAAAGGTCTGAGAGTTCTCTCCAGAGCTACTAGGCACCTTCTCTGGATAACAGAAAACAGTGGAGCAGCCTACTGTGCGCTGGCCAGGAAAATTAGAGACCTTTGAAAGTCAGCCTCTCAACCAGCTCTAAAACATCACCTGCTAAACGGCAGAGATCCCAAATGGACTTTATGAACAGCTACTTCAACAACTGTAATTTTAATGGCAGTATGCAAATTAATTTCTGTAATAGCCCCAAATAGGCACTGCAGGTCGGCGAAGATGCTGTCACAGAGACTGCTGGCTTGACAGTGGAAATATACTTTATTAATTTGTTCTTATATATGGCAAAACATTTGATTTTGTATATTATTAATATGCAACTATTTATTTAAGAGCACATTGGAGGTAAATAAAGTGATAAATCTGGAATTTCTCTGTTCTTTATAATTAGATGATAATAAGGTAAAAATGAAACAAGTCCGAGCTGAGTATTTTATTATTTAGTTATTTATTGCTCATGAAAAAAATCACAAACCACCTGTCAGCTGCTAAAGTCACATTTATAGAATAAAGTGTCCCGTTTTAGCCAAGAGGGCAGCCTATTCCTTTCAGTGTGAGAGACACTATTGTGATCGTGGTGAAAATGTCTTATAAAAAATATAAAAGAAAAAAAATCAACATCTTTGTTATAACTTGGGCGATAAAAGTTTCTGTTTATCTGTGCAGTATTGATTTAGTTCGGGAAATTCTGAGACTGCGATAAAACATTAACGTCAGCTCAGAGTTCAATCATCTGGGACTAGAAAATCCTTTCTGTTGCTGGGTCGTTACTAAGTGTTGGATTATTTGCTGTAGTGGTAAACTACGTTCCATTACACATATGAGTCTACTGATGTGACTGATTTTGTTTCAGTTATTAGTCAGACAAGCGCCTCGGTCCTGACCGCATCACTGTCGTGCTCAAATGACATTAGAGCACACCCTCTCGGGTAATATTCAAAGCATCTTTGGCTCAACTCCGACGTTGAAAGCGGAGGTACTTTGGATTTTGAACACCACGTGTGTGTGTGTGTGTGCCAGGGTTATTATAATTAACTAAAATTAAATTCCTAGATAAAAACTAAACTTCGTTCGTTCGTTTTCTTTTCCGCTTTTCCATCAGGGTTGCAGGATGTTGCCGCGTTTTATCCCCCTGGGGGGTTGCAGGGCTTACTGGGGCCAAATCCAGTTCAACTCATGGGCGAAGGCCAGGGTACACGCTAGCTCATTGCAGGACCCTTACTGATGGCAGTCGCTGCCCCACAGGGTGCCAACTGCATATCAGGAGCAATTCTGGGGTTCAGTATCTTGCTCAAGGATACTTCGGCATGTAGCTCACTTAAAATAAATAAATCAATAGATCAGGTGAACATACTAATCAATAAAAAAGATCATGTATTGCAAGCAATCAACAGCGATTACCAAATGGATCAATACCTTGTGTGATCCAGCTGAAACACCCATGTTTATGATAACATTGACAAGCTTCAAAGAGACACATTTGTAATTGTCTTAAGTGGATTTAATAAATGTCTCATGAATGTATTGATTATTTCAGGTAGCGACAGTAGCAGCTGTTCAACAGCTGCTTTTGGAGACCCTGAATGATTTGAATAACAAGGAGCTTGGGAAATTCAAGAATATTCTGCAGTTGATTGTCTCTAAGAAATACCTCCCAAGTATCTCATCGATGTGGGGTTACAGAGCAGACAGAGCAGATATAGTGAATGAGATGGTTCACACCTACGGCCAACAGTCTGTGGAGTTAACCAGGGAGGTTTTGATGGACATGAAGAGGACTGATCTGGTTCAGAGGTTGTCAAAGCCCAGCTCAGGACTCAAAGGTAAGACTAAGAAGACAAAAAGTGTCTCATAAAGGTCTAATAAATACATTTTATAATTCATAATAAATAAAAGGATGGATCAATGAATTATTAATGAAATAATCAAGTCAACAACTCACACTGTCTCAACAAATACTTAATGTAAGTATAACGAGGTTAGTATTTGTTTCAGGGCTTTTGTATTGGATTACTTTAGATTGTGAATGTGTTTAAGATTATGTATAATTTTTTTAAAGTAAGTGAACCTTATTTTCTACTCTTTTTGTTTGAATAGATTATAACCACTCTGAGTTTTGTATTTCTTGTCTCAGTGAAACACTCTGTAGGTAAACATTCACCTGTATCATCTGAGAGAGTGAGTTTGACTTTACACATCACAGTTTTCATTCAATAAATGTAGGATGAAAAAGTAAGTTCCATAAATGTCTGTTTATTTTAAATCCATCAGAAAGTATCAGTGACACTGCTTCATCAGAAGCTTTTGGAAACGCTGAAAGATTTCAGTCCTGGTGATCTGGAGAAATTCAAGCATGTTCTGCTGTACACTACAATGAAGGAAGACCTCCCAATAATCCCAAGACACCAAATTGAGACTGCTGACGGAGTTCAAACAGTGAAGCTGATGTTTGAGCTCTACGGCCAACAGTCTGAGGAGGTGATCAGGAAGGTTTTCAATAAGATGAACAGGCAAGATCTGGTGCAGAGACTGTCAGACATCAGCTCAGGATCTGAAGGTAGGCTGTGGGAAAGAAAACTATTTGAATGTCAGAAATCTGGTATGCAGATTGTGGTCAGTGTTATTTTAAGCTAAATTCACACTATATGGTTTTAGCCCTGATTTTCTAGTCACTGACGGTTCTTAGAGATCCCCAACAAAAAGCCTCATGTGTAGGGTTTTGGTGGAAATAATCTGTTTTGTAAAGACCTGGTTATGAGTTCAGTGTTTAGTTATGCCAAAGATGTTGTGAATTTTTGACAAAATGGTTCTCTGTTGTCAGTTTTGTATTTAGAGGTTTGAGAAACTGAGTCATCAAGACACGTGTTGAGTTCCCAACTATTGGGAAGAATAGTGTTCTATCGATTAATTTCTTGATTAATCGATGAGTTGTTTGGTCCAGAAAATGTCAGAAAATGAAGAAAATGTGGTTTCCAAAGCCCAAGATGATGTCCTCAAATGTCTTGTTTTGTCTACAACTCAAAGATATTAAGTTTACTGTCACAGAGAAGTAAAGAAACAAGAAAAATATCCACATTTAAGAAGCAGGAAGCAGAGAATATGTCTCATAAAAAATGTACTATCAAAGTAGTTTTAAAGAATTTAGTTACTCTGGTTGTAGGCCCATCCCATCCAGAGGCAATTTGGTTGGTGCCCGTTGATAACTCCTATTAACGAAGAGATTCGAGACTGAACAGATGTGTGAACTGGCCTGGAGATGTCTAGCAGAGCTATGCAGAATATAGTGTTATACCAATAAAATATCAAAAGTTACCATATAAGTCTATATATCAACATAACATCATTTTAAGAAAATCTTATGTGTCTTTACAAGGTCCATCAAGAAACCAGGAGCTTGAGGGTTGTGGAAGCACAATGGTAAGTTTACTCATTCATCTTTCTCTCTTCATGTGATGCTGTACAAAGACAGATTTTTTTCTTTTCTTTTGGAAAAATGATCATGTTCTGCAGCAGGACTCCAGTGACTGGACTAAACTTAAACCTGAAGTGAACAGTACAGATGCAGTTAAGGCGCCAACTTACAGGTAAAATTAACATCATAAATACTACCTTGCATTCGAACTATTGGAACAAGTTTTTCTTGGGTCTTGGGATTTTTTTTACACAACAAATGAACGTAAAGAAGATCTCAAATCTAGCAATAATTCCATTGTGCCTCTCACACAGCATTTTTGTGCATATAGAGAATCTAACTTGTTTTCTTTTATACGATTCAGCCTTCAGTCTGAAGCAGGAAACTTTGAATGCAGTGTCTCTGGTTTGCGCTGGGTCTGTAAGGAGAAGGTCAGTTTTAAGTACCAGTTTTGCTCTTGGGAGGAACCTATGGAGAGGATGGAGAGGATCAGCTACATGCCTGCAGGTCCACTAATTGACATCACAGCAATCGTTGGGAAATTAGTTGAAGTATACCTGCCACACTGGATCTGCATTGGTAAGTTCACATGAAGAAAACAGTAAAGATAGAATGTATAAACTTTTAGATATATGTTGATTAGTACAATAACTAATGCAATCTTTTACTCCTCACTGATTGTGTACTTTTATTTTGTGCAGACGACAACCCTAAAATATTAAACAGGTTTGCAGTTCTACACATCGATGACTGTGGAGATGTTGTGGAAAAAGCCTCAGAGGTCACATCGTCCCATGTCAAGTTATCCGAACCAGTTTTTTCTCCAAGAGCGGTCCTGATGAAAGCTGGCTTTCCTGTGAAGATAAGCTGTGATGTGTTAATATACTATCAACCCAACACACCATTCCTCAAACTCCACGTTTACCTGATCCCACATGATCCTGCTCTGCAACAGGTTATTGAATATCTTACACATTTCTGCGTGTGTTTTGATGCCGTGGAAATCCTTTACCTGAGTCCATCGAGCTTATGCTTCACCGATATTTACTCTGGTTTTTGCTCTTCTCTGGTCACTCAGCTGCTGGGACAGATAACGCACCGTTCGCTGGGGCTCTGAAGAGCTTGCAGACTCCGCCATTTTACCCAGTGTCAGCCTAGCTGTGCCGAGCTTTGCCGAGCATTGCCGAGGTTGCGAAATTGGCAACCTGCAATGCCGGCCGCTATTTGGCTGGTTACGATGTAAACAGGAAGTCATTGTCGAACCCGTCAAAATTTCTTAAGTTATTTATTTCAGACTAAATATAATTTTTCAAGGAAACGCATTACTTTTAATCTGCGCCCCTCTAAACGCCCCGTGGATGTATTATTTTTGAAAAAATATAGCTTTTCATAAGCATATTACATATTCAACCTTTAAGAAATGAAATGATTGCAAAGCCTACAACGGAGTATTGGGGCCAGTGTTGCAAAAGAAAAAAAAGTGAAATCACAAGAATAATGTCTTAATATATTGTGAGAAAGTTATGAAATAAAAATGTTGATGTTTTTTACAAAACGTAACATAGTTCTTCTTGTGGTATTAATACGTTTCTCTTAAAATATTTGACATAATTCCTCTTGAATATTCTTAAAAACTTACTTTGATAGTTTTTATTGAAAATACGTTGTGTTTTTACTAGGGCCGGGACTTTAACGCATTAATTACGATTAATTAATTACACAAAAATTAACGCCTTAAAAAAATTAACGCATTTTAATCGCACTTATTTTTGCACCGCGGAACGTTTCTCACTGGAAGAGTTTCAGGGGTACCGATTATACTGGAGCACCAACTAACGTTCATGACTTCAGACAACAACAATGAACGAAGAAGCAGATGAGACTGCTTTGGTTGGCTCCGTGGATGGGAAATTTTGTTTTCAAAAGCGGACGGATGGCAGCGTAGATAAGAGCATGCTATTGCTGGACTTTATGGCAAAAATTCTACTGGTCAGGGCAGTGATTAGCTCAGTGGGTAGAGCAGCGTCCCATGTGCCGAGGCTCTGCAGCGACCCGGGTTCGACTCCCGGCCTGGGTCCGTTTGCTGCGTGTCACTCCCCCTCTCTCTCTCCCTGTTTCCTGTCATATCTTTAGCTGTTCTGTCAATAAAGCCATAAAAGGTCAAAAAAATATTTAAAAATTGCACTGGTCTGTTGGTCTTGAAAAAACATTTTTTTGTTGCTTAAGCTTCTGTATTCAGTCATTATTCAATGGTATACTAAAATCCACGTCAAAAAAATTGCTTCTCACTGTTCTCAGGTCAAATATTTATATGCGATTAAAATGCAATTAATTTCGATTAATTAATTACAAAGCCTCTGATTAATTCGATTAATTTTTTTAATCGAGTCCGGGCCCTAGTTTTTACTGAATGTACCTCGAAACACAGATGACAGTGTTTGCTACTGTAACCGTAAGAGCTCTGTGCTTATATTGATTTTTTCCCAGACACTGGACGAGAAGAAATTCTCCAAAGGATTTGAACTTATCGAAAAGCCACGCCCAGACATTTACCTGAAAATGCAGCAGGGTTTTAACCTCAGAGCAGACATGGACACAGCCAGAATTCTCCCAGAGGTAAAAGTTGCACTGTCAGTCTACAAATCTTGTGGTTGAAATAAAACAGATAAATTGAAGTTGGATTTTTTCATTTCTCTAAACAATAAAACTAGAAATATCAAGGTACCGTGACTAGGATATACCAAAACAGCCACGTGAGCACCAACTGGGCTTTCAACACTGATGTTTAGTTGAAAACTGGATTATGTTTCTTGTGTCACTTTCAAACCTGTTTTGAACATCTTTCCACCAGTCGTTTCAATGGAAATCTGTTCACTGGGAGGGGAGCAAACACTACCACTATTAACTCTCTTACTAACTAACTTTCTCTCCCTTGTATGTTTTACACAGAGAATAACCCTCAGATATGATAGCCAAGACCCAAATTTCTATGAAGTGTTCATTGAGAAGCCAGGGAGGAACTTCTACCTTAACCTCTCACACATAAGTAAGAGTCGACGACGGTATGAAGAAGTGTGGACCTATGAAATCCGCAAAGGTTGGTGGCTATTAAATAATATTACCTACACTTTATGAAAACGATTATGCATTCTTTCTTGAACTTAAAGTTTCTTCTTGAATTGAACGTTTTATGTTGAAAATAGGAGCAACAAATGAAAAAGAGCCAAGTCACATTTTATGTCCAAACATAAAGATATGAATATATGGACTTGCTGCTCAGTAGGTGTAATGATTTTGTTCTATGTGTTTATCTGCAATTTAATACATGATAACAAGGGCAAATTCCAGTAAATTATATTCTATGAATAACACCCATAAAGTGCTCTTTGTATGGGATATATGGCAGTATGGGTACTGGGAAAGACCCAGTACACAACAAAATACAACAACAACAGTTTGTAATAATGGTATTTGCGTTGGCTCTACTAAGCTTCCCTCCCAAAAGGTGCCACAGGCCTGTTTCTATGAAGTAGTATTTGTTGTTAGCAAGGTAACTTCGGGATTGACTCTGAGTTTCCAGGGCTACGATTAGGCTAAGTCATGCTGTACACCTAACCATTAGTAAACATCTGAGCAACATTAAGGTAATGGAATTCACAAATTCAATTCTAGTCAGACCTACAAGAGCCCTAATGATGGGGCAGGGATGTTATAAGCTTACACACAGTTGAAAATGTTCTGCAACTGTGTTTTAGCCTGGATTATGTGTTTGTTTTCTATTTTTCTAATATTATAGTTTAATCTTCATTTATAACTTATTCCGCTCTGCGGCCATTATACTGTTCCATGTGTGTGATTGGTGAGAGGCTGCAAACATCTCCCTCATGGCTAGAAAACTTGGGTTGACTTCATACCAGCTTCAGGTTATCACTAAGCATGATTGCGATTCTTAGGGTAAGTGAAGCCAGATAATGGAAACATATCCTTGGTAGGCTGAGGCCTCTTCGTAGAACAGGCCCTGTGGTGGTGTTTGTTGCCCATAACTACGACTGTCTCTTATGAATAAAGTATAAATGATTGAAGGTGCCTTCCTGCTGGCAGCCACTGTGTTACAGTATCAGAGCAAAGGCAATGAAAAACATCTAATATTCATCTTCTCTTACTTTATTGTGCTAAAATGTCCTTTTTCAGCTTTTGTTCTGCATTTTATTTCAGATGACTATCAAAACTCTGCTTGTTTAAAAGGTAAGATGTTGCATATGAAGTTTTTCAAATGTTGCCTCATTTTTATTTTTAAACTGTAGAAATGAGTGAAGGATCTTTAACTACAGGCTTTTAGCTTTGTCTGGTGCTGTGTATGTATTGCTCATTGTTTAAAAAAAAAATAGAATAAGATCAGCTGTTGTCTAGATGGCAGACATTTATTTGAAGGTTACACGAGTTGGACCTTTCTTCAATGGGGTCCTCAACACAAATATATACAAATTACATTATATAAAACAGAGCACAGCTCTCCCCGGCCTGGCCAGTTCCACACCCACTGATTCCCCCAGAAATGTCCAAGTACATACAGTGAACATACACATACCCATACAAACAATTATTTACATGCACATTAGAAAAGAAATGATTACCATATACTACAGTGAGTCATAAAGGAGAGCAGCAGGCTAAGGGCCTTTTTTAGCTGATACTGATCCTGTGTGCATCGGCCTGATACTCATTTGTACTCAGTTAGGAAGCGGCTGCCTAAAAAGATGTTTAACATGATCTCCACCTTGATGTGTGCTGTTGATTGTGAGCTCGGCTTCTATAAAGGAGCCACACAGACTTGTCCTGTGCTTTAGTGTAAAATCTGGCAGATAGTTTAACAAATTTCCCCATTTGCGTCACTGATAAAGGAATTCTGAATGAAGGAATTGTAAGTTTCAAGATTATATTTTCTTTGTTGGTCATATTGTAATAAAACTGTATATAAATCAAGACAGCCTGATAGAAAATGTTTTTTAAATGAATTTAAGTTAAATCAATTCTGCAACATGTTTTCTTTCCTCTCTTGTCAGACAAACCCTCTGTGGATGAACACCTGTCTGAACTGATGCAGAAAGTGAGTGATGTCACATCAGTCTGACTTTACACAACACATTCATTCATTCATTCATTCATTTATTCAGTAGGATGCAGGTCTAACATCATCCACTCTTTTACGCTTTAATGCAAATTAAACACATGATTTAAACTGGCTGGCTCTCACACAACTGATGCTGCATTCAGGTGAGCTTTGATATTATCCACTGACATCGAAGTGAAATCATATCCTTTTGTTTATGTGAATTCTTCAGGGAGCACCAATCACAACAGACAGAGAGAGACTTTTGAATGTGCTGGAACAGTTGAAACAAAGGAATTCAAAAAATTCAAGTGGTTCCTGCAGGACAGTGACATCCTGACAGGCCTCCCACGCATCCCACATCACCGACTGGAGAAGGGAGACATGTTGGACGTGGTGGATCTGATGCTGCAGACCTACAGCCAACAGTCTGTGGAGCTGACCAAGAGGTTTTTTCAGAAAATTCACAGAAATGATCTGGTGCAGAAGCTGTAAGACGTCAGCTTTCCTTTAATAGACGCTGACTGGAAATCATCCGCATGTTGAACTGATGAATTATGATGCAAAACAAAATGTAACTACTCAGGTAACAGACCAGAGGCTGTATTCAGGTTTATCTCCTCAGGCACAATGTCCACATGTTTCCTTGGATAAAGTAACAGTACTGCGATCTCTAGCACAAAGTAGGAGATGTTGATGTGTAAGCACATTATTCAGAGTTTTTTATTCATGTCAGTCAAACTGAATTTCTAAAGTTTTTAAACTTGAATAGTGAAATTATTGTAACTCTCTTTTTAAGCATGAAAACAATGCAGCAGTCAAAGTTTGCTGCTATTATTTTCTAGCAGCACAGTGTGTGAAAGTTGTATAGTCTTGACAAATAATGAAAATAGATTTCAACAGGGATGAAGGGGAGGAATGCATGCACATAACAGTATTTCATGTGACATGTAAAAATGGAACAAATGTATAACTAGCGTGTCAGTTACAGAACATCTGGGGCCAAATGTATAAAACTAAACTGCGTATTCAGGTGTAGAAACTTTTTGTACAAACAGAACAGGAAACATGCATATGCAGTCTTTTTATATTGGTTCCCACGCAACTTTTCTACTGAATTTAGTTATGAGGAGAACTGTTGGAAGCAAAGGAGCATCTGAAGAAGGAGAAGCATAACTTTACAGACTGTGAACTTGAAGTAATGATTGATCAAGTTCTGACATCAGTTCAAAGGTTAAAAAAGAAAATAATCTTTATTTATATAAAGATCATTATCATTGTCATTATCATAATGCATACCGAGAAAACATTTACAGAAGACAGTAAAACAAGTTGTCATCACTGTGTATGGTAGGGACGTTTTTTAAAAACCATTATATATATAGATGAAATCCAAACACAATTTAGTGAGAACACTAAATAAAATGTCACTGAAATTCACACTTTTATTTTGCCGACTCGTAACATGAAACTAACACTAACAGTGTTTACAATGTGTACTAGTGTGCACCATTCTGACCCTGCGTGGATTTTTATACATTTGGAAATCTGTGTGGAGAGTGGCAAATGTTCGTTTTCTCGTGTGTATAGATGGTTTTTACATTTGGCTGTAGATGTGGTGACACACGTGAAGCTGTTCTAATAACGCTGTTTTAAAAGTAGCAGTCAAACAGGATGAATTACTCTTCTTCTCCTCCTGTGTTTCAGTCTGGAATTTTTTTATCTTTTGATATCACTTTATTTTTTACTGTATATTTGTCTTAAACTGCCTGATGTCTTATATAAAGCACTTTGAAATGCCTTGCTGTTGAAAGGTGCTATACAAATTCAATAATGCTGCATATGAATGTACTGTATAATTTGAATTAATCAGATTACAACAATGGCAGCCGATCATTCAAAATGTTTTGTATTTTAAAATATGTTAAAATTCTAATTTATGAAGCAAGAAAAGTGTGTAATACAAAAATCTAGTGAAGTTTAACAGGTAAGTCTTTATTCTGGTCGGTGATGATTACAGCATGTTTTCCTTTGGCCAGACTCTTATGATAAAAATGTTTGATTGTTCGGCCTGCTGCAACTTTTATCAACTTTAAAAAACCAATATAAAAAAAAAAAAAATCAATATTAAAACAGATCACAACTCTTCTACACTTTAAGTTCCTCTTATATGCTTTTACACAGTCTACACTGGTATACCCAGGACTCTTATTTTGAAGGGGGAAAGTTCTGAAGTGTTCTGTATGTGACGCTGCACTTCACATGTAAACCGAACAAAAAGTTGAACCTAGGGTGAAATGTTTATTCATATATCTGACATATTTAACGTTATTGTATTTCTGATTTTGATTCTGCACCTATAAACTTGTCTTTGCACCTCTTTAATTCGTACATGGTGTCTTTTTATTCGTTCATCATTTGTTGCTTTTTTGTAGATAAACTGTTCTTGTCATCCAACAAGACATTTTGAAAATCAGCGCTCTGTCTACGTCACCAAAAGCTCCACTGTGTTTCTCTGCAAAGCTGGTACAGCCTGAAAAATGTGTTCTTATAATGAAAAAGTGCAGGTTTTTTTTTTATATTTGACTTGAAGGTGTTTGAGGACTGAAAACTATTTAATTCAGCATAACTGAAGAGTTAATAAACTGAAAAAAAGAAAGATGAAAGCATTTTGGGGTCCTTTTATGATGTAATATGCAGTTTAAAACTAATTAAAATACACGTTTCATGCAAAGTAAAGTATAAAACATATCAGGGCTTACATTTATTAACACTATACAAACTGTTCAGTTGTTGTTTGAGGAGTAAAGAGGGGAGTGACCTGACTGTGATCTGAACAACACTTCAGACTGGAGGAGGACTCACGGAAAGTACTTCCTCAGGGTGCTGAACGAGCTGGAGGTAGAAGACGTGTCTGGATTTAAAGCTTACTTTGTTTTAAAATCTTTAGTGATACTGAAACAGACACTGACATACAGACGGAGGAAGAGAGAGCGAGAGAGAGAGAGAGAGAGAGAGAGAGAGCCGGCAGGTGAGTTTTATTTCTAGTGCAGCTTGAAGTCTTGTTGTTAACACCGGAGAGCAGAGCTGCTTCACGGTTAAACTGTTTATAAATAAAACGTTGAACGGTTTTCTTCAGTTTAACAAAAGTGGACAGACTTCATCTCTAACTACTCAAGCTCCTATAAGGTAATAAGTCCTAATATTAGCCTGATTTTGATTACTTTCACTTTCAGAGCTCTACTTCCTTCACAGCAGTCTGACACTAAAGAGACATTTTAAAGTTAGCTAACACTTTGCTGACGTTCATAATTCCAACGGACGACACTAGTCAACGGTTAGCTAGTTGTCTAATAGGGGTTTAACACGACTGTTGACAATTAACGTGAATATGTGTGTGTGTGTGTGTGTGTGTGTGTGAGTGAGAGAGAGAGAGAGAGAGAGAGAGAGAGAGAGAGAGAGAGACCGCTGCCTCATCAGAACTCCACCACGCATATAGATGAGAAGTGACACTGGAGTGTTGTGAGTTATAAACCACTAACATAACTTCCTTGTGGGAGCTAACACGTCGCCTTCCACTTATTCTACGTGCTTAAATATGAGTCATACTTCAGAAGAGTGTCCATCTGTGCTTGGTAAGATAACTGCTTGTTAATGAGAGTTAAGAATAATGTGACAGCTGTCTGTGTCACATTATTCCGGCTGTTTATCTTGCCACACATTTCCAGCTTCTTCCAGATATTGAGTTCACTGTGGCTTTGCTGTTGTAAACATTGCTGTTCCTACTAACAGTCACAGTAGTCATTTCTTGGTTTTGTCACATTTTTAGATGTGTAGCCTGTATTTCTAGTTTGCACTTGCCCTCCAATAAATAGCCTAATAATGAATCAGTGTTTTATCGCTTTTTAAATATTGCAGCTGAATTGCATGTCTTCCAAACCTCAGTATTATGATAATGTGAATAAACTCATGTTGACAATAACTTGACACAAAAGAAATGATTATTGCATATCACTTACAGCTACACATGAAACACAGCTAAGAAGTTAGCTTCCTTTAAGTACTTTGTTTATTAATTTTACATTAATTAATCTAAATATTGTGTTATTAAATTTTTTGGTGCGTGCTGTGCGCGCGCACGTACTGTCCTTTTCTCACTTCGAGCCCCTGCCCCTCTATAATCATGTGCACGTCCCTGAAAAGCACAGATGGACACTCTTCTGAAATATGACTCATATTTAGATAGATAGATAGATAGAATTACTTTAATGATCCCAGACTGGGAAATTATTTTGTTACAGCAGTAGTGGGTCCGCAAATAAAACATTTCATACATAAATAGAATCCAATATATACATAGTGTATATATACAGTGCACAGTGTGCTATAAACAGTAAACAATAATAATATATACAACAAAACAAAATATGCAAAATATACTATAACAATAATAATATATACAACAAAACAGTAGAGAGACCAGAGTTCTCTGTCAGGCAGAGGGGAGAGAGTTGTTGTATAAAGTGATGGATTGTGGCAGGAAAGATTTCTTGTATCTATTGCTACGACAGCGAAGCTGAAGCAGTCTTCCGGAGAAGGTGCTCCGCTGTCTGACCAGTGTGAGTTGGAGAGGGTGGAGAGGATTATCCATGATGGATAACAGTTTTTTCAGTGTCCTCCTCTCCACCACAGCCTCCAGAGTGTCCTGTTTGCAGCCAATCACAGAGCCAGCCTTCCTGATCAGTTTGTTGAGTCTGTTGGTGTTGCTGGCTCCGATGCTGCTTCCCCAACAAACCCCAGCAAAGAAAAGTACACTGGCCACCACAGACTGATAAAAGATCTCCAACATCTTGCTGCACACATTGAAGGATCTCAGCTTCCTCAGGAAGTAAAGTCTGCTCATCCCCTTCTTGTAAACAGCTTCAGTGTTAGATCTCCAGTCCAGTCTGTGGTTGATGGTAACACCCAGGTACTTGTAATCCTCGACTACCTCCACATCCTTTCCCAGAATGCACAGAGGTTGGAAAGCCGTCTTCCTCTTCTTCCTGAAATCTATCACCATCTCTCTGGTCTTGCTGATGTTCAGCCGCAGGTGATTCTGTCCAGTCCACTCCACAAAGTTGTCCACCAGTGCCCTGTACTCCTCCTCCTGTCCCTCACTTATACACCCAACAACAGCCGAGTCGTCAGAAAACTTTTGCAGGTGACACGACCCGGTGTTGTACTGAAAGTCAGTGGTGTATAAGGTGAACAGGAAAGGAGACAGTACAGTCCCCTGTGGAGCTCCTGTATCACTAACCACCGCATCAGACAGAACACTGCCCATACGGACAAACTGTGGCCTGCCTGTCAGGTAGTCAGTAATCCAGGAGATCATTGTGTCGTCTACACTCATCACCCGCAACTTCTCCCCCAGTAGCAGTGGCTGAATGGTGTTAAAAGCACTAGAGAAATCAAAGAATGTGATTCTCACAGTGCCTCCTCCACCATCCAGGTGCGAATGGGCTCGTTGCAGCAGGTAGATGACAGCGTCATCAACTCCCAAGTGGGGCTGGTAAGCAAATTGCAGAGGGTCTAGCAGGGCTCTCACCTGCGGCCTCAGGTTGGCCAAAACCAGTCTCTCCAGCACCTTCATGACGTAAGATGTGAGGGCCACTGGTCGATAGTCATTGAGGTCTGATGGTGTCGACTTCTTTGGAACAGGAACCAGGCAGGAAGTCTTCCAAAGCACCGGTATTCTCTCCTGACCCAGGCTCAGGTTGTAGAGGTGTTGTAGGACAGGAGACAGCTGGCTGGCACATGTCTTCAGGATCCTGGGGCTGATACCGTCAGGGCCTGCAGCCTTCTGCTGGTGGAGTCTCTCCAGCTGTCTCCTAACCTGGCCTGCAGTCACAGTCATGCGGGGGAGGCTGCTGGTGTCTTCAGTGGAGGACGAGGAGGTGGAGGAGGAGGTGAAGGTGGAGGAGGTGGAGGAGGAGGAGGAGGAGAGGTGCTGCACAGGAGAGCTCACAGCAGGGGAGTGAGGGGGGAGGGGAGGAAGCATTTGGGGCAGGGAGGGTGTGTGGGGGTCTGGAGGTGTCATGGAGACGACAGAAGGCTGTGAGCTGAACCTATTGAAGAATCTGTTCAGCTCGTTTGCCCTCTCCAGGCTGCCCAATGACTGTCTGCCGCTCACCTTACACCCAGTGATCTGCTTCATACCAGTCCACACATCCCTCACATTGTTCTGCTGGAGTTTGGCCTCCAGCTTCCTCCTGTAGGCGTCTTTACAGGCCCTCAGCATATCCCTGAGTTCATGCTGCACTCTCCTCAGTTCTTCCCTGTCTCCAGACCTGAACGCCCTCTTCTTCTTGTTAAGAAGGACTTTCAGGTCAGTGGTGATCCACGGCTTATTATTAGGGAAGCAGCGTACAGTCCGGGTTGGCATGGTGGTGTGTTCACAGAACCTGATGTATTCAGTGATGCAGTCGGTCATGCTGTCGAGATCCTCTCCATGTGGCTCAACAAGTGCATCCCAGTCTGTCGACTCATGGACATTTAGGCACGTAGAATAAGAGGAAGGCCCCCACAAGGAAGTTATGTTAGTGGTTTATAACTCAGAAAGGTTCAAGTCGCTCCACTGTCACGTCTCATCTACGTGCGTGGTGGAGTTCTGGTGAGGCAGCGGCTTCTCTCTCTCTTTGTCTTCAAAATAAGAGCTTTACATTGCACCCCATTGGAGTTTAGAACTGCATGGGTTCTTAGCGGGGGGCTTTTAATTTGAAAGGAGCGACCGTTAGTAGAGAGAGGGAGAGAGAGAGAGAGAGAGAGAGAGAGAGCCACTTGAATTGAATTGAGAGCAGAGCAGCAAACAGAGAAGGCTGTAGGCTCAACACACACACAGTGGCGTTTCCAGACACTTTTTACCAGCACGTGCCCCGGTAAACATGTGCTGTGCCCCCCTGTAAAATTCCAGATTAAATTTCACATTGAGTCTATTTATCATCACAGACCGTTTATGATCACAGAATGTAGTAGTTGACAGCTCCTGTGACAGGTGAAAGCAGGAGAAGATGCAGGTGGACAGTCTGAGGGAACAGATTCCATAGAAACAGATATATCTGTTGAGGAGGACACTGGTCAGACGCAAGACTGAGACGGGGGGGCTGTGCCCCTGTAAAGCCGCAGGCCTAGCAACGCCCCTGCGGCACACACAGCACCATATTACGAAATGTGTATGGTAGATAACAGTGGTTGTACTGCCTTTTTTTGAAATCCCTTTGCACAACAGGATTGTATTTATTCATTTAATAAACACACAAAAGGGCACTTTTAAAGACACTACTCACAATAAGTTAGGGATATTGTTATTTACATGAGTGCTTTTCCTATTTTGTCTGAATTTTAATAAAATAAGTAAATGTTCCCTTTGATATTACTAATAATGAATGAGAAGAAACACCATTTTCATTAGTTTAATATTTATTACCCCAAAAATTTTGACAATAACAAGTCAAATTACAAAAATTGACCATGTCAGTAGCGGGTGTTTCCACCATTTGCCGCAATGACAGCTTGACAGCGTCGTCTCATGCTCCTCTCTAGCCTCATGATGTTGTTCTGAGGCAATGCGTTCCACTCCTCCACAAGTGCTACACGCACTTCTGCCAGGTCACGTGGGGGTGGGGTACGATCATCCAGTCTCTGCTTCAGCTGGTCCCAGACGTGCTCTATGGGGTTCAGGTCAGGGGACATTGCTGGCCATACCATATGAGGCACTCTGACTTCCTGAAGTCGAGTTGTGACATTTCTAGCACGATGTGGTGGAGCATTATCATCCATTAACAGAAAGTTGGGGGTGTGCTGGCGGAATTGGGGGATGATGATGGTTCTATGATGTCTCTGGGGTAAGAACGTGCAGTGACTGAGCCATCTACAATAACCAAATCTGTTTTGCGCTGACTGGTGATGCCTGCCCAGACTGTTGCACCTCCTCCACCAAAGGGAACCCTGGGGACCATGTTGACCTCGGCGTATCGCTCACCTCGCCTTCTCCAGCAACGCTGACGACCATCATTTCTGTGCAAGGTGACCCGACACTCATCAGTGAACAGGACAGTAGACCACTGCTGCATTGTCCAGGTCACATGGTCTTGTGCCCACTGCAAACGTTCACGTGGTGTCTTGGTGTCAGTGGAGTAACCTGCAACAGTCGTCTGGCATTCAAGCCAAAGCGGTGGAGTCGGTTTCGAATGGTTTGTCTGGAAACCCTAGTACCCCTCACATCTCGCAACTGGGCCTGCAGCTGTGTGGCAGTTGCATAACGATGTCTGAGTGCATAGGTCCTTGGGTACTGGTCATCGTTGCGGTCTGTCACTCTTGGGGCTCCACTCCTGGGTCTGTCACGAACTCTGCCAGTAGTTCTGTGTCTTGATTCAAGTCTGCTGATGACACTTTGAGACACACCAAGTTCACGAGCAACATCTGACTGCCTGCCACCAACCCGAAGGCGCGCTATGACCAGGTGGCGCTGCTCATCCGTTAAGTGACGTTGTGTGTTCATGGCTGTTTGAATGATGAACTTGGAATGACTTACTGGCAATACCAGCTTTTTATACCCACAGAATGTTGAAATTGATGCCACATTGAAAAGGGTTGTCTTTTAGTGTTTTGGTATTGGCCCCAATATGTAAGGTACACTGTACACAGTGAGACCATTACATGGAAAACACAAAATGAGGTGTGTCTATCACCCCAATACAATTGCCTCCCTATCCCAAAACTCTCTGAAGTGAAACAAACACCGTATGTATGAAATCCACTGAGTCTCTCACAATATCCCTAACTTATTGTGAGTAATGTAGGTAAAAAGGGCAGGGGCTTAAGCACCCCTTGGGCCCTATGTGTGCACGTGCCTGGTAACAGCTGTCCACCGGGACCCTTTCTTCTCATACGGGACACAGTAATTAAATAATTCTTTGAGGGCTGCCGCGGTCTTCTCGTAGTGAACAACAAGTGTCCCACTCTGATACGTGCATCTGTTTGAGAGGCTCAGATAAATATGTTGGTCCGCTGTCTTTCGTCACAACAGCCTTTGAACAAACTGTGCAGCAGACCGTGGTTTGTTCGAGGTCCGATGCCACAAAACCAAGCCACAAACGAGACAGTGCCGTTTTAGGAACGAGCTCTTGGCTGTTGTTGTGTTTGTTTCTCTGTGGAAAGTCAATGCGGGGGCTAACGGTGCGCCACTATACTAAAATATTTCTGGGAAGAACCCTGATTAATTAAATGGCAACTACTAATCAGCAGAGTTTCCAAATATTCTCTGCTTTGATCTCCTCAATAATGAGGATGTGCTGCTTTTGTCTTTCAGGTCACATGAAATTAAATATTTAGAGTTTTTTTAAAGTCAGTGCCACTTTTCACAGTTTTCTGACAGAGTTTTGTATCAACTGATCAATCAATAATCAGCAGATCAATCTTCAATAAAAATAATAATCACATGGAGCCCTTCTTTAATCACTTGTCCTATCTGACTGATCTGACTTAAGTAACTGTGTCTTTAGTTCAGGTTACAGTAGTTAAAATTAAAAATGATAGACTACACTACAACCAGCTGCTTTGTACCTTTATTCATCTGTGCACATTTAAATGTTTTTGTTGTTTTTTTACCATTGGTAGTAAGTGAGCCTGACAATGTGTGGAGTGTTCCTGTTTTAATTCATAACTTTTATCTCGCTTTCTTTGTGCTCTGATTGTTAAAGCAAGACAACATCTTGTTTTCTATTCTTATGTACAATATGAGATGACAGAGGTATACAAAAAGTTAAAGAGCAGTATATTATTCTAAAGTCAAAAGTTTTCTTAAATTCTTTGCAGCTGCTTGGTCCTCTGCAGCAGAGACTGATGTAAATACAATGGCAGAAGGTAGGTGCACAGGTATTATATATATTCAGTCATCTCACTAAATGTCTGTTACTCACTGAGTTCAGGTTGTCAACAACAAGCCAAATTTAAACAGAGAATCTGACTGTAAAACGTATTTCCAAGTGCAGTCAGTCAAGTTTTTATCTCTGTTGGAGCAATTGGGTAATTTGTTTGTTATTGATAATGTTTGATTAGTATAGTTTTATTTTGATTATTTTCTATTACTAGTAATTCGAGGTAAATATTATTATTTTGTTTAGCTTATTTAGTTTTTGTTTCTTTGTAAATTGGGTGGCACTGGGCACCAGAGATTATATGAATGCAGGTGGAGGACCAGAATGCCCATGGGTGGGCTCATGTTTTTTACCAGCGCAAGAGAGGCACGCAGGAAACAAAATTTGTTTTATTGTTTTGCTTGCTTGTTTTTGGGAAAATAAATCATGAAGAAGAAAATGAAAGCTTTGACTGGACATAATGACTTGCCTGCATACGATTCATCCCCATGGTGCCAAAGTGGTCCTTTTTGTTTTTGATAAGTTTTAGTTAAATTGATTTTGGACAAACGGCCACTACAATCTCTAGTAGATTATCTACAGTAGAACAGAAGACTAGAGGAGAATACAACTTCATTTTAGATCAGAGAAGGCTTTTGTTTGTTGCATGTATGAAAACAGAGTTCATAGTAGTTTTTAAAGACAGATCCATCGTAAAACTGTTTAAATTTTCCCTAATTTTGTTTCAGCTGCAGGACTCTCAACTGGAGGAGCTGGTGTAGATACCAATCCAGACGGTAGGTGTTCAGGTAGTATGACGTCTCTTCGGTTAATGCTTTGTACTCTGTCAGTCAGTTACTGATCAGACTGTCTAGAAATCCAAAATCTGACAATAAACTTGAGCTTGAACTTGAGTTTGTTAAAAAAAGGGCTCAGGTTCATGAAAGTAACAGTGGCTGCTGATAAATGCTGCATAGTGTTATTGAATTTGAACGATGAGTTTGACTTTTTAGACTTTTTTTCATCATGTATTTTTGTAAGTTTGGGAAGTCCTGCTCTACATCACTGTTGTATGAGTAATGTTTAACAACACTCAGGAAAATTGATTTAATGACTGCAACACAGACACAATGAGACTAAATCATGTTTACAAAATGTTTTTCAAAATTTTCGGTTCTCACTTTGATATAGAAAGTAGAAGTTAGATAGCCTCTTGTAATGAAACCAGTATACTAAGCGGCTTCCTGTTCTCTTCAAATTCAATCGTCATTTTAGAATGATATTTGCCTTTTTTCCTCAGATGAACACTTTGTGGATAAACATCAGTCTGAGCTGATCAAGAGAGTGAGCAAAGTTGAACCCATTTTGGATGAGCTCCTCCACCAAAATGTGATCCAACAAGAGAGTTATGATAAGATCAAGACTCTGCCCACTGCTGAGGAGAAGATGAGGGAGCTCATCAGCGGGCCACTGAAATCCAGTGGAGTTCAAGGAAAAGATATCTTCTATGAAATCCTGATTGAAAATCAGCCACAACTGATACAAGACCTCAAGACAATGGATGCTGAAGTGAGTAAATCTTAGTTATATAGATCAGTATAATGGCAGTGTGGATAGATTAGATTGCGTCTCTCATGTAATCAATGTTTTAGAGGCTCAAATGTTGAATACAACTGAAGATCAAATTTCAAGTGAATATGACCTAAATTTTATAAAACTGCGCAGTATATTGTTTCAGCATCGACATCACAATGTGTGCAATAGTCACATAGCAGGACATGAGATGTCAGCAAATGAACTCAAACACTTCCTGCTACAGCTTTTTTGTGTCTTGATACTAAAGGCAGGAACACACCGGCCCAACAGTTGGACGTCTGAAGCGTTTGGAGAGGCTCGGACGAGGTCGGGAGCAAATATGTTTGGTGTGTTCAGCTGCGTCGGAATCTTTCGGAGCCGCGCGGACGTTGTAGGATCCGACTGAGCATGCGAAGTCTGAGGAGGAGGGCCGTCGGACGTCTGAGCCGTTGGATTCTCTGATTGGTTGTGTGCCAGCTGAATAGCCGTTCTGATTGGCGTTGTGCTAGCGAATCAGCGCGGTGTGTGGGAGGGACGGAATACTGTGTGCGCTTTGTTTTTCTATGCACTCCGTTCCGTCATTCCCCGTTGTCATGTTTTGCAGTACTGGCACAGACTAGTTGTTCTGTCCGTTCAGGACGAATTAATTCTTGTTCGTCTGGTAAAGCCTCGCTGCATGTTTAGTATGCAGCTGTTTTTATCGGAAATAGTTAAGTTTCGTTTTGATCGAAAGTAAAGAGAGTTGCGTGCATGAGGTTCTCGTTTACAACTCACAACACAAGCGCCACCCGCTTATTGCATCTCGCGCAAGCGCAGAACGTACACGCTACTGTGGCGTAGGCAGCACGTCGAAGCGGTGTGTTCAATGCAACTTTTCTGCCGAACAGGTCAGACAAGAGGCAACGGAGTGGTCGGAGAGTGGTCGGATAAGGCAGTTGGACGTCTGGGCGGTGTGTGGGGGCCTTAAAGGAAATCTCACATAGATCTAAGTTTCCACAAACTAACCTACAAGAGAAGTCTGCATGATAGAGCATCATTTATTCTGATTGAAGGGTTCTTGGATACGCAGAGTTTGTTGCTTGGGATTGACATGTGGGCTTTAAGTCGGCAATGTTTTTTGGTCAGTGGAGGAGAGATAAGGCAGGTTTCCTCTGCATCAGATTGTGTTGTAAGTTGTGTCATTGTAGCCAGCTCATGGTGAAACTTGAGCCTTGCTTCCTCTGTCTGTGTCAGGAGGAGGAATCATCTGGTGGATGTATATTTTTCACACTTGGTGTTCCTTAAGGAGTTGCTGGTGTGAGTGAAGCTGTTTTTGAAGGAATCAGTGGTTAAAACCGTAGCAGAGTTTTGAGTTTTCTGTCTTTTTGTGGCTGACCTGGATTGAAACTGAACTTTATTGGGGCTGTTGGGCACAGTATTTACCAACATTTACCACCATTTTAAGGGACTGAACTCTGTGATGAGTCTTTTACTCTGCCACACTCAGGGCCACACCTGTACTGAAGAGAACTGTTGTCTTTTTGTTGTTGCAATCCTGGTGTTTGACTACTAATTTCATGTGCTTAATTGTTTTGTGTGGTTTAACAGAACTATTACATTTTAATTCTATAATATTTAATCATTTCGTAACTCCTGTACTTTTTCATTTCTCAAAATATATTGATGAAAGGAAAAACACTGTGCAGCCCTGATATTAAATATAAGTCAAACTTAAGATATATGTATATGTGTATATATGTTTATTCCATCACCATTGTTTGGTTTGGTTGTGAAATAAGTTCAAAATATACTCTGCTGTGCAGCAGGCAGAACATTTTCAAACTAACATGAATGTTTGTAATAATGCTCAAAATCATCTGCTGAGTGTTGAGTATTATTTTAAGGTAAACTAAATTTTAAATATGGATTTGGTGTTGGTCTCTTTGCAGCTTGAGACAGTGTGAAAGCAGACTCATGAACTGGGTTTGACTTAATGGAAAAGGACTAAATTTAGTAAAGTTTAAAGTCTTACATTGAAAGTGAGGACTACTCTGTTTTTTACACTTTCAGTATTTATCAGAGGAAAGTAAAATTACTTGTGGTGCTCTGGAAGGATCAATCCTTGGATCTGTTTAACTGACAATGTGACATAATATAAAAACAATATTACTACATATTGTCTTGAACTCCCTTCATTTGGTGTTTTGATAATACTGGAGAGTGCTGTCTGACACTTGAGTCCAAAATCTCCATACATTTTACACTGTGTTGAAAGCTGCTCACTGCAATCATTCCTTTCATTTTAATCTATGTAGTGACCCACTGTGTGAAGGAATTAAAAATTCTGCCTTCACAGAACAAATATCAGTGTAATCTTGATGATAACATAAGTAAAGCCAATGTCAGTAAGTTTCCAGTCATGGCAGTAGAACACACAAACACATCCTGTACTGCATCTACTGATATAATGTTATGTTATTTTTCTTTTTCCAGGCAGAAACAATGTCCACTAAGAAGAGGCTTTGTGAAACACTGAATAATTTGAGTTCTGAGGAGCTTGAAAAATTCAAGTCACTCATTGAACAGGAGAAAGGTTTCCCAGTCTTCTCAATTCGCAAACTGAAAATAACAAACACACGAGACATCGTGGAGCTGATGGTAAAGACGTACAGCCAGGAGTGTTTGGAGTTGACCAAACATGTTTTAAAGTTGATGAACAGGACTGATCTGGTGCAGAGGTTGTTAGACACCAGCCCAGGTACCAAAGGTAAATGATGAAAGACAGAAATATGTGAAAAACAACAAACTGTCGCACACTCACATGCAGCTCATATATTTTATATTAAATACTGATATAGGAACAATTGGAAAATGGGGTAATATTTGAAAGAAAAGCCTGTATGTTATATGTTCATAATGCTGGTGTTGAATCAATTACTAATACATGTTATTTAATTTCTTCTCACTTCAGAGAAACATCGGCCTTCACTGATGCAGAGAGTGAGTATGTCACATCACTCTGACTTCACACAGTGCAGCTTTTTTATCCAGTGGATGAAGATCGACAGTCATTTTCATCTTGAACATTACAGTTGATGATGAAACAAAATTCTTCATCTCAAACAGTTTTCTCACAGAACTGAAGCTGATCATGCTGCATAATGTGCACATGAAGTCTGAAGCCTGAATGCTATAAAAAAAAATGATGTGAAGAATATGTGTTATATCTACATCTAATGGAATATATTGTATTTTTGTTTTTCTAGCTTCACAAAAAAACCTTTTTTATATTAGAAGAAAACAAAATGCATTTGATGTAATAAAAGCCACTCTGTTGTTAAATCAGGAGGCTCGTACAGTTTTTGAAACACAGACTGTAAAAGTGTTTCAACCAGGCAGTAAAATAAAGTCATCAGTCTTCTCATGAAAATAAAATACAGTTTGTAAAAAGAACAAAAAAAAGGTATAAGATCAACTGGAACATTTATCCACTGTTCATTACTTTTTTTATATGGCTGCTGCTCTCTTACCACATCCACATTTCTAAAACACAGACATTGATGAGATTAGAGAAGAAAAAAATGTAATAATCCTTGCTGAGAAACTGTACTTTTATCTCATGAACACTTTCTCTTAATTTACTAGGTGGAAACGATGGATTCTGTCATAGAGCTGCTTTTGGAAGCACTGAAAGATTTGACTAAAGCAGAGCTTGAGATGTTCAAGAGCACCCTGCATCCAGTTCAACAACAGGGACCCTCATCCATCCAATTGATGCAGCAGAAAGCAAAATACATCCCACTGACCCTGCTAAATATAGCAGACATGCAGGGCACAGTGTGTTTAATGGTGCAGTACTATGGCCAACAGTCTGTGGAGATGACCAAAGAGAGTTTAAAGAGGATGAAAAGGACTGATCTGGTGCAGAGGTTGTCAGACAGCAGCTCAAGACCCAAAAGTAAGACAATAAAGACAAGAAATGTTTATAATATATGTCCTCTTCTCTTTACATTTAGAATACAATAATCTATATCGCGAAGAAAATAAAGAACATATATTTTATTTTTCGGACTCGAAGTGCAGCGAGGACAAAGCCTCTGCACATGGGCCACCTGCGCTACCAACAAGCTAATGGGCACCACAATGTCCAATTATTATGAGAATTATATCCGGAGAGGGAGAAAAATATCTGTGAAAAGTTAAATGTAACTTTTGATGAGCTTTGAGTTTAATTTTATGTTGAGTGCGTTGTATTGAAATCTGTTCTACAAAGCAGTCATGCCTGATGTATAATTAATAACAAAATCTCTTTTTAATTCAATTACTTTTTTTCTTTTTTCTCAGAAGAACTCTCTGTGGATGAACAGTGGTCGTCACTGATCAAGAAAGTGAGTAATATCATGTCTGACCATGCAAAGAACAGTTTTTATTTATTTATTTATTATTAAATCAAACATGAATTACATTTGATGTTTGTCACAGATCTGAAGCTGAGATGATACTGAGATCAGTAATGTTAACATCATGAAGTTTTGAAGTTCCTCAAAGAATTAAACAAAATGCAAAACATGAAATTTAAAAATATCTTCATTAAGTTTCGACCTGTTTCTACAGTCACTTCAACATCTAATGTTGAGATCAGGTGGCTCATTTTAGTTTTTGACCGCACAGTGAAAGAGTTACAGCCTGGAAATGCAAAAAGAACCAGTTACAGATCTCAGGTTAAAGATATCAAAAGGTAGCAGGACATAGGAAACATCCTCTGAGATAAACAAACAGATAATTACCAAATATATCAGCAGCTTAGGTGATCTTGTAGAAAAACACACCTTAAAAGAAATAACATTTTCTCTTTGAACATGTACATTTTCCAGGCTGCGACGATGGGGGCTGTTAAAGAGCTGCTTTTGGAAACACTCAATGATCTGAGTTATGAGGAGCAAAAGAACTTCAAGTGGTTTCTGCAGTTCACATTCTTCCAGAGCCTTCCACAGATTCACTGGAGCAGACTGCTGGAGGAATACATGGCAGAGTCCCTGGCAGATGTGATGGTGGAGAAGTGCGGTCAAAAGTCTGTGGAGGTGACCAGGGAGGTTTTGATCAAAATGAACCAGGCTGATCTGGTGCAGAGGCTGTCAGAAACCAGCTCAGGACTCGAAGGTAAGATAGGAGGACAACTGTCGCATTAATTAATAATAACAGACAAAGACACACTGTTAGAAAATCTTTTTATCTCTGGTGCAAAATATCAGATGAAGTTTATAATATAAATCAATGTATCAGCTCCGTATAGACCTGCCATGACAGCAACAATACCAGAGAGTTGAATCATCTCCTGTCAAACACAGTCGCAACAAAAACTGAATCATAGAAACTTTACAGTAAGTTCTACGGTATCTTCATAATAAAGGAATGACTTTTCCACTTTGTAATATATATACTGAATTTTTGAAGTGGCAAATAACTAATCAGTTTACTGGTACAACAACATTTTTTTTTAATATATCATAATAAACATGAAATTAGGCAGAGATTACTTCAGAGTTGAATGTTTTGGATCTTTACTTTAAAGTCAAGATCTGAAAGAATCTAAATCTTTGGGCCTTTTTTGTAATTGTTGTGTTTTCAAAGGGCTCAATATCTTTTTATTGAGCACACTTTTCTTTATTTGGCCACAATATTGTCAATATCCTGATAGGAATATGGCTAATGTTGTCAACATAATTATACTCCACTGTGGACAGAGAGAGTCTGTGTAAGTTAATTAATTATGGTGTTTTCTCATTGATTCCCTCTGTGATCTCTGTAATCATGACTTCCTCCTGCCTTCAGTTCACACACCTGAAACTGAAACATTATAGGCTTTTTATTCTCAGGTCTCAGTATTATCCTCAGGAAAAGTACACATACAGGTTACACACAGAGTATTTATTAATGTAATAACAGTTGTCATTAACTGTGTTGCAGCTGCTGCAGGATCATCAGCTGAAGTGTTTGGTGTGAATACCACAGAGAAAGGTAGGTGACCTATATAAATGTATGAAATGAGTCCTATGATTATTTTAATTTAAATGTCAGTGTATGAACATTTAACACAGTTTGATTATAAATAATAAAATGTTTATCAGGAGAAACTTGATATTGATTTTTTATGATGTTACCATTGAGTAGAGGGCGGCTGTGGCTCAGTGGGTAGAGCGGGTCGTCTAGTGATGAGTAGGTCACCAGTTCGAATCCCGGCTCCCCCTAGTTGCATGTCGAAGTGTCCTTGAGCAAGATACTGAACCCCAAATTGCTCCTGATGAGCAGTTGGCGCCTTGCATGGCAGCCTCCGTCATCAGTGTGTGAATGGGTGTGTGAATGGGTGAATGTGGCATGTGTTGTACAGCGCTTTGAGCTGTCGTTAGACTGGAAAAGCGATATAAAAATGCAGACCATTTAGAGTTTCTGGACATTTTACAATAAATCCTTGATATGTTGTTAAATTAATCATTCATGAGTCTTTTTTATGTTTCCTCTCTCCTCAGAGAAACACTCCGTGGAAGAAGATTGGCCTGCACTGATCCAGAAAGTGAGTGATGTCACATCTATCTGACTTAAACTAAGGTAATTAATCTGTCAGCTGATCAACATTTTGATATTGAAAAAAAAATAAATTGAGTAATTTTTTTAAAGAGATGCCAATCACTCTCTGGTTTCAACATTTGTGAGGATCTTCTCCTTTTTCTCTGCTTTGTATCATTGTAAACTGAATATCTTTGGGTTCTGGGCTGTTGGACAAACAAAGCAAGACATTTGAAGACGTCACCTTCGACTTAATGAAATTGTACATTTAACAACATTTATGACATTATTTTATGATAATTATTATAGAAACAGTTATTTGCACTGTTACTTTAAGCAATACAGTGGTTATTTGATAGAAGTAAATTCAAAATAATCCTCATCTTGAATATTATTCATGATGAGCAAAAACAAATGATTTATTTCCTCCGAAAGTTTTAGCGTTAATTTTTCCTATGTTCACATGAGGAAGGTCTCAAACATGTAAAATAAAAAGTAGTAAACTGTAAAAGAGTATTAAAGTAAATCAATTTGATATTACAAGGAAGAAAGAATTGTATATACATAAAAAAAACAGGCATATATGATCAACTGGACAATTTATCCACTGTTCATTACTTTTTTTATATGGCTTATGCTCTCTTACCACATCCACATTTCTAAAACACAGACATTGATGTGATTAGAAAAGAAAAAACTGTAATCATCCTTGCTGAGAAACTGTACTTTTATCTTATGAACATTTTCTTTGAATTTATCAGGTGGAAACGATGGAGTCTGTCATAGAGCTGCTTTTGGAAGCACTGAAAGATTTGAGTGAAGCAGAGCTCGAGATGTTCAAGAGCACCCTGCGCCCAGTCTACAAAGAGGGACACTCATCCTTCAAATTGATGCAGCAGAAAGCAAAGTACATCCCATTTGACCTGCTGGATAAAGCAGACATGCAGGGCACAGTGTGTTTAATGGTGCAGTACTGTGGCCAACAGTCTGTGGAGATGACCAAAGAGAGTTTAAAGATGATTAAAAGGACTTCTTCCTCCTCAGAAGAACTCTCTGTGGAAGGATTCCAGTCTGCACTGATCAAAAAAGTGAGTAATATCATGTTTGACCATGCAGAGTACAGTTTTTATTCAGTAAGATTTGGGTTTAAAATTAACTCAACATTGATGATGATTATTAAATCAAACATGAATTACATTTGATGTTTGTCGCAGAACTGAAGCTGAAATGATACAGAGCTCAGTAATGTTAATATCATGAAGTTTGAATTTCCTCACAGAATTAAACAAAATGCAAATCATGAAATTTAAAAAGTTTAAGTTAAAATTTCGACATGTTTTTACCATTACTTCAACATCTAATGTTGAGATCAGGTGGCTCATTTTAGTTTTTGACAGCACAGTGAACGAGTTAAAGCCTGAAAATGCAAAAAAGAACCAGTAGCAGATCTCATGTTAAAGATGTTAAAAGGTAGCAGGACATAGGAAACATCCTCTGAGATAATTACCAAATATACCATTAGCTTAGGTGATCTTGTAGGAAAACACATATTAAAAGAAATAATGTTTTCTCTATGTACATTTTCCAGGCTGCGACGATGGGGGCTGTTAAAGAGCTGCTTTTGGAAACACTCAATGATCTGAGTTATGAGGAGCAAAAGAACTTTGCATTGTTTCTGCAGTTCACATTATTCCAGAGGAGCCTTCCACAGATTTACTGGCGCAAACTGCAGATGAAAGACATGGCAGAGTCACTGGTGAATCTGATGGTGAAGGAATACGGTCAAAAGTCTTTGGAGGTGACCAGGGAGGTTTTAATGGACATGAACCGGACTGATCTAGTGCAGAGGCTGTCAGAGACCAGCTCAGGACCCAAAGGTAAGATAGGAGGACAACTGTCACATTGGTCCATTAAGTAATCATGTCTACCTCCTGCCTTCAGTTCACACACCTGAAACTGAAACATTCATTTTTGAGAATTTTCTCAGGACTCAGTATTATACTCGGGACAAGTACACATAAAGGTTACAGACAGATTTATTAATGTAATAACAGTTTTATTTAACTGTGTTGCAGCTGCAGAATCATCAGGTAAAGTGTTTGGTGTGAATACCACAGAGAAAAGTAGGTGACCAGTATAAATGTATTGTTAAGGCCTACTGACAGTTGGACCCCGAAGCAGAGACAGGCAGGCGTGGTAGGTGTGAAAATGTTTATTTTTAACAAAAAGCTCCACAACTAAAAAAGTAGGGAGTAGGGTGAAGACCAGAGGTTTTAAGGAGGTAGTTATGAGTGAATGGCTGCAGGTGTGTTGTCAGCCCCATCGACATCTTTTTATTGAACACACTCTTGTTTGTTGTGCCACATCTTCTTGATTTTGGTCCATTGAGTTCATTATTATCAGTCTTGTATTGTTAATGGCATGATAGGAATATGGCTAATGTTGTCGACATAATTACACTCCACTGTGGAGAGAGATAGTCCGTATAAGTTAATTAATTTCAGTGTTTCCTCATTGATTCACTCTGTGATCTCTGTAATCATGACTTCCTCCTGCCTTCAGTTCACACACCTGAAACTGAAACATTACAGGCTTTTTATTCTCAGGTCTCAGTATTATACTCAGGACAAGTACACATAAAGGTTACACACAGAGTATTTATTAATGTAATAACATTAACTGTGTTGCAGCTGCTGCAAGATCATTAGGTGAAGTGTTTGGTGTGAATACTACAGAGAAAGGTAGGTGACCTATATAAATGTATGAAATGAGTCCTGTAATTATTTTAATTCGTATGTCAGTATATGAACATTTAACACACTTTGATAGAAAACAAGACAGTGTCAATCAGGAGAAACGTGTTATTGATTTTGTATGATTTTTCCTATTTAGTAGATTTTCTGAACATTTTACGATAAATCCTTAATATTAGAATTCTTAAAAAAAAAATATATATATATATATATTTTGTTGAATTAATCATTCTTGACTCTTCTTTTTGTTTCCTCTCTCCTCAGAGAAACACTCTGTGGAGGAAGATTGGCCTGAACTGATCCAGAGAGTGAGTGATGTCACATCTGTCTGACTTTAAACTGAAGCTAAGATAATTAATCTGTTAGCTGATTAGCTGAACATTTTATTAAATAATCAACTGAGTAATTTCTTTAAATAGAAGAAATGCCAAACACTTTCTGGTTCCAGCATTTGTGAGGATCTTCTTCTCTCTATTTTGTATCATTGTAAACTTAATATCTCTTATATATCTCAAGGAAATTTGAACCTTGAAATTGTGATATGTACTTTTAACAACATTTATTTATGTAATTATTTTATCATAATTTGTATGATAATGGTTAATTGCAGCGCAACACAATACACACAATACAGTACACATTTAATAGAAGAAGCATAAAATTCATCTTGAATATTATAAATGATGACTAAAAACAAATTATTTATTTTCATCTGAAGGTTTGTCAGAACTGAAGCTCCATTCAGTTTGTTCTTATGTTCACATTAGGAAACTCTCAAACAGTTAAAATGTCTTATAAATTACTGTAAAAGAAGACTGAGGTCAATATATTTGATTTTACAAGGAAGAAAGAGCTGTAAACACGTGATAAAAACAGGTTTATGTGATCAATTGAAATAAATGTTATCACCTCGTGCTGATGTACACTTACCATATTCACATTTCTTAAACACATATATTGATGAGATGTGAACAGAAACATGTGTAATCATCCTTGCATGGAAATCACACTTTAATCTCATGAACATTTTTTTCTCTGAATTCAACAGTTGGAATCGATGGAGTCTGTTATAGAGCTGCTTTTGGAAACACTGAAAGATTTGAGTGTCGCAGAGCTTGAGTACTTTAAAGATGCCATGTTGAGTCAACCTGAGGTCCACAGACCCTTTTTATGCATCCCATTGAAGCGGCTACAGACAACACATGTGCAGGACACAGTGTTTTTAATGGTGCAGATCTGCGGCCAAAACTGTGTGAAGATGACAGAGGATATTTTAAAGATGATGAAGAGGACTGATCTGGTGCAGAGGTTGTCAGACAGAAGCTCAGGATCCAAAAGTAAAATAATAAAGATAAAAACATGTTAAAATCATATAACTGGTATATAACGTCTCTTGAGTTATTAAGCTTTGTGTTCTATTTACATTATAAATAATAAGATTCATAATGTAGAGAAGACACATCAGCTGTGTACAGAATATATTAGGACTAAGAGAGTGGGTAGAAATGACAATTTATATGTCACTGTTGAGGAGATTTAACTGTAATTTTGTGCATTGTTTTTTTTTTCATGAGGCAATATTGCCTGATCATTTTAATTTAAAGCTGTTAGACCAGTCATCAGTTATGAGTGACTTTCTACCTCTTCTCTCCTCAGAGAAACACTCTGCAGATGAACACCGCTCTGCACTGATCCACAAAGTGAGTAATGTCACATCTGACTTCATACAACACAGCTCTTCTTCAATAGATGTGAAAAATGGTTGTCATATTTAACATTTGCATTTGTCCCCAGTGGATTAAATAAATATCTCATGAATTTATTGGTTATTTCAGGTAGCAACAGTAGCAGCTATGCAACAGCTGCTTTTGGAAACCCTGAATGATTTGAGTTACAAGGAGCTTGGGAAATTCAAGAATATTCTGCAGTTGATTGTCTCTAAGAAAAACCTCCGAAAAATCTCATTGATGGAGAGTTACAGAGCGGACAGAGCAGAAATAGTGAATCAGATAGTTCACACCTACAGCAAACAGTCTTTCGAGTTAACCAGGGAGGTTTTAATGGCCATGGAGAGGACTGATCTGGTTCAGAGGTTGTCAAAGCCCAGCTCAGGACTCAAAGGTAAGACTAAGAAGACAAAAAGTGTCTCATAACCTAAGTTCACACTAGATGGTTTTAGCCCTGATTCTCTAGTCACTGACGTTTTTTGGAGATCCCCAACAAAAAGCCTTATCTGTAGGGTTTTGGTGGTACTAATCCATTTTGTAAAGACGTGGTTTTGAGTTCAGTGTTCAGTAAGATTTTATTAATTTTTGATGAAATGGTTCACTGTTTTCAGTTTTGTGTTCAGAGGTTTGAGAAACCAAGTCATCAAGAAACGTTTTGGGTTCCTAACTATTGGGAAGAACAGTATTCTATCGATTAATTTCGTGATTATTGATGAGTTGTTTGGTCCATAAAATGTCAGAAAATGAAGGAAAATGGGTTCCCCAAAGCCAAAGATGATGTCTTCAAATGTCTTGTTTTGTCTACAACTCAAATATATTTAGTTTACTGTCACGAAGGAATTAAGAAACAAGAAACATTTTCACATTTAAGAAGCAGGAAGCATATATACAGTAATATGTCTCATTAAAAAAAGGCAATTTGGCCTGTGCCTGTTAATAACACTCCTTAGCAATGTAAAATTAACAAAGAGATTTGAGACTAATCAGATATTTGAACTGGTCTGGAGATGCCTAGCAGAGCTATTGAGATTATCATGTTATACCAATAAAATTCAAAAGTTACCATATAAATCTATATATTAACATCATCATCACATTTAAATCTTATGTGTCTTTACAAGGTCCTTCAAGAAACCAGGAGCTTGAGGGTTGTGGAAGCATAATGGTAAGTTTACTAATTTATTTTTCTCTCTTCATGTGATGCTGTACAAAGACAGATTTCGGTCAGATTTTTCTTTTGGAAAAATGATCATGTTCTGCAGCAGGACTCCAGTGACTGGACTAAACTTAAACCTGAAGTGAACAGTACAGATGCAGATGAGGCTCCAACTTACAGGTAAAATTAACATCATAAATACTGCGTTGCATTGGAAGTATTGTAAAAAGTCTTTCTTGGGTCTTGGGATTTTTTTTTTACACAACAAATGAAAGTAAAGAAGATCTCATATCTAGCATTAATTCCATTGTGCCTCTCACACAGCATTTTTGTGCATATAGAGGAACTAACTTCTTTTCTTTCCCTCGACTCAGCCTTCAGTCTGAAGCAGGAAACTTTGAATGCAGTGTCTCTGGTTTGCGCTGGGTCTGTAAGGAGAAGGTCAGTTTTAAGTACCAGTTTTGCTCTTGGGAGGAACCTATGGAGAGGATGGAAAGGATCAGCTACATGCCTGCAGGTCCATTAATTAACATCACGGCAATCGTTGGGAAATTAGTAGAAGTATACCTGCCACACTGGATCTGCATTGGTAAGCTGACATGAAGAAAACAGTAAAGATAGAATGTATAAACTTTTAGATATATGTTGATTTATACAATAACTAATGCAATCTTTTACTTCTCACTGATTGTGTATGTTTGTTTTGTGCAGACGACGACCCTAAAATATTAGATAAGCTTGCAGTCCTACACATCGATGACTGTGGAGACGTTGTGGAAAAAGTGGCTGAGGTCACATCGTCACATGTCAAGTTATTCGAACCAGTTTTTTCTCCAAGAGCGGTCCTGATGAAAGCTGGCTTTCCTGTGAAAATAAGCTGCGATGTGTTAATATACTATCAACCCAACACACCATTCCTCAAACTCCACGTTTACCTGATCCCACATGATCCTGCTCTGCAACAGGTTATTGAATATCTTATAGTCATGCATAACATATTTAAACTGAAATGGTACCAAAGCCTACAGTGGAGTATTGGGGCCAGTGTTGAAAAAGAAGAAAAGTGAAATCCCAAGAATAATGTCTTAATATATTGTGCGAAAGTTATAAAACGAAAATGTTGATTTATTTATTTATTTATTTTTTTTACAAAATTTTACACAGTTCTTCTTAAATATGTTATTAAACATATTGTGTTTTTTTCTGAATGCACATTAAAACACAGATTACACTGTTTGCAACTGTAACTGTAAGAACGTTGTGCTTATATTGACTCATTGATTTTTTCCCCCAGGCACTGGACAAGAAGAAATTCTCCAAAGGATTTGAACTAATTCAAAAGCCACGCCCAAACAATTACCTGAAAATGCAGCAGGGTTTTAAACTTGCAGCAGACATGGACACAGCCAGAATTCAACCAGAGGTACAATTTGCACTGTCAGTCAGAATTCAATCAGGGTACATGTGGGACTTATGGTCCAGACACTGTAAAATGATAGAAACTGCAGGGTGCCTTGTTGTATTTTAAATGGGTACATATTAAATATGTTTTAGTGTTATTGAGCATTTTAATCATATGCAACTTCCACAAAGGGGGACATTTCAGCCATTCTGCTGCACTCTTTTGACACTTTTGTAGTTTGTCAGGTGGGAGATATTGCAGCTTTTCTAATCATGGTGCCTTGATGATGTGAACACCCCATAAGACACAAAGGGACGCACAAGTGAGAACCACTGACACAGTTAAAGGAAAAAGTTCACGCTGAACTGAAAATTTACCCAATGGCGATGGAAAATCTGGTGGAGTTTCGTAACATTTTTCAAATCAATTTGGGATCTCGAGGCTTCCAGAGACTTAGATTACAGCAGATGAGCTGTATGGAGCCATTTTGTGCTATGTTTTGTTTTTTACATTTTGAAACAAGTCCTCATCTGCTTCAGTCGTTTAGAAGAATGCTGCACTATTTTGCCATGAAACTTTACCTGACTTTTTGTAGACATAAGAGTAGATAATGATAGAATATTAATTTTTAGGTGAATTTTGCCTTTCAGGAAAGTTTCATGTTGGTTCCCTTCAGAAGCTCAGGTGAACTGGCTCAGAACAGTGAGCTCACTCATTGACAGATGAGCGTAACTGAGCCTTAGAGACTTCTGCATTCAGGGTATTAAAAACTATTAATGATTTTGGCCTGTTGTTGTATTCTGTGGGAAAGAAGCTGAACATTCAGGTGCCCATACAGCAGCCAAATAGAAGTGGGCCTGAGCTGCGTAAATCAGTATTTCTAACCAACAATCAAGCTGGTTTGACCAGTGAACTCTTTCTCTTCTGTTTTTGTTGTATATGATTTAACCTGACTAACTCCTCTATCTTTTTAAATATTTTTCACAGAGAATGACCCTCAGATATGATAGTCAAGACCCAAATTTCTATGAAGTGTTCATCAAGAAACCAGACAGAGACTTCCACCTTAGACTCTCACACATACGTAAGGGTGAACCGCAGTTTGAACCGGTATGGACCTGTGAAATCAGAACAGGTTGGTGGTACACAACAACTGCTAGCCCTTATATTTAAAATATATGATCTCAAGAACCTGCCTGCTGGCGCCACAGCATTGCTTCAGACTTCCTTTGTTTTATATAATTTATTTATGATTTATTTCATGTTTATTCTGCCTTTTCTTTCAGATGACTATCAGAGCTCTGCTCATTTAGAAGGTAAGATCCTGGATTATGAGAATAGTATTTACTAAACCTCAGTCAGGCTTCAGTCATAATATGATGTCAAAGGTGTTCAATTTTTTTCAAGTTGCATAGAGTCGATTGTAACTTGATTAATGTTAAAACAAATGAGGTTATTGAACACTGAGCGACTACAAGGGGAAAAAGATTTAATCTCTATCTGGTGCAGTGAACGCATCATGCATTGTGAAATGTCCAGTGTGTAGGATTTAGAAGGATTTATTGGCAGATATGAAATATGATATTCATAAATATCTTTTTATCAAGGTATAATGAGCTTTTTAATCTCCAGAGGGATCGGGTCCTTTTTTAATGACCAGAATGGTCAAACCAAACACTCGCTCTACAGAGGGTCTGTGCGTTTTTCCTGATTTAGCAGCTAAGGGATGGTGTTAAGTTGGTTGCAGTCTACAAACACTGGACCTTTAGATAAATAATGACACTATTATACAGTAATTAATATACAACTATCCCTCGAATGGAAATTTCATGTTGTTGTCATCGTTTCTTCAGCTTAATTAACAGAGCTGAACTATGCTGCGATGTGCAGCAAAGTCCCCAGGATAAAATGTTGGTAGTTAACATTTCTGTACCCACTGATGCGTTCATATTTGTTTGTGTCATAGGCTACTAGTGATGTTACCCGTGACACCTCTGCTTCAGAGCTTGTATTGAAAAAATGAACCAGTCTAAAGCAAAGCTTGTATCGGAGCTTCATTCGCTCTGTGACAATCATGTGATCAGTGATGTCAAAAGCTTTGTTTCACGCACACCTACGTGACTGATTCGAAAAATGATTCAAAGCTCTGGGTTGTCGAGTAGGAGTCGAGACAAGTTGAGAGAGAAAGTTCAGTTCATTGAGAAAGTTGAATGAGTAAAGCTAGTGAATTGTTGTTGTTTGTGGTTGATACAATGCAGCTTGTTGCTAAGTATCAACCACAAACAACAACAGGGCGGTCCGAGATGTGTGAACATTTCAATCTGGTTACTCCGAACAAGGTTATTTGATTTCAGTATAATAATTTGCTTGGTGTAAAGTAATGTAAATAACCGAACAGAGTCACAAACCACAATAATGCCCCCTTCCTGACCTGTCCACAAGCACTATCACTCTCCCAGAATAGACTTTGCCCTATATGCACTGTCAAAGCTCTCCCCACTACATTAAAGTCACTATCATTTCTATAATTTCTGCACTGGCAGTGGCAGATTGTTGAAATGTACGGCACTGCCTATTTCACATTTTGTGAGAAGATACTCATAATTATCATAGAAATGTGTGCAAATGTTCATACCCCCCCTTCATTCATCTCAGATTCATCTACCTCCCCAATGAACAAACACAAGATATGTTCACATGCAGAATACCAACTTTATTATTATTTTTATTATGATTTTGTGAAGAAGGCAATGATTTTCTTGTTTCAATTAATGCAGTGTCCAATGTACGCTTATTTATTTAGTGATTTATTTAATTCATTCCGAACACCCAAAGACAGAATATGAACCCAAAATTAGTTTTGCAGAAAGATATATTGCCAACATTTACTTTGGTGTTTGATTGTGCTATTTTAGTAGTTTGGTTAATCTGCTGTAGTGTTTTTGTGCATAAGGTGTTGAACAAATGTATTATGTAATTGCCATTTCATATGTTGCAGCTGCAGAATCATTAACTGGGCCAGGCTGTGATGCTACAGTGAAAGGTAGGTACGCTGCAAAAATACTGGGGAAAATACTTTGTACTATTTTGTGCAAAATCGATGTGTGTCTGTTTTTATAGTCAAACAGACACGTCTGCAATCGTCCATACCTGGTTCAGGTGACAGTGAGTTGTTTTCTGTTATCCGACCATGAAAACGCTGTATTCAAACCGAACTTTGATTTTGATTTTAACATTTAACAAATTATTATGCAAATTATTTATAACCTGGCCTCAACACGTGTTGAGCTGAAAAGTTTGTTTTGGGAGTTAACTTTAGAGGCTCATCTGAAATGACAGTCACAGATTGATTTAAAAACTGAGAAGTGAGAAGAAAAGTTCTGTTCTGATATAAAATCTGGCAGTGGGTGTCTTATCACAAAAAGTAAAGGGAGATTGATTCGAGGTTATATTTTCTTTGTCAGTTTTGTATTCAAACTCTATGAATCATGACACTTAGAAGTCCTTTATGCAACATGTTTTCTTTCCTCTCTCATCAGACAAACACTCTGTGGATGAACACCTGTCTGAACTGATGCAGAAAGTGAGTGATATCATATCAGTCTGACTTTAAACAACACATTCATTCATTCATTCATTCATTCATTCAGCTTTGATATTATCCACCAATGTCAACGTGAAATCATATCCCTTTGTTTATGTGAATTCTTCAGGGAGCAACAATCACAACAGACGGAGAGAGGCTTTTGAATGTGCTGGCACAGTTGAAACAACAGGAATTCAAAGAATTCAAGTGGTTCCTGCAGGACAGTGACATCCTGACAGGCCTCCCACACATCCCATATCACCGACTGGAGAAGGGAGACATGTTGGACGTGGTGGATCTGATGCTGCACGCCTACAGCCAACAGTCAGTGGAGCTGACCAAGAAGGTTTTTCAGAAAATACACAGAAATGATCTGGTGCAGAAGCTGTAAGACGTCAGCTTTCACTGAATAGATCCTGGCTGGAAATCACCCGCACCTTAAACTGATGAATTATGATGCAAAAAAATAATAATTCTCAGGTTAACAGACCGGAGGCTGTATTCAGGTTTATCACTTCAGTTTTATATTCATGTCAATCAAACTGAATTTCTAAAGTTTTTAAACTTGAATAGTGAAATTATTGTAACTCTCTTTTTAAGCATGAAAACAATGCAGCAGTCAAAATGTGCTGCTAGTATTTTCTTGCAGCACAGTGTGTGAAAGTTGTATAGTCTTGACAAACAATGAAAATAGATTTCAACATGAAGGGGAGGAATGCATGCACATAACAGTATTTCATGTGACATAAAAAAAATGGAACAAATGTATCAGAAAAAAACTAGTGTGTCAGTTACAGAACATCTGGGGCCAAATGTACAAAACTTAAAGTGAAACTCTCGCCAAAAAGCAACCAAGGCTTTATTTGCGATTGAATATGAGTCAAACCTTCATGTAAAAGCATAATTACGACAAAAGAGGCACACAAAGTTTATGAAAAAGAAGGTTTTTGAACTACTCACGTTAGCTGCTGCATCTCCGGCGCACAACTCTGTGTACACAAACAATGCTCTCAATGCTCGTGTTCATGTGTAGAGACCCTGGTGATACTATGAGCAAAGTTTCATGTTGTATCGAGCCTTCTTAGTGTTCTAAAAATAGCGATTTTGATGCCATCGTATCTCTGCCCCTAGCACTCCCGTTCAAAATTAACGTACCCGAAAACCCAACTACAGTAAATCTTAAAAGTGCCTCTTTCTTCGTAATTATGCTTTTACACGAAGGTTTGACTCATATTCAATCGCAAATAAAGCCTTGGTTGCTTTTTGCCGAGAGCTTCACTTTAAATGTATTCAGGTGGAGAAACCTGTGTACAAACAGAACAGGAGACATGCACATGCAGTCTTCTCATGTTCCCACACAAATATTCTTTTACTGAAATTAGTTTTGAGGAGAATTGCAGGAAGCAAAGAAGCATCTGAAGGAGAGGCATAACTTCACAGACTGTGAACATGAAGTAATGATTGATCAAGTTCTGACATCAGTTCAAACTAACAGTATTATTTGGAGCCTTAAGTTACAACATCAGTTTAAATGTTCAAAATAAAATAACATTTATTTATATAAAGTTCATAATCATTAAAATGATCATAATTGAAACTGAAAAACATTTACAGAAGACAGTAAAACAACTCGTCATCTCTGTGTAATCACTGTCACGAAGCTGGCTCAAAGGCTCGCAACAAAGGGAGAAGAGTCCACACACCAGTGTAATGCAGCAAAACATTTATTCAACTAAACATAACACAGCCTAAACTGTGTGAATGTTAGTTATCAAAGGTGTAGAGCAGATGTGTGTGTGAGTGGTAAATAAAGGAACAAACTCAAAACAAACTGAAATGACAGATGATAAGATGGCCACCCTATTTATATCCTCTTGGCTCCACCCTCTCAAGGTGCAGCCAACCAGCTGACGGCCTGGAAGATGCTTGAAAGCTACAGAGAGGTAAAAACATAAGGGAGGGTTGGAGCGAGGCCGTCGCATCACAGTGACGGTTTTCTAAACTATAGATGAAATCCAAACACAATTTAGTGAGAAAAAATTCTGCTCGAAATGAAGTATCACTGAAATTCACACTTTTCTTTTGCTGACTCGCAACATGACACTAACACTAACGGTGTTCACAATGTGTACCAATGTGCACATTCTCACCCTGTGTGGATTTTTATACATTTGGAAATCTGTGTGGAAAGTGGCGTAGGTTCATTTTCTCGTGTGTATAGATGGTTTTTACATTTGGCTGTAGATGTTGTGACACACATGAAGCTGTTCTAATAACGCTGTTTTAAACGTAGCAGTCAAACGGGATGAATTACACGTCTTCTCCTCCTGTGTTTCAGTGTGGAATTGTTTTATCTTTTGATTTCACTTTATTTTTTACTGTATATTTGTCTTAAACTTTCTGATGTCTTATATAAAGCACTTTGAAATGCCTTGTTGTTGAAAGGTGCTATACAAATTCAATAATGCTGCATATGAATGTACTGTATAATTTGAATTAATCAAGTTACAACAATGGCAGATCATTCAAAATGTTTTGTATTTTAAAATCTGTTCAAATTCTCATTTATGAAGCAAAACAAATGTGTAAAACAAAAATCTAGTGAAGTTTAACAGGCAAGTCTTTATTCTGGTCGGTGATGATTACAGCATGTTTTCCTTTGGCCAGACTCTTATGATAAAAATGTTTGATTGTTCGGTCTGCAGCAACTTTTATCAACTTTATCAATATTAAAACAGATCACAACTCTTCTACTGTACATATGGTTTTTTTTTCACAACGGCACTGAGCAGCTTTCATAGGAATGACATTGAACACTGTGTCCAGATTCGTTGTAATGTCCTTGTTGTCCTGTCCCAGCCTGCTGTGTCTTGTAGTCCCAGAAGTCGTAGTCCTGGTTAGAACCGCTGTAAATCACCTCCGTAATGTTTCCCCTGTTGTCAAACTGACCTCAGTTGTTCTGGGAGGCTGTGCTCAGTCCCAGTTTGGTGTCAGCCGTGATCACGCTTACATTATACAGCCAGGTCCAGTTGAGCTGGACCCTGTCACCTGCCATGACTCCCCTGTGATCAGACGTCCACACAAACTCTCGGACCACACGGCTCCTCTGCCAACTGAGACATGAGCTAATTAGCCAACAGTAACTAACTTGTGCAAGATATTTTACTGAGTGACATCTACTTTGATGGTCTGGACATATTTCAGTTCCTCTTATATGCTTTTACACAGTTAACACCGTTATAGCCAGGACTCGTATTTTAAAGAGGGAAAGTTCTGAAGTGTTCTGTATGTGATGCTGCACTTGACATGCAAGCCGAACAAAAGGTTGAACCCACTCGTGTTACTAAAATCGAGCCTCCTTGTGGTTATTTCATATTTTCTGCGCCCTCCATAACCCTCAGCTACACTAGTAACAGCTGAGGATAGCGAGCAAAGATCAGCAGTATCGTTCACTCTGGTGATGCCTCCTTTGTTTTTGGAGCTGCCTCAAATTCTGTTTGTATTCTACAAAACATACTTATACCGAATTAAATGCTGTCGAAAATTAGTGAGAAATAATCACAAGACACCATGAATTAAGTCATATCAAGACAATTTCATTATTTAAACAAATGACAGACTAAAAAACTTACACGTCAAAATATAAAAAACATCAACATTTTATTTGTATAAAATTAAAATCAGAAATAAAAAATAGATTATTCAAAAAAGAATGAAAAAGATTTGAGTTTGAAAAGCAGAAATCAAACACAATTACTGTGCAAAGTTCAAACTGACCCTAACCCTGACTTTAATTGAATATAATACAACAATAATAATTTCATTAAAAATGTCTCATTGGGCTTGGAGCTTCATACTCCGGAGTTTAATTTCAGCTGGAAAACAAAATGAGTTTCTTTCAATGTGACCAGCAAATCTTTAACGCCTTGAAGCGTTGTTAGTGTCACTTAGGTTTCTCTTAGAAGTGCTCTGAGATTTACAAGAGTTAAGAATCTGAAATCTGCTGGGAAACAAAATCGAAACTCAAAAAGTTGCTACTGTTTTTGTTAATTTATTAAATCTGTAGTTCTATCACTAACACTGATGCTCTTTGTTCAGCGACGCTGAAGTAAAATGTTTTATTTAACCTCAGGTCATTTTGTCACATGATATGTGATTTAGTATTTGGCCCACACAACCCCAACACAATCTTAGATAAAATGTTTGAACACCTTTAGATTCATTTTTACATCATCACAGGATGAAGAAAGTCAAGCTTAAGAACAAATACAGAACAGACCAGATGGATACAGCACCAGGATGAATACTTTCTTACATACAGGCTGTTAAATGATTGTTCTGTTAACGTGAGAAGATGGCAGGCTCAGAGGTTCATGTTCTCCTGATTTAACTCCTGTCACAGTATTTATGACTCCCTCCTCTTGATGTCAGCAACAAGAAAAGACTCCTTCTCCTCAAGGATTCTGAAGAAGACGTCTTTGGCTGCTTGACCTCCAGCTTTCAGGGGGCCGCTGAAGAGTTTCCTCATCCTCTCCTGAGTGGTCGGGATAGTCCCGATTGTATCATAGTCTTCTTGTTGGATTACACCTTCCCTGAGAAGATTATCCAAGATTGGTCCTGTATTGCACACTCTTGCGATCAGATCACACTGGTGTTTATCCACAAAGTGCTCCACTGAGGAAGGAGAGGAGGAGAAACACTTTGATGAGGTTAATGTCAGGCATCACAAACACCTGTCAGGGTGGCAGCAGGGTGTTTTCACTGGTCGCAGCGGAGCATCTGATATTCAGCAGGTCAGATGTATAAAAATATCTTAATGTTTCAAAATATTTAACAAACACCAACCGGGTTAGTAGACAGTTGTCTTTGAACAGACATTAGCCTAAAAACCTGTTTTCTGTTGATTATTTTGTCAGCAGGATTTTATGTACTGAGCACTGCTGAGCACTGTACTGCTCCCATGCTGCTGCTTCAACTCTGACAAGAGAGATTGTAAGACTTCACAACCTTAAAACATTGTTGCACATTATCTGGCACAGAGGCATCAAAAAAGCTCAGAAATCTGCAAACAAAAAGAAATCCAGGCGTCTCTGAAACTCAATGTGAAGCAAACTTGTGACTCTAAAATCCAAAGTGCCGTTCCTCTTAATACACATGATTTAAAATGTCTTACCTTGTTTATGGCCGGTGCTTTGGTATTCATCTGGAAAGAAAATAACAGATCTTAAGAAAATCTGGATGATGCACGATCATTTTCTAACAACTGTCATGTGCTTTAACAATGATGTAAGTTAAACTAAAACAAAGTGGCTGTGTAGATCAGTTCTTGTGGTATTATTGAAAACTGACCTTTTCTGATTTCACGGGTCCATACAGACTGACGCTCGTTTTTCTGTGCCAGGCTGAGCGTGAAGTCTGTGTCTGGCTTTTCAATGTACACTTCGAAGAAATTTGGGAATCTGCTTTTATATCTGAGCTTTAAGTTCTGCAAAAATCAAAACAAAAAGAAATAAGTGTGCACTGTCCAGGCTGAAAGGGGTTTGGGACTTTCAGTATGTGACAAAAAAACATAAAATAGGATCATTTTGTGATGTGGTGGTGTCAACAATTGTTGTTCAGATGACTCATCCTGAACCAAAGTCCATCCAAAGATCTAAAAGCAGTTCAAACCAAACCTCAGGATAAATTTTTGCATCATCCGAATCTGCTGTGAGGATGAAGCGATCACCCATTTTCAGGGACTTCTCTGGATGTGGCTTTTGGATCGCTCTGTATCCAGATGATAACTGTCTCCTGTTCAATTCCTGTACAAGAAAAAAACAAAGAACAAGGTTACAGTTATCAACATCGCTGTCTGTTTGTATTTTATACAATTTATACAGATGCCATTCAGTGTCTTCTTATAGTTCCTGTTGGTGACAGTAAGATGTGCAATAACCTGTTGTAGTCCAGGATCACACGGGATCAGATAAACATGGAGCGTCAGGAATGCCGTGTTGGTCTTATATATCAACATGTTACAGTTTATTTTCACTGGAACACCGACTTTCATCAGGACCGCTCTTGGAGAAAAAACTGGTTCTGATAACTTGACATGTGACGATGTGACCTCAGCCACTTTTTCCACAACGTCTCCACAGTCATCGATGTGTAGAACTGCAAACTTGTGTCTTATTTCAGGGTTGTCATCTGCACAAAATACAAGCACACATGATTAGTGAGGAGGAAATGATTAATGTAGATTTTTACACATGCTCTCAGAACTTTTGAGTTTATAAATGTATCTTATTATTTTCTTCATGTTCACTAACCTATGCAGATCCAGTGTGGTAGGAACACTACATCCAGCTTCCCAGCATTGACTGTAATGTCAATAAGGGGACCTGCAAGCATGTATTTCATGTTCTCCATCCTCTCCATAGGTTCCTCCCAAGAGCAAAACTGGTACTTAAAACTGACCTTCTCCTTACAGACCCAGCGCAAACCAGAGACACTGCATTCAAAGTTTCCTGCTTCAGACTGAAGGCTGAGTCGTGGGAAAGAAAAGAAGTGAGTTTGTGTATGTTTACAAAAAAGAGTTAAGGGGACAATGGAACAAATGTACATAAATGTGCCTTATGTATGCACTGAACCAGTAACAGCACACAGGAAGATTTTATTTTTCTTTGTATAATAAATTCCAAGAACCAATCTTAATATTTCCTCTAGTTCCAGTTTACTGTGACGCAGTATTTATGATGTTATTTTACCTGTAAGTTGGAGCCTCATCTGCATCTGTACTGTTCACTTCAGGTTCAAGTTTAGTCCAGTCACTGGAGTCCTGCTGCAGAACATGATCAATTTAGAAAATCAGTGGAAACGTCTCATTTTGCAGCATCACGTAAATGAACAAATATAGAAATGACAAATAAATTGAAAAATGAATGTAAGAGATTACCATAGTTCTTCCACAACCCTCATGCTTCAGTCTTCTTGAGGGCCTCAAGATCCTCTGGATACTGTGGTCACACATTCTTGATACAGCACCACGGTATTTTCCTGAAAAGCGCTGCTCTGATATGAAGGCAATATTACATTATATATAATAATGTCTGAAACTGAGACATATCGAAACAAAATACAGAAGTAGTCACATAACTTTGTTAATGTAAATGTTGATGTTACAGCACCGCTTTCTGCAGTTTGTTGGAGCACACGGACAGACAGAAAGCATTTTTTAAAAAGCAGATTAGGAACTAGGCCACTTGTATAAACACACTTGATGGAGAGATCTACATTCTACAGGAGTTTTTTTGTTGTGTGTGTGAGCTTTAAAATTAGGGGTGGGAATCTTTTGGCGCCTCACGATTCCATTTCGATTCTGAGGTCAACGATTCGATTCTAAATCGATTATCGATGCATACATCGATTTTTTGTACATCTCCGTGCATGATTTATAATAATAAGAATAATCATAATCATAATAATGATAATGATAATAATAATAAATCTGAGTTTGCTTATCACTTCTTACTTTTATGGTGATCATTAGAGAAAACCAACAGATTAATTAACTTAATATTTAATTATTTAAATATTTTATTGAAGAAAAGGCTTTTCTTCGTCAAAAATAGATTTGACTTGAATACAGAATCCTCCTGTTACAGGCAATGAGCATATCCCTGAGAGTAAAACAGTATACTGTAGCCTATATGAAAATAAAAAAGCTTTCAGTGCAAAAATCAATGCAGCTTGCATTTCAACACATTATGGTACTACGTATCAGCTCTCATACTAAACACATGGCTACTTTTGGTCATTGATAATAAAAAAGTAAACAGATTTATTTTTCTTCTCTATGTGTCATTAAAGAAAAAAGCTGCTCTCAGTCAAAGATAAGAATAAGACTTCTATCACAAAATCCTCCTTTCAACAAATCACTCTAAAAGTGATCCTAGCAACATCATTCACCACTGTTATTATTGTTATAGTTATGGTGTAGACATCACTTGAGTGATCTATTTATAGTTATCATGGTTTTATGGGACACATTATGGTTGTGTGATGTTTCTGTCTCTGACCTTCGAGCACTGAGCTGGTCTCTGACAACGTGATCACCAGATCGGTCCTGTTCATGTCCATGAGAACCTCCTCGGTCACCATCACAGACTGCTGGCCACAGGTCTTCACTAATTGATCCACCAGTCGGTCTGTCCTGTCCTCCCAGTCCACTCTGCGCCATGAGAATTGAGGGAGGCTCTTCTCAAAGTGTGTGAACTGCAGCAACCACTTGAATTTCCTGCGTTCCATGTGATTCAATTTATTAAGTGTTTTTAAAAGAATCTTTTCAACAGCTGCCTTTGTTGCTGCCTGAAACATTCAAAGGAACATTAAGCAAAAGTGTAAATTCTCAAGTGAATAATTTCTCATTTTATCAATACCAGTGTTTTAGATGGGTAATAAATGCTACAATTATTTTTTTCTGCATGGTAATCTCTTACATTCGCCTTGGTTTTCTTTAGAAAGTATTATGTTGTAGTATCATTTATTTCTGTAGCAATAAAGCAAAACATGATTTCCTTCATCATTTTACCATTTAATTCCTTTGAACCTGATCACATTCTATACTTGTTTCTTTTACTTGACATTGAGCATTTCTATCATAACATTAGTAGAGGAAAACATGAAAAAGCAATTATACTGTGAGAAGCATCCAATTTAAAACATTTGGTTTGGTTTGGATCATTCAATGTTAAAAATGTTTTCAACCTGCATCTAATTATTGAAAGCTGTGATGTGTGAATTCAAACTCACTCTCTCAGACGCTGCAGGCCGATGTTTCTCTGAGGAGGAAAGAAATACAAAATGAAGGAGTGGACAATAATCTCATTTTATATTGAGTAACTAGTTAACTTTAACAAGGCTGAGTTGCTTTAGAGGGAAAGTAAATAAAGTATAAAAATAAAATAGTAATAAAGAGAATTTGCTGCCAAATGACACGTCATAAACACCTTCACAATCAAGAAATTTAATCTACACACTGCAACAAATACTAAACTCATTAAACTTATAAAATTAAGTTTTTGTTGAGTTTTTTTTAAATAATTGATTATTTCCCTGCCCCCATTTATTATATTCCACATTGGTGGTGACAAGTGGTGGTGGTGGAGTTGCACTCATGCTGGTTTCCTTTGTTTATTATGAATTATATATCTATGACATTTATGTGATGCACATTATTGTGTAATGTGCCTTTTTTTTCTTTTCTTAGTCTTACCTTTGAGTCCTGAGCTGGGCTTTGACAACCTCTGAACCAGATCAGTCCTCTTCATGTCCATCAAAACCTCCCTGGTTAACTCCACAGACCGTTGGCCGTAGGTCTGAACCATCTGATTCACTATTTCTGCTCTGTCTGCTCTGTAATTCAACATCCATAAAATATCTGGTAGGTCCCTCTGGAAGACAGTCAACTGCAGAAACTTCTTGAAATTCTCGAGCTCCTCGTCACTCAAATCATTCAGGGTTTCCAAAAGCAGCTCTGTAACAGCTGCTATTGTTGCAACCTGAAATAATCAATACATTTGTGGAACATTTATTTAAACAAATATGTTTCTTGACAGTTTTTTCATTTATAACAGCTGGGAAGTATCCACCAGCTGGAAATGAGGGTATTGGACTATCGCCTCTTGCTGGTACAAGCGGTTTGGCAGACAGGACTAGCTGGTTAGCATGCTAACTTCGGTAGACATCTACGCAACACAATAGAGAGAGACATCTTTGACATAACAACAACACTTCTGTTTCTATACACTCTGTTGATAATGTTGGTTTTCATTTTTTTAAATATTTTAAACTAAAATTCTAGCCATGTCATATAAATCGCTTCTTTCAAATACAATAAAGTTGTTTCAACTGGATAAACTTTTGATAATTTTCTGTACTGTTCAAATAAATATATTATGAAAAATGTACACGCCGATATTTCTTCATCTCATCCTCAGTGGTAAATATAACATTATTATTATTGTTGCACAGAAATGCTGATTAAGAGCATGTAAATCATTAGTTTGGGTTTCAACTTATTTAAAGTATAAAATTAGGATGATTTTAACCTTCATCTGTTGGATGAAAGCTGTGTTGTATAAACTCAGGCGTGCCATTACTCACTTTGTGGATCAGTGGAGAACAATGTTCTTCTGCAAAGTGTTTCTCTGAAGAGAAGCAAAAATTCACTCATGACTATTTGACTCATGACTGATAAACATTGCTATCAGTAAATACATAATAAAAAACACTTCACATTAGTCAGAAATGTTGTTTTGTACGATTATAACATACTTTTGTCTTTATTGTCTTACTTTGGGGTTGTGAGCTGCTGTCCGACAACCTCTGCACCAGATCAGTCCTCTTCATCTTCTCTAAAATATCCTTGATCATCTCCACAGATTGTCGGCCGTGGGCCAGCATCAGTGTAAACACTGTTTGCTGTCTGTCTCTCCCCACAAACCACAGTGGGATATTGAAATGTCTGTGGAAGTGAATTTCATGCAGGACCTCAATGAACTCCTCTAACTCTGTGTCACTCAAATATTTCAGTGTTTCCAAAAGCAGCTCTGTGACAGACGCCATCGTTTCCACCTGTTAAAGTCAGAGAAAATGAGAACAAGGGTTAATCTCTCCGCAAGGATTATTACAGATTTCTCAGTTTGCATCTCATCAATGTCTGTGTTTAAGAAGTGTGAAAAGGAGGTACATCAGCCATAACACACAAAGTAATAACGCAATACAGTATCTGGCCAACTGATCGTTACAACCGTTTTCCTGATCCTCCACTGACTTCTGAGACTTTTGCCACCCCAGCACTTTCCATCTACCTCTAACACGCTAAAACATATTTTTTGGTAAGGAAAGATATCAAATCATTACTAGCGACAGTGATTTATAGATTTAGAAAGGGATGTGATCAAAGTTGCACAGCACAACTCTCAAATTCAAGTGCAATAATGATAATATTGTATATTTGTTTATCAAAGTGATAATTATTTTTGTCATACATCCCTTTCCTTCCCCAGACAGATCATTTGCAGACAAAAAAATAATATTTTTATTAGAACATATAACAGAACATAAAAAAATATATAGAATCATAGTTGCTCCTTATATATGATGTTGTCTTTTATTTAGAGAACAACTGATGCACAATTTTTGGGCCTGATGTTGGCACCAATATCAGGGAGTAAAACATTTTTTAACAAATTTATGTTAATATAAACACATTTTTGGCAATGATCCCTCAAATGTTGTCATCAATCCAGAATATGTTGTGGTTGAACAATAAACTTTATTGTCCAAAATGTCACCAGTAAATGGTTTTAAAATTATGCCAAGCATTTTTTTTTTTTTTTTTTTTTGCATCATATTCTCTAAAATAAAACTGTTTTCATATCGACCAATGTTGACAACATATACGGCGGATACTGATCAACTGTATTTGAGGTAAGCCAATATTGGCTTTTATTACACAACTCTTGTTAATGCTGTAAAATGTTCCATTCACTTCAATAGGGCTTCCCAACATTTAGTGGTCAATTATTTTCGTTTAACTGACCACTGCTAAGCATATTTGACCGTTGTCAAGGAAAGTGGCCTTTTTGCCTCTGATTCACATATTTCGTATCACCCCGCGTTCTAAAATCTTTGCTCCACAAGTAGTCCGGTCACTTATCACCCCGGCGTATTTGGTCGCTAAGCAACATGAGCTGATCTGTAGTCTACTTCATATCCGAAAAAAAACTACTCCTAGGCCACTAGTATGGATGAGTTTCACATCAACTTTAATATTTTTGGAAAATACGGTGATTTCGAGTCTTGGCAAAAGGCTAAGTTGTCGTTAAAGGTCAAGAAAAGAAAAAGAGGAAAGCAGCGAAGAGGGAGAAGTGAAACGACAACGGTTTGACGAACTATATTTCTCTGCTGAAAAACATTGTGAACGGTAACAAATAAATTGTAAAAGTACACACTAAGTAAAGTTTTTTTTTCGTGTTTGCAAGTAGCCGTGTAATAAGCGGGATAATGTATAGGACGGCAGTCATTATCGGGAAAATAAGTCCCGACAGGACGAACCGGTCGTGGAGGGGTCTGATCCGTCCTGAAGGGGTTCTATACATTATCCCTTACATATTATAGGTCAACAGATATGTCAGGTGGGCAGTGACGTAATTACGCGACATGAACATCATCAAAAAGCTGCAAACCCCGCGATGAAACCATGATGAAACCCTGCGATGAAACCATGATGAATGAACCATGATGAATCAGTCTCATTTGCCAACAAAAAAATCATACTAGTTTCAAAAACCTTACAGTTGTAAGTATATTAGTAGTATGAAAATGTACGTTACAGTAAGAGATTGCACTTTGTCCATTGGAAGCACTTATTTTAACAGAAGATGTCTGTTTTGTATAGCTACCTCTGTAAAACAGGAAGCACACATTTAATTTTTTAAAATATTTTATTTATTCATTTTTACAGAAGTTGTAGCATATTTTTTTTTTTAAAGCTACATAACTTGTTTGACTCATCAATGTTTTGTAGTTTGAGCCATGTGTTTATTAAGGTCTGAAATAAAACAAGATGAGAACTTAAATATTCCCAGCACTTTCTGTGATGTAGTATGCTGCTTATCATAGGAAGTAATAAGAAATGACTCTTTACATTAAGGTAGTAGCCTCGTGAGAACAGAGTGTTGGGGGAATCACTTTTTTCTCTTTTTCATCAAACCGCAGTTTTTGCAAGTTCCCGTTGCTTTTACTTGTAAAAGTAACTCATAACATTACAAAAATACTGCCATTACAAAGTAACTTTTTACTTTACGGCATTATCTACTGAGAAAAGAAATGCATAGGAGTACTTGAGATGTATTTACTCTACTATCATTTCGTAGCCTTCTTTACAGCCCACAATCTGTAACTCTATAGCCTTATGATAGGAATGATGGAATATAACATTTACAGCTCTTTATTTTACTTATAATTTGAAAACAAGAGAACAAAGGCTCTTATAGCCTAGAGTATGAACTTTAAAAATGTAACGAATTAACCCGTAATCTATGAGTGTTATTTAGAAACAATAAAAGCTCAAATACATGTGTATGGGCTTTTGGATTTTTCAAAACACAAATTCACAGCCATTAAAGGTTAAGGCAGTATGAGGAAAAAACTGTAAATGTAATGGCAGAAGAACTTAGACAGAAAGGACACATCAAATTTAATTTAAGATTTTATATTTGCCCCTTGTTACAACTGCCCCTGGTCTCCCCTAGACTATGGTGGATAAGAAGCATTAAAAAAGGAATGTGCAGCTAGCTATGTAGTATTAGCATGCTAATGCTCAATGGCAAATCAGCCATAATTAATAAAAAATTACGTCACTGCACATGCCTTACCTGACTTCACTGGAGATTCACCAATCTCATGCATGTGGTGGTATCACAGCTTGCCAACAGTGATCCCGGATACTGTTTTTGGCATGGTGCAAACATCTGTAACCATCTTGCTTTTTTCAGCTTTATTTACAGCGGGCAGTACAGGTATATAGTTTTATGTGATAAGGTAGGAGGAGTACTTTCAGGGTGACAGCAGTTCCAGATTAGGGTTGGGCGCTGTCTAACATTTGGCACCATTAAACTGTTGGCAAATGTACCCACTGTATTCATTATTGCCACCAGCGAATTAAAAATACACATTGTAGGGCTTTGAGGGAGCTGTCAATCGCCGCTATACCGCTTTCCTCTATTGCTGGAGGTTTTTATTAAACACCTGAAATAACATCTGTGGATACCACATACATCCCACAGTTTAATCATCAAGCGCTCGCGTCTAAAAAACGGCAGATTCTAACATAAGGCTAAATGAGACTACAGAAATTGTCACCAAAAATAAACGTCACCACACCGAGATTCATCTACTCACTAATCCGTCTTGGAAATTGATTATTTTTTATCACTCATCACCAGACACCAGAGAAAAGCACAAGATGCTCACAGGTTAGCTGGTGGCACCAGAGAGGGAAAATTACCAAGCTATCAACTACCAAATGTTAAGTGTTTCCACTTTAGTCAGAAAACTGTGACATTACTCACTTTACTGAGCAGTGCAGGCCAGTGTTCGTCCAAAGAGTGTTTCTCTGAGGAGAAAGGAAACATAAAAAACACTTGTGGATGTGGATATATCCTCCTATGTTATGTCTCACTCTGCACTTCCTCCGTTGTTCCATTTTCCCACCCTTTCACCAGTTCCACATCAGCGCTGTGGCTATCATCTGTTCCCTGTCTTTTCCTCATGTTCAACCTCCATTTGCTGCCCTTGTCCTTGTGTCTCCCTGGCTTGTACTTTGCTTTTGATTTGTATTCTATTTAAGGCATGGACTTTGTTTTGCTTTACTGGATTTCTCTGTATTTGTTTTTGCCTTTGCCTGCCTCGTGATGTGCCTTTTTAGGGGGGAGTTTCAGATCTATTCTATTAATGCTTGCCTTTCGTTCAGTTACTTGTAAACTTGGTCCACTTTGGTGGTTTACACTGACACTGGGTTTATGACCTGAGCTGAATTTTTGCTCTGACATTTTCAGTAGCAAAAATATTCACAGGGGAAAAACATTTTGGCAAAAGTTACAGCAGCTTTGAATAAACAATCAGCCAAACTTGTTGCAATCACACTGTCTGTCACTAAAAGTGTGAAATGTCAGGCTTTGTGTGAGGTTCATGGTGATTAATATGGAAGCCAATTTCTGCCACTTTAAGATGCCGCTCCTTTCAGTATGCCTATGCATGACCTGAGTATTTATAAAATCCTGACTACAGCCCTGCATGCAATAAAATGTTTCATCTTGATAGAGACCGGTAGTCTTTGTGAATTAATTGCTCTCCCCCTGTTTATAGCTAGCTAACATTAACTAGTAAGGATTTTTTTTTAATTTGTAACCATGTGCACTCTGGAACTTAAACAATTAGTACTTCGCCCTGATAATACTGAGTCCTAAAAATAATAATAATGTTTCAATAAATCATAGAGGGATAAAGGGAAATCAAAGACATACAAAAAGGCAGTTCAGCAGATTTATTTACCCCATAACATTTCAATTCTCAAGTAATCTTTGTCTAATTTCACATTTATTTTTTATTTTTTACATGCACAAGTAAACTGAATTCAGTAATTAGCCCACTTCAAAAATTAAATACTGATTTTCCAGATTGGGAAACCTGTAACTTTTATTGAAGATAACATACAAGTAACTGTGAAGTTTATATGGTTCAGTTTTTGTTGACTGAGTTTGATAGATGATGATTCAACTCTCTGGTATTGTTGCAGTCATGGAAGGCTATATGGTGTTATTGCATTCATTTTACACTATAAGCTGAACATAATACTTTAATATTGTGGTTGACTGGTGTGTATTTATCTATTATGATAGATTAGTGTGACAGTCTTTATCTTACCTTTGTGTGGTGAGCTGGTCTCTGACAGCCTTCGCGCCAGATCAGTCCTGTTCATGTCTATGAAAACCTGCTTGATCACCTCCACAGACTTTTCACCGCAGGTCTCCACCATAACTTTCACCCAGTCTGCTTGTCCCCACCAAATTGTTTCACAGAGAATCAGTGGAAGGCTCCTCTTGAAGAATGTGAACTGCAGAAACCAAGTGAAGTCCTTTCGCTCCTCATAACTCAGATCATTGAGTGTTTCTAAAAGCAGCTCTTTAACAGCCCCCATCGTCGCAGCCTGGAAAATTTACATGTTCATAGAGAAAATGTTATTTCTTTTAAGATGTGTTTTTCTATAAGATCACCAAAGCTACTGATATATTTGCTAGTTATCTGTTTTTCTCAGGGGACGATTCCTATGTCCCGCTACCTTTTAATATCTTTAACCTGAGATATTTTACTGGCTCTTTTTGCATTTCCAGGCAGGCTGTAACTCTTTCACTGTGCTGTCGAAAACTGAAATGAGCCACCTGATCTCAAGGTTGAAGTAACTGTTGAAACAGGTCGAAACTTAATGAAGATACTTTTACATTTCATGTTTTGCATTTCTTATAAATTTTAAAACTAGTCAATTGATGATAACAACAAAACTGAGTTTAACCTAATCTCAACTTGTGAGAAACATTAAATGTAAAGTTCTTTATCATCAGTAATGGTGATATGATTTTAAAACCTGCATTCTATTTTAATAAAAACTGCACAGTCAGATATAACATTACTCACTGTGTGGATCAGTCTATCCATGGAGAGATTATCTGTGAAAGAAAAAAAAACAACAAAAAACAAAATAAAAACAACTGATTGGTAGTTGTAAAACAAGATTTCAATACAAAGAGCTCAAACCGTAGAAGCTACATATAACTTAACCAATATATTTCACCCAACATTTTTCATACTTCACATTAGTCATAAAATGTATTTTGTTTCTTTTTTTTACAGTATAGCTCTTGTAATTCAAAATGTAAAGAGCAGAAAACATCACTTCTAAACTTATGATACAAATATTAAGGACCATTTTCATGATTTTAACATGCTTTTGTCTATTGTCTTACTTTCTAGTCTACAGCTGCTATCCGACAACCGCTGCACCAGGTCAGTCCTCTCCATCTCCTTTAAAACCTTCTTGGTCTTCTCCACAGACTCTTGGCTGTAGGCCTGAATCATATAAAGCACTACTTCGTACTTTTCGGGAAAGGAAAGTGGAGCCAGTACATTCTGGAACCTCTTAAGCTCTGCGTCACTCAAATATTTCAGCGTTTCCAAAAGTTGCTCGACAACAGACTCCATCGTTTCCACCTGTCAAATTCAAAGTAATTGTTGTGAGATAAAAGGACAAATTCTAAGCATGGATGATTACAGATTTTTCCTTTTCTAAACTCATCAGTATCTGTGTTTTAGAAATGTGGCTGTGATAAGAGGGCATCAGACACCTTTTGTTTTTTTAGATAAAGATACAGATATAACACATATTTTTTAACAACATTTTAATAAAATTCATGCTTCAGACTTCATGTGCCCATTACACCTAATCAGTTTCAGTTCTGTGAGTAAATTAGTCATTGAGTAGTTATTATTATTATTATTATTAACGCGTGATGTCGCATACTCACTCTCTGGATCAGTGAAGGCCACGGTTTCTCTAAGGAGAGATGAAATTAAAAAACACATATTAGTAATCACACATCAGATCTTGATAACGAAGTATTCAAGTTGCAAATCTTTACTGATGTTCATTGTATAAACTGTTCAGAACAAAATCAAACCAAATTCATCCATCCATTATGGCTGGATTTAAAATCACACCGAAAATCAAAGTAAAAAATGTGCATGAATTTTATCATGGCAATGCATAATGTGACATGTGTGGATGGCCCCTTTATGCCTGTTTGTGAGCTCCTAGAAAGTCTGCAGCAGTACTTAGTAGCACTGGGTGCACCCATACATAATGTCCCTTAGGTGCTCAACTGGATTTAGGTCAGGCGGATGAGAAGGCCAAACAATGACATCAATGCCTTCATCATCCAGGTACTGCCTACACACTCTGGCCACATGAGGCCGGGCATTGTCCTGCACCAGGAGGAACAAGGGCCCACTGCATTAGTGTAAGGTCTGACAATTGCTCTGAGGATTTCATCCTGTTACGTAACAGCAGTCAGGGTAACGTTGGCTATGACATGGAGGTCTGTGCGACCAAGGATATGCCTCCCTAGAGCATCAATGACCAACTGCCAAACCAGTCATGCTGGATGATGTTATAGGCAGCATAATGTTCACTACAGCCTCTCCAGACTGTTTCACGCCTGTCAAAGTACTCAGTGTGAACCTGCTCTAATCTGTGAAGAGCATGGGGCACCAATGGTGGACCTGCCAATCTGGCCCTCATGCCAACTTTATGGAGTATAAAGACCTCCGGTGGGACCCGTGATCAGCACCATGCAGCTCAATTGGCATTCACAAGAGAACACCAGAATTGGCAGGTCGCCATTGTACAACAACATTTTCAACTTGAATAAGTCGTTTATGAAGATCTGATGTGTGATTTCTGTCTTCTCTGCTTTACCTTCAGTGTCTATCAATCTCTGCACCAGATCAGTCCTGTTCATCTTCTTTAAAACATGTTTGGTCAACTCCAAACACTCTTGGCTGTACGTCTCCACCATCAGATCCACAATGTCAGGTGTCTTTGTCATTTCAAGTTGCTTCCTTGAGAAGAGTGTGAAACCTTTCTCAAGGTTCAATAAGTGACTTGAATTTTTCAAGCTCCTCAGTGCACAAATCAGTCAATGCTTCACTGATCTGTCTCTTAGTTGATATTGTTTCTTTTTTTCCTTTTTTTTGGTCTTTTATCAGCTTTTTTGATCTAACAAGTGGAGGGAGAGTGACACGCGGCAAAGGCCGCCACCGCCGCCGCGAGGACAAAGAGCATGAACGTAGGATGCCCTCTCTACCAGCTGAGTCAAACGACACCCAAGTTGATATTGTTTCTACCTGGAAAATTAAAAGGACATATCATCATATCAGTTTATGCAGCACAGGGTGTGTTTGTATTATATAAATGCCAGAGTTACTGACATTTGGCTTTTCTTATGTATCATCAAGATTACACACTGTGATAATATATTTAAAACATTATACAATATTTGTTCTGTTGAGGCAGGATAGGTCACTGAAAGCTTTAAAATGTAAATACTGTTGTAGGTGTTCATCTCTCCAGTAGAGTTCCAGACAATTTGTAGTGATATTTTTTCATATGATGGAGCATTTTCAGGTAAACAGCCCATGAACCTTTGCAAAAGGCCACAAGTCATTTCATTTTGCTCTGATAAATACTGAAACTGTAAACACAAGTGGTCCTCATCTTGAAAGTAAGACTTGACAAAAGTTAGTTGTTCCATTAAGCCAAACCCAGTTCATGAGGCTGCCTTCTCAAAACTAAAAAGGTAAAGGCAAATTTTAGTAAATGCTGCATTATATCTGATGCAGAAGAAACCAAACAACACTGGCGACTTAAAGCCCACATGTCATTCACAAGCTACAAACTCTGCGTATCCAAGAACCCTTCAATCAGAGTAGAAGATGCTCTATCAGGTAGACTTCTCTTTTAGGTTAGTTTATGGAAAATGAGATCGATGTGAGTTTTCCTTTAGTAAGACACAAAAAAGCTTCAGCAGAAAAAGTGTTTGTGTTAATTTACTGACATCACACATCCTGCAATGTGACTGTTGCACACATTGGGATGTCAATGCCAAAACAATTTATTGTGCCGTTTTTAAACTTTACTTCACTTAACTTAAAATTTGATCGTCAGTTGTATTCACCATTTGAGCCTCTAAAACAGTGATCATATGAGAGAAACAACCTAAACTATCCACACTGCCATTACACTGATTTATAAAACTAAGATTTACTCACTTCAGCATCCATTCTCTTGAGGTCTTGTATCAGTAGTGGCTGATTTTTAATCAGGATTTCATAGAACATATCTTTTCCTTGAACTCCACTGGATTTCAGTGGCCCGCTGATGAGCTCCCTCATCTTCTCCTCAGCAGTGGACAGAGTCTTGATCTTTTCACAACTCTCTTGTTGGATGACATTTTGGCGGAGGAGCTCATCCAAAATGGGTTCAACTTTGCTCACTCTCTTGATCAGCTCAGACTGATGTTTATCCACAAAGTGTTCATCTGAGGAAAGAAGGTAAAAATTTATCTACAATGACTGAGGCTTGTTGTCGACAACCTGAACTCTGTGGGTAACAGACATTTAAAATAAATGTTTGTGTGTTTCTCAAACTTGAGGTAAATGTGTTGGATGCATATTGTCTTTTTAATGAAAAAGAGTCAAGGGGAATGCAATACCCAGCCACAGACTGGAGCTGAATCTGAGTTGCCGCAAGAAGGACCATTTTGGTGTGCCACCCTAAGATTTTCACTGGCCCCATCCGGTCCCCCTATGAAAATGTTCTGGGGGCGCCACTGAACTGAATATATTTAATACCTGTGCACCTACCTTCTGCCATCACATCAGTCGCTGCTGCTGAGAATCAAGCAGCTGCAAAGAATTTAAGAAAATAATTTGACTTCAACATAATGTGTTGTTCTGCATTTTTCGCATACCTCTGTCGTCTCCTATGCACATAAATGAGTCAAAATAACACAAATATTTCACTTCAAGTGATATGAAAGAGAAAAGCAGAAAATCCACAGTTGAGAAGCTTAAACAAGAGAACATTTCTGCTGATTCTCTCGCTCTCACACACACACACACACACACACACACACTATTAACGGCAACTGTCGTCAATAACAACTCAACCGTCGCGTTAAACCGCTTTATAAAACTAGCTAACCGTTAGCTCGCACCGTAGGTTAGAAATAAGAACGTTAGCAAAGTGAAGGCTAGCTAATTAAAAAACGTCTCATTAGTGTCAGACTTAGTAGAAGTAGAGCCCTGGCAGTCAAAGTGATAAAACGCAGGCTAACTCATGTTATGATTTATTACCTTATAATAAGTTCAGTTGTTCGTCCACTTTTGTTAAACTGACGAAAACCGTTCAAAGTTTTATTTAAAAACAGTTTAACTGTGAAGCAGCTCTGCTCCCCGGTGTTAACAAGTCTTCAACCTGCACTGGAAATAAAACTCACCTGGTGTCTCTCTTTCTTTAACTCTTCCAGTTTCTGTATGTCGGTGTTTGTTTCAGTAACGTTATCTCTGAAGATTTGAAAGCAGAATAAGTTCTATAAATTCATAAATCCAGACACTCTTTTACCTTCAGCTCGTTCAGCAGCCTGAAGAGGAGGATGAACTAGTCTCCTCTTGTCTGAAGTGATCCGTTGACAGTTATGTGTCATCCTCTCATCGAACCAACACCCATTCTACTGGATATGGTCAAACCTGTCGAGCACAGTCCATTTAATACAGAATATTATAAATAAAGGTGCAGTTCATCCAAATCAGTTCAGCAGAGTATTTGATCTTAGAGACATGGATCCTGCCAAAAAACACTAAGACTAAAATCAAAAACTTTACACTGTCCTTCCAACAACTGGAACAAGGGTTCAAACAAAACGATATAAATAATGTATCTGATGAACTGAACTCTCATGTGGATACTATTTTATTCACATCTTTATCTTTATCTCTTGTTTCCATTCATGCTATATTTCTCTTTCTACTTTGCACGGAGCATCTGGACAAAAACTATTTCCCCCTGGGGATTAATAAGGTATTCTGATTCTGATTTAAATAGAAACCTGAACATGCGCTCATTAATACAACTCTCATAATGTGCAAATTGTTACATACACAAAGCAACTTTATGACAACCTCAGATATTTTCAGTGCTGTTTGTAATAATAACAGACTGTTTTGTAAATCCCTGAAATATATGAACTTGAAATCTGACAATGAACTGCTGAGATGTGCACAATCATCCAAAAAAACTTGAATGTTTACCTTTAATTCACACTGAAGACTATCTATGTATTTAATTATCTTTTATATAAATATTATATTATTTTGTTTTCTCCCACTCAGCACATGTCCAGTTGTATTCTGTTTTTACACAATTGTTGAAGCGCCTTGTTTTGTAATTATCTTGTTTCATTTTTTAGATGTTTTATACTACTGAAACAGAATATATATATTTTCATTCAGGCTGTGTTTGTATTCACTCCTCAAAAAACCTGAAGTCCATTTTCAAACAATATAAAAGAAAAATGCAACTTTTCATTATAGGTGTATCAAACAGATCTGCTCTTGTTGGAACCACTTGTGGTTTAAGGAGGTGACATGATCATATCAAAAAAAGGGCACACACAATTTCTAAACTCTATCACACTATACTTGCTGCATATACTATATTTAAAGACACTTACTCAAAATTCAGGAGCCACGCATTTTATTTCAAATTTGAAAAGTAGACAACATTTTGAACAATCCACCAAAAGTAAACTTTATTTAATTGGCCAGCATAAAAGTAATTAAACAAGATAAACACAATCGTTTTGGGGTTTTTTTGGCATTATTGGCATCATGAAAGTGACTAAAAACACTCATTTCATTTGTTACTTTGATAAAAAACAGTTTCGGTGAGACGCTTCAGTCGTCTCTGACATGATTGATTACATTTTCTCATTCTGGTTTTAAACCTTACGTGAACTCTTCTCTCATCAAAATGAAGTACTTAAATGAGCATCGCCAATCAGGACATTGAAGGCACCACACACCTTATACATTTTAACTAATTTAACAGTAAAATTAAGGGCCCCAGCTCTGATTAAACAATAAAATGCAGTGGAAAAAACAAGTAATTTTTGTAAAGAAAACCCCCACAGACAGCACTAACATAACGTGTGACATTATTATGTTTAAAGACATATTGTGGTCAGGTAGACTGTGTATTTGGTCCCAAAATCAATTCCCCCACCATATTCACTTTTTTTTCTTGAGGTCATCAATGAGCCATTTCTCCTTTCCCTCAAGGATTTCGTAGAATTTGTCTTTGGCTCGAGCAACTTTCAGGGACTTGTAGAGCCTCCTCATCTGCTTCTGAGAGGTTGGCAGGGCCGAGATTTCATCATAAGTCTCCTGGTCGATGACTTCCTTGGCGAGGAGCTGATCCAAAATTTGTGGAATATTGGTCACCCTCTGGATCAGCTCTTCTCTGTACTTATCCACGAAGAGCGCTCCTGAAGAGAGAGGGAAAAAGTGACCGCCTGGATTTGAATATAATGAAGCCAAGTTACTCCTGGCTCCAAAGAACAGGTGACTGAAATAAATCGTGAATTGCAGTGTAATGAGATCAAATAATCACAAATCACATGTCTCATACAGCAGTAATGAAGAGGAACAGTGACCCATCAAGTGTTCGTTCTAACGCTTTAGGATAAACAAACACATTTATTTTTAAATAACAGGTTTTGGAATTTAACTACATCTGAAAGAATAAGCTCTACATTTTTATGTTCTAAATGACATTTTAAGTTTTTCAGATGACATCTGGGGAAAAAACACTTGCTGGCTTTCAGGCTGAGAGTGAGATGAGAAGAAATTTAAATAAAAACATATCTAGAAACTATGCTAAATACTAAGATAGGAGACAGCTTGCAAAGTTAGCAAGAACGCTAGAAACATGGGACAACAAGCAGCCTGTCCAAAGTTTTTGGTTATTTGTCGCGATCAAACAAACATGATATAACGTGTTAATTTGTGGGTTTTACAGCCCTGACACACTGAAGTGGCAATATTAGCCAGAGCGGTGTGAAAATGATTTAACATAAAAACAGATTGTATATCCGCCGTCTCAAGTCTTCAGGTTTCCCCTTTCGCTCACGGTGTGCCCGGTTTCTTTAACTTTGCACAGAGACCATCTGGCTGTTTCCCCTTACCTCACATCTAAATGCTAAGCTAACTGTCTCTTCTTCTCATCTAACTATAAGAAAGAAGGAAAAAGCAGTATTCCCCAAAAAGTCAAACTCTTCATCTAAATTCAGTAATACCACGCAGCACATATCAGCAGCCACGGTTTCTGTCATTACAATTGAGCCTGTACTATAGAAAGTACTTAGAAATACAGCTGACATATTTCTACCTGTGAACTTACCGTCTGCCTCAGGAGTCACATGGTCTGCTCCAGCTGAGGCTCCTGCAGCTGACACAAAAAGAAGGAAAATAAAATTGCTTAACAAAGGACTGGACTTAGACTAGATTATCTTTACACACAATACACACAGCAAACAGATGGCTAGTATGGATACAGACTTTGTCTCTCCAAAGCTCTGGCTGCACTTCAACTTTCACTGATAATACTTGTGATATTCTATTCTATATTTTCGACCAAATAATAACAATAACACCCTGTCATAGTGCCCATTTGTTCCTACCGCGGGTGTAAATCAATTTATAGGTATAGAAAAATGTAAAATAATGCTTCTGTTTCTGACCATTTTCAGCAACAAATTTTGTGCTAGTTGAACTTAAAGGCAGCGTGATGGTGTTTGTGACATCAACTCGAAATAAACTAAAGTAGTGATGAAGAATCATGTCACTGGGCTGCAAACCGTAAAATCTCTCCTCTATATGTTATTTTAACATTTTGTGCATAGGTATTTCTTTGATATTGTTGTTTTGACACTAAATCTGTTGCACCTTCTTGTGCTGCTTTTATGTTTCTGTGGGCTGAAGACAGTTTTTCTGGTGGAAAATAGATTTTCTTATTTATTCTGTTCTTCTATTCTACTCTGGAAAGACAAATTAATTGGAGAAAGATGAAGCTTAATGTGAAATTCAGCAACAGTGCAACTCGTTACAGCTAATCTGTATCTGTAATGTCTTGTGGTAAAAACAAAACAACCGATACAACTCACATTGACTGGAACCAGCTTTTGAGGTCAGTTCCTTCGTGTCTGCAACTGCAAAAATAGGAAGACAGCGTTAGATTGTGATTGAAAAAATATGTCTGCAGGTCCTGAAAAACATAATTAACTTAGCATTTTTACACTTCTGGTTCCCTCATGTCAAAGGCAGTGTTTTTCCTGAATGGATTTAATAGATTAATAGATTTTTAGATTTTGTTCAATGATATAAAATACGTCAGTAAATATTGTTCATGTGACGACCTGAATGTCAGAGAACCATGTTGGACTTAACACAGTGAAGCTCTTCAGCCTTAATGAAGTCCAAAACGAGTCGAATCTGTGATGTTTCCTCCACTGGATTACTGGATACAGTACTTGTACTTTCTTATTTATTTTCTCTCTTAACAGCATCTTTAAACCACCTCTGAGTTGTTTTGTTTTGTGAAGTGATTATAGTGCAGGGACTTGGACTTTGATCTTGACTGTGGCAGCTCCCATCCCATTTAAAATCCTGTTCCACCAGTTATCCAGTTATGTACACCTGGTCTATGCGGAATATACTTTGCATAACACAATGCACAACTGATATTGAGAGAGTAATGTAACCGTTGGTATTGCACATGAAATTGACAGCAGTAATGCACATAGGTGACAAACAGCCATCAGTACTGCACACCTGGAGCTGCTGGTTTTCTCCATGAAGTTTTTTAATTGCCTTAAAAATGTCCTCTCCTCGCATGCGTTCTTCCATGTGTAGTCGCCAGAGGAGGGCGGGGTTATAAATTAGGGCAGGCAGATTTAAGGATGCCCTAATCAGGCGGATAGGTTGCTGTCTGTCTGGAGTCCTCACCAGCTAATTTGCGGCAGGCTGGTGGGGAGGATGTGAGAGCACTAATGACTCGTTTTGGAGCCGTTCTGGGAGGTATGTTTATCTCATTTGGCAGTTTGGGTGTATGTGTGCATGTGTTAATGCTGACCATATTGCATGTTTGTTGCCACTAAAACAGTTGCAGGGGAGAAGCGAACCAACGAGCGTCGGGTAGATCAGTGTGTGCACCCTGCGACAGTCTGTGTGGTATGTGTTGCTTGCATTGTAGTTTTGTATTTTAATATTACAAGGTGGATGTGTCATAGCTTGTATGTCGCACTGCTTGCTTGCTATATGTTTGGTGTTGTAGGTGCATGAGGAGCAGCAGTGTATGGCCTGACTGCTGTTCCTTTTCCTCTTCCCATTTTTTGTTTGGTTGAAGTGTTTGGTTGAACAGCTATCGCTGAGCGGGATTGCGCTCCTTTGTATGGCCTCGTGTCAAGATACACAGAGCGGAGCTGTTCAGCCGAGCTGTCATTTACTTTTGTTTTGTTTGTTTGACCACTCTCCCACCTACTGATCAGGTTAAGCAGTCAGCTTTAAGTATCCAAATGTGCTCAACCTGCCTTAAAACGAGGGGCTTAGGGGGTTTGCTGTGTACGCCGGCAGGAGTTGCATTTTGAGTGTGTGCAGTGGATATGGTTGCTCTATAGAGGTGCCGTGTTATAATTACTGCCAGGTGCGTGTGTGTAACATCATTAGTCACTGTTTTGTTTATCGCCTCGCTCGCCTGCAGTAAGCCCGAGGGAACCAAGGCCGGCTGTGAACCTGATCATTAGGGGAGATGTTATAGTCACTGTTGCTCGTGACACTACTTTTATATGTGCCAATAAATAATTAGACTTGAGCCTAACTTTTGTGTGAATAAAGGAACAAGTGTTTTAAAACTTTATACTGGAGTTCTGCCTCATCTTTCGAACAGAGGGTAACACATGGGCAGTAATGTTAATAGCTCCTCTTTTGCAGTCACATCTGTAAACACTATCCAAATAAAAATGCACAGCTGGGCTGTATCGCTGGTGTCTGTAGACTCGTCTAACTGCACTGAGAAACACTCAGTCTGCAATGTCTCTCTGAAGCTGCTGTGTCAAATCCTCGGCCATTACTTCACAGCGCAGTGTAATTGTACTTCTTGATAGCTGAAGAGCTTTGATTAATGATGATATTTCTAGTTAGTTTTTTAAATCCTGAAACAAGGAGTCAGCTGCCTCAACGAAGGCCTCTTTTATCATCTCTCTATCTTGGAAGGACTCCTCATGCTTAATAATAGTGATACACCCATAACCATGCTTTGGTGTCGGCCTTTGCTTGTGAATTCCGCTCAGTGAAAATCGACTGCTGTCCGATTAAGTGTGATTTTAGTTCCCTCATCCTTCTCTTTCTCAGCTCGCTTTTCAGAGGGAAGTGAGTGTTGTACTTTTTATGAACAGTTCGAAAGTGCCTCAACATTCCCCTTCTTCGGAATAGTGATGGTAGTTTGACAAATGCACATTTTTTTTTTTTTTTTATATCTCTTCTTTTATCAGTTGAAGCCTCTAACCAGGATACTTGACTCTTGTGTTTTGCAGTAGCCAGCGCGTTTGCGCATGTGACCCTACAAGAACAGATCTCAGACTGGCCAACCTGTATGTCAATCAGGCGGCATAGACTCCACTTGGCCTTTCAAAGATTCATTTATTTTCCTACTGCTTAATCTAGAAACAAAAAAAGGGATGTCATGCGATCTACCCTCACTACCTTTGTGATCTACCGGTCATCACGATCTACATATTGGGGACCCTGTCGGTCATTATAAATAAATGGTGATACCAACCTAATATCAGCCGATATGTCGGCCCACCTATCGGTCGGGCTCTAATTTCCAGTAGTTTGCCCCACACATTAGTATTGAAGCGTTGATCTGTTTGCACTGTTAGGGCGGCCCAACGGTGTGAGACTTTCATGGTACCATTTCTGTCTCAGAAATGATCAGTTGTAGAGTATTACGCAGTTGTTGACTTAGGCCTACTATTGCAAAAAGTAAAACATTTGTGAAAAAAGTAGTATAAAGTCTTTATTGACTGCTAAACTGCATGTAATCTGATAAATGACCTCCACTGATGTCACTCGGTGGATACAGTGACATCACTGGAGGCATCAGACTTTGAGGCTGCTTTACAGCAGAGACTTTCTACTATTGCCTAGAAGGACTTTGTTTACAGTAAGGTGATGTAATATTCTGAGCTTGCTTGAAATCTCAGCCTGTGGGAAACATTGAGCAACTGAGTGACGTCGCTGGAGGCATTTTGCAGAGTATATGTACAGCCTCCTCTGGAACCACAAGAGCTTTGTACTACTTTTTTCATACATGTAAAATCAATCCACAAGACCTGTAAACACACTTTAAATGTGTGCAAATTGTTGGAGCTGCCCTTTAGGGGTGAACAGCCTCGAGAGGAAACAACAGGGGGCGCTCATGACGCACACAAGCAAGGGTCCGAACTAACACCAACTACATAAACTATGTAAAAGGACTTTCTTTTCGTTACTTTCTTACAGTAATATTGCGTCGGTAAGCTGTTCTGTATAAAACACACCTCAGAAATCATACAGGGTGTCAGCTGACTGCAGTTCCCAGGACTTCACCACATGGCTGCTCCAAAGTGAAAGTATTTTTTTTTAAAAAAGGAAGCGGGCTCGTTCAAATGACTTTTTCACTCTGATTGTCCAACTTCGTTAATATCTACATGTACTTGAATGCCTTTACGATTTTGTTGTTGAAGAAACCCTGCACGGCGCTTGGAAGTTTCTGTACAAGTGCAGCAGAGAGTCACTTACCGAGGGCGTCTGCTTTTTTCTTGCAGCCAATATCATTCAGCAGCTCAACAACCACGTCGAGAGCTTCGTCACCAAAGTTTGTGTCTATAACCTGTGTGACAGCCAGATAGTCTTTTCCCTCCAGACTGCTGGTTGGGATCTCCTTCTCGACGTTCAGCTGATCCTTGAACTCGCCCAATTCCCCCGCTGTCAGGTTCTTCAGACAGTTTTTTATCGCCATTCTGATGGTTCTGGGAGCCATTTTTCACCAAGAGATCTCAGCCCGCCGTTCTCGTTAATATGAACTCCTTTCTTCTGCCTCACGTTACTGCTCCCTAACCCTCCCTCAGAGGGAGGAGGATGAAACGCATCGAGGACGTCATATCACATCATCAGATGCAGTGAAGGTGTTGGCGCCAAACAGGAAACAACCAGTACACGCATGCCTGGAACCAGCTGTGCTGCATGTTAGGGGTGGGCGATACTGCAAATTTTGGTACCGATCCGATACCAAGTAATTACAGGGCCAGTATTGCCGATACTGATACTTTTTACTTGAAAATTCCTGATCATTGAATGATTTTGTACTTTTGCCTTTTAATTAGTTGATCATGATAATAATAAAACACAGGATTTTAGCCAAATAAGAAAATAATATTTAACATAATTAAATCTATAACCTATCTGCATGTAGCCTAAATAGGAATACTAATGTTCCTTCAACAGATACACAAAATAGTAATTTTACATTGCCATATTCATACTTCAGGTTTGAGGTAGGCTATATATGGTAATATAAGCATATATGTTTGAGTTACAGTAAAACAATTAAGGGGCACAGTGAACCTGAGCGAGAGAGGTGGAGAGGAGCGCTACGCATAAGGACTGAGAGACGCTGCGATCACACAAACTCTGTGAAGAAATATGAGTGATTTGCTGATCTTGTAGAAGAGAAACTACAACAAAAATATCAATATCATCATGCTAGTATCGATCCGATACCAATACTCACCTTGGTATCGATTCTATCGATATTTGGATCGATCCGCCCACCCCTACTGCATGTGTCACCCGAATAGTATCTCTGTTCATCACACTTGCATACATTTTGATAATATCACTCAGGAAAAAAACACATTCACACTGTGTCTTTTCAACACCTTTGCGGAAACAAAACATGCCCAGAGAGCCAGAATGATGAAAGTCTTTTTTAACTTTTTTAAGGTAGGTTCAATGTCGTCCACAGAACTTATTGCGGGTGAAAATTAAAGCATTTTTAAATGTTTTTTCTGCAGCAGGATTCATATCGTGACCTCAACCTCCACGAGATGTGCTCTTTACCAGTTGAGCTATTTATCAGCTTTATTCAATTCCATGTTTTGGCCATCCAAACTTCATCAAATAGCTTTGCCCCAAGGTTCATATGACCAGGACTTTGCATTTAAAAAAAAGGGAACAAAACCTCTAGGTTTTGCTGCATGGAGTGAAATTTGGCTGTCATAAAAACTTCTTTTTTTAACCACACTGTAGACGGCTGTGACTGAAGTTTAAAAAGCTGTCTAAATTAAACTCGGAAAAACTTTAATTTTGAACCAGTGAAAGCTGAAAGACGTAGTTGGAGCCATTTTGATGATGGTGGAATCATGGTAGTCCACTTAATGTAGGACTAACAGATGTGGCACACAGTGAGGGTCTATGTTTTTTATTTGGGAGATGTTCTTTTTTGGGGTGTATAAGGTGAAATAAATAGATTGACATATCAGACCATAGTTTTTTGGCAACTTGACCAAAGAGCCAGGAAGCACGCCATCTACACCAGAGCCTCCTGCACATTACTGACCATAGAAACGGTGCGTCAACAATTAGTCAAAAACTTCCTCTGTATGGAGTTTGTTACACTCAGGGATAATCCGGATTTCCTGTTTGTTGTCCAGCAAAACAGATCGGGCTCGGAGAGCAGAACCAGAACTGACAGCAACTATGATCCTAGACAAGGACCTCGGGACCAGAACACAGAGCCAGAAACCAGAGAAGGGCAGAACTGGAAAGGGTGATCAGTGAAACTTACAGCAAAGTCATTGCTTTCTTAAAACAGGGATTTTGAAAAACTCAGAAAATCTAAACTAAATAAAGCTGCCATCTTAAAAGAGACAGTTCGAGGGCTGATGTGCCAGCCTGGTTCTAAAGCCCAAATAAAAAGCAACTTCAGCATATATCAGATGTTGATTACTGACACAAAAAGTGCACATACTCTGCTTGAGTTGTTACCCGTGAAAGAAAAGTAAAAACATGAAATTCGAAAGTCAAAACTGTGAGTCCAAATGAATTTGCCCAGTGTCACAAAATGTTTGACATGTGCAAGTGATGGAGCTGCTGAAAATGTTGAAGGTAACATGGATGAAAATGAAATCTAGACAATGGACGCTGTTTTGTAAATCCCTGAAATATATAAACTCAACATCTGACAATGAACTGCTGAGATGTGCACAATTTTCTAAAATAACCTTGACTGTGTTTACCTTTAATTCACACTGAAGATCATCTATGCATTTAATTAATTTCAATATATGAATATTATATTATGTTTTTTCCCACTCAGCACATGTCCAGTTGTATTCTTTTTTAATACAATTGTTGAAGTGTCTTTGTAATTAATTAATGCACTTAAATTTAGGCATTGAAATGTCTTATACTACTGAAACAGAATATATATCTTTTCAATCAGGCTGTGTTTGTATGCACTCCTCAAAAAACCTGAAGTCCAGTTTCAAACAATATAAAAGAAAAATGCAACTTTTCATTACAGGTGTATCAAACAGATCTGCTCTTGTTGAAACCTTACAAACTTGTGGTCATGAGTTGAGATGATCAAATTAAACATTTAAAAAAAGAAGAGAACACACGATTTCTACTCTATGACACTATACTTGGTGTATATACTATTTTTAAAGACACTTACTCAAAAATCAACACATTTTACACATTTTATTTCAAATTTGAAAAGTAGAAAACATTTTGAACAACCCACCAAAAGTAAACTTGTTTTTATTGGGCAGCATAAAAGTTATTAAACAGGATGAAAACAATCTTTTTTGCATTACTGGTATCATGAAAGAGGCTAAAAACACTAATTTCATTTGTTACTTTGATAAAAACAGTTTTGGTGAAAATTTGGTGACATTTTCTCATTCTGGTGTTAAACCTTATGTGAACTCTTATCTCATCAATATGAAGTAGTTAAATGAGCATCACCTATCAGGACACTGAAGGCACCACACATCTTATACATTTTAACTAATTTAACAGTAAAATTTAGGGGCACAGCTCTGATGAAACATTAAAATGCAGTGGAAAAATAAAAAAATGTTGTAAAGAAAACCCCCACAGACGGCATTAACACAACGTGTGACATTGCTATGTTTAAAAACATGTGTTCAGGTAGACTGTATATTTGGTCCAAAAATCTATTCCCTCACCATATTCACTCATTTTTCTTGAGGTCATCAATGAGATATTTCTGATTTTCAACAAGGATTTCATAGAAGATGTCTTTGCAGGCTGGAGCATTCAGGAAACTGTAGAGCTCCCTCATCTGCTCCTGAGGGGGTCGCAGAGCTCTGATATGATCATAAGTCTCCTGGTTGATGACTTTCTTGGTGAGGAGCTGATCCAAAATTTGTGCAATGGATTTCACTCTCTGGATCAGCTGGACTTTATGCTTATCCACAAAGTGCCCTCCTGAGGAAAGAGGGAAAAAATTACTGCCTGGATTTGAAGATATAATGAAGCCAAGTTACTCCTGGCTCCAAAGCACAGGTGACTGAAATAAATCAAAAGTGAATAGCAGTGTATGGGGATCAAATAAAACACACGAGTCATACAGCAGTAATGACGAGGAACAGTGACCCATCAAGTGTTATTTATTTTTAAATAACAGGTTTTGGATTTTAACTACATCTGAAAGAATAAGGTCTACATTTGACATATTTTCTAAATGACATTTTATAAAGCTCTGATGACATCTGGGGCAAAACACTTGCTGGCTTTCCGGCTAAGAATGCGATGAGAAGAAAGATACGACCACAACATCTCTAGTAACTATATATTAGATTAAGCTAGGAGACAGCTTGAAAAGTTAGCACGAACACTGGAAACATGGGACGACAAGTAGCCTGTCCGAAGTTTCAGCTTTTTCACGTGATCAAACAAACGTGATATAACGTGTTAATTTGTGGGTTTTAGGGCCCTGACACACCAGGCTGACGGTCGGCCATCTGTCAGTGTCGGGGGCGTCGGCGAGCAACGGTGTGTCCGGCACCATTGGCACAACTCTACCCTTGTCACCAGCTTTTCAGAAGTGGCAATATTAGCAAGAGTGGTGATGACAATGACATCGTTTTGACATGTGTGGGCCGTTAGAGGTGCTGGTAGCCCGATTTCTTCTTTTATTTAACTTTGCACAGAGACAGTCTGGCTGTTTCCTCTTGCCTCACATCTTAATGCGAAGCTCACTGTCTCCTATTCCTCTCATCTAACTATAGGTAAGAAGGAAAAAAGTAAATTTCCCCAAAATGTCAAAATCTAAATTCAGTAATACCACGCAGCACATATCAGCGGCCACTGTTTCTCTCATTACAATTGAGCCTGAACTATATTTAGAAACACAGTTAGGCTTGACATATTTCTACCTGTGAACCTACCGTCTGCCTTGGGAGTCACACGGTCTGTTCCAGCTGAGGCTCCTGCAGCTGACGCAAAAGTAAAGAAAATAAAATTGCTTATCAAAGGACTGGACTACTTTATTTCTTAATACACACAGCAAACAAAATGCTTTTTTTAAATAGATGGCTAGTATGGATACAGAGTCTCTCCAAAGCTCTGGCTGCACTTCAGCTTTCACTGATAAAACTATATTCTATTTTACATTAGTGACCAAATAATAACAATAACACCCTGTCATAGTGCCCATTTGTTCCTACCGCTGATGTAAATCAATTTATAGGCCTGTTGTTAGAAAACACCAAAGAAATTTGGCGCACTAGTCTGAACTTAAAGGCAGCATGATTGTGTTTGTGACATCGACTCAAAATAAACTGTGGTGATGAAGAATCGTGTCAGTGAATGGGCTGCAAACCATAAAATCTCTGTGTACTTTTAACATTTTATGCTTAGGTATTTCTTTGATATTGTTGTTTTGACACTAAATCTGTTGCACCTTCTCGTGCTGCTTTTACGTCCTGGTCAGCTGAAGACAGTTTTTCTGGTGGAAAAAAGATTTTCTTATTTATTCTGTTCTTCTATCCTACTCTGGAAAGATAAATTATTTGGAGAGAGATGAAGCTTAATGCGAAGTCCAGCAACAATGCAACTCATTACAGCTAATCTGTATCTGTAATGTCTTGTGGTTAAAACAAACAATACAACTCACATCGACTGGAACCAGCTTTTGAGGTCAGTTCCTTCGTCTCTGCAACTGCAAAAATAGGAAGACAGCGTTAGATTGTGATTGAAAAGATGTCTGCAGGTCCTGAAAAACAGAATGAACTTTGCACGTTTACACTTCTGGTTCCCTCATCTCAAAGTCAGCGTCTTTCCTGAATGGGTTTAAGAGATTTTCGTATTTTGTTCTATGATATAAAATATATCAGTAAATATCCTTCATGTGATGTCAGAGAACCATATTGGACTTCACACAGTGAAGCTCTTCAGCCTAAATGTAGAAGCTAAACTGTAGATGTTTCCTCCAATGGGTCACTGGATACATCTCACCTCACACCTCATCTTTAAACTACCTCTGTGTTTGTTTGTTTTGTGAGGTAATTGTAGAGTGGGGTCCTATCCCATTTGAAATCCCGTTTAGCCAGTTATCCAGTTATGTACACCTGCCCTACCTGACTACATTTCCAGTATGTTGTTTGCCCCACACATTGTTATCGAAGCATTGATCTGTTTGCATTGTTAAAGGCTGCAAACAATCCGTGTCCTCCAATCCATTTGTTCCCTCGGATGTAGAGTGAAATATTAAAATGGACAATTCCTGACAAATCCAAACGGCAAGTGATTCATGAACAATCCTGGCCATGTCAGTGAATTGTAGATTTCAACCACGTCACCCTACAGCAGTAAGGCAAGCGTCGTATCAGCCTTACAGTTATCCATTAACCTTTGTTATGACTGGTTTATGACCACACGACCTGCCACCTGACAGTATAACCACAGCTCAAGTCTTAATTTTGCAGATTATACGTACAGCTTCCTCTGGAGCCACACAAGCTTTACACTACTTTTCTTTCATGCATGCAAAATCCCTCCACAAGACCTGTAAACACACCTTAAAATGTGTAAAAATTGTTGGAGCTGCCCTTTAGGGGTGAACAGCCTCCAGAGGGAACAACAGGGGGCGCTCTTGACGCAAAAGTGCAAGGGATCTGAACTAACGCCAACTACATAAACTATGTAAAAGGACTTTTTTTCCCGTTACTTTCTTACAGTAACATTGTGTCAGTGAGCAGTTCTGTATAAAACAGACCTCAGAAATCATACAGGGTGTCAGCTGACTGCACGGCCGAGGACTTCACCACATGGCTGCTCCAAAGTGAAAGTAAAAAAAAAAGGAAGCGGGCTCGTTCCAATGACTTTCCCGTTTTCAGATTTTCCAAATTAATAAATTAATATTTACACATACTGGAATGCCTTTACGATTTACACGGTCAAGTGTCGCTTATTTTGTGTTTTATTAATGGTTAAATCCTCTGCAGCAGAAAACCTGCACAAGGTTCTGTACAAGTACAGCAGAGGGTCACTTACCGAGGGCGTCTGCTTTGTCCTTGCAGCCAATATCTTCCAGCAGCTCAATAACCACGTCGAGAGCTTTGGCCTCACCGAAGTTTGAAACTATAACGTTTGTGACCTCCAGATAGTCTTTATTCTCCACCCTGCTGGTTGCGATCCCCGCATCGGAGATGAGCGCATCGCAGAACTTCTTAAAGTCCTTCTCTGGCAGGTTCTCCAGGCAGTTTTTTATCGCCCTTTTGATGGTTTTGGGAGGCATTTTCACCTACAGATGTCAGCCCGCCGTCCTCGTCGATGTAAACTTTTTTCCGCCTTGTAGATAAGAGCAGCCTGACGTCACATTTCCTGCAGAAGGACGAAGCCTCCTCCCTCTGGGTGGACACAACAGGATGACGTCATCAGAAGCAGTGATGTGTTATGCAAAACAAGAAACAACCTGTCCACGCATGCCTGGAACCAGCTGCGCTGCATTTTTCACCCCAACAGTATCTCCACAAGAGTATCAGGATATAGATTCCTGCACCCACTTGCATGAATATTACTAACATCACTCAGCCAAAGAAACACATCCAATATATGTCTTTTCAACACCTGTGCGGACACAAAACACGCCCAGAGAGCCAGAGTGATTTAGGTACTTTCAATGTTGGCTCGTGATGGCCATAATAAAATAAGTTTGCAAAATGTGAATACAGACATATTTTCACATTCAGGCTTCCAAAGAATTTATTGTGGGTGAAAATTAAAGTATTTTAAATGTATTTTTCTGCAGCGAGGATTAATATCCTGACCTCAACCTCCGTGAGGCATGCTCTTTACCAGGTGAGCTATTTATCAGCTTTAGATAGACAGATGGATGGATAGATAGATAAGTTAGTTAAGTCAGTAACTAACTAACTAAATTAAGATTTTTTCCTAAACTTAAAGATCCACTTTGTGAGAAAGTTGGATTTTGAGTCTGATGCCCAGCTCCTCAAATACCGATGCTTTGAGATTGTAGGTCGTGTCGGTTGCCATCCTAAAGCTTCAGTATTTGGCGAGCTGGGTGTTAAGACTCAAAAATCAACATTCTTAGAAAAACTGAATACTAGGAATAATTTAAAAAGAAATTCACTTGTTACAGTAGCAGATAGACAGACATGCAATAAGTACAAGACTTAAAAATACTAAAAATGATTTAGAAAACAGAGAAAGATACAATTATAGAAAGGCCTATACGCCATGCGCATTGTATGCAGGAGGTACGTGTGCATTGTATACATTTAAATAAAGTGTAAAAGCATTGCCTTGTTGAAGGCTGGATGTTAAATAAATACATAAATAATAATAATAAATACAGTGTTTGAAATGAACAGACTCAGTGTAAGAATATGAATATGTTAAAAAATAAAAATGGTGTTATTGCACAGGATGGTGGAGGTAGAAGTGGTAAGTAGTGCAAGATAAGTAGGTGCTTATGGTGCTACATTAAGGGTTATTGGTGTTGAACAGTCTGACAGCAGTTGGAATGAATGACCTGCGTTTGTTTTTACACCGCGGATGAAGCAGTCTGGGGTTGCAGAGAGGGGCTGTCTCCATAATTGATGTCATCTTGGCTAACATCGTCCTCTCACCGAACATCTCAATGGAGTCCAGAGGACAGTCCAAGACAGAGCCAGCCCTTTTGACCAGCTTATTGAGACTCCTCCTGTGCCTCTCTGAGCTTCCACAGCCCCAGCAGACCACAGCGCAGAAGATTTGCCGAGGCTACCACAGAGTCATAAAAAGTTTTTAACAGTGACCTGCAGGAGCCTTCCTCCTGAAATCGATCGCAACCTCCTTTGTCTTGCTGGCGTTGATGCGCAGGTGGTAGAGTTCACACCAGGCGGTCCTCCTCAGCTCCTTCCTCACTTGATCAGCTGTTATGTAGAGGCTTGAGGGTGTTGTTGGGACCGTGGAGTGACTCCTGTTGAGAGAGGTCGGGGGTAGGGCGTGTGGATCGATCAGGCAGGGAGTGGAGGGGGGTGGCGTGGTGTGGGGGTGTCAGAGGTGTACAGGAGGGAGAGGCAGAGTGGTGGTGTGACAGCACTGTCTGAGGTCTGAGCTCTGGAGAGTGGAGGAGGGAGAAGTGGCACAGTCAAATCTGTTAAAAAACAGATTCAATTGTTTGCCCAGTCCTGGTCTCCAGATTCAGGCTCCCTCCCACTGTTCTTTGTGTGGCCAGAGATGGTTTTCAGGCCTCTCCGGACCTCTCTGGCGTTGCTCCCCTTGAGGCGCTTCTCCAGGCTGTTGATGTCATCCCCGTGAGGTTCACACAGCACACCCCAGTCTGTGGTGTCAAAACAGTCACTCAGTGCAATACTGGTCTCCTCAGGCCAGCTCGTTACATATTGTTTGGTGGGTATGTATGCAGGGGACAGGTGAACCGGGTTGTGGTCAGAATGGCCCAGTGGGGGGAGGGGAAGGAGGTTTATGCATCCTTGGTGTTCACATACATTAGATACAAAGTTCTATTGTCTCTGGTGTGGCATTTCACATACCGGGTGAAGGTAGGGAGGGTGGAAGACAGGGAAGCGTGATTGAAGTCACCAGAGATGAGGGGGAGGGACTGGGGGTGCGATGTCTGAAGCTGTGATACAACAGTGTGAGGTAAGGTATTTCATTTTTGTGAGCTAAAAATGCTCTCTGAGCAAAACTTTGCACAGAAAGTTGGAGAGTCAGGTCAGTGGCAGCTGCTTGTTCTTTTGTATGTGCTATGAAATAAATCAACTCAAAAAGGGAAAAGCAATAATGACAAAAATGGTAGAATAGATGGGAGAGAGACAGGAAGAGGCCATCTTACCACAAAGTACAGACATCCGCAAGGGGAAACAGAGAGGAGGAAGTCATTATAGGCTAAAGTTTGATGACACGGGTCTCAACAAGACTGTTTTGGTTGTGGGGATAAATATGTCTGTTTTCATTTCAAAACAACCGAAAATGATCAACATATACGTCATGGAGGTCACTGAATATTGTATGTACATTTGTATGCATGCGTGAGTATATGTAGGTGTGTGTGTGTGTGTGTGTGTGTGTAGGTGTGTATTTGTACATGTGTTCAACACATATGTAGACATATGCATATACAGGTGTGTATGTAAATATATTTATTATGTTACATATTAATTGTACATATTGTGTATCAAATTGTATATAGTTACATGCAGCATTTAAATAAATTGATTATGATTTATGAGTGAGCTGTGGAGAAGGGGTAGGATTAAATAAGCAAATACTTTCTACTCCATATTGGGCATGTCAGTGCTTGTTAATGAAATATACTTTGTAACATACTTTTCATTTTATCAGGCTTAATTGTCTAACTTATGTAACTTTTTGTTTTCTTTCAACGTGTCCAAAATACATTTTCATTCATTCATTCACTCACTCACTCACTCATTCATGTAGTTTTGTGTTAAACCACTCATGAACTACATCGTCGCGCTCAACAGACGTCACCAACACCAAAATGGCAGCCAACTCGGCTCAGAAAAGGTACTAAAACAGATAATATCACAATAAATGTGTCCATATTGATAATTACAGCTATGTAAAAGACTAGTTCATCAGTTCTGTGAGCTGCGTATATACGGGAGCAGCTCCGCGATGTTTACGTTACAGAGTTTGGTGACCGTTAAACGAGATGACGTCACCAGCGCGACGGCTGTCTTTATAATTATTTATTTTTAGTCTCATATTTAATTAGTTAGCCGACAAACTGCGACTTTATCAATTTGAATAATTATCTTATAAATTGGCGAACATCATATGTGTGATTCATGGCACGATTCAAGCGGGATCAAAAAATTATTTACCTCTCTCCGTTCACTACCATGCAAAGTTTTTCTGAAACTCAACCCGGAAGTGACGTAGCTGCTGCTCTTTACCGCGTAATTCAACTCTACGCGCTGCGCAAACGCATCCAGCGCGTATCCTGCCGCCGGGTCGCCATATTTACCAACACGGAGCAAAACAAACACGCTGCGGGCTGATGAGAGATGGCAACAACAATCAAACGGGCTATAAGGGACGAGCTGGAGAATCTGAGTAAGACTGACTTTGACAAGTTTTGCGACGAGCTGCTCGACCGGAGGGAAGAGCCGCGAATCCTCCGCCGTTCCGTGGAGAATAAAAGTACAGTGGAGATAACACAACACCTGGTGTCAACTTTCACCGAGCCCAAAGCTCTTCAAGTGGCTCTGGATACACTGAGGGGGATTAACTGCAACGAAGCGGCACAGACACTGGGTGAATAAACACATGCAGACTAAACAAAAAAACATTCAGAGACCATCACAGGCTTCCTGCAGGAGGCTGTGCGGGATAGTCATCCAGGTTTCTCATACGTCACCCTCCTACGATCCTTAAACAGGCTATAGATTCATAATCAGAGTGTATGCAGAGTCCCTTTAAAGTATTAAAAAGTCTCAAAGGCAGGGGCGGTTCTAGGGGGGGGGGGGGCAACAGGGGCCAGTGCCCCCGTAACTCTGAGTCTGGACCCCCCTGTGGCCCCCCTGACAGGGAGTCTGCATTAATAATACAATGACAGATTTCTTGCAATGATTTTGTTCTGAAGGGAAAGGCAGAAATAAAGTGTCTCAGCAGTTTACTACCCAATCAAAATTGCTGAAATTGTAAACACTGCTTTGTCTGACTGAGGGATTTATCTTTTTTTCCGGGTTGTATGTGCCCCCTAACAAAAAAGCCGGCCCCAACCTGGCCCCCCTATTAAAACTGGTCTAGAACCGCCACTGCTCAAAGGTATTAAATTGCATAGCTCGTGTCAATATGTGTTTGCCTGAATGTATCCATTGCGTGTCACGCAGACGCCTCATATGGTTTAAAAATAGATATCTGAGTCTCATAGAGGTGACAAAAAAATAATAATAATAAAAATCTGAAATATTTAACAAAAAAAGCCAAGATTCGACCAAACTTATCAGGGATAATAACACACATTTGTGTCGGAGAACTTATTATTTTCTACCCCACTGATAATCTCAGCAACCCTCAGATGTATCTTGTGAAACTTTGGAGGGGCCCTTTTGGGGTGAGGGTCAGAAAGTCATATGTGAGGCAATTCTCTCTGACCGAGGTGTTCACAGGAAGATGGATAGGATGACCTGTACTGTCCTAATAAAACATCAGAGGGTCACTGTCCTGGGAAAGGCACGATCAACCCAAACATCAGGGGGTCATTGTTTTGGGAAGGAGTTATTACCAAGTGTACATACATAAAAGTATGTGACCCCCTGTTCTGTTGTATTAAGAAACATTTGGAGGACTGCAGAGAACACTCTGGACCTTCTCTCCATGCAGCATGTACTGAAGAGATCTGATGTTATTATTATTTTATTCCTGAACAAACTGAATAACAAACTGACCTTAAAGGACAAAACAATTTCACACTGATCATACTTTGTTTATATGTGGCGGACCCTGCCACCTTTCTAGATTTAAACAGTCTTCTGGGGACCTTATTTTCCTCTGAGAACAGCTTGTTTACTCACTTATGGAAAAGATGAATAATTCTGAGTTTGTGTTTTCACCTCTTTGATATTGTAAATATGAACATTCTGAGTTTGAATTGCTCATCCAAAACTACACAGTGCCCCTGTAAGTGATTAATTTAGTTATGTATGCTTTTGATCAATGTGGTGAACACAAAACATACTTTATTACTTATAAAGGAATTCTGATTCTGATTCAAAATGAAAATGTATGTCTCCTCTGTCTTTATATCACCAAAGAGGCCTCTGTGAGTCACTACACCAGGCAGTGGATTATTTATGGATTATTAATTTGTTTAAAAATTCAGGTCATTAGTGTGTATGTACTAAGAATATCTTACTACAACCTTTAACATCCTATTTTCCTTCTCTACAGAATCGAAAACCAGAATCAAAGACTCTGTGGACGTAAGTTGAACTTCACGCACTGAAATTCAAAGATTCTCTTTAACATGCGTCTGGTTCATTAAAAATAATACTCACTGGTGTTTTCATTTTTGTTCCTCTCCTGTAGAATGGCGACCCTGCCCTCCCTAAGACCTCGAGCGGGGAGTTGGAGACAGAGCCCTCACAGGAGGCTCGGGAGATTGCGGCAGAACAGTTTCCCTTACAAGCTACTGGACAGGGAGGTCCTGTGAAGGGGCCAGAAGAGATGAAGGCTGATGCCGAGGCCCGCGTTCGCTCTGAGGGCGGGGATCCCTCAAAGAAGAGGCTCGTTCTGAGCCGGTTCATCATTCAGTTTGGCCAGTACAAAGGTCAAACCTTCAAGTGGCTGCTGGAGAATGATGTGGGCTACACTGTTTATGTGGTGGCCACCCACCAGGACGAGCGAAAGAGCAACAAAGATCGGAGCCCACTGATGGTTAACAAGGTACTGCAAAAAAATTGCACTCGACCTGGTGCCTCTGCTTGAGATTGTTCTTACTAACATGACATTTTATTGTAGCTGTTGCACATCTGATCTATTGTAACCAAACCACTGACCACAGTCCTGAAGTCTCTCCCCTTTTTGGAACCAGTAGAAATGTTCCTCTTGTTTTCAGTCATGCTTCTTGCTGTGTGTAACAGTTTGACATTATCATGTCATCAATTTTTTGCCTTTATTGTGATATGATTTTTTTTAATACCACCATTATCATGAACAATATCATATGGCACACTCCTACCAAACAAGTTTCCCAAAAGTTATTATGCATGCAACCTGTTCAACCTACAAGGTCGTCTCGACAGAGCAGAGTTGTGGTGGCTGCGCTCTCCCTTCTGGCAGAAAGGATGATCTGCAACATGCCTATACATGCTGCGATCAGCTGCAGCACCTCTCGGCGCCTGATTAGCTTCTCACTCAAACGCAGCCCCTCATTTCTCATAAAGTGATATTTTTATCTTCCAAGTTGGCGATGGCTGCGGTCAGAGGTGTTATGTTTTTGGGTTGTCCACTCGTCGCTACATCTCGTTCTTGTAAACCTGATATCTCAAGAACACCTTGAGGGAATTTCTTTAAATTTGGCACAAATTATCCACACGGACTCAGTGATGAACTGATTAATTTTGAATGGTCACAATTTATATAATAAGTATGACAAAACATGTTTCCACAGTGCAAAAGGACAAAATGATAAAGTGAAGACATTTATATCCAAAAGGTCGAGAGTTAACATCATTATGACATCATTGTTTTATTTTATTTTTGTCCTTAGCCCAACTGATAGTAATGTTAGTTTTGTAATTTAATCTATCAAAATGCCCATAAAAAGAGGAAATTATGTGTATATTGGAATTAATTATGAATTGTATAGTAAGAGCTTTAATAATAACACACATTTCTTTTCATTTGTAGGACTTTTTGACTCAATACGCAGTTGCTTACGCTGAGGTGTTGAAAAAAGTCAGACAGCGTCGCTTCACAGGCCAGCCCAGCACTGCCTCAAGGTATGTGTTGTGTTTGGCACATGATTGGTTGCACGTTCCTGATGAGCAGCATATGTTATGTATATCATAAATATCTATAGATAAACTGAAGTTAATGTGCTGCTTTAACTGTCACTTCTCTGATGCCTTGGACGGCCTGACTCACTCAAGTTTCCTCTTCCTCAGCTCCAGGCCCACACAGGGGAAACAGAAAAGGAGCCGGAAGAAGAAATCTTTCACCCCTTACAACCGTTACTGACTGGATCGAGTGTTTGACGGAAGGACTTCTTAATTACAGATTTTATTAGTCCAGACTTTTTTTATGCTTTTGTAATGACAAATCTTAACTGATATTGTGATATTTGACCTGATGAATGCATTATTTATTCACATTAATAAACCCCTTTAGTTATAATTTTTACTCTGTGGTAAATGGTATGAACACACATCAAACTGTTTATTGAAGGTGTAATTGCAGCCCTCTTCTTTGGAAATCATCATGTAAAAATGAATCAACAGGTCAAACAGACCAGCTGTGAAACAGTTAAAAGTCCATAAAAGGTTAGTTTTTGTAGACTCATGTATTTGTGGAAACATACAGCACCTGTGTGTTGTTTCAAAGACCTGCGATGACCGAGTTTGATTAATATTAAAGGGGCCCCATGCTGTATTTGTAGCAATTTACATGTATTAAATGTAATAAACATTAAGTTGTTCCTTGTAAAAAGTATCATTTTGTCGCAATATTTCTACAGTGCATTCGTCTGGCTTCAATAATCATGTAGTCAAAATCTGATGTCATGACAGTCCTGATCTAAAGTGCGTCTTACCTGCCGACATTTTGCAGCCGTTTGAACTCACTGTTTCACCAGATTTCATCATCATCAGTAAATTAATATAAGAAAACTAAATTTTTTTTATAAATTACATTAAACAAAACATACTACTTCTCTGTCACCCGACAAAAAAGTCCCCAGACTCCCTTGGGAAAACTCTCGATTTTGTGACTTGTCGAGTTTAAAGTAACTTTACAAACTTTGTGAAACGCTGACTGTGACAAATTCTTAATTATTTGGGCCTTAATTAAATTTGGCAAATATTATACAGTTTTTTTCTTTGTCTAAAATACGTAGTGTCTGTTTGTCCCCATGATGTGTTTGGTTATTTGCCTAGACTTCCAAGGGTCCTAAAAAAGAAGGAAGGGTTTTTATGTCACTGTTTTGGTGCCAGACTTTGGTGTCAGCTTGGAGAAACACACGAAAAACCCAACATATGTGCGTCATATGACATCATTTATATTCCTTTTACCTAAAATGATTGACAGGGCTGATAATATCTTGATCAAACAGGGCAGGTCTGACTGATTTCTGCTCATGAAACTGCAATAACACTGCGAACAGGAGCCTTTCCTACACAAAGTCAAGGAACAAATAACAAATGTCGATTGTAAAAAAATCAGGTGTGAACGGACTGTCTGAAGTGTGTTCTTTCACCTTATGGCGCCGTTTCTTCATCAGAAGTCATACGATGTAGATACATTGTGTTATGTGTGTTTCTTCATGCATTTCCTATAGATTTCAACACAGCTGTGACGACAGTTTGGCCCCAAAGAGAGATTCAGTGACATAATGAAACCTTTTGAGGTTCCTTGTATAGAAAGTGAAAGTGAGATCTGATCACAACTGGTCACTCCAGTTTTGTTTATCTGTGACGTAGCATAAAGAGGCTCAAGTTCAGTTTCGTTTTTTGGAACCCCGGTGTTGTAAAATCATAAATGAATGAACCTTGAACCTTTAGAAACGGAGTCTGCGAACATGACAAAACAACTGTCTTCCAGCACAACACAGAAGTTCCACAGAGCACCTTTTAATAAAAAAACATTATTGACTTGTATAAGATGATGAACCACAGAGCAAAGGCAACCCAAGAAAATGTATGATGGCAAATTCTAAACCATTGATGTCTCGAGTCTTTCAGGCTGGTTGCTGCAGGTAATCCTCTGTATCCTCTGACGTTGTTCTGGCTGATCAGTTCAGATTATATGGTAATTTTCTTAATCCAAAATTTTGCTTTGTGAAACATATTGAAGATGTTGAAGATTGAACATGCAGCATCACTCCCTGTGAATCCCTTGTGCACGTAAACGCAATCTGAACCCGGTGCAGAAATGGTGGACCCCGCCACTAAGTACTAAGACTACAGACCGTACAGAGTGGTGTTAATTGGATATAAATGCATGATATTGCTGCTGCATGAAAAAATGTGCACCATAAATGGTATCAACAATAAGGTTTTAGCTAAACTGCGTCAAATTAACAGATAATTGACTTTACTGTCTTGGCTTGATCTTCTTTTAGGGAAGCTTTTCATATAAACTGAGGACAGAAAGGACAATAAGAGCCAACATCCAGCCTGCAGGCAGTAACATGAGGGGGTGGATAATCAATCTGTACCTTTTCCCACCACCATGGCTCTGCTGAGGGTCTTGCAGCTGTAAAATATTTAACATAAATTAAACTGTATAACAAACATACTCTTTGCACAGTGCTGTACAAGTCAAATTCAGTGCATGCAGGTCGACTCACTGTGGAAAACGAGGTGTCTACTGTAGTCCATTTGTTGCTCTGACTGTAGAAACACAGAAAGGAACACGTTGAGTAGCGCTGACAGATTACCTGCATACAGTTTTCTCTTCAGTGATTATTAATCTGGGCCTCAGTGTGCTGTGTAGCTGAGGTATAGTTTCATGTTACAACTGAAAACCTGAGATATGTTGTCTCAGATCAAATATGTTGTGACTGTAAAATTTGATCCAAAAGCAGCTGTTACTCATATTATGTTACTGTTTTATACTTATATCTTTTTTCTTTTTTTCTTTTTTTTTACTGCAGGAACACTTGAAATGTCGTTTTAATCAAGAGAGTCCAACTGATAATAATCAAGTCAGGCCAACATATTGGTAGGTCAAAGTATACTGGTATAATATATAATAAATATATATATATATTTGTTAAAATAACAAGTTGAATCATAAGTTTATTCACATGAAGACAGAATGTTGTGCACTTTGTACGCTGTGAAGCTACAGCTGATAGCTTAGCTTAGCATAAAGACCGGAAACAAAGGGAAACAGCTAGCCGGCCTCTGACCAAAGCAGCAGGGACTACTTTTTTCCCAGGTGCAGTGATTTCCAGATCGCCTGTGAGGTTGTTAGGCAACCAAGCACCAAGCAAAGAGTTTTTATTGTTTATTTGTATTTATTTTTTTTTTATCTTTGCTGAGGGCCAGGCTAGTTGTTATGTCACTGTTGTGTTTGTGCTAAACTAAGCTTTTTTTTGCTAAGCTAAGCTAAGCTAAGCTAGTTGTATCAATCTCGTTTGATTTTGCTTTAAAAATATGGTGTTTATTTGTTTATTTAAAATAAATATTTCTGATAGAACGTTATCTAAAATTTTTCAGCTCCCAAATATCATAATCAATATCAGCCCTAAAAGTTCTGGCTGTACCAATGTAGTGTCTGTATAGTGAACATGAAGCTACAGCCACTAGACGAATAGTTTAGCTTAGCATCAAGACTGGAAACAAGGGGAAACAGCTAGCCGGCCTCTGACCAAAGGTAAAAACAAAAGCATCTGGGACTATTATTTACCTGGGTGCAGTGATTTCCAGATCCCCTGTGAGGTTCTCAGGTAACCAATAGAGAGTCCAGAAAATATTTGTTCCCCACCAAGAAATAGTCCCACATGTAATCCCTGTAAAACTCCCCAAATCATCTGAGATATAACATGTTAATTAATGAGGTTTAGCTGGAGGGTGGAGTTTCTTTTAAACTATTGTACAGATCCAGGCTGGCTGTTTCCACTTGTTTAAAAAATTTAAGCTAAGATAACTAGCTGCTATATGTAGCCTTATCACCACAGACAGATATGAGAGTGGACCAGGCATGAAATCACTCATCTTGCAGTGAAATTTGCCGTTTTGAAACCAAAATAGGTGACCTACGTGAATCGTGTAGATCCAATGAGAAAAAATATTTTTGGGGGCGGCGGGTATGGACGGGACACGGAGGCATACCAGAGATTATCAGTGAACTGCAAACATGAGTGCGCCTGAAGGGAACCTTGAATTAGATAAAAACAACATTTCTCAAATCTTTACAACTCATTTTCAAGACGTGTGGATGATGCTGAGGTGAGGGGACTGACTGGAGGCTGAAGGTAAAGCTGGCGCAAGCTAAAAACGTTAGCTTTTCGTGCTAACTTGCTTTTCGAGACTGATTAGCTCGTTAACTTTAACGTTGGGCTAAACTAGAAGTTAACCCTAACGTGAACACTGTTTTTCCAGAATTAGTGTGTTCGGAGAGAAAGATGCTGTGGTTGTCAAAAAACTGGATGCAGAGATCAAGTGCAGCTGGAACTGGTCTTGGCTCAAGCTAGAAGGCAAAGTCACAGTAAAAGGACAAGAGCTATCATTCCATCTAGCAGATGTGTTCGGGAAGATGAGTAAAAAGGGATTTGCATGTTGCATTGTCTGTCAGAAAGACGTTAACTATGCAAATAAGGGCAGCCATGCACTGCAGGCACACTGTCAAATAGAAGTGCACAAGAAGAAGGTGCAGGTCATAGCATCAACACAGTGTAGCCAGCACCTCCTTTCCAAGCAGAGAGACAGTAACTTTTTCAAAACCCATATTCATCTTGTCAAAACACACTCTTTAAGGGCTTGCTTTTTTCATTCTCCGGCAGATAGCGCTATTAAAGTCTTGCTGTTGTACATTTCACGAGAAAAGTTGTCAGTCTCATTTCTTATATAGCATAATGTGACCATGCATAGATAGATACTTTATTACACATTCATACTATCTTGTAATTCTGCGTGATGTTTCTCTCAAAATGCATGAGATGGATGCTTTTAAGTATGAAATATTCAAAATTTTCTTCCGGGGAGCAACATCTGACTGCTGTCAACAGAACAACAAGATCTAAATACTCGCTGAAATATACAGTAATCTCATGGAGAGCATCTGCATCCTCGTTGCTGTCGATCTGTCTCAGTGTCTCCACAGTCACCTGAACAGCAACAGACTCGATAAAGTGCAAACCAGGACGTCAACGACCACCCGGTCCTCTGCTGTCAGCCATCTTTTGCTTTGGTGCATGCGCATTTGGAGTAATCAGGGTTCGATTATTTTCCCCTGTGACCTACGTGATGTAATTTCAACACTTTTCTACTCGTTACCCACAAACTTGAATTCATGTTCACAGAGAAGACTTCGTAGTCGTAGAAATAAGAGTTGTATTTACGAGACTTTGCACTCACAGCTTTTAGATTCATACTCACGTAAAAACAATCCTAACCCAAACAATTTCTCAGACTCGCGTATATGACAGCAGAATTTTGTTGTACAACAATTTTATTGACATACAAATGTTTAACATTACAAATACGAATGGTTAGAATCATGCAAACATCTTTTTGATAGCCATCTTACTCCATACCTCGGGCTGCCAGATCGGCTCACACTGGTGCTGTGACTGCAGCTAGCAACAGGCTGACACTCGCTTCCCCCAGCATCTACCTCTCGCTCCGGGTTAGCTTGCAGGCAGTCCCCCTCCTCCTCTGCAGTGTCAGAAAGTTTGGATGGATGGCACACTTCTCAAAAAAGTTGCCTCCCTCTCCTCCTTTTCTCTTTTACGTTTTCGCTTACTGCAACTGCTTCTTTCACCAATTTTTCTTTTCTCCAACTACTTCCCCACAATCTGGTCTGTTCAGCACTGTCATTTACTGACAGTGGCGTGGGGGCGGAGCTGGCAGTCACCATGGTTTCCAAACTTGCACTTGACCAATTAAATCACTGTCTTTAGTTAAAAAAAACAAAAACAAAACAAGGGTGTTTTTTATTGGTTATACATGGTGTCAATATCAGTGAGTAGAAGAGAAACACACATTTCTATAGTTTTCCCAAAGTCTGGTTGGGCCCAAGGTGCATGTGGGCCCCTGGGCCTGTGCCCATAAAGCCCATTGGATAATCCGGTTTTAATCCCAAAGCTTCAGTATTTGGCGAGCTGGGTGTTAAGACTCAAAAATCAACATCAACAAAAAACAGCTGAATACTTGAAATAATTCTTAAAAACCCTGATAATAATAAGTCAACGAAGTCTGAAATATAACATCAAACTTCACACAGGTCAAAATCTGATATCACGAGTAAGAGAAATGTCTGACAATATCTGGTCCATCCACACACTCTTTATACATAAAGCCACTGACTTCCCAAAGCCTTAAGGTTCTACCCCACTAAGAGGCAGCTGCATAAATTATTATTCAGACCAGCACCATCCAAACTGAGGCCAGTGGGCCAAAGATGGTTCCATGTTGCCCGTCAGATGAACACTGTTTCATTTTTGTGAGCTGAGAATGCTTCCTTGAAATGCTCTCTGAGAAAAACTTTGGACAGAAAGTTGAAGGACGTTTGGAGGACGGGAAGCCTGTCATGGTCTCTGAATGTTTTTTAGTTGTCCTGCATGTGTTTACTCACCCAGTGTCTCTGCCGCTTCGTTGCAGTTAATCTGCCTCAGTAAATTCAGAGCCACTTGAAGAGCTTTTGGCTCGGTGAAAGTTGAGACCAAGATTTGTGTTATATCTACTGGACCTGCGGTTGAACAGCTTGTCACAAAACTTGTCAAAGTCAATCTTACTCAGATTCTCCAGCTCGTCCCTTATAGCCCATTTGATTGTTATTGCCATCACTCATCAGCCCGCAGCGTGTTTGTTTTGCTCCGTGTTGGTAAATATGGCGACCCGGCGGAAGGATACGCCCTATCCAGGTATGATTAGATGAGTTTAGGCGGCATACAGTAGACTTGCGCGGTAAAGAGTAGCAGCCACGTCTCTTCTGGGTTGACTTCGTTTCAGAAAAACTGAGAGGTAAATCATTGTTTGATCCCGCTTGAATCGTGCCATAAAAGACTTAACTTTAACTTGAGAAGGTGGCAGTTTGTCGTCAAACTCATGAAATATGAGAATGTGAAAATAAATAATTATAAAGACTACACAGCCAGCGGTCGTGTCAGTGAATGTCATCTTGTTTAAACGTTTATGTAAACGTCGTAGAGTTGCTCCCGTGTAAACGCAGCTCACAGGAATGATGAAGTAGTCTTTTACATAACTGTAGTTGTCAACATGGACAGATTTATTGGCTGTGTCCGAAATCACTCACTATTACCTATATAGTGCACTACGTAGTGACTACGCAATTTTGTAGTGTTGTCCGAATGTCTAGCGGGAATTATTATACCCTATATAGTGGACTTAAAGTATCCCACAATGCATTGCGAAAAGTGGTTTTCAACCGATGGTCACTAACTAAGCAGTATTTACCATCATGCGCTGTGCTGAGAGAAAAATGATGGACGAACGCATGGTCCACGACCGGTATTCCTGTATGGCGCTTCAACTGTGCGACAGCAGTGATGTTATAATTAATGGCGTCTGAGCAGTGTCTCAGTCCTGGTCTCCAGATTCAGGTTCCCTCCCACTGTCCTTTGTGTGGCCAGAGAAACGGCAGAACGGCCCAGTGTGGGAGGGGGGAGGAGGTGTATGCGTCCTTGGTGTTCACTGTTCACATACATTAGATACAAAGTTCTCTTGTCTCTGGTGTGGCATTTCACATACCAGGTGAAGGTAGAGAGGGTGGAAGACAGGGAAGCGTGATTTATGTCACCAGAGATGAGGGGGAGGGACTGGGGGTGCGATGTCTGAAGCTGTGATACAGCAGTAGCTGTTTTTAGACAGAGCACCATGCCGCCAATTTGCCCATCCTTTTGGCGGCTCGGTCCACGGTTTTAGACAGAGGGCAGCAAATTGTGGGTCTGTTATGGTCCACCAACTTTCCGCCTCGGAGGGTACTCTTATTTCCGCCCCGATTGCTATCTAAAAACGAGGTGGAAATGTGCCGGCCTCTGCGTGAGATTGATGGCACATTGCTGCCGTTACCTTGGAGCAAATATGCCGCCTTTTCTATCTAAAAAGGGGCTAGTGTGTAAGGTGAGATATTTCACTTTTGTGAGCTAAAAATGCTCTCTGAGAAAAACTTTGCACAGAAAGTTTGAGGACATATGGAGAGTCAGGTCAGTGGCAGCTGCTTGTTCTTTTTTTATGTGCTATTAAATCAATCAACTCAAAAAGGGAAAAGCAATAATGACAAAAATGGTAGAATAGATGGGAGAGAGACAGGAAGAGGCCATCTTACCACAAAGTACAGACATCCGCAAGGGGAAACAGAAAGGAGGAAGTCATTATAGGCTAAAGTTTGGTGACACTGGTCTCAACAGGACTGTTTTGGTTGTGGGGATATATATGTCTGTTTTCATTTCAACACAACCGAAAATTATCAGCATATATATACATATTTATTATGTTATATATTAATTGTAAATATTGTGTATCAGATTGTACATAGTTAGATGGGAGTGTGTAAAGGTACACAGGTTCAGGAATTGAAATGAATTGAGTATGATTTATTACTGAGTTGTAAGGAAGGGGTAGAATTTAATAAGCAAATACTTCCTACTCTATATTGGGAATTTCAGTGCTTGTTAATGAAATATACTTTGTAGCATACTTTTCATTTTATCATGTTTATTTGTCGAACTAATGTTACTTTTTGTTTTGTTTCGACGTGTCCAAAATATTTTTTTATTCACTCACTCATTCACTCACTCATTCGCTCATTCATACATGTAGTTTTGTTTTAAACCACTCGTGAACTACATCGTCGCGCTCAACAGACGTCACCAACACCAAAATGGCAGCCAACTCAGCTCAGAAAATTTACTAAACCAGATGAAATCAAAATAAATGTGTCCATATTGATAATTACAGTTATGTTAAAGACTAGTTCATCAGTTCTGTGAGCTGCGTATATACGGGAGCAGCTCCGCGATGTTTACGTTACAGAGTTTGGTGACCGTTAAATGAGATGATGTCACCAGCGCGACAGTTGTCTTTATAATTAATTATTTTCACAGTCTCATATTTCATTAGTTAGAGACAAACTGCGACGTTCTCAATTTTAATAATGATCTCATAAATTGGTGAACATCAGAGGAAGCTCGTGCATAGAGGCAGAGGAGGTTGGTCCTCTATTTTTGAGAGGCAAGGGGAAGATCCATTTTTTTTAAGAAAGAGAAACTGGTTGAAATAAATCATTACCAAATCTCAGTATCATTTATAAAATATTTTATATATATATATTATATCATAAAAAAAAGTTACTTCTTTGGAAGAAAATCCACTTAAAATGGTTCAACAGTGACAGCTGCAGACGGCGGAGACAGAGCAGTCTGTGAGAGGAGCAGGGAGCAGGAAGGTGGGGGCTAGAGGAGGACGGAGGGCTTCTGTCCTCCGTGGGAGGGATCTCCTTCCATTCACTCAATGCATTTAGGATTTTTTCATGCTGATCCATGATTGGCTAAGATACGTAATTTGACGCGCTAAGGGAGGACGTCCTCCCTTACCAATCAGCAACCAGAATACAAGATTGACAGCAGGTTGGTCTAATAACAGTTCCCAAATTTTATTCTCACATTTATACAACCGTAAACAAAAAATACTTCTATGTATTTTACAGCTTTCACTGCTAGCCATGCTCGGACAAGAAATATGAAGTTTTCAGCGATATTGGAATCGGATTCCAAGGAAATATAAGCACATTTCTGAAAGAAAAAAAAACTGGAGAAATCAGAGAGAAGCAGTCAGAAACATAATTCATAGTTTTCGTTTCTTTCAGTTACAGAGCACACAATACAGAGCAGAAACAAAGTCACTGGTGTGTCATTGTGTGTTAAGGTAGCACAGGGGGTAGTGCAGTTGCCTGCAATATAGGTGACCAGGGTTTGAATCCTGGAAGGGATACAATTTTGTATTTTTTTTGTTTTGTATATTAGCCATTTAATGAAATGTTTTTTGTTTTTTTTAAAGAAGTCTTGTAAGTCATCTTGTAAGCAATAAAACATGCTTAATTTTCATTGAATATACTGGTTGTAATGGACTGGTTTTCCTCCTGTCCTCCCCCAATTTTTTCAGTCACCAGCCGCCACTGGTGAACATCATATGTGTGATTCACGGCACGATTCAAGCGGGATCAAAAATCATTTACCTCTCTCCGTTCACTACCATGCAAAGTCTTTTTTTTTCTGAGACTCAACCCGGAAGAGACGTAACTGCTACTCTTTACCGCGTAATTCAACTCTACGCGCAGCTCAAACGCATCCAGCGCGTATCCTGCCGCCGGGTCGTCATATTTACCAACACAGAGCAAAACAAAAACGCTGCAGGCTGATGAGAGATGGCAACAACAATCAAACGGGCTATAAGGGACGAGCTGGAGAATCTGAGTAAGATTGACTTTGACAAGTTTTGTGAGGAGCTGCTGGACCGCAGGGAAGAGCCGCGGATCCTACGCCGCTCCGTGGAAGGTAAAGGTCCAGTAGATATAACACAACTCCTGGTGTCAACTTTCACCGAGCCCAAAGCTCTTCAAGTGGCTCTGAATACCCTGAGGCAGATTAACTGCAACGAAGCGGCACAAACACTGGGTGAGTAAACACATGCAGACTAAACAAAAATACATTCAGAGACCATCACAGGCTTCCTGCAGGAGGCTGTGCGGGATAGTCATCCAGGCTTCTCATACGTCACCCTCCTACGATCCTTAAACAGGCTATAGATTCATAATCAGAGTGTATGCTGAGTCTTAAAATGTATTCAACAGAGGTGGGGGACTCGAGTCACAAATTTGAGGACTTATTTTTTGACTAACTAACAACACTGATGAAAGACTTGACTTTGACTTGGCATTCATAACTTGAGACTTGACTTAGATTTGACACAGATGACCCAAAAGCTTTCTTTCTTTCTTTCTTTCTTTCTTTCTTTCTTTCTTTTATGCGCATTTTGAGACGTTAATTTCGTTTTTGATACTTTGCTCTCTGCCACTGACGCGGTGCGTGCAAGCCTGGCAGGTGGCGGGCGTGCCAGAGTGGCACTGTGGCGGACAGGATCAGAGGAGGAGAGGCAGCATGGAGAGAGCTCCGAAAATCATCAAATTTGGATTCCAAGATTATTTCATGCCTAGGCCGTCTTTGTTACAGCGTGTGCATGTTTCAGATATAGCGTCTTCATTGCGCACAAAGTCATTATTTTAAATAGGCGCGCATTATGCGCGCTCACAACCAAACACCACACTATATCGGCACACATTCGGTGTGACGCACTTGTTTTTTCATACACGTCCGCAACGGACCTGCTTTTCCCTCAGGTGTTGTGTCTGTGTCTACTGTTTGTCAAGTGGCTCCGCTCCGTTTGAAAGGAGAAGGGGGGCCGTATGTGAAAAGACGTCGCCTCTGAGATGTAGAATTTGTTTATAGAAGAGAAACACACATTTCAGGACAGAACAGACATGTCTTGTGATTTTCAGCCTCCTTTTATAGAGGGGGAGGGGAAACAATACCTGAGAGTAATATTCTCAGCTGTCGTGCAGAATGGTGCAGTTCCAGGGTTGATATTAATCTAATCGTATTCTTGTATTCACGGGGTTGGAAAAAAGATTCTAAATTTGATCAACTATGCAATTACATCATATTATTGACTAACCACCCTTTTCTGTTGACTGTCTCTACAGATATGAAAAATACATTCATATGAACTTCTTGTGACTTGCTTGACCTTAGCAATGACTTGACTTGACTTGCTTGATTTTCATCACAGTCACTTGGGACTTGCTTGAAACTTGAAGGTTAAGACTTGAGACTTGCTTATGACTTGCACATATGTGACTTACTCCCATCTCTGGTATTCAAAGTTGATAAATCAGTGTGGCAAAAAATGACGTCCCTTAAAAAGTATTAATAAGTCTATAAGCTATGGAATTGTATACCTTGTGTCTATGTATTTAAGTTTGCCTGAATTGAATCATTGCATGACAAGTAAGTGATTGTTATCAGATATTTATTCTGTTAATTCCTCATATGTTTTATTTTAAATAGATAAATGAGTTTCATAGAGGTAACAAAATAATATAAAAATCTGAAATATTTCACAAAATAATACAAGATTAGATTTAACTTCAGGGATAACAACACACATTTGTGTTGGAGAACTTCTTATTTTCTACCCTATTGATAATCTCAGCAACCCTCAGATATATCTTGTGAAACTTTTGAGGGGCCCTATGTAGGGATCGACCGGACTGCCAGTTTTCTTGAGCCAATATTTGGAGCCGTTACTACTTTTGCTCCCTCAATTTACATCATAAAAATTACACAATGATGAAAACAAATGTTACAAGTCTCAATTTAAAAAAAAGGAACATTTTAATTTTTTTAAAATTAAAAACAGATGAGGTAGAACAAGAACAAGTAAACAATATTTAACAAATACAGGTGAGGTAGAACAGTGCTCTGTGAAATGCTGCCACACTGGATTGGTTTTCTGCTCTGCCATTTCTTGCAGCGTCTCCAGCAACTAAATTATGCCGATACACGTAAAAAACACAAAAATCTGCCGATAATATTGGCTGGCCGATGTATCGGTCTATCACTAGCTCTATGATGGGAAACACTGGACCTGTTATTATATCTACCTATTGGTATATAAATATGGAGGACTAAATCCTACATAAGTATAAATAAATAAATAAATACATAAATAAATAAATGTTGAAATAAATGAATGAATAAATAAATGCATGAATAAATATATAAATAAATACAGGAATAAATAAATGCTGAAGTAAATAAATAAATGAATAAATAAATAAATGCTGAAATACATGTATATAAATAAATAAATAAATAAATAAATAAAAGTATAAATAACAGAATAAATGCTTTTATGTATTTCTACATTTCTGTTCACCTACATTTATTTATTTCTGTATTTCTCTGTCCATATGTTAATGAGGAGGCAGGAGGTCCAATCAAATCGGAGAGCCAGACAAAAGCAAACGATTCCTGATCCCAAGCCTCACTCTCTGTAACGTTGTAAACCAGCTCCAGTTAGCTTAATGGCCTCGACCAGTGTGACAGGTTAACTGGCGTTCATTTTAACTTGGGAGGGTCCCAGATTAGAGGTCAACCGATAATGGATTTTTAAAGGCCTATATAATAACGATAATTTGGAGCAGGAAAAAGCCGATAGCCGATTAATAAGCTGATATCACTCACTCGCTATTAGCTATATGTTATTATATGTGATTAATATATAATTAATATTATAATATATTTAATTTAAACTTGTATGTTCAATATCTATTAAAATCTACATGGATGATTTAAATTGCACTTTAATATGGGGGGGGGGGGATTAGGTGATCCTTCACATTTTGTGAGTGATGACACTGGTTAAACAAGGCGTATAGTGAAGGGATTTGAACTGTGATTTTCTCATCCTCCTATAGTCAGGCTGTAACCACTAACCAGCTAGGGTTGGTATGTCAGGATTGTATCTTTATCTTATCCATACTCTTAACAGTCCTGTTCTTCACTACTTGAGAATGGCATGTTTTTTAATTATCTTTTTTTAAAAGAATAAATTCAGAACAGGAATTCATTTATATTTCATACATAACTACGTTTCCACTGCAGCAACAGTAAAGTTTAAAATTTTAAGATTCATGGCAAACTAAGATGAACAGACTACACACAGACAGCTTTCATTTTAGCGTGTTCTTAACAAGTTGTTAATTGTTTTACTCACCTTTCAACTCGTGAAGGTTTTATTGCACTTACAATAACGCGTGTCGTCGTCTCCACCTGGGTCACTTCTCTCCTCTCTCCCATGCTCTGTGTGTGTGTGTGTGTGTGTGTGTGTGTGTGTGTGTGTGTGTGTGTGTGTGAAGAGCAGCCCCGCCCCTCAGTGATCAGTGAGACACAGACCAGGGCAGGGAAGAAGCAGTTTATGGCACTGTGGAAAAAAATAAGCAGCCATCGGCCACTATCGGAGCCAAGTTCCGCCGATTCTGATAGTTTGTAAAACGTCCTATCGACACAGATTAATCGGCCCAAACGATTAATCGGTCGACCTCTATCCCAGATGTGCTGGTGGTGTGGTTTGAGAATCCTGTCTGGAGAGAGAGGGGTCCGCTAACCAGGAAAAACTTTCTGCTCATCTCTCCAAGTCATGTATATGTGTATTTGTTTTGACGTGGCTTGAACACTTCTACCCACACGGAGATGCCGGGGCTGCGACTTCCAAACCACTGCTAGACGAGCGCTACAGAGCACAAATCGTCCAAAAGTGCATGTTGTCGTGGAGACCCCTGTTAGCTCTTATGTTAGCTGCTCGCTGTAGCGCAGCGTCCAGGTTATCTTGTGACGCCGGTTACCATCGGGTATTTTTCATTCTGCACTGCGTTCAAATGGTTACTTAAAGCCATCGTTCTGAGCCGCATACATCGTTATTAAGCTGACGCTAAGTCAGTGTGAAAACTACACTGTCATACAGCCTGCTGGTCAAACAGTCTGCAGAGTACTTTGACATCCAGCCCGAGCTCAGCGTGAGGTCAATCAGCTGTGGCAAATCGTGAGACGTCTAGATCAACCTGTGATACAAACACCAGTAGCAACAATCAGTACGTTTACATGCACAGCTTAGTCAGATTACAGTCATAGTTCGACTATGCTGCTCAATCGGACAACTGCAATTATCCGAGTATACATGCCAGTGAGAAAATCGAATTACTGGCTGAAAGCATGTCATACCCCGGTACGCTAGGTGGCGCTGTACCCATTTCAACTAGTGGTAACGGCGCACCTCCGGTTGACCTCTTTACGTCACCAGCTGCCTCGGCATTCAAGAAAGATGGCGTACGAAGAGCGAGACGAAGCTACATCTTTGTACACTTCGTATATGGTGTACATGATAATTACACAAACTAGGTGCACTCTGGCGCTCTTTCTTGCGGTGATTTCGGAGGAAAGCCGCCACCGCCGCCGTCCATCTACTTCCGGCTCACGGCCCCGGGGAAAAATCTCGCGCCTGCGCAGAGCGCAAAATCCGATCCGATCCGCTGGAAACGTGCAGGAGTAATGCGACTTTCAATCGAATAATCTACGTGGTGTAATTCGACTATGAGAAATTCGATCCGGTCCGATTTTAGTCAGACTAAGGTGTATACATGCATCTTAAAAATCCGTTCATAGTCAGACTAACGCAGTAATGTGGTTTTCTTGAGTGTCATGTAAACGCACTGAATGGTTCATAGGAAAGCCCAGACATGTATCTCAACAGTTAACCTGGACGCTACGCTCTCAGCGCTACAGCGAGCAGCCAACAGCTAAGAGCTAACAGCTAACTGCTAACAGCGGTCTCCACAACGCTCTCGAACCGCTCGTCGTGAACAAATGCTTCATACTTGATATAAAGAGATGAGACCGACAACATGCACTTTTGGACGATTTGTGCCCTGTAGCACTCGTCTAGCAGTGGCTTGCAGGTTGCAGCCCCGGCATCTCCGCGTGGATAGAAGTGTTCAAGCCACGTCAAAATGAATACACATATACATGACTTAGAGCGGTGAGCAGAATGTTTTACCTGATTAGCGGACATGGCTGAGGACCCTCTCTCTCCAGACGGGATTCTCAAACCACACCACCAGCACACGTGGGCCCCTCGCAAGTTAAAAAGTTAAAATGAACGCCAGTCAAATTCATTACTGAACCAGAGCTACATGAACACATTTCAACAACTGCAGCTAACAGTTAGCTGAGCAGGCTTGTTGGTAGCCAGCAACATTCCTGTACGGTAGGGGTGTGCCAAAATATCAATACAACGATATATCGCGATATTTCGTCTTGAGGTACGTTATCGATACACTGGTGCCAAATATCGATATTTAAAAATGTAAAAAAAATAAATATATATATATATATATATTAGGGCTGTCAGTTTAACGCGTTAATTAGATTAATTAATTACACAGCAAATTAACGCATTATGAAAATTAACGCAATTAATTCTGAGATTCTGAGTGGCAATTCAATGCGCGAGCATTTGAAATTTGGCCCATTGAATGATCCGTAGGCTGCTTGGCAGTGGCATGTTACGGTAGTCATAGACATATGTCTTAGAGATTAGATCGGGCCCAAAATATCAAGCCCGACCAGACATGAGCCCATGCACGTTGTGTCCGAACAGCCCGGCCGACACATTAACTGTAATTATGAGCCCGAGCTGTATTTAAACCCCACATTTTTTCAATACGTGGGTTGTTATAACTGACGTTCTCAAGCTCCTTGTTGCACTTACAATCAGTGACGCCTGTAACGCGTTACTCTAATCTGACCACTTTTTTCAGTAATGAGTAATCTAACGCAGTAATATTTCCAAACCAGTAATCAGATTAAAGTTACTAATTCAAGTCACTGTGCGTTACTATTATTTTTGTCATTTTCCTTAGTAAAAATATATATTTTGCTTTCTTCTTGCGTCTGGAGGGGTGACGTCTTGTGCGCGAGATGTCACGATTTCAGCACGAGGACACTCACTCATGTGTAACACCACGCAGCGACACAAGTATCTTGGAAGGAGGAGAGAGATGCGCGTATTCTAGCTGGAAATACAGTCATTATTTTGAGTTATTAAAAAACACACACACACACACACACGCACACACACACACACGCACAAATGCTTGATCAAGGGCCCGGCCCGAGGACAGTGACAGGAAATGTCGGCAAGGTCGGGCTCGGGCTCGGGCAGAGAATCTAAACTGTAACATGTCTATGACGGTAGCACAGAGGAACTTGTCCGGACGTATTCGTCACTTCCCACCTGCGTCGCTAGTCAAAGCAGGGTGACAACAGACATCCTGGACGCGACTCAGGGGAGCGAGGCGAGCACATCGTTGCTCGGGCCTTTGAACGGCAAGTTTATTTATAAAAAGAATGAAGACGGGACTATCAACAAGAACGCGGTGATTTGTAACTTTTGTAAAAAAGAATTCTCCTATCACCGAAGCTGCTCCAGCTTGACTTATCATTTAAACGCTAAACACGTTGGGATTGAGAGTCTGCTTAAGTGCCTATAGATTCAGTCTTAATTTATTTCTGAATTTTATTTATATAAGTGTATTTGTATTGCATTTTTGAATAATGCACCTGGCCTAATTGGTTTGCTGGGATGTGCTTGACCATTTACTTTTAAATTTCATTTATGAAATGCACTTAACGAATAAAAATGTGGATTTCAGATCTTCTCTTCTTAGTGTATTCAATTGATTAGTCATGCAATACAATTTTATAATGTCCTAGAATTCTAATTCTTTATTTGGGTACCTTTAGCAGATATGAGATTAAAATGCGATTAATTAGATTAATTAATTACAAATCCTGTAATTAATTAGATAAATTTTTTTAATTGCCTGACAGCCCTAATATATATATATATTTTAATTTTTGGCCCACCACCACCCTTCTTCGGAGGACAGCTTTATCTTTATTCAAACATAGGTATACAACTAAATAAAATTTAAAAAATGGTTTAAGCAGCTCTCAAACCCACACATAGATAAATAGATATTTAATGAGAGTTGTAGTCAGTGTGTGTATAAGAAGAGACACTGTGCAATATACTCTTTGTTTACTTGGCTGTCCTTCATGTGAATTGATTGACAATGTTTTGTAATTCCTGTGAAATGGATTCAGTGCAGTCAATAAATTCTGAATTTCTTCAGTGACACAGATATCGTGATTTATTGTGGATGAAATTTCTTGCAATATGCCAATTATCGCAGCATTGCTGTATCGTGATATTCTCACGATACAGCATAAATAAATAAATGTAGGTGAACAGAAATGTAGAAATAGATAAAAAGCATTTATTCTTATATTTATACTTTTATTTATTTATTCATTTATTTCAGCATTTATTCATTTATTTATTCATTTATTTATTTATTCCTGTATTTATTTATATATTTATTCATGCATTTATTTATTCATTCATTTATTTCAACAGCTATTTATTTATGCATTTATTCATTTATTTATACTTATGTCAGGTTTAGTCCTCCATATATAAACACATTAATATAGAATGTGAGAAATGACATAGTTTTCTATTCAGTAATCAATGTGCTGTAAAGAACAGATCGGGATGTGAGAGGGGGAAAGGAGAATCCGTTTTTGGGGTGAGGGTCAGAAAGTCATATGTGAGGCAGTTCTCCCTGCCTGAGGTGTTGACAGAACGGTAGATAAGATGACATGTACTGTCCTAATAAAACATCAGAGGGTCACTGTTCTGGGAAAGGCACGGTCAACCCAAACCTCAGGGGGTCACTGCACAATGGGTATTTACCAAGTTTTGCAATAGTATGTGATCCCTACTCTGTTGTATTTGATTTGGAAACATTTGTAGGACTGCAGAGGTCACTCTGGATCTTCTCTCCATGAGAATTACAAGAATCATTGCAGAGATATAAATAGGCACAGGTAGAACGCAGCACAGTGAAGAATAAACAGTGCAGTACATTTCCAGAACAAACCGAATAAACAAACTGACCTTAAAGGACAACATAATTTCACACTGTTCATATTTTGTGTCTAGATTTGAACAGTCTTCTGGGGACCTTATTTTCATCTGAGAACAGCTTGTTCACTCACTTATGGAAAAGATGAATATTTCTGAGTTTGTGTGTTCCCCTCTTTGATAATGTAAATAGGAAAATCCTGAGTTTGAATTTGTCTACACAAGTGCCCCAAACAGTAAGTGATTATTTTAGTTATGTAGGGTTTTTTTTTTTATCAATGTGGTGGACACAAAACATATTTTAATCCTTACAAAGGAATTCTGATTCTTATTCTGATTGACAATGAAAAGTTATGTCTCCTCTGTCTTTATCTCACCAAAAAGGCCTATGTGAGTCACTACACCAGGCAGTGGATTATAAGTTGGATAAATTTGTCTAGAAATTCAGGTCATTAATGTTTTGAAAAAAGTGCTATATAAATAAATAAACTAAACTAATGTGTATATGTTGGGAGAGTGTACTAAGAATATCTTACAACAACCTTTCATCATCCTATTTTCTCTCTCTAAAGAATCAAGAACCAGAATCAAAGACTCTGTCGACGTAAGTTGAACTTCACGCACTGAAATTCAAAGATTCTCTTTAACATGCGTCTGGTTCATTAAAACTAATACTCACTGGTGTTTTCATTTTTGTTCCTCTCCTCTAGAACGGTAACCCTGCCCTCCCTAAGACCTCGAGCGGGGAGTTGGAAACAGAGCCCTTACAGGAGGCTCTGAAGATTGCAGCAGACCAGTTTCCCTTAAAAGCTACTGGACAGGGAGGTCCTTTGAAGAAGCCAGAAGAGGTGAAGGCTGATGCCGAGGCCCGCGTTCGCTCTGAGGGCGGGGATCCCTCTAATAAGAGGCTCGTTCTGAGCCGGTTCATCATTCAGTTTGGCAAGTACAAAGGTCAAACTTTCAAGTGGCTGCTGGAGAATGATGTGGGCTACGCTGCTTATGTGGTGGCCACCCACCAGGACCAGCGAAAGTGGAAAAAGGATCGGAGCCCACTGATGGTTCACAAGGTACTGCAAACAAATTTTACTGACCGGGTGCCTCTGCTTGAGATTGCTCTTACTTACATGCACTTCTGACATTTTACTGTAGCTGTTGCACATCTATTGTAACCAAACCACTACCACAGTAATGCTTCTTGCTGTGTGTAACGGTTTGACATTTGGCAGAAACAACGACCTGCAACGTGCCTATGCTTGCTGTGATCAGCTGCAGCAACACTCTGCTCCTGATTAGCTTCTCACTCAAATGCAGCCCCTCATCTCCTGTGAGGCGATATTTTTATCTTCCAAGTTGGTTTAGTACAAAACATTTTTCCACTGATGTGCAATAGGACAAAATGATAAGGTGAAAAAATGTATATACAAAGGGTCAAGAGTTGATGTCACTGTGAGATCATATATATACTTTTTTATTGTCCTTTGCCAATTGATAGTGGCTCTTATTTGTATCACGTGATCTCCTCAAACTGCCCATAAAAGGAGTAAATTATGTGTTTTATCAAATTAATTATAAATTGTGTAGTAAGAGCTTTAATAATAAACCACATTTCTTTTCATTTGTAGGATTCTCTGACTCAGTACGCCGTGGCTTACGCTGAGGTTTTGGAAGAAGTCCGACTGTTTCGTAACAGAGTGGCACAGAAAGGGACACAGGTCCAAAGCACCAGGGGCCAGCCAAGCACTGCTTCGAGGTATGTGTTGTGTTAGGAAAAGTTTGGTTTTACTCTCCTAATGACTGTGGAGCAGAATATGTTGCATATTATAAATATCCACTGCAGACTTGCTAGAGCATTTCTAGTATTTACTGATATGAAGTGCTTTTGCATTTTGTCTTTACTTAAGAACACGATTTAAAGGCCAAGGCGTCTCTGCAGTGATCTAGTACTTCATTGTAATGCTCCTTTGTCACACGTTTTTGTCTTTATCAAAATAAAACTGACAGCCTGACTCACTCAAGTTTCCTCTGCCTCAGCTATAGGCCCACACGGGGGAAACAGAATAGGAGCTGGAAGGAGAAATGATTCTCCCCTTACACCCATTACTGATTGGATCAAGTGTTTGACAGAAGGACTTCTTAATTACAGATTCTATTGGTCCAGATTTTAAAACTGTGATTTCCCAGACATTTCAGCAGCTTTATGCTCTTGTAATGACAAATCTTTAACGAATACAAATTGATATACTGATTTTGTGATATTTGACTTTATGAATGTATTATTTATTTACATTAATAAACCCCTTTAATAATAATTACTTTACTCTGTGGTAAACGGTATGACGGTATATAATTGCAGCCTTCTTCTTTAAAAATCATCATGTAAAAATGAATCAACAGGTCAAACAGACCAGCTGTGAAACAGTTAAAAGTCCATTAAAAGTTAGTTTATGTAGACTCATGTATTTGTGGAAACATACAGCACCCGTGTGTTGTTTCAAAGACCCGCGATGACCGAGTTTGATAAATATTAAAGGGGCCCCATGCTGTATTTGTAGCAATTTACATGTATTAAATGTAATAAACATGAAGTTGTTGCTTGTATAGAGTGTCATTTTGTCGCGATATTTCTACGGTGCATTTGTTTAGCTTCAATAATCATGTAGTCAAAATCTGATGTCACAACAGTCCTGATCTAAAGTGCGTCTTACCTGCCGACATTTAGCAGCCGTTTGAACTCAATGTTTCACCAGATTTCATCATCATCAGTAAATGAATATAAAGATGAAAACAAACATGTAAAATTTTATAAATTCCATTAACGGTAAACAAAACATACTACTTCTCTGTCTCCCGACAAGAAAGTCCCCAGACTCCCTTGAGAAATCTCTCTATTTTGTGACTTTCTGAGTTTAAAGTAACTTTACAAACTTTGTGAAACACTGACTGTGACAAATTCTTAATTATTTATGCCTTAATTCCGCAAATGTTTTTTTTTCTTTGTGTAAAATGCGTAGTGTTCGTTTGTCCCTGTGATGTGTGTGTTTATTTGCATATAGTTCCAAGGATCCTAAAAAAAAGGAGGGGTTTTCATCTCGTTTTAGTGCCAGACTGTGGTGTCAGCTTAGAGAAACACACGAAAAACCCAACATATGTACATCCTATGACATAATTTATAGTCCTTTTATGCAAAATGATTGACAGGGCTGATCATTTCATGATCGAACAGGGCAGGTCTGACTGATTTCTGCTCATGAAACTGCAATAACACTACGAACAGGAGCCTTTCCTACACAAAGTCGCGGAACAAAATCAGTGACATAATGAACCCTTTTGAGGTTCCTTGTATAGAAAGTTAAAGTGAGATCTGATCACAACTGGTCACTCCAGATTTGTTTATCTGTGATGTAGCGTAAAGAGTCTTGAGTTCAGTTTAGTTTTTGAAACCCTGGTGTTGTAAAATCATAAATGAATCAAACTTGAACCTTTAGAAATGGCAAACATGAACTAACGACTGTCTTCCAGCACAACACAGGAGTTCCACAGAGCACCTTTTAATAAAAAAAAAAACATAATTGACTTGTATAAGATGATGAACCACAGAGCAAGGGCAACCCAAGAAATGATGGCAAATTTTAAACATTGATGTCTCGAGTCGTTCAGCCTGGTTGCTGCAGGTAATCCTCTGTATACTCTGACGTTGTTCTGGCTGATCAGTTCATCCAACACGGCGTCTGGTGTTCACTTCCTGGATGAGATTCCTTGAGTGTCACTGAGGAGAAAGAGAACAACATCGACTCATTAATGGAACATACTGGAGTTGTTATCTTATGTCATACATTAGGATTGACCGCTATTGGGTAATTAAAATTCAGATATGGTAATTTTCTTAATCCAAAATTTGGCTTTTTGAAACATATTGGAGATGTTGAAGATTGAACATGCTGCATCACTCCCTGCGATCCCTTGTGCAGGTAAATGCAATCTGAACCCAGTGCAGAAATGGTGGACCCCGCAAGTACTAAAACTACAGATCGTATGGTATTAATTGAATATAAATGCATGATATGGCTGCTGCATGAAAAAATGTGCACCATAAATGGTGTCAACACAAAGGTTTTAGCTAAATTGAGTCAAATCAACGGATAATTGACTTTACTGTCATGGCTTGATCTTCTTTTATGGAAGCTTTTCATATAAACTGAGGATAGAGAGGACAATAATGAGCCAACATCCAGCCTGCAGGCAGTAACATCAGAGGGTGGATAATCAATCTGTACCTTTTCCCACCACCATGGCTCTGCTGAGGGTCTTGCAGCTGTAAAATATTTAACATAAATTAAACTGTATAACAAACATAATCTTTGCACAGTGCTGTACAAGTCAAATTCAGTGCATGCAGGTCGACTCACTGTTGAAAACGAGGTGTCTACTGTAGTTAGTTTGTCGCTTTGGCTGTAGAAACACAGAAAGGTACACGTTGAGTAGCGCTGACAGATTACCTGCACACAGTTTTCAGTGATGATTAAGCTGAGCCTCAGTCTGCTGTGTAGCTGAGGTGTAGTTTCATGTTACAACTGAAAACCTGAGATATGTTGTCTCAGATCAAATAAGTTGTGACTGTAAAATTTTATCCAAAAGTATGGAATTAGATTTGTGCCAAAAGAAACAAACAAAACTTCTTAAATGTCAAAGAAAAACAGGAATTTGACAGAACATAAAACTCATTTAAAAAATAAAACTTAGAACTTCACTCAAACTCAAATTATTTGTCAAATAGAGTTAAATATTGGCCTTTTACTCTTCTAATAAAGCATTATTTAGTTTACGGTTCCCTCTGCTGGTTTCTCTCCGCCCAGACTTTTGCGCTGACTCTCAGCTTTGCGCTCTCTCTGCAGCTCTGTGTCGTTTGCACTCCCTGACTTTTTGTTTGCAGTTTTGGCACAAACCTCTCGGGTAGGCGGGCCTTTTCAGCAGAGCGTCCCCATTGGCTAATTAGTTGTTGACTGACACAGCTCAGTACCTATGTGTTAGCTAGCACGCTAAACGACCCTGGCTTTAAAACAGAAAGAAGAAGAGGATGACGACGACGACAATGAAGAACAACAGTAACAACCCACAACAAGAAAAACTAATGAAATGTAAGTAGTTATTACACACATTTATTGTTCTTCATTGTCGTTGTTGTCGTCCTTATCTTCTTCTTCTCTCCGTTTTAAAGCCGGGGTCGTTTAGCGTGCTAGCTAACACATAGGTACTGAGCTGTGTCAGTCAACAACTAATTAGCCAATGGGGACGCTCTGCTGAAAAGGCCCGCCTACAGGTTTTTGCCAAAACTGCAAACAAAAAGTCAGGGAGTGCAAACGAGTCAGCTGCAGAGAGACCGCAAAGCTGAGAGTCAGCGCAAAAGTCTGAGCGGAGAGAGACCAGCAGAGGGAACCGTAAACAAAATAATGCTTTATTAGAAGAGTAAAAGGCCAATATTTAACTCTATTTGACAAATTATTTGATTGCAAGTTCTAAGTTTTATTTTTGAAATGAGTTTTATGTTCTGTCAAATTCCTGTTTTTGTTTGACATTTAAGAAGTTTTGTTTGTTTCTTTTGTCAATCTAATTCCATAATACCATAGCTTAGCCTTTTCTTCATCAGAGTGGTGACTCTGGCCTTTGCATGCAGCTGGGTCGTGGGCTGATAATGGGCTTGCATCTCCTGGACCTGACTCCACATGCATCTCACGGGTTCCTTCTCCGGCTCTCTCTCCTCTCCTCCTGTCTCTGTGCCTTCAACCTCTTCATCTCTCTCTCCTGTCTCATCCTCTGTTGAATTTTTAAAATCAAGTATCAAGTAAGTCTAAGTATACTACTGAGTCATGACCTAATATTTTAATGCCATGTTTAGTCACATTATTACTTATCCATTCAAACATCCAAATAATATTATTGATGGATAATTCATACTGTGCCTGAACATGGCCTTTAAATATTCTGATTCATTGCATGTCCTTTCATTTTGTTTGCCTAGGCTACATTTACAGTAGGTTACAGGTTAGCATCTCTATTGGCTATCTGTTGCATGTGTAGGCTCGTTCACTATTTTTCTCATTCTCTTAGCTTATTACAATTCTCACCTTTCCTCCTCTTTGCCTGATCATCCTCTGCCTTTTGTTGCTGCAACAAATGATAACTTGGATTGATGCAGCCTCTTACCACTACATTGCATCTTTGCTCTGATTCATTCAATAGCCATTCTAAAAATAGACCTGCAGTCCGTGTTTACTTTCGGTTTTAATGAAACGAAACTTAAGGAAAAAAGATACCGAAGACATGACCTCGGTGTCCTCAATGGTGGCTACGGCCCTGAACACACACACACACGCACACACGGCGCTTCTCAACACACAGATTCAACATTATGCACATTTTGGCCCCACGGCAAAAAGTGACAAATTGTAGTCCTAATAATTGCATGAATGCTTGAAGTATAGACATATGGCATTGCAAACAGCAGAAGGCGCTGCTTCTCTCCTCTCTCATATAGGCACTGCCACCTCACACAGGCTTCAAATCCTGCCGTGACACAATAAAATTGTTATTAATATTTGTGAATTGCAGTATGTATTATTACTTTATTCGAAGCTATACAATGGCGAAAATGATAACAGAGGCAATGTTTAAAAAAAATGTATTGGACAAATAAAATAAAAAAATCTCGCCAAAAAGACTGGGGGAACGCTGTTCGCTGTACGCTGTTCCCCCGCGTCCCCCGCGTCCCCCGACCACTACACCCCCTGGTAATCAGGGTTCGATTATTTTCCCCTGTGACCTACGTGACGTCATTTCAACACTTTTCTACTCGTTGTGTGTGTTGAGCGGGATGAGGTAGAGTGAATGACTGACTGGCTGACTGACTGGAGATGTATTTTTGACGTGTGAAAACAAAACAAAACAAAACAAAAAGTTACATTAGTTAGACAATTAAGCATGATAAAATGAAAAGCATGTTACAACGTAAATTCTATTTACAAGCAATGACATGCTCAACACGGAGTAGGAAGAATTCAGTTATTAGTTAATCCTAACCCTAATCCACAACGCACTAATAGATCATAGTCAATTTACTTAATTCCTGAACCTGTGTACCTTCGTTAGTACCATCTAACTATATACAATCTGATACACAATATGTACAATTAATGTATAACATAATAAATATATTTACATACACACCTGTATGTGTTGAACACATGTACAAATACACACCTACGAACACACATCTACCTACATACACTCACGCATACAAATATTCAGTGACCTCCATGACATATATGTTGATCATTTTCGGTTGTGTTGAAATGAAAACAGACATATTTATCCCCACAACCAAAACAGTCTTGTTGAGACCCGTGTCACCAAACTTTAGCCTATAATGGCTTCCTCCTTTCTGTTTCCCCTTATGGATGTCTGTACTTTGTGGTAAGATGGGCTCATCCTGTCTCTCCCATATATTCTACCATTTTGTCATTATTGCTTTTCCCTTTTTGAGTTGATTGATTGATTTAAAAGCACATAACAGAAAATGTGCAGCTGCCACTGACCTGATGCCCAAGTCCTCCAAACGTCCTTCAACTTTCTGTCCAAAGTTTTTCTCAGAGAGCATTTCAGGGAGCATTTTTACCCACAAAAATGAAATAGTGTTCATCTGACGGGCGACATGGAACCATCTTTGGCCCACTGGCCTCAGTTTGGATGGTGATGGTCTGAAAAATAATTTATGCAGCTGCCTCTTAGTGGGGTAGAACCTTAAGGCTTTGGGAAGTCAGTGACTTGATATATAAAGAGTGTGTGAATGGACCAGGTACTGTCAGACACTTCTCTCACTCGTGATATTGGGTTTTGACCTGTGTGAAGTTTGATGTTATATTTCAGACTTCATTGACTTATTATTTTCAGGGTTTTATAAAACTATTCCAAGTATTCAGTTTTTCTAAGAATGTTGATTTTTGAGTCTTAGCACCCAGCTCGGCAAATACTGAAGCTTTGGGATGGCGACCGACCCGACCTACAATCTCAAAGCATCAGTGTTTGAGGAGCTGGGAATCGGACTCAACAGCGAACTTTCTTACAAAGTAGATCTTTAAGTTTAGTAAAAGATCTTGATATGGTCACATACACACACAGGTTTTGTTTTTTTTACTTGTCTTTTTTAGACGTCTTTTCAGCGTTCACTGGCTAAATGTAACTGTTATTGAATTTTGGACATCCTTTTTAACTTCAGTCACAGAGTCACAAAGTTTGTATAACCAAATTTCACTAAGCTACAGGGAGGATTTATTCCCTGGCCTCATGAGGCATGAACTTTACTAGGTGAGCTATTTATCAGCTTTATTTCATACAACATCTTGGTAAATGAACCTTGGTGCATTACCCTATTTGATGAAGGTTGGATGGCAAAAACATAGAATTTAATAAAGCTGATAAATAGCTCACCTGGTAAAGAGCAAAGAGCAGTTTTTAAAAATACTTAAATTTTCACTCACAAGAAGTTCTTTGGATGACTGTGACCGAAGGTTAAAAGATATCTAAAATTACATTATAAAAGCTTAATTTAATATGGACATCATGAGCCAACATTGAAAGTACCTAAAAAAAGAAAAAATCTTTCATCATTCTTGCTCTCTGGGCATGTTTTGTGTCAGCAGAGGTGTTGAAAAGACATATTTTGGATGTGTTTTTGCTGAGTGATGTTAGTAAAATTCATGCAAGTGGGATGAACAGAGTGCAGGAGTTTATATTCTGATACTGTTCGGGTGAAACATGCAGCACAGCGGCTTCCAGGCATGTGTACTCGTTGTTTCCTGTTTGGCACCAACACTTTCACTGCATCAGATGATGTAATATGACGTCCTTGATTTGTTTCCACCCAGAGGGAGGAGGCGTCCCTCTGCAGAAAGAGTAACGTTAGGCGGGAAAAGGACCGAGGACGGCGGGCTGAGATCTCTTGGTGAAAAATGGCTCCCAAAACCAAAAAGGCGATACAAGACTTTCTGGAGAACCTGACAGCTGGGAACTTTAAGAAGTTCTGCCAAGCACTCGTGGACCGCAGCGATAAGCCTCGGATCGCAACCAGCAAGGTGGAAGGAAAAGACTTTCTGGATGTCACAAACGTTATAGTCACAACCTTCGGTGAGGCCAAAGCTCTCGACGTGGTTATTGAGCTGCTGACAGAGTGCAAGATAAATGCAGCCGACCTCGGTAAGTGACTCTCTGCTGTACTTGTACAGAAACTTCATGCATCACCAGGCTCCTCATTAGCAGTGGACGGATCAATCCAAATATCGATAATATCGATATCTATGTTGGCATTGATATTGATCGATACCAGTGTAATGAGATCAACACTTTACTTCCAGTTTCTCCCCTGTATGAACTGCTGCAGTTTCATCAGAGAGGCGACCTGGCTGTCTGTGTGAGTGCCGCTGCTTTCGAGTGCTGCTCCTCACAGCACGGAGCAGGCACGCTTTGCTCCTCCTCCCCACCCGACAGTATGGAAGCAAATCTGTACCAAAATTCAAAATAAAATGGATTAACAGAGATGCTTTTTCATTTTTAGAATATAGCTTCATTTTTTGACTCATAAATAAAATGAGTAATAAATCGTCCAAATTGCGTTTTCATTTTCCTCTTCAAGACTGCTCATTTTGTCACACGACTAAAAAGAAAAACTAGGAGGGCATGGCTTTTTCGTTTTTAATGCCCGCCCCCCGCAAAAAAGAGTTCAAAATTTGAATTTGCAATCCCAAACGGCGCAGGAGAGTGACGTCAGCGGCCCCTCTTCTTCTTCAGCCCCCAGTCTGACCAACTGTGCTACGCATCTAATACGTCAGAGGGCGGTGTGCATATTCGACGCACTTTTCCAGTGCGCAAATGCTCTAACATTTACGGTGATCGTAATAAAACTGCTCGGTGCTGTTTATTCCCACAGACGTCACATTTACACACAGATTTAACTTAAAGGGGAGCATTCAGTGTATTATATGTAGGGATGTCCCGATCAGGTTTTTTTATACCCCGATCCCGAGCTGAGTCCTTTAATATTTAGTATCTGCCGATACCGAGTCCCGATCCGATACTTAAATTAACTTACTTAATACTCCTTAACTAATATTGTCCTGGATAATACAGCTGCATTGAGGAAAAAGGGCACCTGCATCCAAGCTGTTCCTTTTTTATTTTTTATTTTGTTGAAACAAATACTTTCATATGGCTCTTTCTTATTCTGCATGCTATTCCAACATTGGCCGACCACCTTCCTTGTGTTAGCAGGTGAGTGTGTGACGCTGCACTGTGACAGAAGACTCTCGTGTACAGCCAGCTGAAGTGTGTGAGACGCAGCCCACGCTTGGTTCCTCCATGTCATCCACTGCGTTTTACATATTCCTTACGTTGTCATGTAAAATGACGTGGACGCGTTTCTTGTCTATTTAACACGTGTTCCGCATCCCCTCGATTGCCTGTTTTACACGCTCTGCTGTATGAGACCCACGAAACTGGTGCGCATACCGGGGATATGAGCTGGTTATCCAGAGCGATTCATTTAATTACCTTCTCTGTAATATTTGTGGCCATGTCGCTGTCTCGAGGATATTTCTCTTTCCTTTTGAAAGTATCCGCGAGTGTTTGCTGCTTCGGTGTCCTGCTCGACTGAACACGTTGTGTTCTTTGAGTGTTAGTTTTGTATATGCCGTATCAAATGAGTATTATTAAATGCAGGTCCGTGAAACGGTCGTATTGCAGATGTCACATGTCGCCGTTGGACTGCTTTCACTTTCTAATAACTTATTTCCACACTGCAGACATGTTATCCACAAGTTTGCCAGAGTAACGCTACGCGCGCGTCTGAGTTCTGCCACAAATTGTGCTCTGACGTAAAAAAAATAAATAAATAAAATAAAATAAAATAGAAATCGGGCTTGGGTCCACGTTCAAAATTGCCGATTCCGATCAGCGGAAAAATGTCCAGATCGCCCCGATCCCGATCCTACAGATTGGATCGGGACATCCCCAATTGTATGAAATGACCATTTATGAAAATATCCAAATATCAGAAAAAAAAACAGTGAATGAAAAAGGTTATCCACAAAATAAAATACATTTTCACAAAATAAATCTCATCTTATAATATATTTAATTAGTTTGACTGTTATTCATTTTTATTGTATATGCCTGGATAGTCCCTGCCTCTCAAAAGACAAAAGGCTGATGAAGCATTTCATCTTCTTTAAACAAGATTGTGGTGTTGTTATGGTATTGAACAGCCTTAGACACACATCACAGCGCGCAGCGTCTTGATTTACAGCTGTAAAATTGCTCCAGACGATGTTCCTCTTTCCTTCTTTTTCTAAAGTTTTTAGTAGCAATTTAGGTGTGAAGATACAGTCATCCAGAATTTGGACATTTTTGGTTCTGGTATCTTGAAAGTGCTTGAATTTCACTCTTAAAAAAGTTGTATGAACCCTGTAATAGACACAATAATGTAGAATCATTTCAGACATAGGCACAGGTAGCACCTCAGCACAGGGAAGTATCAACAGTGCAGATGTGAAAAATTCTTTGGATGATATTTCTTTGTAATTCATTTAAAGGTGCGCTATGGAAGACATTTTAGTCAGAAGAGAAAGATCTTCACTGACAGAGTTTTTCCTCAAAGGACAACACAATTTCATACTGTTCATACTTTGTTCATATGTGGCGGACCCTGCCACTTTTCTATATTCAAACAGTGTTCTGGGGACGTCATTTTCCTCTGAGAACAGCTTGTCTGCCCCCTATTAGAAAATACGCATATTTCAGAGTTCCCGAGTTGTCAGTCACTAAATCAGGCAGTGGATTTTTAGGTGTATTCATTTGTCTAGACATGCAGGCCATTAGTGTGTATATGTTGGAAGAGTGTAGCGTTTAGATTAATGCTGCAGTCAGAAACCTCCTAAGCATATCTTACAACAACCTTTCACATCCTATTTTCTTTCTCTACAGAATCAAAAACCAGAAAGAGACCAAAAGTCTTTGTGGACGTAAGTTGAACTTCACACACTGAAATTCAAGAATTCTCTTTAACATGCGTCTGGTTCATTAAAAATAATACTCACTGGTGTTTTCATTTTTGTTCCTCTCCTCTAGAATGGTGACCCTGCCCTCCCTAGAACCTCGAGCGGGGAGTTGGAGACAGAGCCCTCACAGGAGGCTCTGAACATTGTGGCAGACCAGAAACAAGCAAAGGCTACTAGAAATGGAGGTCCTGTGAAGGAGCCAGAAGAGGTGGAGGCTGATGCGGTGGCCCGCGTTCGCTCTGAGGGCGGGGATCCGTCTAATGAGTGGCTCGTTCTGAGCCGGTTCATCATTCAGTTTGGCCAGTACAAAGGTCAAACCTTCAAGTGGCTGCTGGAGAATCATGTGGGCTACGCTGTTTATGTGGTGGCCACCCACCAGGACGAGCGAATGTGGAAGCGAGACGATCGGAGCCCACTGATGGTTCACAAGGTACTGCAGAAAAATCATACTCGACCGGGTGCCTGTGCCTGAGATTGTTCTTACTTACATGCACTTCTGACATTTTACTGTAGCTGTTGCACATCTGATCTATTATAACCAAACCATGTCCACAGTCCTGAAGTCTCTCCCCTTTCTGGAACCAGTAGAAATGTTCCTTTTGTTTTCAGTCATGCTTCTTGCGGTGTGTAACAGTTTGACATTATCATGTCAGCAATTTGGAGTTTTGCCATTATCATATGATTTGGAAAAAAAAAAAGAAAGTTTTTCACTACCACCATTATCATGAACAATATCATATGGCACACTCCTACCAAACACGTTTCCTAAAGGTTATTATGCATGAAACCTGTTCAACCTACAAGGTCGTCTCGACAGAGCAGAGTTGTGGTAGCTGCGCTCTCCCTTCTGGCAGAAAGGATGATCTGCAACGTGCCTATACATGCTGCGATCAGCTGCAGCACCTCTCGGCGCCTGATTAGCTTCTCACTCAAACGCAGCCCCTCATTTCTCATAAAGTGATATTTTTATCTTCCAAGTTGGCGATGGCCGCGGTCGGAGGCGTTATGTTTTTGGGTTGTCCACTCGTCGCTACATCTCGTTCTTGTAAACGTGATATCTCAAGAACACCTTGAGGGAATTTCTTTAAATATGGCACAAATTATCCACATGGACTCAGTGATGAACTGATTAATTTTGAATGGTCACAATTTATATAATAAGTATGACAAAACATGTTTCCACAGTGCAAAAGGACAAAATGATAAAGTGAAGACATTTATATCCGAAAGGTCCAGAGTTAACATCATTGTGACATCATTGTTTTATTTTTTCATTTTTTTATTGTCCTTAGCCAGTAGATAATGGTTATTTGTATCATGTGATCTCCTCAAACTGCCCATAAAAGTTGTTTTATCGAATTAATTATAAATTGTGTAGTAAGAGCTTTAATAATAACACACATTTCTTTTCATTTGTAGGACCTTTTGACTCAGTACTCCATTGCTTACGCTGAGGTGTTGAAAGAAGTCAAACTGTATGCCACTGGAGGCCAGCCCAGCACTGCCTCAAGGTATGTGCTGTGTTTTGGAACAAGTTTGGCTGCGCTTTCCTGATGAGCAGCATATGTTATAATGTGTATATTATAAATATCTATAAATAAACTAAAGTTAATGTGCTGCTTTAACTGTCACTTGTAGATAATTTGTTTGTGTATGCACTGTCCTGTGTTTGTGTTTGTCCTCTGTTGCCTCAGACGGCCTGGCTCACTCAAGTTTCCTCTTCCTCAGCTCCAGGCCCACACAGGGGAAACAGAAAACAAGCTGGAAGAAGAAATCATTCACCCCTTACAACCGTTACTGACTGGAGGACTTCTTAATTACAGATTCTATTGGTCCAGATTTTAAAACCAGGAAATGTAGACGTCCCAGACATTTCAGCAGCCCACTGAAACTTTTTGTTAAGCTTTTGTAATGAAAAATCTTTAATGAGTACAAATTGATACGCTGATATTGTGATATTTGACTTGATGAATATATATATATATATTATATACATATATATTATTCATTCACATTAATAAACCCCTTTAATTATAACTTTTACTCTGTGGTAAACGTTTTTAATTGGAGGTGTAATTTGTAGGAATTGACATGTATTAAATGTAAACATTAAGTTGTTTCTCGTAAAAAGGGTCATTTTGTCGCAATATTTCTACAGTGCATTTGTTTGGCTTCAATAATCATGTAGTCAAAATCGGATGTCACGTCAGTCCTGATGTAAAATGTGTCTCTTTAGCAGCCGTTTGAACTCAATGTTTCATCTGATTTCATCATCATCGGTAAATGAATATAAGATGAAAACAAACATGTAAAATTTTATAAATTCTGTTAACAGTAAACAAAACATACTACTTCTCTGTCACCCGACAAGAAAATCCCCAGACTCCCTTGAGAAATCGCTCAATTTTGTGACTTAAATACATAGTGTTCATTTGTCCCTGTGATGAGTTTATTTTGCTTATAGTTCCAAGGAACCTAAAAAAGAAGGAAGGGTTTTTGTGTCACTGACTCTCACTTTGGTGCCAGACTGTGGTGTCAGCTTGGAGAAACACACGAAAAAGCCAACAAATAAACGTTGTATTACATAATTTATATTCATTTTACCTAAAATGATTGACAGGGTTGATAATATCATGATCAAACTGGGCAGGTTTGATTAATTTCTGCTCATGAAACTGCAATAACCCTGCGAACAGGAGCCTTTCCTACACAAAGTCGTGGAACAAAATCAGTGACATAATGAACCCTTTTGAGGTTCCTTGTATAGAAAGTGAAAGTGAGATCTGATCACAACTGGTCACTCCAGTTTTGTTTATCTGTGTAGCATAAAGAGGATCGAGCTCAGTTTCGTTTTTTGGAACCCCGGTGTTGTAAAATCATAAATGAATGAACCTTGAACCTTTAGAAACGGAGTCTGCGAACATGACAAAACAACCGTCTTCCAGCACAACACAGAAGTTCCACAGAGCACCTTTTAATAAAAAACATTATTGACTTGTATAAGATGATGAACCACAGAGCAAAGGCAACCCAAGAAAATGTATGATGGCAAATTCTAAACCATTGATGTCTCAAGTCGTTCAGGCTGGTTGCTGCAGGTAATCCTCTGTATCCTCTGACATTGTTCTGGCTGATCAGTTCATCCAACACGGCGTCTGGTGTTCACTTCCTGGATGAGATTCCTTGAGTGTCACTGAGGAGAAAGAGAGCGACATCGACTCATTAATGGAACACACTGGAGTTGTTATCTTATGTCTTACATTAGGATTTATGGCTATTGAGTAATCAAAGTTCAGATTATATGGTAATTTTCTTAATCCAAAATGTTGTTTTGTGAAACGTATTGAAGATGTTGAAGATTGAACATGCTGCATCGATCCCTGTGAATCCCTTGTGCACGTGAGGGCAATTTGAACCCAGTGCAGAAATGGCGGACCCCGCCACAAACTACAGACCGTACAGAGTGGTATTTATGTATGATATGGCTGCTGCATGAAAAAATGTGCACTATAAATGGTATCAACAATAAGGTTTTAGCTAAACTGTGTCAAAATTAATGGTTGCAACAGTTACATGAATACTGATTTATGAAATAATTGACTTTACTGTCTTGGCTTGTTCCTCTTTTAGGGAAGCTTTTCATATAAACTGAGGACAGAAAGGACAATAAGAGCCAACATCCAGCCTGCAGGCAGTAACATGTGAAGGTGCATAATCAATCTGTACCTTTTCCCACCACCATGGCTCTGCTGAGGGTCTTGCAGCTGTAAAATATTGAACATAAATTAAACTGTATAACAAACATACTCTTTGCACAGTGCTGTACAAGTCAAATTCAGAGCATGCAGGTCGACTCACTGTAGAAAACGAGGTGTCTACTGTAGTCCATTTGTCGCTTTGACTGTAGAAACACAGAAAGGAACACGTTGAGTAGCGCTGACAGATTACCTGCATACAGTTTTCTCTTCAGTGACGATTAATCTGGGCCTCAGTCTGCCATGTAGCTGAGGTGTAGTTTCATGTTACAACTGAAAACCTGAGATACGTTGTCTCAGATCAAATATGTTGTTACACATATTATATTACTGTTTTATACTCATATCTTTATTTTTACTGCAGGAAGAGAGTCCAACTGATAAAAAACAAGCCAGGCCAACATATTGGTAGGTCAAAGTATACTGGTAAAATATATAATAAATATATATCCTTGTTAAAATAACAAGTTGAATCATAAGCTTATTCACATTCTCGCTGAGAGTCAGATGAAGACAGCATGTTATGCACTCTGTACGCTGTGAAGCTACAGCTGGTAGCTTAGCTTAGCATAAAGACTGGAAACAAGGGGAAACAGCTAGCCGGCCTCTGACCAAAGGTTAAGAAAAGCAGCAGGGACTACTTTTTGCCCAGGTGCAGTGATTTCCAGATCGCCTGTCAGGTTGTTAGGCAACCAAGCAGAGAGCTGTTTTTTTTTTTTGTTTTTTTTTTAAATCTTTGCTGAGAGCCAGGCTAGTTGTTTCGCACTGTTTCCAGTGTTTGTGCTAAGCTAAGTTAACCAGCTGCTGGCTGTAGCCTAAATGTTGTATTAATCTCCTTTGATTTTGCTTTTAAAAATATGTTGTTTATTTGTTTATTTATGCCAAAATAAATATTTCTGAATTTTTAAACAACAACCAAATACACTCAAAAACAATATCAGCCCTAAAAGTTCTGGCCGTACCAATGTAGTGTGTCTGTATGCTGAACAGCTACAGCCAGTAGGCGGATTGCTTAGCTTAGCATCAAGACTGGAAACAAGGAGAAACAGCTAGCCGGCCTCTGACCAAAGGCCTTGGTGCAGTGATTTCCAGATCTTGTGAGGTTCTCAGGCAACCAATAGGAGAATCCAGATATGGTAATTAATATGGTTTAGTTGACGGGTGGATTTTTTCTTTTGAACCATTGTACCGATCCAGGCTAGGTGTTTCCACTTGTTTCAGGTCTTTATGCTAAGCTAAGCTAACCAGCTGCTGGCTGTGGCCTTATCACCACAGACGGATGAGAGTGGAATGTCTTCATCTCAACAAGGAAGCAAACAAGCAAAATGTTAAACTATTGCTTTAAAAAAATATTTTTTTTATGGTCGAAAATAAAATAAAGCCAGTATTGACATGAGCCTTAAAAAGTGTTGACCAGGCCCTATATCTATAATCTGTCATTTTAATGTGGCCAGTTTTAAAAATGAAAGTAAAATAATAGGAAGTGTGTTTTTACAGGTCAGTTTATTTATTCAGCTTGGGTTTTGTGTTTGCAGCCTCTTCTCCAGTAGCGCCGAGATCGAAAAGTGGCTAAAGGTATGTCGATTGCTGTTCAACGGCATATACCGATCCCTAGAATGGCATACCGATCCCCAGACTGACATACAGATTCTCGGAGTGGTATGCTGCTATTATGCCGCTGTTATTCCACCGACACATGACGGTATGTGCCGCTTGAGATTGTTACGGCACTGAGAGACTGTTGGATGCAGGGGCGGTTCTAGGGGGGGGGGCCAACAGGGGCCTGTGCCCCTGTAACTCTGAGTCTGGACCCCCCTGTGGCCCCCCTGACAGGGAGTCTGCATTAATAACACAATGACAGATTTCTTGCAATGATTTTGTTCTGAAGGGAAAGGCAGAAATAAAGTGTCTCAGCAGTTTACTACCCAATCAAAATAGCTGAAATTGTAAACACTGCTTTGTCTGAATGAGGGATTTGTCCTTTTTTCCGGGTTGTATGTGCCCCCTGACAAAAAAGCCGGCCCCAACCTGGCCCCCCTATTAAAACTGGTCTAGAACCCCCACTGGTTGGATGGGTACCGCTCCCTGATGAATATGCAAATATGATGCCACTGGGCTGGTTTGACGACAAGTACAGCCGTAAACGTATCCTTTTTTTTTTTGTCTTTATTGACAATGCTAACTTAACATTTTACTGCAAGTAATGTTATGTTGTTGGGATTGTACGCGTATAGACAGTAATTACACGTGGGACTCTTACGATATGATAGTAAAGTAATATGTCTAAATGTCCGCCTATAAACTACTTAAAGCTAATGAAAGCGCTAACCTTAGCTAACATGGCTAATATTAGCCCAGCCACCTTAGCCAGTCTGACTAATCGATAGCAGAACTTTTGAGCCTGCCAACAAAACAATAGTTAGTGACGGGTTTTCATTATTACGGTGGCTGGGCTAATATTAGCCATTACTGTCTATAATTACTATCTATATGCGTACAATCCCAACAACATAACATTACTTGCGTTAAAGTGTTAAGTTAGCATTGTCAATAAAGACAAAAAAAAAAGTATACGTTTACGGCTGTACTTGTCGTCAAACCAGCCCAGTGGCATTACATTTGCATATTCATCAGGGAGCGGTACCCCTCCAACAGTCTCTCAGTGCCGTAACAATCTCAAGCGGCACATACCGTCATGTGTCGGTGGAATAACAGGGCATAATAGCAGCATACCACTCCGAGAATCTGTATGTCAGTCTGGGGATCGGTGTATACGCCGTTGAGCAGCAATCGACATACCTTTAGCCACTTTTCGATCTCGCTTTCACTCTTCATGCTGTGTGCTGTACATGATAACATCTGACTGCTGTCAACAGAACAACATGATCTACTGCAGCCCAGTTTAAATACTGGCGGAAATATATACAGTAATCTCACCGAGTGCATCTGCGTCCTCGTTGCAGTCGATCTGCCTCAGTGTCTCCACAGTCACCTGGAGAGCTTTTGACTCGGTAAAAGTGCAAACCAGGACGTCAACGACATCCAAGTAGTTTTTACCCTCCAGCCTGTTCCGTCTGATTCGCGGCTCTTCTCTGCGGTCCAGAATTTCGTGACAGAACTTCTCAAAGTCCCGCTTTGACAGATCCTCCAGAGTGTCCGCCAGAGCCTTCCTGATGGTGTTTGGAGGCATTTCTCAGCCTGTCACCTGCAGAAAGGTGTGAATCTGTAGCTCTGGCGTTTGAGTTGTATTCTCCTTCCTCACTTCGTTATATAGGAAGATAAGTTAACAGGAAAGAGGCATTCGCGTACGCTTGAAAAATATCGGAATTATGAAATGCAACCGCACCCGACAAAGCGGGAAATAGGACAGCAGGTACAGGTGGAACTTATTATTTTTCTAAAAAAATTTTCAGGGTTGTTTTTTTTAACGTCCATTTTTCAGTCCTTTGCCCTCACAGAAAAAAAAACACACCAGAAAAAACACTTGAGATTGGATTTTTCTTTCTTCAGATTTTATAATAAAATCACAGGTTATTTGAACAACTGCTGCCTCTCCGGTCAACAATTTGTCAATATTTGTTTATATTATAATAATAATAATAATAACAATAATAATAATAATAATAATGACTGATTAGGATTATGATTATGACGATGATGATAATGATAATAATAATAATAATGATATACATTAAAACATAGGTTTCCGAATTAATATTATGAAATATGTAATGAAAGTAGTCGTTCCCTGGATCTGTGTCACTGGTGTTACCGTGTGAGTATCAACTTTCATTTACGACCTCTGGTGTGGATATTTACGCGCAGCACTGAAGGCAGCATGAGATACGGAAGAAGCCGAACTGGTGCTGTACATACTGTATGTTAACAGCTCACTCACTACTGACACATTTATACACCTAACATGACAAAATAATTATGATATATTAACTACACTTCAGGCTACAAGATCACAGCATGCAGCAGCTTCATACTTACTGATTTTATTTAGTAGTTTAAATGATTATCACCTCGGTTTAATTTGATTACATGGTGTTAGTAGATGACTGGATTCAGCCCTGATGCTTATGTACCAAAATCATTAATTAAAATCAAACCTACTTTAGTTTAAAAAAAAATGCAATTTTCTTGTTAAAACAAAAAACAAAAACCTTAAAATGCCTCATCTACTTATTTTGTTGAACACATTTTTAATGTGTCTAATATAAAACAAATATGTCCAAAAGTAAGTATAGCAATAACCTTATTAACTATCACCTAAGTATAGGTAATAAACACAATATAACAAAATGTCAATGTCATTATTAAGTTGACACATTTTTATATTCTCATAATAATTAAAGGCAGGATCCAGATGCACTAAACAACTTGCATAGAGTGAGACGGCACACAAATCGTTATTTATATACAGTTTATTTAAAAAAAAACAATCATTCCGCAGGTTAAAACTTTCACCTGATTATGAATATGCATAAAGATTATGCAGTTTATGTTATTCTGATTAAAAACAGAGGTAGACATGAGTTTTGTATTACAAAAAAATAATAATATAAATGCACAAAACTCTACATAGCAAACGTATTAACACTATTTACAAATCAATTTCTTCGTAAAAAAAAAAAAAAAAACACACATCACATGAAAATATGGCCCCAGATGTTGCAAAATTATGTATTTCTAGTGCTGAGAACTCTCCTGGCTTGTTCCTGTGCTGCAGTTATTCAGCCCTGAGGTTAAGGAGCTACATGTTTATGAGTCAGGTATCGGAGCTTGTAGTTTATATCATCTATTATTAAAAAAAAACCCCAACATATTATCTTTGAAGGCTGGCTGCAGAGTGAAATGCAGCTTCTCGTGGCCTCTGTGTGACAACATCACCTCCATGAGGATGCTCTAGTTCAGCCAGGGCTTGAAGAGGATGTGTTCACTTTTATTTGTGTTATTTTTTTTTCTGTAGTACTCCATGAAAATGTGCAGGTCACTCTCAGCCAGCAGCGCTCAGAGTCCAGGTCACCGCTCCCTACTGTGACGCCCATGTGTCGCTGCTGTGCTCCGATGCTGCTGCAGCCGGTACCCCGGGACACTGCCAGGACTCGGTGTTAGTGGGCAAAACGTTCAGACTGGTCAGGACCTCCTGCGCCGTCTTTCCCAGCATGCCCTGAATGTCACAGACGAAGCGGTAGACGTAGCGTTTGCCCGCCGTCTTGTGGATGATGTTCTTGTGGTAGTAGTAACGCAGGCCACGGCTCAACTTCTCGTAGTTCATCTTGGGTTTGTTCTTGCACTGGCCCCAGCGCTTGGCCACCTGTTGGATCAACAAGCACCACACAGAGATGAAGTTAACTGTGTTTATACCTCAGTAAAACACTGAACACACCCTCTGTGTAGCAATGGAGGAGGAAGCAAACCTTGCATGTTTTGGTGTGTTAATGATTTTACACTTCTAAATGTTTTGGAATCGGCCCAGTAGATCATCTCAACTGACTGCAATTTTATCGTTTGGGGGCAACCTCGACTGTGAGGATTTCGTCCACTGATGGGACTTGTTCTTGCCACTGACAGGCTGAGGTTGTAATTCTAAAGGTCTGACAACATTACGGAAGTGATTGCTACAGAGGTCGAAACATTTGTCTCTCTGCAACAACTCAACTCTCTAAAGATTGTAGAACAAGACTTCTTCTTGATTGAGACTTGTGTTTTTCTGGGTACGTAACAGATTTGACTATTCAACAAAAACTTTCCAGACTGTATAGCGCATAAGTTGTTTTTTTGACAGATTTATTTTGTGGACAAAGACTCAACAATCAAGTCTCTTTCTTCAAAAAGATTTATTGCATCTGTTAATGATAAATCCTGCATTGTATGCCTTTAACACCTGCTGAAAATCTGGTGTTTGCTGACCTCGAGTGGCTTAACTTCTCATCTGGCTGCAGGGAAGTACAGGAAGACTCCACGTCAGAGGTGAAACAGGCTCGGATCATTTAACTGAGGGCAGCAAAGTGCTGCTTTTCATCCTGCTTTTAAGTTACTCTTTCAGAGGCAGGAAAGAATAAAAAACAAAGCCCTGAAACAAATATTTGTCTACTCATTTAGGACTTTTTTTATTCATTCATATCAAATTGAAAAGTGGAACCTTCTTTGTTCCTTCATCCAGAAATGTCTCTTTGGTGGGACTGCAAACCACTTCATATTGTGGTACTTACTGATATTTGTGAGGTTCGAAAAGGTTGGAAACCACCGGTTTAATTCTTAATAAATAACTTTAAAATATCATCAGGTGTCTTTTTGAATGTAACAACAGTTGTTGAATGAATGTGGTGGAGTAAAAAGTACAATATTCCCCTCTGAAATGTAAATCTAAAATAGAATACTAGATTAAAGTAATAAAATGGAAATCTTTACTAATGAACTTCAAAGTTGTACTTATGCACAACACTTGAGTAAATGTCAGCTCCTCACCTCTGTGGGGTCGGACATCTTGAACTCCCAGCCGTCTCCCGTCCAGCAGATGAAGGTTCGGCAGGCAGAGTCCAGAAGTAACTCCAGTAGAAACTGCCACAGCTGGATTGGACCAGAACCTGAATGATTGAGAGAATTAATGAATTCATTAACACATTGATTCATTTATTTCTTATAAGTTATTAACTCTAGGCACTCTAACCGCTGCACAATTAAAAGAAGCCATAACGCTGCGTAAAAATACTCCGTTACAAGTCAAATTTATATTTACTTTGAAAAATGTGTTTAACTTAAAGTACGTTAGTATTATAGCTAAATGTGTCAGAAGTAAAAGTGCAGAAAAATGGCCTCTATATTATATATTTTAACTAATAAATGATTACTACTGTCACATTAATTTTTAAGTAGTATTTAAATGTTGTGCTTGTTCATGTGCCACTAATTTCTAACTATATATCATATTTTAAAATCAATCTGTAAATAAATGTATAACTAAAGCTGTCAGATAAATGAAATGGAGTAAAAACTATGAAGTGCTGAAGTGCAAAATGTCAACTTCAGGTAACCGGAATACACACACCATAGATTTGGAAGAAGTGGGATTTTAATAGGTTTATAAATCAGACTAAGATGTTATAAAAGAGGCACAGAGGAGATGCTCATTCTCACCTGGATATGCTGACATTCCTGCCATGTGGCCCTCCCTCTCCGGCCTCTGAGGGTGTGTGTTTTTGCGTTTGACCACACGGGGGCAGTACTGCTCTGAGGACTGAGGGCAGGAGGCCGGAGGCGGGTGTGGTAGGGGGGCAGGGAAGCTGGGTGAGGGGTATTCAGACCAGAAGGACGAGGACTGCCTCTGTCCGTCAGAGTCGTACAGTTCAGCCGAGTGACACGAGTAGCTGCGATCCGTCTCACCTGGAGACAAAAAACAAGAATTACACACTGAACTGCTAAATTTAGCCCACTGGAAAGGTGTGTTTTTTAATATCCACAGGTGAAAAGTCTTACTTTGTAATGTGTTTGGTCCTTTGGCAGTCAGAAAGGGGCTGTGGCTGCCCTCCATGGCCGGGCTGAACTGTCCGTTCTGGGGCACCAGGCTCTGGTACGTCTGTGGAGACTCCTGGTATCCAGTCTGTGGCTGGTCGACCGTGACACCATCTGCTCGACAAGAACAAAGTTTGACTTTCAGAAGTAAAGGCCTTTAAAAGAGTTTACACACAGAATGCGTAGAGTCAGACGCTCACCGTGTGGATATGAGGTCCACCAGTTGAACTCCTGGTATGAGTCCAGGTTGAAGAGGGCTGTGTCGCTGCTGCTCACTGAGGAAAAGAGCAAGGAAATGTTAAAATTAGTTCAAAAAAACACCAAAATATTACTAACACGGTGTGTTTGAGTAGAGATCCCTGCAAAATATTGCCATAAACTGAGAGAAACAAGCTGAACTAGATGTTTCTGCATCATTAGGAGTGTTCATATTTGATTTATAATCATTAATTCATATCTAGTTTAGTTTTGGTAGTAAAAAGAACTCAAACATTAAATGCCAGAAAAGCTCATTTGAATTGATTTGTGTGTTTCTGTGTGTTTTGAGGTTCTACCTTTAGTGTCATATGGGTGAGAGGCTTTCGGCGGCTCTGGGTAGCTGCTCTCTGTGACGTACTGCTGCTGTCCGGGTGCTTTACTGTCTAACAGAAAAGACAGGTCTTCACCAGTGTAGTCTGGAGGTTAAACAGAATACAGACAGATGGAGTCAGTGAGTGATGATGGAGGCGGGAGAGAGGATCAGCACGTGCTTCAAAAGGACCACACCGACGGTTTTAACCTGACTTACTTCACTTTAATGCCTGACAGTTTCCCAAATAAGACATTTTCAGATTGATTTCATCCTTACAGGGCAGCTATCTGTTCCCATTTGCTTCAGCACCGTTTGAAATTTCACACACAGAGACTTGAAATCTTAATGAACAAGTAATTAAATAAAGTATACATGGCACTGTTGTCATACAGTAGCACAGCTGAGAGGTGGGCCTGTTCTGAAAGCCCTTCATTTTGATGCATTTAGGTGCGGTGTGAAAAATTAGACATCTTTCTGGCTTTTTAGTAAGATTTCCTGACATTTTTGGTGAAGTGAATGCACCACAGAGGAAGACTGATGTTCACAGCTAGATCACAGAATCAAGATAACTATCCCGCCTGTCGTTTCAAGTCTCTGTACGTGGATTTTCTCACTGTGCTGAAATAAACTGCCGTAAAGGATAAGTTCAACTAAAAAAGGAAAATTCTCAGTCTATCTACTCGCCCAAATGCAGGTGGAAATTCAGGGGAAGCTCTGTAGTCAACAAAACAAAAACTGTGGAGCTTCAACAGCAAAGAAGCTATGCAGCATTCACATAAAACGGCTCCATACGACTCATTCGGCATAATCCAAGTCTCAAGAAGCCCCGAGAGCCCAAATTGATTTGAAAAGATGTTATTTACACCCTATAAAAATGTCGAATCTTCACTGAAAGTAAGTCTGAAGTGGGTGAGAAACGTCTTTTCAAATCAGGAGGCTTCTGGAGACTTGGATTATTCGAGACGAGCAGTATGGAGCCATCTTGTGCTCTTCTGGGAGGTTGTTTCTTACGTTTAAAAAAAAAAGTCCCCATTGACTTCAGTTGTTGCTGCAACTCTGTTTTGAAGTGAAGCTCCAGAAATGTTTTGTGGACTACGAAACTTCACCGGAGGGACTGAATATCAATGTTTGGGGTGAACTCGTCCTTTAAAGGGTGGAAAATTCATCTAAAAAATGTCATCGGTATGGTCCTTTAAACAGCGGCGTTAGTCAAAGCTCAGCTCAGCATAAAAGTGAGGAAAGATGGGATGAACTTGTAAGTTTGCGGAGCTTTTTTATCTTGACGGTGGATGTTGACACAAGAAAAAAGCCATTTGTTTACTGTCGAATCAGCACCAGGCACTCAAGCTCATGCACCTCAGGTTCTTTTCTTGTTTTTAAAACTCAATGGATGGAGGCAGCTAGGAGGAAACAAGGGAGGGAGGGGGAGGAAGAGGGAGGAGGAAACGCCAGGCGGAGGGAGTGTGACAGAGTAGTGATGGAGGGATGGGGAGGGAGAGAGGGGGGGACTCTAAATCTGTTGGAGGAGGAAGTCTGGAGGAAAGGATTAGGGAAGACAGAGAGGGGAGTGTCTTTAACCTGACCACCCTGTTTCTGTCTTTGCCTACCTCAGCCCATTCAAGCATTATTCACACACACACACACACACGCAACAGCAGCCCCCCGTTATCCTGGGTTTGAGCGAGAGCCCCCCGGGTGTCAAGGTCTCATTGAGAAAGCTCTGACAGATGTGATGATACAGTCTGCGCAAATATTTCCTCTGTCCTTCAGCTGCTCAGGTTCAGAGGAAACAGATCACGCAAACATTTTCTTTCTTTTTTTTTTAAACCCACAAAACTCTCTGTGTCTGTGAGAGTTTAAACTAATGAAAAGTCACGATGTGATGGAGCAATCAGGTCCTAGTCAAGTGATTCTCTAAACTCACCATAAGATGTGAAGTCAAAGCCAGCTGGCACTTCCTGTGTCCTGAAGTCTTCTGTGTAATATCCAGTCTGGCAAACCTCCATCTGTGTTGAAAGACAGCTCTGATTATTGATCAATATCCAGTGCACTCCATAGAATCTTGCAACAAAAACAACGGATATAGGGGTGCAACTTACAGTTATTTCCTATTAATATGATTATTTTTCTGATTGAAATATTCATCATTTAGTTTTTAAAAATGTTGGAAAAAGACCAAAACACAATCTGTTATTTGTTGTCACATGAAGAAAAACATTTTCACTTATTTAGAGGGTTAAATTAGAGATAATATAAGTTATAAGCTGGATGTTATGAATGAATGACATGCTGTAAAAATAAATAATTAAAATGAAAAAGTGAAAACCAACCTTTATTTTCGACTCTTTGCTGTCTGTGTTTCTGTCCCCTGGTTTGATGATCGTGTCCCAGTACATCTCTGTCTTCTCTTCCTCTCTCTTTGACTCTTTACAGTCTCTGTTTACCGCATCTACCGCACAACAACGAGTGGTCAGTCTGCGGCCGGAGCGGGCCCGTTATAAACGCAGCGGAGGTGGGCGGGGCCAGTTCGCGCCGTGCGTCGTGACCAGACACTTGTTTAAAACAACGTGACGTCAGACGCCCCTTCCCTCCTGCCTCCCCTAGCAACAGGCAAGTAAACATTCATTCATAAAACACTCACCGACACCTGGAGAAAGAACAGAGTTTAACCCACTAATGCAGTGGTGGAAGAAGTAATTAGATGTTTTCATTGAGTGGAAGGATCAAAATCACACTAAAAAGGTCGAAGACATGAATTCAAAATATGTGTAATGTGTTTACAAGTAAGCTGCTACTAGCAAGAAAAGGTAAGCTAATGCTAGAAAGAAAGAGTAAACTGCTGCTAGCAACAAAAAGGGAGCTACTACTTGCAAGAAAAAGTAAGTTACTTTTAACAACAACAAGTTATCAACTATTATCAACAGAAAATAAGCTACTACATGCAACAATAAATAAGCTACTTTTAGCAACAAAACACAAGTTAGGCTAACTAAAGTAGGCTATCAAAAGTACGTATAGGCAGTAGAATTCCCCCTGTAACTGTCATATATAGTCTGCTGCAATATCTTATCATAATTACTGCAACATTGCATTAAATATTGTGGTTTTAGAAATTACTATTGTTTATTAACATGCAGGCTAATGACTAAGACTAAGAGACTAGATATTTATTTGTGAAATGTGGTGTTGTATAAGTATAATGTAGTTTAAAATGGAAATAATAATAGTAAATTGTACTTAAATTGCATTTACTTGAGTAAAAGAAGTCTCTCTCCATCACTGATTAGCCGTCCTATAGCAGCGTGTAATCTGAAAAGTAACTAAAGTTGTTATATTAATGCACTAATGAGTGAAAAGTACCACCTTTGCACACGCCAAAATGTAATGGAGTGGAAGTATGAAGAGCCAGAAAATGAAGATACTCAAGTAAAGTACAGGTACCTCAACGCTGTACTTAATTTCAGTGCTTGAGTAACTGTGCTTGGTTACATTCCATCACTGCTAACACAGAAAGTCTATCTCAGTTAATAAAGACACTATGTGTGTCTGTGGGATTGTTCATGTATAATATAAGTGGAAGTGAAAAAAGTAAATCAATCAACCAACTGTCAGTACATTAAAGCTCTACAAAGAACAACTCACCCCACATAGCACAATAATGGCACTTATACTCACCTTTGACTGATGAAAGTGACACTAATAAAACCTGAAAACAGTATTGATTATGTTTATTTATGTTTATTTTATCATTTAATTTCTTATGGGAAACATTTAAATGATTTGTATGTGTTGTCTCTCACCGGATGGTAAAAAGACACACCAAAAAAGAAAAATAAACGACTTGGGCTGCACTGATGAGTCCATTAATGATAAGTCGTGTGGCAGAAAATTATTAATTAGTCATTTCTTTCAGCAACAGTTGTCCTGATTGTCAGACCACATGAGACAATGGACGAGTCTCAACATTTCTCACAATGTTCTTACTTTTACAGAATAAATGATCAATTCAATTGACAGGCAAATAATTAACTTCTGTCGCAGCCCTAAAACTATATCTCATTAACTGATATGATTCAACTATATAACACATGGTAGCTTTAAAACCAGTTTATAATGTTTACATTTTTCATCATTATGGAATTCACGGCTCAAAGATGGGAATCAAATATGTTCTACATCGTTCAGTTAATAATTCGGACTCTAAAAAGTATCGATCACACATGAACAAGCGGTAAGTTCGTTATTTTAATCTGTGAATGGCCTTCAGAGGTTTCAAAGCTTCTTCTGATTGTCTGACTGAACAACAGAACCGACAGTCTGGGCGGAGATGAAGTGCGCTGGAATCAGAGCAGTCGGTTTCTAATGAGCTGGGAGGAAGAAAAAAAATATCTCTGTATCTTTAGAAGCCATTCGACAAAACAATGGCCCGTAAAAACACACACACACACACACACACACACACACACAAAGTGACCGCTGAAGAAAGTCTGAAATCACGGCGTGAGTGGCTGCAGCAGATAAGGCCGAGCCGAGGGCCTTGTATAAACAAACATCTCTGCTATTCTCCTCACACACACACACACACACACACACACACACACACACACACACACACACACACACACACACACACACACACACACACACACACCATCTGGAAAAGTGGTGCCGGGTGAAATCGTGCGCGTCGGTGGGAGACGGGAGTCGTGATTGGGAGCCCCACCCTCGAAGACAAGAACACAACCGGGATAAAGTTACACAACACGAGGGGTGATTAACGAGCTGGTCTGCGGTCAGCTATCAGGAGTCCACCTGGGGGGATCACACAGCGGGTCACAGCTGAGAGCGAGCTGTCGTGCGGAGCAGAAGCACCAACAAAAACCCCCTCCAAATTAAAACTTGTCAAAAGTCTTAAAGGGACTGTGGTGAGTGAGGATGTTTCATGAAGAGTCTCCAGAAATCTAACTGAGTCATCAGGCAGCTGTAGCTTTTATTCATCTAGGCGACGACTTCTTTGGATGATTTCTGTTTCAGGTTGAGTTTGATTTCACCTGCAGGATATGAAAACTGGCAGTTGTGTCAGGGCCGGATAAAATATGCAGATTGCTGTGGGCAGACTGTATGTCGACCCCCCACGTGCACATGTTGATAGTCGGTAAGCAAATACAATCACTTAAATGCTACGCGATTATTATTATTATTATACTGATTAATCTAGTTATATTATCGGTTACATAGAGTGGTGTGGAAAAGGTTCCCTCCATAAAAAGCCAAAGGGACTTTTTTAACACACATGAGAACCTCTTGTTTCGATTTTCAAATCATAAATTAAATCGTTCAAAGTAAAAAGTTGATGTTAGGCTATAACCAGACTACATCACGGTCGTATGACTTAAACGTCACCACCACTAAACGTCTTCCCTCACAATTATTATACATGTTTTGTACAAACTGATCAATCTAAAGTTGTAAAGTGTGAGTTTGTAACCAGAGTCGGCCTGTAAAGAGTGGCTGAGTTAGCAACCACCGCTTTTAAGACACGTGAGCACTTTATAATTCAACTGTTAGACGTTTTAATGATGTACTTTATGTCATAGAATAAAACGTGTAAATATCTTAAGACCTTATTTCAGGCATTTAATGGAAAAACCAATTAAAAAAACTCTCTGACTTTGACGAGGGAACCGAATGTGCAAAGATGCTGACTGACTTCCAGGTTTTGGGACTCATTACTGCACCACTCTATTTATAATTCTGTGTTTTCCCTCATAAGAAATAAAGTACAGCCAGCGTTGTGTGTGTGTTTTAAAATGAATGAATAAAGGTTCAGTTCGGAGATTTAAACATCTTAAAATGTTAAACATTGTTCCAAGCAGGCAGTTCGGGCCCTCTAGTGGCAACAAGGCCCTAAAGGCCAAAGTCACATTACTGAATATATAATAATATTACTCAATATCAATTTAACACTCATAAAAGAACAAGTGCCCTCCTGAAAAACTTACTTGCAGTTACTCGAGTAGATGTAGTAAGTTACTTCCTCCCCTGGCCTCATGCCTCCATCCTGCTCAGAACGTATCGTCTACATTTGCTTGTCTTAGGTTTTAGTTATTATAACATATATAATTTTAGTTCATTATAGTAGTAATAATAAGAAGAATTGTATAATACTGTGATTTTTTAAAATATGTTTATCATTCTGTGAAATTCTCATACTGCTGTAACACCACATTTGACTATTCTGTGACTGATATAAGCAATAAATTAAGCAGTGTTGAAAAATGTCCTTAACTGTAAAAGCGGCCCTGCTTACACTCTTTATTATCGAAGGATACACCTCCCTTGTAACTGACAGCTCGTCACATTTCCCACAGTTCTTCAAACGTCTGTCTTACAACAGCAGTGAGGTGCCCACATAACCATTGTGACAGGTTTTACTTCCTGTAATCATTTCTGCTGTCGAGTACGTCGGTTTGTGTTGAACATGTAGTGTAGGGATCAGCAGAGGTCAGAGTGGTGGGAGAAAAAAAAAAATCATAACAGCTTATTAAAAGGGTATTTAATGTATTTAAGGGTATTTAATGTGCACAGATGTGTCAATTTGAAGCTTATATGAGGCTTCAGCATGTCTGAGTTGGCTGAACTGAGTGGAAATCTGTATTAGCAGGAAGAAAATCCCTTTTTGCAGTAGGACAGTAACAACAATATGACATTTTTTCATAAAGAAAGACCAGAACGTGGCTGAAGCTGCATATTATCTCCAGATTAATGTTGAATACTGGCAGGAGAGCAGTGTCACTCACAGGGGAGGCGCACTGTGATGAGATATTTTAATGGTCAGTAGGAACAGGAGTGCTGTTTTAACGTACATGTGGACACTTTTATATTGTTTTAGACTAGACGTAAAAACAAAACATCAGCGTCGCAGCATTCTCCTGAACAACTGTAGGAGATGGAGACTTGTTTTAAAATGTATAAAATCAACCAAAAAGATGTAAAGTGGCTCCATACAGCTTATCTGGAGAAATCCACGTCTCTAGAAGTCCAGACTGATTTGAAAATATGTCATTTACACCATATTTTTAAGCCGAAATATTCACTGTAGCTGCAAAGCTAAAAGCGTTAGCTGTGTGGGATCTTGAGTTGTTTTTTTAAAGATTTAAAAGACCCCGTCAGCTGTTTGGGAGAATGTTGCAGCGCTGTTGTTGCTGTGAAGCTCAAGGAATGTTTTTGGGAACTGCGAAACATCACTTTTCATCAGCATTATAGGGTGAGAAGTAATGACTGAATTTTCATTTTGGGTGAACCTTTCCTTTAAAGTAACATCTGAGTGAGTGAGGGATATCCTGGTTGTCCATGAGAGGACCCCTGACCACTGAGGCTCTGGGTTGGCGTCCGGCCCGACCTACCTGAGTGCACCTGTATTTGACGAGGTGGGAATGAAACCCCAACTTTTCTTACGAATAGCACCTTTAAAGCTGCACTGTGTAGTTTTGGTAACGAAACTTTAATCTTCATTGATTGTATTGTTTTTATGTTTAACAAACTTAATAAACAAACTGCCTTCACACGCAGTTTAAAACTGTTTTACTTTGTTTACATGTGGCGGACCCTGCCACCTCTCCAGCTTCAGTGATCTGGGCGCCTTACTTTCCTCCAATAACAGCTTGTTTTCCTCAGTTATGTTTGAGTTTTTGTTGCCGCCTCATTGATAATGTAAACATTGCACAGTTTAAACTCCATTTTTAACTGTCACACGTTTGTTTTTCGCGTGTTAAAACCAGTTTTTGTCAGCTAAACGACTTCCAAAACGCTCTGATCAGTCGTTTTAAATCAAACAGTCGTCAGTTTATGTTTTATATCTTTTTCTTTTTGTGAGAGAGGAGCTTTTTTTTTTTTTTGTTTGTGCCTCTCTGAGCACAGCAAGCGGTCGGTTTCATGAGAAGCAGCTCTCAGTGTTCAGAGTGACTTCACTTCCCAATTTAGAGAGAGAGAGAGAGAGCGAGAGAGAGAGAGAGAGAGAGGGGAGAAAAAAAACTTGCCATCCGGTTATGGTCTGTGAGCAAAAAAAAAAAAAAAATTGTAAGTGCAATGGTTTGCGACATAGAGCCAATGCACCCCTGCATGCATTGAAGCGAGGCTAGAAGGCTGAATTAGCTGCGACTTTTTTACCCCCCAAATAAACGACTAAATGACAAAGACTGCGAGGCTGCTGCAATGGACTGTACGATAAAGGTACGTGTGTTTTACGCTTTTTTAACGCCGCTGCTGGAACATGACAGGCGGCCACCCACACCAGAGTCTGCTGAGTGAGAGAGTCGAGGCGGTGATGCGAGCTCCCCACTCTTTCCTTCTTGTACAAAATTTCCTCTTCCTTCCCGTTCGTGGTTGTATGTCGGCTCTATAATAACACAACTAACCACTACATCTTTACGCTCAGATAAAAAACACTAATTGGTGGCCGGCTTTTACGCGTGAGAGAGGGTCTCCAAACGCGCGCGTTTCGGGTCTTTTTTTTTGGTTTTTGTTTTCTCTTTTCGTCTTTCTCTTCTAGTCGCTGCGTTTGATCCCCCGCACTATCCACGGATCCGCAAAAAGACAGACATAAAAAGGCGCAATTACTGATTTTTTTTTTTCTTTAACGAAGGATAAGTTAATGAGGGGATGCGGGATTTTATCGGTGCGCACAAAGCAGGTGTCCCTGAAGGCGCCATGGATCAACTTGGACACACCGAGAGCCCGTTTATAAAGAGCAGGAGGATCCATTTCCATCACTTTGCTGGTATTTCACACTTCATCCTATTATTTCTTAACACCATCTTCTTCTTAAAACGAGCACACCGCAGTTTTTTGCGGTGTTTAAGTGTCTTGTCTTCTCAGAAGTGCAGAAATAAACGCCTTCATGTCAGGAATCTGAACTGAAAAACACTTTTTTTTGATGAAATAACAGATTGTTGCGCAACGACAGAAAAACAGGCAAACTTTTCTTTTTAATCTGATGACACAAACACGGGCCACATATTCGTGTTATCTTTGAACAGGATGTGCGTCTAATGTGCAACAATAACCGGCTGCCTTTTTATTTATTTGTCTAATCGAGTGTTCTTGCAAACTTCTGAAAAACATCTCTTAAATATGACGCAATAGCAACACGAAGCCTCTAACTCTGTCATCAATTATTAATTAAAACGAATCATTTGATTTTTCAGCCACAATTTCAACGTTTTTCTTCAGAAGATTAGAAAAAAAAAGAGGCATTTTAAAAAGCGGGCCTTCGTTAGATTGAGGAACTAATGTTTGTAACCTACTAACTTCTTTTTCTTTAAATACATATTTGCCTCTATATTGATGCATTTAGGGCGGTGAAGTCAATCCATTCACGTTACTGACACGAGAACGTGAAAATGAGATGAGAACAAAAAATGATATATACTGTCCCTTAAAAAGTGTATCGTTTTAAATACCGGTGCTGTGCTTTGAACGCCACACACGCTTTTTTTCTACGCACAGACGTGATATTTTGCTGCACGGTACTTTTCTCTGGTAGTCTGTCGCTGCAGATTGTGTGTTTGAGGTTATTTTAAGTATAATTTATAGCTGCAAACGGGAGCACTTGTCAGGTGTCGTTATCTGAACTCAGCAGGCTTCCTGTCTCAAACCTCAGACTTTCCGCACACATTTCCGCTCCGTGGACTAGAAAAAAAAAAAAAATTGTCGAAAAGGCAACAAAGCCTCGTCAGAAAGCAACGAAGTGGACGAACCGAGGCGTTGCATTGTTTCAAGTCGACGCTGTCCGCTCGCAGGCAGCAGAGGCCCCGGGGCGGTGGAGGAGTAGGAGGAGGCCCCGGGCCCTCTGCCTGAGTGTCTGCGGCCTGCTGAGGCCTCCGTGCTGCCTGCCAGGCTCCGAGCTGTGAAAACCGCACCGTTTGTTTGTGCAGCAGAAAAAAAAAAAAAACGCGCAGCTGCTCAGGACTTTGCAAAATCAGCTTGCCTTAACTTTTACTTCTGCTTTCTGCCACTTTTTCTCTGACATGGCGAGCACACAGGGCCGTGCCTCTGTGCGCAACGTGATCTCTGGCCTGTTATTGTAGGCTACACCTTGTTTTGTGTCAGTGTCTTTTTATTTTCCATACCAGTTGTCCTCCCACCGCTCAGCCTTGACAGGAGCTGACACCCATTATTGAAAATGTTCTCCAAGTATCTGGAAGCCGTTTTTTGGGGGAGATCAAAAATGTAAACAGGAGCTCAGGAACACATACATCATTTAAAAGTCTAAATTAAAGCGAAGAACATGGCGGCATTCATCCTAATCAGTCAGTGTTGGCTTGTAAAATCAAAAAAATGTCATATAAAATCTCCAGTTCTGTACAAAATCAAATGTTTTAAAGGAACAGTTCACCCAACAATGAAAAGTGAGGCCTCACCTTCTCACCCTGATGCTGATGGACAGTCATGTTAAGTTTCATACTTCACAAAACACTTATCCAGATAGTATCCGGTATCCAGGTCCTTTATACCAGCACAGCAATACGCAAATACACATTGCTGTTAAAATAAAAGTCTGCATTTAAAGTCCTACTTAAAGGAAATTTCGCCCACAAAATGAAAGTTCAGTCAGTAGCTGCTCACCTGCATGCGGATGGAAAGTCAGGTGAAGCTTCTTGGTCCACAAAACACTTCTGGAGCTTCACAACAAAATATAGTTGCAGCATAAAAACCCAAAATGGCTCCATACCACTCATGTGGCACCGGTTCCCCAGAAGCCCCGCGATCCCAAACTGATATAAAAACATGTTATTTACACCGTTGACGCGCGGCTGAGCTCCAGACAGGGTGCGTGCTAATGCTTTTAGCTTAGCAGCTACAGAGAAGATTTCAGCTTTTAAAACGGTTTAAACAAACGGTTTTACAGTTCAGTTTGGCATCTCAGAGCTTCAGGAGCCATTTTACGTTTTTTCTGTTGTTGTTTTTTTTTTTTTTAAGTTTAAAACAAGTCCGCCACCACTTCAGTTATTAAGTACAAAGCTGCAACACAGTTTTGTTGTGTTTTTTGGACCACGAATCTTCACCGGACTTTCCATCCATCGACATGAGGGAGAGTAGATAGTGTCTGACTTTTCATTTTGGGGTTAACTGTTCCTTTAACATGACCAAAACATCAAAGACCAAAACAGGAATTGAGGATTGCTTATCAGGCTGCAGCTCACTTTAGCTGCAGGTGAGATTATTATTGTACCAAAATATGTCACGAAATTCACCGCTGTGTGCAAAACTGACTTCATTTATCAGCCATATAATTGGTGCATGCAACAGAAAAGCTGTTAACCACATCCTTGGTTGCAGTTTAGGACAGTGGTTCTCAACCTTTTTGGCTTGTGACCCCTTTAAACGGAGCTCTTGTGTGACTCTTACAACCTCACAGGCTGCAGGGCTGTAAAAAGTTCCCAAAAGTCAAACTTGAGTGAAAGTAAAAAATGATGTGTTGAAATTTTAATGTGATTAAAGTGAAAGTCACACATTTGAATAGCACTTGAGCCAAAGTCCTGAAGTCTGTGGGATCAAAATGTAGTTAAGTTTCAAAGAACGAGTAAAAGAAGTAAAATTATACATTTAAAAGGGTTCATGGTAGCATATGTAGGTAAACTCAGATATCCAGCAATGTTCTCATCGTAGAAATCAGTGTTTTTTTAATCCGACTGACTTTAAAATAACATTTATTTGAAAATGTTGGACTTCGGGTCTGAGGCAGCGTGCAATCTACAAAGAAACGAGTCACTGAAGTCATCGAATAAAAGCAGAGGAGTAAAAAAAAGTACAACACTTGCCTCCATAATGAAGGAAAGTGAAAGTATAAAAAATAAAATGGAAACACTCAAGTACAACAGTACTCGATTACATGTAGTTAGTTACATTCCACCACTGGTCGCTGTGTTCACCTGTCGTGACCAATCGAAGAGCACGTTGTGTTTTATTTGAATACCTTTCAGAGGCATAGAGATGAGAAATAATCAATTAATTTACCAGAATTCTCAAAGATGAGATGGAAATCCAAAAAGATAAAGAAAATGTTGCGCAGCAGAATTTATCTTCTGCTTCCATATGTTGCAAATCTTTTCTTTGCAGTCCCTCACATTAATGCTTCAACCTGTTGGGAACCAAACACTTGAGGTGAACAGTGAACAGTGAAACGACAAACAGAAAGTAAATCTGCAGATGTGCTCTGATAATTGATTTTCTGAACACAGATTTGATGTTTTAAGCTTCTCAAACGAGAGAACTGGATGCTTTTTCATTGTGAACTTTATATGTTTGGGTGTTGGTTTGGACAGAACAAAACATTTGACGCCAAAAGAAGATTTTTCACTGTTTTACGAACCAAAACAACAGTAAGAAGTCAATCAAAGTCACACTTGAATAAGAGGAGGGATATCGTGCTTGAGCAAAAATCAAGAACAAGTAAAAGTGATTAATACATTTATTTATACTATAGTTTGATTATTGGATTCGACATTATGGCATTTTCTGCTTGTTGGAATCAGTGGCTATTCTTTTAATCAGCAGATAAACTAATGAAAATGAAAACAATTGTTATTTGCAGCCCTCGTGACCACGTGTGATTCCCAAAGTGGCTCCAGTCGGGCAACACAAAGAATATATTAGATTGTTAATTATGGACGAATTGATCGAAAGTTAGTACAATCACAGTCAACTACATTAAGTATAGTAAAAAAAGGAAAAAAAAAAAAAGACGTGAAACCTGAGAGCCACTGATCTTTAAAACAGGGACAACACCCTCCATATGTGTCTCATAACATGACCTTCATCTCAGATCAGCAGATTCAGGCTGTGTTGTAACATTCCCCGTTATTCTACTCAAACTATACTATAAAAATACATGTAATTATTCAAACTACGTCTCAGAATGTCCATACACGGTGGATTCAGCTGGATTTTATTTCATAAAGATATGAGCAGTATGAGCGTCCATGTTGTAAACAGCCTGTAATCACGCTCTAGGTTCTTGGTTTGGGCAAGACTGCATGATGCAACCGCGCAGAGCTGCTGACTTAAAGCTATGTCAAAAGTTTCCATGCATGCCTTCGCGCTCACATCAAGTGAAGAAGGTTGTTTACCATCAAGCTGAACGCAACCGGTGTAAAGTTTAGGGACATCGAGGCACGCGGCAGCGTCGAACCTCGAGAAGGTCATGTTGTTTTTTTAAGAAAAAAAAAGTTGTTTTGTGTCACTGAGCAACAGGCTGAAACACATTGAACAGGAAGTCAGTTGTGGCATTAGCGGTCAGGCCGCATTTTGGTATATTTGTATCAGTGTGCAGAGGAGAGAGAGAGAAAGAGAGGGAGAGAGCGCGGGGGGAAGATAAAGAAAGAGCGGGAGTGCGAGCTTGTGGTTGTGAAAGCATGAGCTTGTCACTGAATGTACCGTGCTGAAAACCAAATGTGATGAGCGGCTGCGAGTCACGATTATATCAACAGTTTGAGCGTCGAGCACCCCCAAAAAACCTATTTCGAAATTCAACTTTAACCACGGATTACAACCATTCACTCGCATGTCTTCTCATGAGAATCTGCAGTCGGTTGCCAGTCAGTCGCCTGTTTCACTTCTGCACAGAGACAAAAAAAAAAAAAAAAAAAAAAAGGGGCCTCTGGAGCCACTCGGTGTGAGAGGAAGACTGGGGGAGAGAGCGAAACAAAGCAGAAATAAAACAAAGCAATCAGCTGAAGGAGAAAACCGGGAAACATTTTAGCTTCCAGCTAGCGCCCAAAATCAGATACCGATCATCTAAAAATGTGGCACCTACGTCGTTCAGAGCCCGTCATTTCCAACAAAACATTTCTGTTTTTATTGATGAACTGCGTTTCACATTTAAAGGGGAACAGGAAAGGGGGAAGTCGTACGAAGCCTCTTGTGGCTACGGAGGGAGCTCCTGAAGTCTGATGGGTCACTTGGCTCTGAAGACTACAAGAAAAAGAAAAAGAAAGAAGAAAGAAAAAAGAAGAAAAAAAAATCTGTTTTCTTGGTTAGAAAGTAGAAGAGGAAGCATTTTCTATTCAGTCATCACTCATAATACGATAAATATAAACTGTACAGACAGGGTAAACTGCTGCATATGTGAAAGAGTAGTGTCAAGCATTTTGCGGCTCAAGAGGAAGCTGCATGTAATCTGATAAACTTGCCTCTAGCAATCCCACTCAGTGGTTAAGTAGCATTGTGGGTAATGTAGGCGCCAGATTTTGTGAATTGAGAAGGACGCGGCGATATCTGCGGCTCTGCTGAATCGATTCTGCTCATTTGTTTTTATCAAACTGTCCACAATGAGTCCAACAATGTCACAGCAGTTCTGCCGCCTGCGTTACCCACAATGCATCTGCCACTGAGTGACATCACTGGAGGCAGTTTTTAAGATTACGAGCAGCTTCCTCTGGAGCAACAAAACATTTGAAATAAAATACTTTTTTCACATATGCAATAGTACCAATGCAATACAGATAGAATATTACTCGTCTGTGTCAGAACAGAATAACACCAGATACAGAACAAGAGTCCCATTTCAGCCCTCTGCTAAATTAAATGGGGATGAAATGATTTAACAGTGCAGCTCTTATGGACCTTCCGAATGTTATCAGACCAAATGAATCAAATTATGATAGTCAGAGTCATTTCGTGGGGATTGTGAGGCCCAACAAAACGTATCACACAATTTAAGATAATGGTAGAAAGTCTCTTTGGGCCCCTGTGCATCACATGACGTTGACGAAGGCCTTGCGCTCGTCCTCGGGGCCTGTTATCGATCTGAATCTCCAACTAGACTGTTGTTTAACTAGTTTCATTCTGGGTGATATAGGCGCCATGTTTTCACAAGTAAGAAGAACGTGTGAAAAGGGTACCAAAACAAAATGAATTCACAACATGCTTTCTATATGTTTTTACCAATGTTGTCCTGAAATTTTCAGCAACTGCGCGATATTTGTTTCATGTAAAATCAAACAATGTGTGTCATTCTAGACCAGCGTACCTGGGACCACCTAGTTCACGTCATGGATTTTCTTTATTAAATGTTGTAGAACCTTCTGTTAAATTCATGGGACCTTCCTATAGCTGCTAATTTTTCACTAGATTGGGTTGAAATTTACCCCCAAACATCCAAGAAACCCTCTGGATAATTTGCAACATGCGTCCATTTAATAGTTGTTTTTGAATGGTTTCACATTAATAACTTTTTCTTGGGAAAACCAATGACATGAACTTGTGAAAGCTCTGAATTCAGTGTGAGTTGGCATATGACCCTAATATCATTTGCCTGCTTCCTTTATAATAAAAAAGAAAGGGCGTATGCACGGCAGCGGCAGGCGGCTGAAATCCCACACACTGACTTCTATATCAGTTTGTCTGCAGCCTCGAGGAAATACCAAACTGTGTGCCATGCATTAAGATGTGGTGCACAATGCCGGAGCAACAATTGAGCTAAAAAAAAACACACACAGGCAAAAAAAAAAAAAAAAAAGCGAAGACAAACAATGAGAAGGCGGCACTTCAATCAAGGCTGTACTCTTCTTGCTGTCCAATGAACCCGACCCCCTCTCCTCCCCTGACCACCACAGGACTTTAGGGTTGTTTTCCAGCTTTAAAATGACCCAGATTTTTACACCGTGCCCCCCTCCTCCACCATTTCCTCTCCCTCGGCCTGTGCCAAAAGGTTCCTCTGCACATGGCGGCCAGGTTTCCTGTAGGCCACTGAAAAAGCCCGGCGCTGACGTACGAGGCCCAAAGACAATGCTCAGCTCCTCTAAACAAACACGCACTTGCACCCACTCAGACGGCCGTGGTCGCACCGCGCATGCAACACGGTTAATTTGAGCAGCAGACAGAGCAACAGGTCCAGTGGATGAAAGTGCCATCTTAGGGCGGCGGTGAGGCCTCGCTGTAGGTGCTGAACACAGGAAGACGGACTTAAATCTCGATTAGACTCCACCTTGAGCTGACACCCCTCCACCCCACCCCCCGCGCGCTGCAACCCCAATCCTAACGACAAAATAAAACTGTGGTTAAGGTTGCTGATGTTCTTAAAGATTAGGCACTATTTCTGAACCGTTCGCTTGCCATTTCACTCCTGAGTATCTCTGACAACCTCTCATCTCTCTAGCGTGTTTGGATTAAACACACAATCGCATAGCAATCACACGGCAGTCACACTGAATTTTAAACAATTCTATATGCTTTTTGTGCGTGGGAGGAAAGGTTTGAAGAAAAAAAAAGCACATGCCATTTTGAATCTTGAGTGAAGATGAAATGGTCCCTGCTCTCAAAATCTGAGAGCGACTCAGTGAAGCCGCAGGTATTCTGGTCGAATTCAATAACAACTTAACCAAATCAAATCAAATAAAAACAACACTAACATCTATTATTCATCTTTGTGCAACTGGGGTTGAAGATAACTTTCATTTCCAATGTCGATTAATCTGTCGATTAGATTCTCTCTTCATACTGTCAGGAAATGGTGAAAACTGTCGATCAGTGTTTCCAGCAGCTCAACATGACGTCTTGATTTGAGTTTACTGTCAAATGTTCACATTCAAAAAGCTGAAATCAGAGAATCCTTACATGTTTTTCTTTTCAAAAAAATCACTCAAGCCGATTAATCGATGAGCAAAAATATTTGATAATGGCTTTGTATGATTTACCATTAATGGCGAAAATCAATTTTGCAAATGTTTAAATGCGGTGCCGCCCAAATTGGAGCCCACAGACAAAAGTTGGCCACCAAGTTTGATTTAGCTCACCAGATGTTTCCATCAAATAAAATCAGAAAAGAAAAATATAATGTGGATATTATTCTTTGATGTAAAAAAGATGTTGGATACCGAGTGATCAACTATTTTTCGTAATCTGAGCACGACGAGCAGAGTGGGATCTAAGAACCGCGCAACTCTTGAGAGGCGAAAAAATAAATAAAAAGATAAGAAACATCTGATATCTATTCTTAAATCACAAACACATGAGAGAAAACAGTTCAGAGCAGATTGAGATCTTCTGATAACCAGAATTGTTTTTTTCTCACTTGCCTCTCAGGGTTTTTGCCTGTTGAACAAGACAACACAATAGGTGTTTCTTACAGCTGTGGTGAATATCTTTAGCAGATATGAAATAGGAGATTTCCTGTCCTTGCTTTTATTCTGTTCCTGCAAACTATGATAATTGATTTTGTCGAAGCTTTAGATGATATTTTTCTTTTACACGACTTCAGATGTCTTTCAGTCTCACACACAGACACCCTTGTAACAAAGTTTGACCCCCGTTCGTGTTTCCCCGAAGCATCTTAGTTGGAATAAACTGAGTCGGTTTGTGGAAAAACCAGACAGTTTCCACAGGTTGTGACCCGGCGCATTAATGGCAGACACTGACCGCTGTGGCTCTGTTGGACAGGAAGCGCTGTCCGTGGTGAGTGAGGATCAGCCCATATTCGAGTCGGCCTACACCGCAGCCCCGGCCATGCACATGAAGACCGAGATGACGTCGCCCGGAGCGTTCAGCCAGGCCTCCAAGCAGAGTCCCGAGCCCACCGAGCCGGAGTGGGTGGGGCCGCCGGCGCAGAATCCTGGGAAAAGAGCCGAACACGTCAATGGAACCAGGTGAGTCAGGTCAAGGCCGAGGCCACAGGGGAGCCACAGGTTCCCGGATTATCTGACTGTAGATTAGTGACGATCAATGTCAGCATTCTGGGATTTTCCATACCCCGAAAATGATTCTTGTCAGACCACTTAGTCATTGTAGCCACATTTCTAATTATTTATCAAAAATCTCACTGTGTTATTATTTTGTGAAAGTACCAACAGTCATCCCCGCAATATTGTTGCAATATCCATACAGGGTTTTTTTGTTCTCTTACCAAAAGCACTCATGTCTCACCTGCTGTTCACCAATATCACGTCCAATATTGTATTGTATAATCATTGCAATTTCTATAGAAAACTGATATAAATCCAAGCTAATCTTTAACTTTGTTTAATCTGTGTTTTGTCTCTTTTTCAGTTGATAAATTACACCCTAAATAGGAGTGTAAGTAGGTGGAGAAAGTCTGTAACTGTGAATAAACCCACACAAAGAACAGTTACGCTGAGCTGGAATATTCACACCGTATTATCTTATCTGTAATAATAACACAAGTCACAGTTCTCATGAATACCCGTACGTCACCTGCATACCCCCCAATGAGTGCTTTTACTTTTGGTACTTACAGTTCATTGTGATGATACTGCTGCTCCTCGACTTAAAGGAACAGTTCAGACAAAGTTTCTGGAGCTTCACAGCAAAACAGCGATGCAGCATTCTCCTGAACAACTGAAGTAGACGGGGACTTCTTTTAAAACGTAAAAAAAACAACAACAAAAAAACACAAAATGGCTCCATGCTGATATGATAATAATGCCCTGAGATCGCACATAATTTCTGAAAGACGCTATTTACACTCTTGGCGAGCAGTCGAGCTCGTGCACCCACTTCAGACGGGGAGCGCACTAGTGCTTACTGTGAAGATTTGGGCCTGTAAAAGAGTTTAAACAACATATTTTCGAATCAGTTTGGCTTAGATGACCCCAGACAGGCTGTATGGAGCCATCTTGTGTTTGTTTTCCTACGTTTTAAAACCCGTCCACAACTACTTCAGTTGTTAAGAATGCTGCAACACTTTTTTTATGTGAAGCTCCACAAATGGGGGTGAGTAGATAATGACTGAACCTTTGCGGGTGAACTTGTCCTTTAAGTAAGACTTTAAATACAGGACTCTTAATGGCAGTGGCGTGCAGAGACTTTTTGAAGGGCAGGGAGGAAAAGAAGGGCACTTTAGCGCATGTTTTGGCTCCCAAGAGGGCAGTTTATCATTTTTTAACCAGCCAAGGGGGCAGTTTAGTGTGTTTTGCCAACCAAGAGGGCACTTTGACAAATTTTTTTGGCTCCCCCCCTTATGCAAATCACTGCTTAATGGTAATGGTGTATCTTTATATTGTCATGTTGGTAAAAGGATCCGAGTAGTGTTTTTTCTTCAGTGGTTTTTGACGGAATAATCACATAAGTTCAACTCTACGTGGGTGGAAATATTGAATCGCAACTCATCTCAAAACTACTCTGCGTCGCGCGGCCCATTTCAATTCAGGGGCCAATTTGCTTTCAACAGGATTCAAGCGTATATTCAGCTGCTGCTCTTTACGGACCTTTTTCACTCGTGTTGGTGCAAAACAGTTTGGGTGTAAATTTATCTCCTGTCACCTACAGATAACACTGCGAGAGGAAATAAACTTGCGTGCCACCTAAAACTGTGAAATCTTTGGGCAATGCCAGAGATTAGCAGCCGCAGTCAACAAAACGATGGCAGTTCTTAGAGATAAATGAACAATATTTACAAGCCGTGTCAGATATTTTATCGATCGTATTCCTCTACACTGTTTCGAGCCACAATGAATCGCTTCTCTTCCATTCTAGCCGCGAGTCCCCCGTGGACTGCAGCGTCACCAAGCGCTCCAGACACATGAGCAACGAGGGGGCCCCGATGCCGTACCAGACCTCATACCCGGAGCCTCGCGTCAGCCCCCAGACGGCCACCCCGCCCAGCAGCGCCACGGAGGAGAAGAGGGTCATCGTGCCTGCAGGTGAGCTGAGTCACTCGATCCGCCTCCGTCATCGCACAAGACCGTCATAATCATGAGGCACTTACCCACGAGCTGGCACACACGCTCTTGCACAACCGAATTACATATGGGCACCGCGTGTGTTTGTGTATCCGAGCTCTTCTTCCCCAAAATTACAACTCCCTAGAGTGACAGTTAAAAACAACAGCACGTTTCTGTGTGTCTGGTTTCCTCTTCTTCTCTTGTTTGACACTAACAGGCTGTTTTTACATTCACTGCTCAAAGTGTAACATTTTAAAGTGTAAAATCAGATTTCACGAGGCCGACCTGCGAGCATCACAACATAGTTCTGGTCCAGTGTTCAGCTGGCACAAGTGTGAAGCTGAAACTTGAAGCCTTCCGGTACACAAAACACTGAGAACGGACTTCAGAGTGACGAAGGAGACATCTTGTGTTCGGCAATAAAAATTGCGAAAAACGACAAAAAATATTTGCACACTCATATATTCTTGAAACTTTCATGAGGGAGGAGGAGTCTAATGTTGCAAGTACAGTTTTATTTCTGCACACGATAGAGAATTGATGTGTGGCTAACAGCGCGTGTGGAGGGGATATTTAGAGTGAAGGCTATTAAAAAAGTGTGAAGTCTTGTGTGTTAATTTAACTGTGACGTTGACGAAGAAAGAGAGCAGGACCGGACGTGTGACGAGCTGCTGAGGACGTTCTCGTTATGAATCGCTCTGCTTCCTGCGGCGACATCTGAGATCTCATTATTGAGTTTATTCTCTGGCTTGAGAGGGATTTTCATAACCCAGAATGGACTTCAATAAATTAGATTTCTTTCAGTGGATGAAACTATGAAACTGTGTAGTCAAAGCCTGATATACAGTAGCTCATTCCACTGTGGCCCTTTACTGTCGGGCTGCTTGATCTGTCAGGAGGACAGAAAGTATCGAGAAACAGACTAAAGCGCTGATGGTTTTGGTCTTTTCCAGGGATTTGTTATAATATGAAAAAGAAATAACAAGCATCATCTTTTAAAGCGTATAATATATAGACACGTGACAACATGAGAAGGGCCTGACTGATATATTGTTCTGCAAATATTCTTTGTTTTACAGAATATGATGCAAAAGATAAAAACGATACAGGGTTCTAATTTATAATCATTATATTCACAGTGAAATGTATTGTGTCAGTGCACTTCATTTCAGACAGTTTGGTGATAAAAGTGTAAAACATCCCGTCAACATTAAATGATGTCCGTTCTACGTCGACCGATATCGTTTTTTCAGAACCGATAACGAAAAATGAAAATCTGCGCATCAAAATGTAGAGCGTTTCCTTTTCCTCTGCGTTTATTTAATAACTTCAGTTCCTGGTTACTTTGCACACTCAGATTATTCAGTGCTGATAGGCTCTTGCTTAGCCAATCAGACGGTGTTTTGGGTCGGAGACATCGAGTGAGACTACAGACAGAGAGAGGACGTCGCATCAGAGCCAATGTACATCCATCCATCTTTAAATCTATTCGGACAAAATAAAACCCGTTATTGCTGAATATCGGCCCTGATAATCTGTCTATATAGAAGAATATCGGAATTGTTTTATTCAGTAAGATCAGCATCGGCCCCAAAACTCCAGAATCGGTCATTTATTTATCGATGACTGGGGTAAAACGTGTCCAAGAAACCTGCTCTGCTTTCAAACTATTGCGACAGTTGCAACTGTGAGCGCAGTGGGTTTCCCTTTTTATTTCACGCAGAGGAAAATCACTGATATACAGCGTGGAGTCAACACAGTGGTGTGTCATTACTGACTCGGTAGTTACAGTCAAGGTTTGGACCATCTTCCACGTTGAGTCTCATTCTCTCAATGAATCAGCCGTCCAAACATCTACGAAACCTCCTGATGACAAACTTCACGCTGTCCGTCGTGCACAGTTCCCATGTTGTTATCCTCCTTTGAGACTCATCGTAAACTCTAAGCAGGTGGGAGCGTCGTGTTCGTGTGCAGTGAGTCAGTGTGTTTGGTGGAATCCCGCTTCAGCAGACGCTCCAGAGACGTGCAGCGGACGATTTTTAAAATTCAGCTCTGTGAAATTCGTCAATGAGTCACCAGCGCTCAGTTATTCGGCTTCATAATACACGGATGTTGCATCACAGCGGCATGTGTTACCCAAGGACAATCAGGACCTGAGGGTGTGGCGACTAAAGCTCCTGCCTAATATTACGGGCAATTTACAGTCATTGTTTGCTACTGGAAGTGAGCTCGCCTTCCTGAAATCAGACTGGGGATATATTTTAGTACCATAAAAAGACACGGTGATGAATTTCGACGACAAATTACCCGTTATTAGAAGCTTACGTGTGTTTCTCGTACACATTTTTTTTTTTTTTTTTTTAAGTACTACATACAAGTAAACATGTTCGTTCTCTTAGATTCTTTTAATGATTTATTATAATAGAGGAATCTTTAAAGCATAAGCAGTGTGAAAAATGTACAACTGCTCAATATCAACCCTGTTTTTCAGAAATTCTGATTATTTAAACACTAATGGGTTCTTTTCCTTGTGAGCTGCCTTAATATAACCATAAATACATTAATCATGCTTTAGTTATGTACAGAAATTGTAATGAAAGAGCTCAGATTGTGGAGACAATTCCTAATTTGATAACATGGAACCTGCAAGTCATTATGTTTGTAATGATACACATGTGCTGTTTCAAATTAGTGCTATATAAACTTAATTTAGAACAGAAAACAGACATATCATATTATAAGACGATATCTAATGTGGATGAGGATGTGAAATGTTTATCATGCAACTGTAGCAGCAAATTGTTTATTTACAGGCATTTGAAGACAAAACAGGACGTACAAAGTTTTACCACGAATAGTTTTCTGTAGCTGCATTATTGAGAATAACCAAAGACAACAGTCATGTAACAGAAAGTTTAACAGCTGCTCTCTCAAATCAGGGTATCTATTAAAAAAAAAAAATCGCATTTAAGGTTTTTAAGGACTCTTATAAGACCTCTGCTGACAAAATAATATCCTTTTAATAAAAGAACAAACTCACTAGTACGCTGGGGTGTCTTTAAATCAATTACGATATAAAATAAACATTTTTCCATTATTGAAATATCTGTAAAAGCTCCAGCTCAGATTTTACCTTAAGAATTCACAATAATGATAATGTCTCCTTATATATGGAAAATGTGAATTAAAATAGAAAAAGCTCAGTGAAATTAATATTTAATTTCCTTTATTGTGTGTTTTCTCTCTTTTTTGGCAAATAAATTACACTCAAAGTACACGTATAAAGAGCTGCAGGGCGTCTTTAACCACAACTGTACAGAAGTGTAATTATTAAACTCTTTCCCCTTCATTTTCTGGCGGGTGCTGACTAATGTTGAAGTGCTTGACAGCCACCTACTATGAAGAAAAAACAACGGAAAGTAATGCAAATGACTGAAGAGGCGATGTATTATTTAAATTTGATCATTTATGTATTCATATTTTGTTTTCATGACTCGCGCCCGCCCTCTATATAGCAGATATACAAAATCATTGAAATGTAATCGTAACGTTCAGTGCGATGAACTTTGAATCCCCTGTTGGGAACATTACATGGAATAACAACCCTTCACACGTCTAAAGCTTTAACAACTAATTTTTCACAACAGAAATTTTGAAAAATGATTAAGTAATATTCAATATAACATTCCCTGGTCCTGGTGCATATAAATAGTGACAGCGGTGTCAAAACCCCCACATACAACAAGCGCATATCACACTTGGCGTCTTCCCTGAGGACCCCTGGGGCCCTCTTCAGTTTAACATTATCGGTAATTATTTGTTTACTTCCTGAATCCTGTCACCTTCAGGGAAATCGTGAGAGCAGGTGGTGGCCTGTGGGAAACACAGCAAGTTAAAGAAGGAAAACACTTGATAAGAAATATGCGTCTAACTCTTTCATGCCACAGCTCAACACACAAACAAGACCATGTCCGTTCGTCCGACAGCTGAAAGATGTTTTTTTTTAAACTGAGAATATGAACGGCACACATGAAGTAGGAACTGGTGACCGATGTTTCAGCCATCTGTTTTCACAGCGTGGTTAGACCCAGCCCAACACTCATATCATAATTAGCATCAAGTATCACAACAGGTACTCATCTATCTGAGTAGTTTCCGGTGTTACTCAGCACTTTCATGTTCAACAAACAAATCATGTTCAGATTTCTGTAAGGCGCTCCTCCTCCCGCCATGCTTCTGTCTTTTCAAAAGGAGCCTTTTTTTTATCTGAAGATAGAGATTTATACAAGATTTCTGCGTCAGCACATAAAAGACTGAACAATACGTCCAAACACCAGGAAGCTAAAAGATCTTTTTCCATGCGCTCGTCAAACAAAGTGAAGTATGGAAGCACTCCGCTCTCAGATTTAGTTTAAACCCTGAGTTTACGTTCTCTTCCTGAGTTTCACGTGTCTGGAGTCGTTCTTCTGACTTCTGTGTGTTCATGAGCTTTTAAGTTGAAATGGGGGAAAAAAAAAACGTGGAAGCTACAAAGATTTGCTTGAAGTTACTTTGTACCAGACTTGCTGCACGAGTACATTTCCTTACACCACAAAAATATTGTTTTACCTGACTTCTATCAGGGTCAAGGATAATAAATAACTTTTCTTACTAATCTAGGTCACTCTGTGTGGACGTTTCAGACATTACCATATTACACATTACTAAGAGCAAAAGATTTATATATAAAACATGATTTAATAAAAGGTTTCCAAGTATAAATCAAACTTTTATTGTTAGTTATGTTTTACCTGTGTTTGTTTGTTGGTTGGCTGTTTTTTTGATCTAGATTACACAAAAACTACTGAACAGATTTCCACGAAAATTGTTTTGAGGACGTGTCTCAGCCCAGAATAAGGTTTTTTTTCACACATTTCTCAGAGAACAATGCCCGGATCGTGACGTAAAAAAAAAAAATAAAATCTGGCATATTTAGGTGACCAATATCTATAGTACAATTTGATGTGGATCGAAATAAAAATCCGGATCTAGCAGATTTAAAAGGTTTTATCTGATGTTGGATTAGGCTCGGCTGGATTAACAGGGACTTTCTGCAAATTTCTGTATGACTCAGCTTCCTGTTACTTCTACAACTTCCTGTTTATCTGAGCGAGAGCAGCATCCGTTTCAAATTAAAAGGTCCAGCTAGTATGTGCCAACTCTCCTCCAGCTAAAAGGTTGTTAACCCTATTTAAACACTGCTACTACAGAGCGAGACACCATGTTATAAATCACTGTATCTGGAGTCTTTGCTGATCAGTTTTGTGCCTCTCTCTTCCCTCCAACCTTTCAATGTCAGATCCTGAGGTTTGGACTCAGGACCACGTGCGACAGTGGCTGGACTGGGCCATCAAGGAGTACGTCCTGGAGGAGGTGGACGTCATGCTCTTCCAAGCGCTGGACGGCAAGGCCCTGTGCAAGATGACCAAGGACGACATGATGCGTCTCACGTCGGCCTACAACGCAGACATCCTGCTCTCACACCTCGCTTATCTCCGGCAGAGTAAGGCTCGCCTCGTGTCTCAGAAACATCTCTCTCTCTCCAGCTGATAACATTGTTTGGGTTTTGACAATGTAAGAACTTCTCATTGTTCTGTAGCCATGAAGTGTTTCACCTGCACGTAAGCAGGATCAGAAAAACAATCAGACATGAGACGCTTTACTGAAATATGTAGAGCTGAAAACAATTCAACAATCAACGGACGAGTGGATGGACTTTAACCTGTTCGTATTTCTGAAAATTCACGTAAAATCATCCTAACCGCCTGACCCAGAGTACATTTGGAGTACAGGCATGGTTTAAGGCTTTCTTGAAAAGTAATTAGTTGACTTTTTTCCCCCCCAAGCTGTCTGAATTCTGGCACTGATCTATAGGATTTTGAACAAACACATTTTTCACACCTCAATGGGTGTGAAACACAATGGGTCCACATCATATCGTCTTACATGATCTAAGTTCTGAGGAAATATTTAGGCGCCTGGTGCAAAGATACCATTTTATGACCTCAGAATACTCTCGACTGAGAGTAACAGGGGCAAAAAACTCATTATATTTTAATCAACACTAACTTTGTGCATACAGAATAGTCAAAAACAAGAAGTGCTTTAGTGATGAAGCACTAAAACATTTAGTTGATTTAGCAAAAAGGGCAAACGTTGCTGGTTTAGGCTTTTCATAAAGGGGGGAATTTGCTGCTTTTTCTCTTTTTATCATTGCAAAATTAAAAGTTTGGGCGCAGGTGGTCGAGTGGTTAGAGCGCATGCCATAAATGCAGCCGACCCCGGTTCGATTCCGGCCGGAGGTCCTTTGCTGCATGTCACATCCCCCTCTCTCTCCCGTGTTTCCTCTTTGTCTACTGCTAATAAAAGGTGTCTATGCCAGAAAAAAATCTTTAAAAAAAATGTTTGGGCTTTTGGACCGTCACTTGGGTCAAGCAGAACTTCAGAATCAAAATATTTCACCGTTAACAAACAATGCAATGATTTACAAACACATTTTTATTGTAGAGTTGCAACTGATGTTTATAATACTTACATACTTTCTCCTTTAGAAACAGTTTAGGAAAGGGCAGCCACTTGAAAAACAAAAAAAAAAAACACTTGGATATTGGTTGATAGACGGTCGTCCAATCACCTGCCAATAGCAGGAGACTGCACTACATCGAGAAAAGCCTCCAGCCTCCTTCAATGAAATACACTCTGTAGTTTTGATAGAACTGATGCTGTGGCAGCTACACTAACCTCCTGAGGAGCCGCCGTTGTTGTTTTCAAATGAGCAGTCGCTTCTCTCACTTGTCATCACACCTCAACCACCCCCAATAATTGACAGGGCTAATGAAAAAGGAAGCTGATTGGTTCGACAGCTGTGTGCTCGGCAACAAGACTGCAGCTTGAAGCCTGCGGATCACATGATCAAAGTAACCATATTCCACCCCAGGCATTAATGGTCTGTTCCATTTGAAGTGGGAAGTTGCATCAACAGCTGTGAAAGTTGTAGAATATGCTTATTATTCACACTTCTGTATTCTTTGAGTCTCATTAAATCAGTCTTAAACACAGCACAGTCCAACGTGTACCTGTGGACATGTTCCTCTGGTGTTTCTGTACGTAAAATACCTCGTTATGTGTCGTTATCAACTGGTATCGCTAATGATTACAGTGGCCAATCTGACTTGAAATGGTTTTCAGACCTCTTGTACTGGAAAATGGCCAATTTGGATATGACGCCATTTCCAGCTCTGATTTCCCACTTTGGAGCTAAATGGAACACACCAAAAGGTCAATCGAGGATGTGGACGAAATAATAGATACACCTGGGAACACAGGGGCGCTTAGAATGTCCGCTCTGTGTTTTCTAACGAGGCTCGATGAACATGATGTCTTTTGATTCTGAAATTTGTCGAGTCTTCAACAGAATTTGTGTTGCAGTGGAACTGCTGATCCTTGTATAATATGACATCATGATTACTGGCACTTGCCGTGTTTCTGACTATCGCAGCATCAGTTGCGCTTCTGCAAATCACTGTTACAAGTGCAGATATAACGGACAGTCACCGTGCTCTATGCTGGTTTTCAAGGTAAAATTACAACATCAAAATGATGACAACATCTTAAAATATCACGCAATCCAGCGCTACAGCAACACCGCGTCCTCAAAAGCCCTCAACAGACTCAAGATGACACCTCAATGTCTGTCATGTGAATCCTTTATTCTAAAATACTATTCGTGACACTCGTATTCTACCCTGGCTTGATGAATTTTCACTTTCCAAAGAATATATAATACTGATATTACTTTTTTGGTCTTTTCCTCAGGTAGCCCCACCTTCTCTTACTCCACAACTCCCACCAACAACACGCCACCGCCACCACCACAACAACCCAGACTACAAGTGAAAGCAGGTGAGATCCTCCGCTCTCCAGGTGGCAGACAAAACAGCAAGGGAACGCCAATGGTGTCACTATTTTAAAGATACATTTACTTCATAATGACGGCTACAAAAACGTCACGCAGCATCATTTAAGAGCATAGTAAGTAATCCTGTTCAATCAAAACAAAACACCACGCAAGCAGCGTTGGATCACGGGAGTCGTTGTTTTCATAGTGAAGCTGATGAAAATCGATCGATCTGAGACGTTTAAAGTCTTTTTCACTTCATGTTTAGTTTCGTCCACCGACCTCTTTTCTCACTCTCTGACCCTCTCCTGGAAGTGACAGCAAGGGGCGACCTAATGAAACACACACTTTAATTTGAACAAAAGGTCCAGTCGAAATTCAATATTCTACTGAGGAAAAGTCAGATTTTCTGTCCTTTAAAGATCACAAATGCATTCCTCTACTTCGCCACCATTTCTCTTTAGTCATATTGTCCAGATGTCAGTTTTTTAAGGGTGTGAATCAAAGCTCAGAATTCATCTCACACCCATCAGAAAAGACAAAACTACTTGAATGATTTAGAGATTTTAAAACACAATGTGTTGAGTTTCAGAACCGCGTTGCATAGTTTCAAGACTCTTGGCACCACATTGGCCTCAGTTCACAAAACTCTGATGAGTCCAAAACTCAACAGCCAGTTTCAGACAGGAAACAGCTGCACCGGTGCAGGAAATGGGGGGTATGGGTGCCGCTCCTGGGACACAATTCACAATCTTGTGGCGACAGGGGTGGCCTGAACAAAAGAACGTCTGCCCAAGAAAACTGTGGGTCATCTTCAAACCCCCAAAATCTTATTGTCTTGGTCTCCATTTACTGACTTCCTTCCCACCATAAGCCGAACTGTCCGCTTCAAAGCCTTTTTCTTGTCGCACGTGTCTGTCGATGTCTGGCCTCATCCTTGTTTTATTTGTGTGTGTGCAGAGAACAATTTTGATGAGATCAGCCGCAGGAACAGCTGGCCGGCAAACACCATGACTGCAGTGCCAAAAGGTACGACAACAACAAAAAACATAGGATCATATGAAAACAGAGAGCACAGTGAATTTTTCACATGAACGACTACTGGTTTACAAAAAAAACCCCCCCAAAAAACAGAAAGTAACAACCAGGCCACATCTGAGGATCGAAGTATTTCACATAAAGCATTTTCCTTTTGATTTGTAGGTCCGTCTATGGAGCACCAACACAGCAACAGAGTTACAGAGCCTGCTCCAAGAATTGTGCAAGGTATGAACTGTTGCTAATCATGATCATGAATAAAATGTTCACTGTCTTAGTTTAGCATGTAAGTAGGTCTGGGCAATATATTGATACTACATTGTTAAAGTGATATGAGCCTACAGATTGTCTGAGATATTGTTATTTGGCGTTGTTGTTTTTCCTGGTTTTAAAAGGCAAAGTAAAGTGATGTCATTTTACAAACTTACTGGATTGTTCTACTTGTTCTAATACTTTACCCACTTAGGCTTTATATCCTTATTACTGATGATGATTCATATATTCATATATATTTTGTGAAAGTGCCCAAAGTCATTCCAACAATATCGTCACAATATCATTAAAGCACTCAATGAAACTATCGCTGCCCAGTTGGAGCATTTATCAAGTGCTTTTGAGGAGATATATGTCACAATTAAACATCAATTTTCCGGATTTATTAATCATTCTTTCCCGAGAGTTCAAAGTAAAACGTACGTAACATAAAAAAGGCTGTTGCAGTGCACTCACATTTTCTCAAATTTTGAATCTTTAAGTCACCAGATTGCAGGAAACAAAGTCTATGAAACTCTCGTCTGCTCTGGTTTCAAAATCCTCCCTTTTTTTTGAGGTCTCAAGGTTGGCAAGTATGCAAACCCGTCCCACCGACTTCTTTTTCAGTCTCAGGAACCGGTAATTTCACGTTTTTTCACAGTGATATTTCAACTAACATTCCCTATCTTTACGCCGGCTTTTCTGCCTCTGATCGGTCGACAGTGTCTCCACAGGACAGTTATGTCTGTCAGTGAGCTCAACATCAGGCCCCTTTTGCAATCCCTGAGGGTTGGGTTGTGATTTCAATAGCTCACCTCACCAAAATGATACATACAGAATTATGATGCATGCGATGTGAAACAAAACTGAAAGATCTTTTATCCTGAAGATGAAAGTTAGGGGAGTTTTGCCAACACAGAGGCTGAAAAGATTAATTAACATCTTAAAGAAAAAGTGTGAAATTAATGACACGTTCCTTCTTCTTTACAGATCCATATCAGACATTAGGGCCCATCAGCAGTCGACTAGCCAACCCAGGTAAGAATCTAAACCCCTGAAGATTAAACCAACAAGGATGACACAAATGAGGCCTTTACACTGTCTGCTTTGGCAACAGAAGAGTAAAGCAAGCAAGGGCTGGCACACACGCTTTCCAAAGTGGAGAAAACATTAAGCAACACCTGTTGTGTCTGCAGAACTGCATCACGCTTACACTGAGACAAAAATCGGGCTACCCTGTCACCAAAATGACTGTTTGCCCTGCTGTTTCCTCACAGAAGGCCAAGCCCTCAGCTCATCCAAGAACCGAACGGGCAAACAAAGTCCATACAAGCTCCCTGACCCCAGCGCTCACAGGCCTGTGGGTAGGTGTCAGTCACTTCCTCCAAGCCACACAGTGAAAAGGTCACATTTGCTAGGAAAAAAAAAAAAATCAAGCTAACTGAGATGCTAGATGTGTGTCGAGGAAAGAGACTCGTCCACAACAAAATTCATACTTACTGAGGAGCTGTCCAAGGTACCGGAACAACTGGACTGTAATTTTAAAAAGCTACCTAGTGCTCGTGGCTTGATATTTACACACAGATGATCCTCCACAATGTCAAAATATTACAAGTTAAAGAATTAAGATGCAACTTCTGGTAATTCTGTCCATTTCCTGTCTTTATCTGTGCGAACAGCCAATGATGTCCAGACCAGATTCCTCAACTACTCCTCTTCATTTCTCCTCCCAGGTTCTGGCCAGATCCAACTGTGGCAGTTCCTGCTGGAGCTGCTGTCCGACAGCAACAACTCCGGCATCATCACCTGGGAGGGCACCAACGGAGAGTTCAAGATGACCGACCCGGACGAGGTGGCCAAGCGCTGGGGCGAGCGCAAGAGCAAGCCCAACATGAACTACGACAAGCTGAGCCGCGCTCTGCGCTACTACTATGACAAGAACATCATGACTAAAGTGCACGGCAAGCGCTACGCCTACAAATTTGACTTCCAAGGCATCTCGCAGGCGCACCAGAATCACTCAGCGGACGGGGGGATTGTTAAGTACCAGACTGAGATGTCTTACGTCCAGCCGTACCACAGCCACCAGCCCAAAATGAACTTCATGGGTGGCCATCCTCCACCTATGCCCGTCTCCCCAGGCAACTTTTTCACCCCTCCGTCAACGTACTGGAACTCACCCAACAGCCCCATCTACCCCGGCTCAGCCATGACCAGGCATCCCACCACTCACTCCCACCTGAGCTCGTACTACTGAGGACGATGCATTTCACACCCGAACAGGATAACACGAGAGAGGAACCCAAACGTGCCAGAAAACATATGCACGCACCACCCAGGATGCACCTGAGCTGAACCCTGTCTGACATGAAGGTGATATGACGCTACGGTCTGTTTTTAAAAAGGGCATTATGAAGTTGTCTTTGTCACATTCCTTCTTAAAAATAAACAAAACACGAGGGTAGATCAACTCTGTGATGAACGAAAAGGACTGGTATTATACTCTTCTCAACATTTTCGTGAATATACTGATAACACAATGTATTAATGGTTATTCAGATTTTATGAAACCAAGTTTATTTTGTAAGTATTCTGTTTAATAGCGCCTGTAAAGTCTATAATCATGGCCTTAACTGTTTGAGTAGCATAACGTCTTTTTAAACTGTTCTTTTCACATTATAGGTCGCAACTGCAGTTATCACATTCACTGACCTGACAAAAATTGTACAGAATGACTCATGTAGCAATATAACATTTACCCATGGTGTAAAGCTAATAAATGATGCTTGTACTGAAAAGCAACTCTTGTAAGTTTTGTCATTTTCAGATTCTATATTGAAACTTGGCGTTAAGAGGTTTTTGAGTGATATTGATTGTTGATTTACACTTTAAGGTGGGAAGTGCGGACATAATTAGCTTGATGTAACCATCATATCCTCTGGATCATTATTAAAGAGACAGTTTAACCCAAAATCCAAAACATGTATTTTTTGATGCTATTTATCCATCGTAACTGTCTTGGTTTGAGTTTTGGAGATATCCACCAAAGTGATGTTTACATTTTACCGATCTAGTGGAAATAGATGGCTCAAAGTGTCAGAAAAATACAACAGCAGGGTCCCTTTCCAGAAATCATGGACGCAGCTAAGCTAGCTTATGTTACAGTTCAGCTGAGGAGCCAATAATGTTTACATCCTGTGCTGCTGAGAGCACGAGCCTCTCATCCATGAACAGACATACGCTTACTTCTGTGCTGCGATATGGTTGTGAGGTGTAGTTTGGATGAAGGAAAATAATTCCTACATGGAACGGCTACAACAACATCTGTGGATTATCTTAAGGAACCGGGTCATAACTTTTGAAAAGAGACATGTCTGTTAGATTTTTTCTTTGAGAAAAGACAGATTATTCTACAGCCCATATCTCCGAAACTCTCACAACTCAACTCTCACAAAACAATCCAAGCAGATAAATAGCACTACATGCAAAAGAAACATTTTTTATTTTTTATTTTGTGTGAACTGTCCCTTTAAACTACAGCCAGCAGCTGACTGGTTTAGCTCAGCAAAAAGACTGAAATGGAGGGAAACAGCCAGCCTGATTCAGTCCAAAGTAATAAATCTGTCTACAGCACTTCACAAGCTAACAAGTTAACACAGATCTTGTTCGTTTTATCCGCACGAGACAGAATAATTTGTGCTAAGCTAACTGGCTGCTGGGTGAAGCTTAACATTAAATGGACAGATGTGAGAGTGGTATCAATCTTCACATCCTACTTGCACCAAGAAAGCCAAAAAAAAGCCACTGAACTATTCCTTTAACAAAATTACTAATATAGACTCATTACTGCATAATTTTTTAGATGCGTAATAATATAGACGATATTTACACCAGAGCCGAGCTCATCACTGTCAACGTCAGCTTTATTTGTCAAAGTCAAAAATGTCTTCGAATATTGTGCGAGGTTCTGTGACCTCCTCCATTTCCTCCTCCTCCTCCTCCACCTGCTCCTCCACAACAGCAGACCCCTTCACCTGCTGCTCCTCACCTTCCACCTCGACCCAGGTCACTCCTCCACCTCCAAACGGCCACTCCAACTCCTTCACCACACTCTCCACCTTACCCATTGGAGTCGCAGCCACCTCCGTCCTCCATTCAGTCCCCTTTCTAGTAGACTGTGGTGCTGTTGATGTAGTTGTTGTTTTTGTTGTGGTGGAAACAGTCTTCCTCTTCGGGGCGAGTGTGGGTTTCACTTTGGGCTCTATGGTCCACGGCCTGCTGCTGATTATTTTGGTGACTGGAAAATATTGAATATTTGAAATTAGAATACAACCACAGAAGCTACAATTAAAAAACAAAAAAGTGGGCTAGATCCATTTTGTCATATTGTACTCATTCATATACAACCATCTAAATATGCCAGATCCATGCAATTTTTCACGAGAAAGTGAAGGAAATGTCATGTCTGGCCATGTTAAAGTAAGTGAGAAAAACATTCTGGATCCACCACTGAATCTGCCTCCACAACAAAAGTTAATGGGGTTTATTCTGAGCCGAGACCAATCCACCATCCAAGTTTTGGGGAAATTCGTACCGTGGTTTTTGTGTAAGTCAGCTAAAAAAAACAGCCAACAAAACAAACAAATAAAAAATTGGCACGGGAGAAAACATAACCTTCTTGGTGAATGGATAAAAATAACCATATAGAAAATACTTATTTAAAAGAAAAATCCTAATAAGTTTCTAAACCTTACTCCAGCAGAACCAAATGCTGCATTCACTGCAGACTATTTACAGTTTACAAAATAATAGGCGTCTGATGCACTAGTGAGTATCAATAGCAGCAGAATTTCTGAGGACGGTGGCACAGCAAGTCTGTGACTACACAGACAAACTTATGATCAAATAATTGTTAGTTTTGGTCTTTTCATGGGCTTTGTTGACAATAAAGAATGTATCTAGCCTTATTATCTAATGGTAACGAGATGTTTTATTTTGGAAACTGAGGGAAGCAGAGACTGACCTGTGGTTGCAGCCGAGCTGCAGTCGGAGTCGCAGCAGCTGCACACTGAGTCTGCTCCATACAGCTCAACCCATCTGAGAAAAACAGTGTTGAAGATTTGATTCCTTTTTTTGGAAAGAACTGGACAGCACATTTAAACCTTTTATGTCTCATTCCAATTACTTCAAGAAAAAAAAAACTGAACCTTTTTGCTTTTGTATCGTAGTTACAGGACTTGGCTGTTGGTGTTGGGGTGGAACTGCCCACAGACATGCTGCAGTGCATGTAGAGCTGCTTCAGGAGAGCAGATCACAAGATACCCCGGCAGTTTTTGAGCACAGTATTAAAACAAATACCAGACAATTTATAGCAAAGTATTAAGAAAAGGCTGCAAAATCACCATATCATAAAAAAAAAAATTACACTAACAAATTGCAATACTTCTTAAAGCCTCTCTGCTCACCTGGCCCGTCATTCCCTTGAACAGGAAGGCGTCCACAGTGAATCTCACAGCATTGGTTTTGTATGGGACGAATCTGGAGCGACTGTCCTTGCTTTCAACCATACACCTTTAACAGAGCGAGAGAAAACCTGAGAATAACATTTTTATACAATTCTGTTTCTTGTGACAATAAATCTCAGCTCTCAGGTGTCCAGTTGGTGTTAGTTTGAGGTGTTTACTACCCAAAGTTTTTCACGACTGGAAACTGAGGCTTGGAGGTGGGGGACTTCTCAGGAGTCGCGTAACACAAGTGGACATACAGTCTTTCACCTTGGGACATGGATGGAGCCTCGGCCTCAAAGTACATGGGCTTTCCTAGCACGTACTGATCTGACGGGGAAAGCCTTTCCCACTGAGCTGACGGACAGAAGGAAGCAGTCAGACAGCAAGATTCAATTCAAAAGGATTCTAATTGTTTTCCAAGACCTTTACAAGACACAGGACACAGTTGGGGCTGATAATAAGATATGTTTTTGCAGGTTTTTACCATTTCGTGGAGTCAGAATGAATTTCGCTCCCGTCTTCATTGGTTTAAAGATCTTACGCATCTGCATCTTTGGTGTGTAGCCAATTTTGTAGGAATATTGGTACCTAAACAGTTAAATACATTGACCAGATAAAAACAGTTTTAATACAGTATTTTATGTAATAAAGAACTTGGCGCAGAACGCTTTATGCTCCAAATCCAGCACAGGTCTTACCTGTTATAAAAACATACAACAGGCATGGTGAAGGGCGCCGCTCGCCTGATTGGTCCTTGGAGTCTCAGTGGGTCATATCGTAGTGCGTTTGTATAGATCACCTGGTTGTTATTTATCTGCAAAACACAATTATCTAAATTATAAATCTTAAGTGTGAATTACCACAAGACTGAGAGTTTAGAGCCATGCTAATGGTCTTTACTTACTGTTCGCAAAGTTGGGCTTTGAACTAAATGCTATACACAATGACAGTGTTGACCTGCAGATATACATCTTTACCATGTTCATCATCAGAGTTAGCATGCAAATGTGTATAAGTACAGCTGAGGCTGTGAGATTAAAAAGGGCAACTCCATCCATTTTCCATATTAAAGTCTCTTTGTGCATATACAAAAAAGTAGTATAAAGCCTTTTGTGGTTCCAGATGAGGCTACATGTAATCTGTTAAATGACTTCCACGGATGTCATCAAGTGGCTACGTTGCATTGTGGGTAATGTAGATGCTATTGTTTGAAAAGCAGTCCACTGATCTACATCACATTCCTATTACACTATTGGACAGTTTAAAGAACAAATGATCAAAAAAGATACAGCAGAACAAGAGATATCACCATTCGTCTTCTTTTTGAAAACATGGGGCCTACATTACCCACAATGCAATTTAAGCAATGAGTGACATCACTGGGGGCAATATAGATAGATAGATAGATAAGCTTTATTTTCAGACTCAAGGTCCATACAAAAAATAAAAGCAAGACACACAGTACAAAAGGATTAAGAAACACACAATAAAATAAAAACATAATAATCTAATGACTCATTTTTAAAAGACACTTATACCAGTGCCCCCAAAACTGAGACGTGCAGCGCGTGTCACTATACATGATGTTCACCATTGCCACAACATTTTGATTCTCAGAATCATTTAACCGGCAGATGAACCTGTGCATTACATTTCTCAGAACTGCTTGCAGTGTGTTCACTCCAGCGCTCACAAACAGCTCACTAGCACTGGTCCATCTGGGCCTTTTTAAAAGTATCCTCAAAGCGTCATTGTATATCAGATAATATATCAGGTTAAAGGCAGCTTCCTCTGGAGGTACAAAATCCATTGTTCTTTTTAGGTAGTTGTACTCCCAAAGACCTGGAAACACACCTTAATGTGTAAAAAGGTGGCGTTACACTTTAATTTGGGGGTTTTCTTCTCATAAAATCGTGTACTGGACAAATTCTGACCTGACTGACGTAAAATTTTACCAACCGTCTTCAGATATTAATGACTTTGTTTACCATATTTCATGACAGTCCATCCAACAGTTGGTTGGCCTAGGACTGCAACTTTCTCATTATTAACTGTGCTGCTGATTGTTTTTGTTTTCATTATCATTAAAATGTTTGGTGTATGTACATTACAAACTCCAGCATCCTGGAGGCCAATATCCACTTATATTCAACTGACTACAATGTAATATTACCAAAAAGACATAAAACTTACTCTTAAGAGACTGTTTCTATCATTTTCTTTGCATTTCCTGGAAAATACATTCATTAATCTATTGTCAGAATAGTTGATCGACTACATTGCGACCCTCAACAAATAAATGTTAGCCTCTGGTGGCACAAGAGTGATTGTCAGGAGATCACCACAGTCAGTGGGAGTTATCCCCTGGGATCTATAAATGTCTGTACCAAATTTGGTGACAATCCATCAGACTTATGTTGATATATTTCAAGTCAGACCAAAGTTTAGACCAAGATTTCCACCCCTGGTTCCACAGCATAGTATAGCTACAAACTGTAAAAGTTGGGCTTTAAACTCACCTTGCGTTTAGTTCCACACAAGCCGAGGTCATATTCAAAATAAATGTAATCTGCAGTAGATTTACTGGGTCGACATGTTCCCAGTGTGACCCGAGAAAGTGGTTCACCGGTTCCCAAAATGCTCCTCTGCACCTGCACAAGGATTTTCTTCAGCTTGCACGAAGTCTTCACGGAAACACCCGAAGCGCTGGGCGGACTGGTGCTCGGCCGAACCGGGAGCAGGATTTCCCGGACGGGCTCGGGTAAAGGCTCCTGCCCGGTACCTCTAGCTGGAGAGAACTGCTCCTTCTCCACCAGCGGCGTCCTGGAGTCCACAAACACGGGGAGGTGCAGGTACGGCGGCGGCAGCCTCGGTGTTTCTCTCCGGGAAACCTTTCTCATCACCTGGGTGGTTTGATGTGAAGCCTCGGACGTTGGTGGTGTTCCTCCTCCATCAGTGGAGGAAAACAGCGGCAACGTGAGGAACAGTAGAAGGTAAACCATGCCCGGAAGTTTAATTTGTATTTTAAAGTTGAAACTAAACATTTTTAGTCAAAGAGTATCATCACTGATGGTTTTCACCTCAGTTGGAGCCAAATCATCAGCACCTGGTGGTTAAAAAGAGGCGGAAAGAAACAAAATGGCGCCGCTCACTGGTTGTTTTATGAAAAACAACTTAATGCCACAAGTTGTCCTGATTTATAAAAGTGTATTGTTGATTATTTTCCTAGTTTAATTATTATTATTACTACGAATTGATTCTCCAGAATCAACAGCACTTTGTTTAAAAGGAAGCAGAAAGAAACAAAATGGCACCGTTACATTTTAACAAGTGTATTTAATTGTTGATGCTTATCCTACCTCAATTTTTTATTTATTCATTTATTTTAACACAATTGTTTTTCTCTTGAGTTGGAGTAAATCATCAGCACCTGGTGGATTTGAAAGAAACAAAATGGCGCCGCTAATTGGTTTTGTCCTGAAAAACAACTTGATGGCACAAGTTGCCCTGCTTCTACCAAGTACATTGTCTATGTTTATTCTAGCTCAATCATTTATGTATCATTATTATTATTATTATTATCATACCACTGATGAGTTTCTGCTCAGTTGGGACAAAATCATCAGCACTTGTTGTTTTAAAGGAGAGTAGACAGAAACAAAATGGCGCCGCTCTTTGGTTTCTTCATGAAAAACAACTTATTGTCACAAGCTGTCCTGGTTTTAACTTGTGTATTGTTGTTTTTATCCTAACTCAGGTAATTCAATGAGCAAAACAGCAAGTGTGTTGATATCTCTTTATTGTTTAGTGCATTATCATCTGAACAGAACTATAACTAATGTTGTATGTAACACTGGTGCTTCTCGTTATAATTGCTGTATACTGCTGAGTACTTGCTGTAAAAAAAAAAAAAAAGGTTTAAAGAAAATGTGTTGCTGATAGATTAGTACAATTTTGACATGAGCATAATACAAAACAAGCATACAAAAAATGTGTTTATATGCTCAAACAAAAACAATCGGTCCAATGTATACTTTCATATACAATTCTTTCAACACAGATAAAATGACTCAACGTGATGAGTGAACATCTGATGTCCAAATGTGCAGTTTTATCAGGCAACACAACGCCACAGATGTTGCAACATTCAGTTCACGGGTTACAGCTCTACAGCTAGAGCTCTGGTGGACACTCCTGAAGCTAACGTGCTACTTGCTCAAGATTTGTGACAGGTTGTAATAAAACGCCACATTTTGGAGTCGCCTTTTACTGTGATCAGTACAAAGGACACCTGTGCATTTATCATGTTGTCTACTCAGCATCTTGACATGCCACACCTGTCCGGTGGTCTTGAATCTATTACTTCAACTTGTGAAAAATGGGAGCAAAAACAAAACTGTTTTCATGCCCTCTTAGACAAAGTTGACAGATGATTGGATAGAGGTTGTTTATTTGATCAAAGTTTGCATAAAATTACTCAATCACGGGGACAAACTAAACACGCCTCCCCACTCTCTCCCCTCCAGCTCTGTGAGTTTGCAATAATCAGAGAAAAATATTTTTTTTCCATCTCACACTTGAGGTAAAAGAAAGCACAGATTAGTGCAAGGTTACTAAAAGGAAGTTAACTAAAATGTCAGGCCATTAGAGGGCAGGAAAAGCAACTTTGCTCTATGTGTATCAAAATGGTTATCTCCATTGTTTTATTCACCAAACTGAGTATGAAATAAGTAGTGTGAGCAATGTGGCAGTCCAGTAGGAGGTAGTGGGTGTTGCAGCTCTGTTGCACAGATGTGTGTTGCAGCATTCATTGGTGAAGGTGAAGTTGAGTCCCATGGTGTATTTTTCACCCGTGACTCCACACAGGGAAGGCAGGATGCAGCTTTTCTCATACAGCACCACACGGAAGTCTCCTGAAAGTCAGAGTAAAGTTCAATGGAAACATCAGTTTGGAAGAGACTCGCAAAAAGAAAAAGAAAAAAAATCAACCACACCGACTCATCTCGAACTGGGCAGAGAAACATCTTTCTCAGTTCTTTTTCTCAGTTTTGATTCATTTGAATTTTGTTTTCAGTGACATGAGGCGCCCTCACCTTTCTCACCCACGGCTCTGCTGGACAGACAGACCTGCCCGGGTGGACACCTCAGAGGGAATCTGATACAGTCCAGAGGTGAGATGGCGGGGAACACACAGGTGTAACAGAAGAGGGGAACTGAGGAACAGACAAGGTGGTTAAAACCAAAATGGTCTTTTTTAAATCAATGTGTAAAGTGTGAATAAAAAGAGAATACAATCATTTGCAAACACAGCTGTTTACTGACAACTTTTACGAAGAGCCCATGTAGTAAGATCCTTTATACAATCATGTGTTTCACAAAGTGGTGAACCTCGCCCCGTCCTTGCCTTTGAACAACTGAGCTTTTTCCAGGATGCCCCCCCCCCCCCCCCCCTTTTTTTTACACCATTTCATGAATTTAAGCATTCACAACTCAGTGTTTTGTTGCCACTGTCCCAACTTATTTGAAATGTGACGCTGGCATTAAATTAAAAATAATCTTATTGTATATTGCATACCATCCCAACTCTTTCAGAATCGGGGTTGTATACTATAAGTATAGATTGCTTTATGGTTATATAACTGTTACTATGTTATAACTGTTATTATGTAAGTAAATCAATGAATTAAGTTGAAAGGCAGTCCAACAGTAACGTTTTGTTCTCACTCCTGGATACCATGCAGTTATATAAATATGTCTGATTTCTCGCAATGTTAGAGAAAAAAACCCTGGATCCGTCCCTTTATCCAGATCAACATGAAAGGTCAATGGGGTTTATTCTGGGCTGGAACCCTTCCCCCATCCAAGTTTCATGGTAATCTGTTTGGTAGTTTTTGTGTAATCTTGCTGACAATCCATAAACGAACACTGGAGAAAAAATAATGTCCTTGGTGGAGGTAACAATAACAGAAAGCTTCACTGTTGACACAAAAAGTATATTTGCTAAAGCTGAAGCAATTTGTTGACTAATTGGCATACATTTTTTAATCATGTGATTGTTTTATCAACTTTTTTGAGTCAAAATGCCAAAAAATGCCGGTTCCAGCTTCTCAAATGTGAGGGTTTTCTGGTTATTTTTCTTTTTTTTTGTCCTTTTTTTTTATAGTAAATTGAATTTGTTTGTGTTTTGACTGTCAGTCAGACATAACAGGACATTTGAGTATTTAAACAGGGGCTCAATGAAATTATTATGTACAAATGTGTACCATTGTCTAACATGTTATAGACCAAATGGTTCATTTGGTGCAGAAAACAAAGAGCAGATTGATCAGTGAAAAAAATAATTGTTAGCTGCAGCGCTACTATTAGCTACTGCTGCAAAAGCAATTCAAAAGAACATTATTTCTGTTGGCAGCAGCACATTTTCTACATTCATACACTCAAGAAAACACACAAACACACACACACTTATGTTTTGTTCACTTACCCACAGCTGGTAGTAAACATAGGAGAATCAGAGGGCAAACCAGCTTCGACATTACTGATTGTATCTGTCTCACAGGGACAAAGTATTCTTGCAGCCCAATTCTTAAGCTCGTCTCTTTCTTGTTGTCTTTGTGGATCAAACCAGCTGTCTATGTCTCGATCACAAGAAACTGTTTGAGTCCTTCAGTTTCCGATGAGCTCTATCCAGTTTTTCTCAGCTTCCTCGGCCAGTCCAGCTGCAGACATCTGACGGTAAATGTCTTCTGGTTGTACTGATAAGCTGTTCATTAACTCCAGGAATCTCCACACCCCCACACTTATGATTTAGTTAGGGTGTTAGCTTCTCGGTGACAGCCCTGATGTTACAGCGCTGCAGAGGCTCACTGTCCTGCAGAGAATAGCCCCATTCAGGTTTTAGAGAATCAATAGGGCTTTGTCAAGTTTAGGGTAAAATTTAAATATGTTATATCTTGTATTTGTATACAGACTGAAAAGGCATGGCGTGTGTATGAAAGTAGAACAGGGCAGGTCTATTAAATCATCTCTTATCTCCTAATGAAAGACGTTGAGTTTGGTGGGATGGATGTCAAGTGACCTGCAGTCCCATGACTAGAACTCTGACAAGGAGGTAGGAACAGTGTTTATTCTCAGGTCTTTAAAGCTGTTTTTTTTCCTCTAAATAAACTCTGATGCTGTGGTTTAATGCGTAGATAACGGGGTTTCAATGAGAAATCTGATCATGTCGTTAGATAAGATAATCATATTAGACACTACAACATCTCCATCCACGGTTTTCCTTCTGATAGAAGGCCATTGTTTACTGCATTTGTCTAAGTTACCTAAACTCAGAAAGTGAAAGTCTTGCACATTAGTTTGTACACTTTTTTTTTTGTTTTACTTTTTATTAAATTCCATAGTTTAAAATGTCATTGCACAGTGCGCAGGTCAGAGCAGAAACAAACACTATGTGGCCAAAAGTATATGGACATCATCAACATATACCCATATGTATTTTTCATTCTGAACACATCTGCTGCTGCAGCAGCCTCCACTCTTTTGGTTTCAGGCGTTTCACAAGATTTTGGAACCTGGCTGCAGGGATTTGTTCCCATTCGGCCACAAGAGCAGTAATAAGATCATCACAGTCCACCGTCTCATTCATACCAAAGCTGCCAGACAAGGTTGAGACATTACTCCGTGTGGGCCATTTGCACACTATTCCCTTAAAATAATATCAACAGCGAGCGCCTTGGCAGTCAAATGGTTACTGCTCATGCCAGAACATTGTTAGTTAGATTCTAGAGGCATCTTATGTGATTCCCCGTACTTTTCATATTTCATATCTGCTTTCACTCTCAATCTGTCCAATACATTTTAGCTGAAAATCAAGCAATTTTCAAGAAATGCATTGGAACTGAAGTTTATTGCTAACCTTGAAAACAGTTTCCAACCCCTCAGAACTTTGTAGTACCCAGCATCTTCACAAAGAGCTAGCCAGGGGCCCCGCCAAAACCAAGCCCAAGGGTACGTCAACTGGGGTGTCCATGTACATTTAGCCACACAGTTTAGCTTCTATCCCATCTAACTAATCTTGAAACTTTACATTTCCCACATGGCTGCTCCCTCTATCTCACAACACACTCAACACTATCATCGCTCTCTACTTGCATGCTTGCTGCAGCTCTACTGAGCACAGGACAGGCGGAGTTGGCCTCTGCAGGCCTCCTGCTGGAGGAAGGAAGGCATGGCTCTCTTGTCCACCTGCTGACGCCTCATGCGGACAACGGCCGCGTCCACCTGAGCTGCCGCTCTCTTGCCGTGCAGGTCGTCCAGCAGCTGCAGAAAGGTGCTCTGCAGCCTCGCCAGCTCACCCTCAGAGGACGTTAGACATCGCTTCAGCACTGCACTGCCCTGAGAGACAAACAGGAAACACATGTAGCCTGGTTTGGTTTGTTTGAGACGCTCAGCAGGTGAGAAAGAGGATGTCAGTGTTAAACCACTGAATGCTTTTTTAAATATATGGCGTGAACATCTGTTGGCAAATATTTGAATTCGAAGAGATTCTGGTATGCACGGAGTGTAGAGATACAGTGGAAGAATGAACTTCTTCTCCACACCTTCTTTATTTTCTCTACTGCAGAACTGCAGCAAACCAGTTTTTAAATTATTGATTAATCTGACAATTTTTGTTGTCTTGATTATTCGATTAGTTCTCTTGTTTTGTCCACAACCCAAAGATATTCAGTTTACTGTCACAAGGGGAGTAAATAAACAAGAAAATATTCCCATTTAAGAATGTGAAATGTAGATATTTTTGTCTGTAAAAACTACTCAAACCAATTTTATCAAAAATAGTAAGTGATTAATGTAATGGTTGACAACTAATTGATTAATAACTGTGCCCCCAAGTTGTTGCAAATGTTTGTGCCTCTGTTTATCTGCAGCCCCTTACAGTTACCATGCTGACACAATATCTAGAGACAAGACGCTGTTTTGGTTTGGTTTACGTTGGTTATGCAGATTGTGGTCTGCAGACGTGTGATGCAAGCTTGCCTGAGGTTTGTTTGTCAACTGAGGCTTTATTTAGCATAGTTTTCAGCTGTTGGTGACACTTTATGATAAAGCATACTTTTATTTAAGTCACTTTAATGGACTGACAAATGCTTAATAAATGATTTAATAAAACTTTGTACAGTAATTAATAGTTTGGTTGCTCGGTTGTGAAGACATAAACTGAGCCCAAGACAAGTTTCTGTCTCCATCATTTGTTAGTGTGTTTCCTTGAATCTGAACACACAAATAGACATTTTAAAGCAGTAACCACCTGTATGAGATGAGCAGCCTCAGGTAACTGCGTCCCTGGGTGTCTCTGATAAACCTGCACCAGAGGCCTGTTGAGTTTCTCTCTGGACAATATGTCACCGCTGTACTCTGGACCCTGTAAAGAGAATAATAACACTTGTGTTGGTCACTGACACTGAATCTCAGATAAATTCAATAATCCTGTTCAACATAACCACTGACCTGCGCTCTGCCATGACTGTGACGAATACAGTTAATTTCCCTCTGCTTGCGAAACATGGCCTGTCTGGTGGCCGCAGACATCAGAGTCAGGTTTTGCTACAAAAGACAGTTAGAATTAGAATTGTTGTCTTATTATTCTGCTGTTCAAATGATGCAAATATGAATGTCTACCTGCAGACTGACTGTCTCTGCTATTTTCTTCACCAGGCCATCATTGATGGAGCAGTGAACAGCCTTCTGCAGGGTCATAGCGCTGGTTAGCATCTGTCTGATGTTTTCCCTCAGTAGCTGTGACTGGTTGACTGTCAAAATGGATGATTCCAAAACCTGTTTACATTCTGCAAGAAGACAAATTTATTCATAAACAATCAGTACGGCCACATAGAGCTACCAGCATGGCTGCAGACTCTTAGTCTTGTCCTACATGGCCGCTGTAGGAACTACACTGTAGTGTTTCCTCTGATATACTCTACAAATACTGATATTCCCATATTGTATTGTATTTACATTTTTTACCAATAAATGTATCTGTTTCTGGGTTTAGAACTACTGCCGCAGTGCTATTTTGGCCTAACAAAGATCCGATATGGATTTATTAACATATAACTGTGATTGGAAGTCTCTGTTTTTACTTTTTTCCAAATTATGCTACTTTTTTGGTGTCATTTCTTGTTAATTTTTCACTTTTTGTCGAGTGCTGCTTTTCTTGCTTCAACAACCTGTTTGCCTGTAGGAATTGATCCGGGTCCACTTGGTGTTCTGACTGTACCTGGTGTAAATGGGCTGATGGGTTCTGTTTTGGAGAAGGTCTGAGCAGCGCTGCGGTGTCTTCCAGCAGAGCCGCTGTGAGGCAGCAGCTCCAGGACGCGAGCCCTCTCACCGGCACAGTCCAGCAGCTGCTTGCTGCTCTGACCCAGGGCCTGGAAGAGACAGAGGGGACTTAAAGAGGCTGCAGGTAACGATTAATTCCTTACTGCTTTGTTGTTGTTATTATACTGATAAATATGCTGGTTATTTACTTAATGAATAAATTGTACTGTAACTATAATATGTCAGCAGGAAAAATGTCCATCAGTTTCTCTAAAGCCTGGGGTGATATATGTTCAAAAGTCTTAAAAAAAAAACAACAAAGAGGTCAAATTTACTATCATGTAAGACAGAGGATGAAAGCTGCATGTAATCAGATAAATTGCCTCCAGTGATGTCCCTCAGTGCAAGTTGCATTGTGGGTAATGTAGAAAGAATGGTGGAGGTTATTGGTGCGTGAAAGCTTTGGCAGTGTTGTTTTTCTTCCATCAGTCACGCCAGAAAATCACATGGAGAGAGAAGTGGAAAGAAAGAGACCACGGGGGAGGAAAACGAGTCAACTGATGAAGACAGGAAGGTGACGTTGTAAATCACCTGTAGCTGGGTCAGTGTGTTCCTCAGCGCTCCCTCCAGATCCTGTTTCAACTGGGCAAGCTCTCTTCTCTCACACAGCAACAAGTAATCAGCACCGTCTCTGTCCTGCAGCAGAGCAGACCTGTCAGTGAACACATCTCCCCTTGATGAATGGAGCTCACAATACACAACGTAATGAATAAATCCAGAGTCTGCTGTATCACTTACACCCAGACCGGTGTTGGATAACATATTCATCAGTCATTATTGAAAGGATTTAAAAAATGATTTGATGTGAGCAGTACCTTGACTGGATAAGTGATTTTAGGAATTTCAACACAAGTTTCATGGATGTTTGAGAAACATGGCATGGCATTATACGGCTTAGGTGGAGCACCAAAGCAGTTTTGGGCCACCTAAGCCAAATAAATGTAAGATGAATTAAACTGTGATGTGCATTTGCTTCTTGGTTAAGTGTGTAAACTCACCGTCTCAGCAGTGGGCGGCCTCCTGGTCCTCCCCTCTGAGCTCCTCCTGTTGACAGTCAGGTCAGTCCTGAGGCTGCGCAGCATCCTCTCCAGATGAACCCTCTCCCTCTCCAGCTTGACGCTTTCCTGCGTCACCCTGCCGGCCTGCCTGCGCAGCTGGCCCTCCACCTCCCGCACCCTCCGCATGTACTCACCAGCCACGGCAACGCTGGCTCCGGCACACTGCTCACGCAAGCTAGTAGGCGGGAACGGGGCCATGGCAGTCCTCTGGGAACCACTGGGGAACTTCAGAAGAGTGTTAGACAGCAAAATATCACATGTGAGTCAGAGGTGGAACGTTAGTACATTTAATAAAATTCTGTGCCTAAGAACAGTTTTGATGTAAGTTTCCATGTTGAGTGTTTCCATGATACACAACTTTATAAACTCTACCTCACCACATGTCCAAGTGAAAAATGGCACTTTTTTATCCAGTAATCTTATTAAAACAGTTTTTAGTTACTTTAGAAATTAAAACATTTTATGATTAGCCTCTTAAATATGATTATTTATTGACTTAACCTTCAGTTGTCCCCACTTTTCATTCAAAGGTGCATTATGAAGTTTTGGGGAAGAATATGTAATCAGAACAGAAAGATCTTCATTTCGGTTTTGATTGTTTATTTAGTTCAAGCATAAAAAAACAAACTCTTTGTTTTAACCCTAACCCTAACCCTGCCACTTTTTTTTTTTTATCTTTAAACAGTGTTATGTGGAGCTTATTTTCCCCTGAGAACAGATTGTTTATTCAGTATTAGAAAAAATAAAATATTTGAGTTTGTATCATTGGGTCATTAATATTGTTAATCTAATATTTCTGAGTTTGAATGTCTTCTCCAGAACTACACAGCGCCCCTTTAAGACAACAGATAGTGGATCAGTTCTGTCATGAAAGCCTGTGTTTTGCTCACCATTGCTCCTGTAGTCTGAGGCCTCGTCATCTTACTTTTGCAGGAGTCACGACTCTCTCCACATCCCTCCTGTGTGATCTTATCTTCGGATGTTTCCGCTGGGCTGTCTGTGAGCTTTGGGGTGGGACCGGCGGCGGCGCTGCAGCTCCGGGGCCGGCTCAAGGTCCCGGACCGCCCGGCTCGAGTCTGCCGCACCAGGCGCTCCGCTCGCCGGATGGAGCGGACCGTGCCATCGCTCCAAGACTCCGGTCCGATGGTGACAGAGCCGAGGGGCACCGACTGGACCTGCATTCCTTCACATGCACGTTCCTCCAAATAAATGCTTTCCTCTCAGCTGCCAGGTGTCTGGATGTCCTAAACCCATCTACTTACCACTGTGAGGCATTCAGGGTCAAAACTTTGTGAGGTGTTGAAGCATCAGCGCCATAGCAACGGTTCCTGAAGTAACAAGAAACTCATAGCTCTTTAGTAGACATGAAGACAGGGGGCACTGTCATTCAAGACTGGCTTTTACAGTATTGCTATTTCAGGTTTCCTACACTTCCAATTTTTTTATTTTAACTTTTACATTTTTACGCGACACAGATCTGAAACATATCTAGAATGGGCCGGTATTAAAACTCTTCCGGTTTAATCATCAGTACAACATTTTAACACCAGCGTCGGAGAGTACGTGGTTCCTTGATGTAAAATAAGATTTAACACACCAAGGGAGATGTCAACTACGGTTCCCAGGAAGCATTTCGGTAAGACAGTGCCAACGTCATGCCTTTTCCGGTTTCCTCAGAGGAAGTTATTTCGGAAAAAACTTATGCACGGTAGTGAATGGAGAGACAAAATTCATTTTTAAATCCTGTTTGGACTGTGCCATGAAACACATATGATGTTTGTCAATGTAAAAGATTATTTTCCAAGTTAAGAAAGTGGCAGTTTGTCGTTAAACTAATGAAATATAAGATGAAAATACCTTATTAAGAAGACTGCACCGCCAACGGCCGCATTAGTGACTTTGTGTCGTTTAAAACCCGTTACTTAAACACAGTAGAGCTGCTCCTGAGCAGCTCAGATAACTTATGAACTACCCTTTTACATAACTAGTTGTCATTATGCACAGATTTATTGTGATTTTCATTTAAGTTTTTCTGTGTCGAGGCTGCGGCCATGTTGGTGTTGATGGCGAATGTTGAGCGAGGTGAGAAGGCTGATAAAAATAACAAACTGCAGCTGAAGGCTGTTTATCTTGGACTAATTTTTTTGGATTAATGAATGAATTTCACAAATATCGCCGTGTTTTGGTTCGCCATTATTTAACAAGGAAGGGTGAGTTTCCTAACTCCACGATTCACACTGTTGGACTAACGTTAGCTTGTTTCCCATAGCAACGTACGCTCTGCCAAAACAACGGACAAAACGTGATTGCTCAAAAACGAAGTTTAAAAAACAATATTGTTGAATTCCTTTCGGATTACAAAGTGTATTTGAGCACCATTAATTATTATGATACAAATATGGTGTAATAAGTCCTAAAACAGGGTTAAATGTTGGCATTTAGCACTTCCGGTTCCCTCTTCTTAAAGTCGGTGGTTTTATAAATATCTTTTTACTTTCACGCTTCTAAAATAACTAATATGGTGTTCAACTCTGAAGATAATTTTACCGAACAAACGTGTATCATGTTTGCCGTATTTCATTTTTTGACAGTAATCCAGAATCCAGTCCAAATTCTTGTCAATGGAACCCGGGCAGTGCAAACTTATGCATTAGCCTACAAAAATACTTTATCCCTACACCACTCTATACAATATTGAGTCTTCTTTGTCTGGTTTTACATATACATGTATACAAATAACATCTTCAGACAACGACAATTTGAATCAGAGTGTTTAATTCTCTTGAGCTAAAGGTCAGAAAATGTCTCCAGTAATAAGTCCCAGATCAACAATACAAGACTTGTAAACATTGAAAATAATTGAGAATAGTTCCAAAATAAGAGAGACGTATATAAAAGCAGAAATTTAGAGCAGTTAAAAATATTTTGGTCCTAAGTAATCCCCGCCATGAGTGCAAAGGTGGGGACTGTGAACCGAAAAACAACGGCAGTTCTGTACCGAGAAAGTAAAAAGACAAACAAAATAAAAGACACTTCTGCAAAGTTTGTAGAACAGAAACAGGCAAATTCAGATTTAAAGCAACATCGTACCAAAATCTCGCACTAGATCCACTTACAATACCATTCAGAAATGTTTGTATCACCAACAATCCCACTGCATGAAATGAAATCCAATCACTGCCGAGCCATTAGACCCATTACATTCAAAAAATTAACTAAATACAGTAATTAGATGACTTTTAAATCAAGTATTAAACATCCAGCTTTAAGAGGCTGGACCTGACCCCTCTCCACGCTGAAAACAATCAGCCTGTACCCGACTCTCTGAGTCTGAAATTACTGATTCACTTCAGAGAGGCTTTGTAGTGTCTGTAGAAAATTAAACATTTCTTTGGCCCATGCCAGAACGAGGCAGGTCTGCAAATGCAAACCTCAAAAATGTAAAGAGCTAAATATAAATAGACTTACTATACACCACCATAAATAGGGGAGGCAAGAAAGTGCAAAAGTAATCGTTCGTCCATGTGCAGTTAGTTTGCATTTTGTCGGCGCCGTTGTCCTCGATCACAGTGTGTGTTTGAATGCCGTCAGAGGTTCACGTTTGTTCTGCAGGTTCTGCTGCAGCTCTCTGAACAGATGGTCCCGCTCCTCAGCATCCAACAGGATTTGCTACAAATAAAAATATAAGATCTCACTCATCATCACAAGAATTCATGATGAAGCTCAGATTATCTCACAACCTTAAAAAGGGATGTTATTCTTATTAACAGGATTTATTCATTTGTTGTTGGTTTGGTTTTGTTCAGTTTTATAATGCGATTTATTTATTCAATATCTTTCATAAAATAATATACTTGAGTTATTTATTCACTCAGAGTTACACAGCTCTGTGGTCTGCTAGAGTTTACTGCAGTTTAGAAACACAAGGGTTTAATTAACATGGCTGGTTTGTTCCTTGTTGACGTGCATGCATTAAATTTTTTTGGAGACCAAACAGATTCCTGCTCTTTACCTCTATGAGCTTGTCTCTCTTCTCCAGGCTGGCCCTCAGTTTCCTCTCCTCCCTCTCTCTGTCCTCTCTGTTGTTCTGCCAGGCTCTATCGGCCTCCTTCTTCTGCTTCTCCTTCTCCCTCAGCTCCTGCTGAGTGTCTCTGAGTTGAGCTGTCAGAGAGGACACCATCTGACTGTGACTCTGCTGCTGGCTCTGGTGAAGAAGCAAAAAGATTCATGACAAGTTAAGAGACGTACAGCTCATGAAAAGGATATATGTTGCACTACTGTGCAAGCAGAGGGAAAGAAAAGTTCAAGATTTTGGAAAATGCACGTATTTGCTTTCTTTCAAAAAGTACAATGAAGAGATTGATGGCACTCTTATTAAGCTACCGCTAGCAGCAAATTAGCTGAGCTTAATGACTGGAAATAGGGGGAAACAGCTAACCTGGCTCTGTCTGAAAGGAACAAACATCCATCTACCAGCCTCTCTAAAGCTCATTAATGAGTAGTTCTTCTATATGTACAAAAAACAGTGTAAAAAGTAATCTATAAAACATATGTTTAAAATGTCTGTCCAACTCCCCAGAAATTGATACGCAAAAAGGATTCAACTGAAAATATGACAGAAGACAAATATTATCGCTTGACGAGCTGAAAGCAGATGATGTTTGGAATTTTTTAAATGATCATTTCTAGAAAAATGTCCGAAAAACGTAACTTTTCTGTGGATCAAATCGACTGGCCAAATGAACCGACTTTTAGTTCCACAGCAATGAAATTCAACTTTAAACCCTATTTTAAATCAAGAGTTAGCAGGTAAAAACTGGAAAAGCTAGTCTGAACTCAGGCAGGCTTCTTGTTTCCCAGTTTTCTCTTTCATGTATAAAAACTTTCAAATCCTCTCCTCATGCTGACATCTCACCTGCACCATGTCCTGGTATTCCTGCAGAGCTGTGGTGAGTTTGGTGACCTCTTCACACAAGGTGGTGCTGATTCCCTCTCTTTCCTCCAACAGGGCTGTCTGCTGAGCCCCGCCCCCAGCCAACTCCTGACCAATCAGAGAGTCAGAGAGAGCCTGGAGGAAAATGACATGTTGTGAGTCAAAGTTTCCCTGTGGTCACTGAAGTCAATATTTACTGAACAACCTCATCCGAGGCCTGAAGACAGACTGCAGAACAAGTTCCTCATTCAACAATGCAGTGAGAGAAAGTTCTGCAACTTACTTTTAAAAGGTGGACAAGATTAAATGAAATATTCTTTATTTCTCCTGCGTCTTTAGATAAAATACAGAACAGCAGCTAGCCCCTCAACATTATATCACAGAACATCAGAAATCTGCAACAGCGTGCTTATAATTCACCCATCTGTAGGACAGTCATATTACAGACCAATTTATTTCATGATTTGAATTTAAAATGAGAATGAATTTAGGCTCATTAGTTTAGCATAAACATGAACTCTTTTCGGTTGGTGTACAGTTTGTGACCGAGACAAGATGATAAAATAGAACAGCTAAACTTGTAAGAGTCATGATTGAGATTAAAGACGTACAGTTTTCAAGTCTTTAGTTTCATGTTACTCTTATAAAATCACGCAATCGTAATTTCCTCTCGTCAGTAAAACATATTGTCTAAAATGGTAGACACTTTCATCAACAATTGTGAAAATCTTACTGAAAGGACTCAAAACCCTATAAAATATAAAAGAAAGGCCACTACAATATTCTGATCATCAACCTAAAACAGGACATCCAGTAATTGTTCATGTTCATGCTACTTGAACACACTGTTAAAGTAGTGTTCATGTCATGTTACTGATAGATTGTGATACACTGATGAACGCTGTACTGAGTCACACCACTGCTTTATGGCTTGAACACACACACGGATGTATTATATACTTTTTTATTGGCCATATGTGAGCCGACTATAAGGTGACGTAAAAAATTAGACCATCCCAGTCTCTCGTGTTTGCCTGTACACGCCTGTGCATGATTTCTTTAAGTTGTTTAATGCCGTTGGGCTGCAGATTTATTTTCTATTTTCTGCGACAGATGTGAATTTATGCATGTTCTCGACTGCCTTGTATCAGTGCCTCTCTCCGCTCCGCTAACAGAGAGCGACATTAGCCAACATTAGCTTAGAAATGGAGTCCGCTAACATAAACTAACCAACGGCTTCTGGCACAATACAAACGTTCCACAGAGCCCCTTTAGTCATAAACCGAAGTGCAATGGAGAAAATTACTTATTTGACTCGCTTTTGGTGCGACAAGGAAAGTCAAGGGATCACCAAAGTCACGTGCATTAATCCTCTGGAGACCATGAGTGTTTGCTACACTGCTTGTTAAGCTCATAGTTGTGGCTGATGTTAACAATTGAAGGTGACTCATAAGCTGGCCAACATTTCTACCCCCCCGGGGCCCCTCTGCTCTCCTCTCCTCTCATGTGGGTTACTGCAGCTGGGCAGTGAAAAGATAGTGTTGAGAGAGATTGTAGTGAGGAACTGAAATTGTAGAAGTGCGAGCGTGGGAGTGTTACCTGCGTTTCTTTCTGACATCTCTCCAGCTCCGCTTTGAGGAAGTGGATCAGGGCCTCCTTCTCCTGCAGGACCGTGGTGAGGGCCCTGTCCCTGTGTCTCCACACCTCCCTCTCTTTCTCCACCTCCATCAGCAGTCGATCCTTCTCCCCCAGGGACACTCGCAGGTCCTGGAACAAGAGCAACAAGCAGGTCTGTAGACATAAAACTTCCAAAGTATAGAGAGGGAACTGAGCATGATGTAACCATGTTTTAAGCCACAAAGCATGCAGTTACACCCCTGGCTTCCACAGTCTGTGTGTGTGTGTGTGTGTGTATGTGTGTGTGTGTGTTCTCTTACGTTGATAATATCCTGGTTACACTGCAGCACCGTGTTGAGTGTGTCGAGGTCTCTCTCTCTGTCTCTTCCAGCCTTCCTCAGTGCCTCGATCTCTTTCTCCATGCTCTTCTCTTTCTCTGTCCTTTCAGACCTCAAAGTCTCCAGGGCAGCCTACAGAAAGGTCAGAGGTCGAATCCACTGTGACATAACAATATTCTGCAATTTCAATTCCCCATCTACTTCAGTTGTGTCAGAGAACGCTGCAACTCTGTTCTGCTGTGTAGCACCAGAAATGTTTTCGCCCGACTTTCACCCAGCATGGAGGTGAGTAATGACCGACTATGCATTTTGTGTGAACTGCTCCTTTAACCCAAGTCTAGTTCCAGCAGTAATGTTTCACAGGGGAAATTGCTGACATGCAACTGTTACACTGGTAAAACTTCCCGCAGGCATGAGGTAGAAAAAATACCCATCACAAGACCTGCACAGCTCACACAAAAGCCTTCCGGGACAGGAGGATCGAGTCTGATGACTATCAGCAAAAGTCTTTCTGCTCGTGCCGCTAACTGCTATGCTTCAGCGAGTGGGTCATTTGTGTCATCACAAGCAGATCCAGCATGCAGCGCTTGATGTCAATGGCCGGGATGGTGTTGGCTCTAACCTTGTTTTCAGAGAGAATTTCCTTCAGACTCTCAGTCAGCTTGTTGCTCAGCTCAGTCCCTGCTGCCTCCTCCACACACAGTCTTCTGATCAGACCCATGCAGTCCTGGAAGAGAGGAAATATCTTTCAGCTCAGTACGAAATTAGAAACACACCCGTCGAACAGCTGACTGGGAAAAAAAACATTTGAACTTTTCTTTACTCGAGTTTAAAGATTTAAGGCTCTTTTAAGTGCTGAGGTTTGAGTTTATGAAGCCATTTCAAGCATGAAACAGCACACAGGGCCATGATAACCAGAGGCAAGCGTTCATATACTGGATACGCCTGAGCCAAGCTCATATAAATGCAAATGAGAACCCATGCAAACATCTGACAGCGGCGTCATAAACTACAGATCCATCAAACAGGTAGCCACATTAATTACCTATCAACTCACCCTGAAACTAAAATCTGTTCGAACCTGCTGAAATCTGTTTTGAAACCACAAGATGCACTCTGAGAGCTCAGAGACGGAGAGTTGTTGAGTTCAAGAACTGTTAGGAACATGATATTCCTTTTATCGTGCCATTCACGGTCTATCAAACTCAGTGTACTGTGTGCATATAAACAGCTGATCTTTAATGTGCGCTTACAGTGGAACGCCTGGACTACTTACATACGTTAAAGGAATAGTTTGACATTTTGGGAAATATGCTCTATGGCTTTCTCTGCAAAAGTTAGATGAGCAGCAGCTGATTAGCTTAGCTTAGCATAAAGACTGGAAGCAGGGGGAAACAGCTAGCTGGGCTCAACTAAGGTAACAGAATCCATCTCTAACATTTGTAAAGCTTTATTAACCAGTCATACTTGTTTTTGTTACGTTTGGACTGGAGGTGTCACGATAAGGACAGTCGTGTTTGCTTTAGCCACATCACAATCACGTTCATCCAGAGTAACTAGAGAGTGCAACAGTCCAGTTAAATTCCTGCTGTTAATCATTAACATAACCAGCAGCTAAAAATAAGAACAGTCCAGCTCAAAGCTTAAGAAAACATACTTCAGTGTCACTGGTACAATGTGCTGAACACACAAAGCGAACGCAGCAGCTCTGGCACTGCCACTTTAAGGGCGTACAGTGACTTCAAAGACAAACAACATTCCAGTGAGCTTTGAGCCAGAAGATCCGACTGCCGTGTGCATGACCGAGTCCTGTCTCCCCTCATCACCTCACCCACCTGGATCAGACGCTCCCGGCTGTGGAGGGAGTGACCGAGGCTCTGCAGCAGGGAACCGCCGCCTTCCTTCTGCACCAGCTGGAGGAAAAGAGGAAAATAAATGACAATGGTTTTCTTTTTAAAGTCGGAGCAGTAGATGAAACTGTTGTGCTGATTTACTGATTCTTGGGTAAGGCTGAGTGAAATATACCCCACCGCACTCTAGCCCTAAAGCGAGATTCGGTGAAAAAATGACCCTGTGGTTGTGTCTTGCTTGAACTACTGGATACACTGCTTCACTGTCGCTCGCCGACTACCAGAGGTACCACAGCGTTGGTGCGTATACGTTAGCTTTCACAAAACGTGCAGAAATACAGACAAAATCAACGCCGAGTATGGACAGAAGGCTCCATCCTTATCCACCTGCGTATCCAACGTTGAGCATAAATGAGCCTTTAAACATCAGCTTCTAGGGCTTTTCAATGGCTTTTAAGGCCCGATTACTGCAAATTTAAAGATCCAACACAGCATATTTTCAGAAATTAACTAACTAAACTGAACTAGCAGGCTTACACAAGCAACAGTGAGAGATTTTCCCAGCACAATTATGAATATGAATTAGAATGACCCTAAAAGGAACGAAAACAGAAGACTGAACAAATGTTTTTATTTTGATTTCACGAAAAATTAGGTCCTGACAGATGAGAAACTTGACATGAATTCCAATCAGGTCGATCACACTCAAACCTGGAAGCTGCCCAATGCAACCACAATCTGACAGCTTCACTGGAACAGTTTGAGTTCTGCTTTGCTTTGCTCAAGGGCACTTCAGGGAAGGCAATGAGAAAGATTGAGTCTGCTGCTCTGGGGAATTGATCCATCGACCCTCCGATCACAGGCTGGCTTCTGTAACCTTTCAGCCGCCACTTGAATCATATATTTTTAATAACAGTTGAATTTAATACTGTAGATAAGCAAATGTACATCGTTGGATTTATTTGTTACCCCGCACATCTGCCTGTTATTAATGACATTAATGAGTTCTTAGATTCTGACTGTTTCAGTGGCTTTCGCTGCCTTTTACCCGAGGAAGTGACGTACTGTGAAGTACTGATTCACTCAGTGACACATGGGAGATTCACTGATAAAGATTTGTTCGTACACGTACTGACTGCTGCTACGGTTTAGGCCTTCTGGCACTCCACACTGATTCTTACTAATATTCAAATCCTCATGAGAACACAGAGCTGCACATCCTGATAGAGATCAAGTCATGTGAAGCAGCCAAGAGGCCTTTTTAATGATATCCTCTATCATAAGACTGCTGAGCCCGGGGCAAACTCTGCCGGTCGGGGAAGATTCCAGAGAAAGGCCGCGTGTGTGCGTGTGTCTTTATCTGCACCTGTAAATGAGGAAACGCAGACACACCCTTCAACAGGCACAAAACACCGTGCATCCACCCTCCATTCCTTTCACAATGTTATATTTGTGCTCGGTCAACACTCACACAGCGGTTTATGGAGCCGTTTGGAGCTGATGTGCAATGTTGTGCTTTGGTAATAAACCAGTTTTGCTCGTCTTAAAAAAGGTCCGGAGCCATTATGTCTTGTGACCGCTGGTAAAAGTAACAATTACAAGTAATGTGTTACAACGCAGCCTCACCAACATCTCAATTCAATCTCCACTTATTTTATTGTTAGATTATTACTGAGTTTATACAGTTTTCGATTAGATTTTTATTGATATGACATTTTGTATATTTTAATATGTTTACAAACTATTAATGTGAGAATTAATATAATCAATTTTAACAATTATGTATGCCTCTGACCTTGTTAATCTTTTTAAAAACAGCAGTAAACATTCTGGGCAACACATTTGTTTGCTTTCTTGCCGAGTCAGATAGGAATTTAAGTTATCTTTTTATTCAATATGAAGCTACAGCTAGCAGCCGGCTAGCCTAGTTTAGCATAGCAACTACCTTGGTTTTTATCTAAAAGCACAAAACAAAACAGAAAAAAGTTTCTGGCTTTCAGCACCTCTAAAGCCGACTCACGAACATGACGGGTTATGTCTCATTCTTTTAATCCAAACAACCGCCATTACTGATAAAAATCTCTGACTCTGACGTAAGACCCGATGTGTTCTCCAGAAGTTGTTGCGAAATGCAGCGTTATCTTGATTAAAAGTGACAGGTTTCTCTGGGTTTAAACATTGGAGACATCTGAGAAAATGCGAGCGGACAACTCCACAAAATATATCCTATATAAACAATAAGATCCCTTCTTAACATGGTTCTAGTTGTTAGTGCTCGGAGGAGACAAGTCCACCGTTTGACTCCCTTGTGAGAGAAATCAAGTGGGAAGAATCCAAAGTTGTTCTTTTTGGACTTAATATCCTTTTTTGTTTCCTTCGGTTTCCTTGGAAAGTGTTTCTGTGTTATGATGTGGTGAGGGGACTGTACCCGCAGAGGAAATTTTGTACTGAAAAGGCTGTAATGTTGGAAATCTCTCCAGAAGGCATCTCTTAATTTTCACTATGAACAAGTCAGGGTAGCTCTCCCCTCGCCCCCGTTTCCAGTATTTATAAGATAAGCTAAGCTAAGCTAAGCTAAGGAAGCCATACAGAACAAAATGCCAACAACTCTTTTCACATATAACTGAAGGCCTTGAATGGGAGTAGAGCGAAAACGGAGTGAATACTTACAGGGGCCCAGTCTTCAGATCCGTTGACTTCAGTTGGTTTGCTCTTCCCGTGTTTCAGCTCGGCCTCCATGGTCCTGATGCGGGACACAGCTTGGTCCAGCTGGCCTCGCAGCTGCCTGTAAGCGTGGTGAACCTTACCAGTTGTGCTCTGAAATAACAAATTATTTCACAGTAAACAGGGGTGGAGCGGTATGGCCGTATCGTTAGATATCGTTCATCGCGTTAATGCCAATCTCGATATTTTGGAATCTCCTCAAATGCGGTTAATAAATGCAATGATTAAGCTCAAAGTTGTTATGTTTTTGACCAAATACCTCAATACTGATCTTGTGATAATATTACAGGACTATTGGTACTTTCACAAATCATTAAAACAAGAGATTTATGATTAATAACCAACAGTATTGTGAATATAATGATGCAAAACAAAGTAAAACAGTCTGGTAAATTCATAAAATTTAGATTAATTTACTGTATTACAGCATTTAAAATCAAGAAACGCCAACACCTATGCCATAGCATAATATAATGGCATCATAAATCTCACACGGTATATAGTTTCATATCACAATGATGTATTTTGCATCTACTGCAAAGCCCTGTGAGTAAACTGGAGTAGAAACACAAGTTAAACGTGTTGGTTTAATCTTGCTGGGACTGACTGAAATAAATTGCTCCTGGATTACCTCTTGCAGCACACTGTGTCAATATTTACTAGCACACGGCATGTAGTCAGAGTTATAACATTCATACAGTACATACACCCATCAGCCACAACATTGGATCCACTGACAGGTGAGGTGAATAACATTGATAATTTCCTTACAATGCAATGTTCTGCCCTGGTGTTTATACGGAGGCTACTTTCAACACACCACCCACTCAAACAATGTTGTAGACCAACTACACCCTCGATGACAGTGGCCTCTCCCAGCAGGACAATGTGCCCAAGGAAAAGAGCTCCGGCCTCTGAATTCCCCAGATACCACTCAGATCTAGCATCCATGAGACATGCATGACCATGTCCGAACCATGGAGGCCGCACCTCTCGATGGGTTACAGCCATGCCTGATCTGTTGCTTGGGCCTCCATGGATCAAGTATGTCCTGAGGAAGGATGCTTGATCGGACTGGGATCGTTTGAGTTCTTTGTCATGTCCCCCCCTGCTGTCCTTGCCACTGCCATCAGGAAGTGTTGTTCATATGACAAAGTGACATCCACATGAAAGCCAGGACCCAAGATTTCCCAGAGGAGAACTACATCATATCAGGATGATCAGTGTTATTCACTTCACCTGGGATGCTCAGACAAGAATGAAAATACTCACCTCTCGATGAAGAGGCATGAACTCGTCCCTCAGCTCTGTTAGCACGTCCCCGTCCTCTTCATCCATTTCATCCCCTCCGTTCCTCACCTCCACAAAGTCTAGCACCCTGTTCACGGAGGGTGACCTCGTCTCGCCACCTTTTCCAGAGTACCTGCCTTCCTTCCTGCCCAAGATTGGGATTCTACTCCCTGATGGCGAACTGAGCAGTTTTCCTTCAATACTTCTCAGCTCCTTCAGCACAACGTTGGCTGTCTGACCGCCTGGTGAGTCAAACGGGTCGTTGCCATCAAGAGAGTCCAGTGACTGAATGGACTCAGTGCGTGAAGATGCATGTAAGGAAAGACAGGACCCCGCCAGCGAAGATGGGCTGGAGTTCATGGATGGCACCTTGTGCCAGTGGAGGGGCATGCTCCGGGATTTGTCCCGTGACAACGGGGAGAAGGGTTGAAAAGGCAGATGGCGAGGAACCCCGCAAACAGACTCATAATCCGAATCGGACACCCGTAACGAATCGCAGCCTTCACATCCTTTGCCCTTTCGGCATCTTTTTCCTGTCCTTATAAAATACGGACATGTGTCCCACTTCTCGGACCAGCACTCGTATTCTGAGAGCGCCATATTCTCCTTGAGCATCTCCCTGTAGCCCTCCTTCTCTAGCTCTCCATCCTCCTCGCTGGTGCTGCCCCGGCTCTGGAAGTCCTGTGGGTGTCTCTGGCAGTAGCTTTGGTGCACCCACTGTCTGATCTTGTCCCTCTCCTGCATCAGCTTCTGCAGCCTCTCGGATGAAAGGACCCTCACCCTGGCTATCACCGAGTCGTACTTGAATACCCGCTCGAGCACGCACACGCATTTGCCGCACACAAACTCCCCTCGCTCATTGCCCCGGGGTACAGACTGCCCCAGTATGTGAGTCAGCACAGAGAGCAGATCCATTCCTTTGGACGGGGAGCTCAGGGACAGCTGGGACTTGGAGAGAGACACCGAGGAACCCAGAGATAATGTACTGCCTGTAAAGAAAAGACAAGTTTACTTCACACGCCTTTACACCTTTCTTTAATTTCCTTTTGCTCCAGACTCACCCCAGGGGCTGCTCTGCGAGGACCGAGACAGGCTTCCTCCTCTCAGGGACTCTGTCGGGGTCTGACCAGTCTTCTTATTCTGGCCCCCAAACAGCCACCGCCTTTGGTTTCCCAGGAGAGTCCCGCCACATATTCGGCACAAGTCATTTTTACCTCTGGAGGACATCGTGGACAGAGGGCTGCTGATGTCGCCCTTGTTGTCCGATAGATGTTTGAAATTCTCTGTGGATTAAAAGAAAGAACAGGGATGTATTTACAGCAGTGGTTCCCAACAGAGGAGGGAGTCTATTCAAGATCAGATTTAGTATTCAGAATCTTTTCTATCCAAACACAAGGTTCTTAGATAAAGAACTGCAATTGTCACATAAACATGAACAGGGCTGCACAATATGTCAATATGTTGTTGTCGAGATATGGGACTGTATATAGTCTTAAATGTTGGATGTCATTTTATTGTGGAATGGAATCAGTTTTGTAAAAAAGCAGATCAATTTTGACTTTTAAATCTAATTGTTTTGACTTTTTACTCTTACACTTTAATTACGTAATCATGACTTTCATCTCATGAGTTGGATTTAACTATTCATACTTTTGACCTCATATGTCATAATCTTTACTTTTTATCTCGCTATTATGCATTATCTTATTAATTGGATTTTGTTTTTCATAATTTTGATTTTTATCTAATTATTCTGACTTGTTATGTAAAAATTTTGATTTTTTTACCTCATAAATTGGATTTAACATTTCATAATAATTGACCATGTATCTCATAATCTTTATTTTCTCAGCTCAGCTCATTTGACTTTCCATTTCATAATTTAGAATTTCAATGTCATAAAGTCACATAATTCTAACTAAATCTCATAATCGTGATTTTTTTAATCTCATAATTTTGATTTCTAATCTCATAATTACCACTTTGATCTCATAATTTTGATTTTTGATCTAATAATTTAGACTTTTTATCAAGTAATCATGAATTTTACCTCATAAATTGGATTTAACATTTCATACTTTTGGCTGTATATCTCATAATCTTTATTTTCTTATGACTTGTCTCATAAATTGGATTTTGGAGCTCATTATTTTGACTTTCCATTTCGTAATTTAGAATTTCAATGTCTTAAAGTCACATAATTATAACTTAATCTCATAATTATGACTTTTATATCTCAGAATTTGGGGGATGGGAATATTTTTTTTAATCAACTTGTTTTTTTTTCTGGCAGTAATGGGCTTCCATAGCTCCTGACCCTGAGAACCACTGGTTGGGAACCAGCTTTATTGTCAGTATCCATGAAAGACGGAAGAGAAAGTCATTAAAGCGAACCTGGCCTTGACCCAACAGCTGTCAAGTGTGTTTTTGAATATTGCTTTGAGTTGATGCTGACTTCATTTTCCAGCTCTCTTCACATCACAACAGGTCAGTGGAAGTTTATCTGATCCATCTAATCCAACCAGTTTGACATATTCACTGTCTCCCTGGTGCTTTTCACACAGGAGGTCGTGTTATCTCTCCTCTGCACGGATGTTTTGGCCGGTTTATTACAGCTCACAGCTGCTGGGTTGTTACAGTACAGGGCGGGACACGTCGACCTTGAGCCACGCTGACAGTAAACCCAGTCAGACTGTCGATGAATGAAACTTTCTCTTCCACACTCAGTCTCTCCACGAACATGTCGCCCCTCACAGGATGTCTGCAGATGATCCCTCGACTCATTCCCCCCCAGATGAAACAGAATAACAGCATTTTGAAACATGATTTTAACGTGAAAACATGTTTTTCTGCACACGGAAACCGAGAATTAAAAAACAAAACAAAACAAAACCATAAACATGATGCATGACGTTAACGACCTTTGGATCAACAATTCAAGGGGAGTAATCACACACAGCTTCCTAAAAAGAGAAACGCTTCATCACCCAGTGGAAAACAGTCGCAGTATCGTCTGTCTGGATCTATTTTGAGCGACTGAGGTGCAGCGATTCAATGTGAAAGTAACGTCAGCCCGTGAAAGAGGAGCTCCAGGGTTTCGACATGCAGGCGGGGATATCAGGAGCATAGTTCAGCTCAGTTCGGCTTCAACAAAAGGCTTCACAAACACACAACTAGCTCTCATATGAAGTATTTTTTGAAAGCGCAGTCTTACGTGTGAGTCCGCGGTCAAAAGTTAAAGTCCGACAAGCGAGCGAGGAATCTTCATCGTCGTCTCAGAGAGCTGAAGCGAAGCAGGGAATGTAAAGTGGACGGTGGACACGTTTCCTACAGCGAAAAATCTCCGCCGGGAACTGATCCTGGAGCCGCGTCACAGCACACCGGAGCAGCGCAAGAGAGGTGGGTGCCGACGTCATCAGTCATACCTGTTTGGAGCAGCGCGAGGAGGAGGAAGAGGAGGAAGAAGAGGAGGGAGAGGAGGAAGAAGAGGGGAGGTCTGCTGACGCTGGCTCAGAGGCTTTAATTGAACTATTACGCTGTTCATCCACAATAGGAGGAGGGCCTATCATTATCACACACCTCACTGCACACTACTATATTTATAACAGCTTCTGAGTACAAAAGGTGTTTCTGTCAGTCTGTGATTTGCCATTTTGTTACTGGTATTCTCTTTTTAAGCATACATTTGTCCACATTGGCACCATTAAAAGTATGCCGAATTAGTTATTAGTTGATCCTTTTTACATTAAACCCATTAAAATACATGTAACTATCATTGGATTACTTTGATACTGAATATAACTTAAAATTGTGATAATTCTCAGGCAGGTTCTGAAGCGGCATGTCTATTCCATTTCTAAGTGAATTTATGGACGTGTATTCAAAATGGACGTTATGAATAATATTTTTAGGTCCCGCTGAATTATGTCAATTTTGAGTTTCATGTCTGTGTTAATATTTAACAGGTAAACCGGTCTGTGATTTAGAACTTTGGGAATGGTATTATTCTGTTAAGCCCAAATTTGTCCACATTTTGACACACTGGCACCATTAAAAGTATGCCGAATTAGACATTAGCTGTTCCTGTTTGCACATAATCGATACATTTCCGGATAAACATAACCGGATTACTTTGATACTGAATAGAACTTAAAAATATGATGTTTGCCAGGCAAGTTCTGAGGCATCTTTTGCATATGATTTCTAAGTGAATTTATGGACGTGTCATCACAATGGACATAATAAATAATAACATACCTTGGAATTTTAAGTCACGCTGACTTACATAAATGATGAGTTTCATGCCTGTGTTGAGATTTGACTGAATTCACAGTATGTTTGCTTCCCCCTGCAGCTCCTCTACGCCCTCAAGAGGAGGCTTTTGGCTTTGTCCTGCAGAATGAAATATGAATTTTGGAATTTTTTTTCTGTATTTTCAAACAAAATGAACTCCCCTCTTTTCTCTTAGCTCAGAATCCACAACTCGCCCCCTATGAATCAGTTGATTAAGGAAAATCAATAGGTTTAATTGATTGATCACGCCCCCTTTGCTGCTTTGATGTAATCATGTGTAAAGGGCAAAAGTGTCAACATATGTACTCTGCAGTGAGGGGCTGAGTGAACACTATCTACACAGATTATCATCAGGATAAGCAGCACAAACATCTCATCAATGACATGGGACAGAGAATAACTATAAATCATTAAAAACGTTCAGTTTGTATATGAGATTAAAATGACTGATAATAAGTGAAAATTAGAATATAAATGACTTCTCCCAAATAAATGTAAACTAACATACAAACAACAACTGTGAGATTGATGTTTACCCAAAACACACCATTTCAGACACTCTCAAAAGATCATTTTACACCAAATTAGATACTGCAGAATATAAATGTCACATTAAACTAACCTGCTCGGCTCTCTGTGGGTTGAAACTCACCATCATGTTGCATTTGTGTCAGAAGAGCACCCCAAACAGTGCAGGAGAAAGCAGTTTTCATTGCTCTGTGATGCAGCATAAATTCACTCTTTACAAGTCTCCAAAGTACCACAAACCTCCACTAGAGGGCAGCGATTGATTTGCTTTTGCTCATGTCTCGCCATTATGCATGACTCACTATGTCTGGGTGAGGACTATTTAAAGATGTTTCTTGAAAGGGAATATAAAAACCACTAAAGATGCACGACCACACATAGTTTGGTTGTATATTGAAGCCTTTTTTGGTTCAGGAGAAAGCGAGAACACACAGATGATGACTACTGTAACACTGTTATCCATAAAGTCTGCACACAAAATGCATCATAGATCTGATCTTTTTATGAAATGTTATAAAAATCTATTCAATAATGTTGGGTTATTGAAACATTGCCCTGAAAACCCCAAATGTCACAGTCATGGTGGCACTTGAGGCAAAGTTATGTGATCACAGTAGCTATTAAAGGAGAACTTCGGTCGATTTAAACATGCAGCTTCATTGCTCAAGCTACCCTTGACTTGCCAGTACCGAAGACGCGAACACATTTGGTCCAGCCATTACAGAGCTCCGTGAACGGAGACTTAGCATTGACAGCTAACAGCATGGGGTCAGAACTTTACACTGTGTTTTAAGCATCTTAACATGCTCCACATCTCACACCAAAAGTTATGCAACATCAGCAGACACCTTAGCACACAGCACTGTAGCCTGTATGACTCAAACTGAATAAAAAAGTAGTTAAAACAGTGTGTTTGTGCAAGCAGCTACTTACCTGTTTGTTGACATCCGTGTGCTTCCGGTAGCTAGACCAAACTAGCGTATCCATCGAGTGTACACTTAACAGACTTAACAGGCTGTTGTAAGGCTCATGGCTCATGACAGGCTGTAACATGGACATGTACATTATGAACAGAAACACGAAAATGCTGGATTACGTTTCCGTCTCCGCCAGTGAGGGAGTAAGTGCACGCTCGACGGATTGACTAGTTTGGTCTAGCTACCGGAAGACCCGGATGTCAACAAACAGGTAAGTAGCCTGTACCTTGTACCTTGCACAAACACACTGTTTTAACTACTTTTTTATTCATTTTGAGTCATACACGCTACAGTGCTGTGTGCTAAGGTGTCTGCTGTTGTTGCATAACTTTTGGTGTGAGATGTGGAGCATGTTAAGACGCTTAAAACCCAGTGTAAAGTTCTGACCCCATGCTGTTAGCTGTCAATGCTAAGTCTCCGTTCACGGAGCTCTGTAATGGTTGGACCAAATGTGTTCGCGTCTTCGGTACTGGCAAGTCAAGGGTAGCTTGAGCAATGAAGCTGCATGTTTAAATCGACCGAAGTTCTCCTTTAAAGTCATTTTCTAAAGGACCATGAATGTTGGGATAAAAAAATCACAGGTAACTGCTTTTTTGTTTCACCTTTTTTTAATAAAATATCATTCATCTGGACAGTTTTTGCACAAGCATGAGCAATTTCTACAGTATTTCCAAACACAACAGCGTCTGTCTGGATCAGATTAGTTTAGTTTTGATCAGTTTGATTAGTTCATCAGCTGAACAGCGCTCTGCGTTAACATCCCTCACACTGAGGGGCCAGTTGGTTTCATGTGAGCCACTTCTCTATGCAGCTCACGAAAACTGTGAAGTTGGAGTGCCACTGAACGTGCTTCACTCCGGAGTGAACGCACATCGTAACGTCCCCGCGAGCATCCAGCGTCTTCAGCCCAAACGTGTCGTTCTTGTAAAACTTAAGTGGGAGAGAGGAAGAGAAGGCCGGGTTATTACAGAATAGGAGAAGAGAGAAATCAATTTTAAAACACGGCCTGAGGTCATATTAAGGAAGTGTTTCGATTTTACATTAAAGTGATACCATTTATGTGACACAGTTTGGCAGAGTTGAAAGGAAATATTACATGTTGGTTTGCGACTCACCTCCTGGTTCCTCATCTCTACAATGTTTTCGTTGCTGTCATAGAATCCAAAGTGGCTGTGTGCGAAAGAGGAAACGGTCAGTCCAGGTAACGAGAATCGAGAAACTTCTGCTGCTGTTTTGACCAGAAACAGTTCCCTCAACACACGTAGCGCGCCGTGTCACTACTCCCCACACTTTAAAGTGAAACTCTCGCCAAAATGCAACCTAGGCTTTATTTGTGAATGTATATGAGTCAAACCTTCGTGTAAAAGCATAATTACGATGAAAGAGGCACTTTTAAGATTGACCGTAGTTTCGTTTTCGGGACAAACTCATTTTCAATGGGAGTGCAAGGGGCAAATTAGCGATAGCATCAAAATCGCTATTTTTAAAACACTAAGAAGGCTTGACACAACATGAAACTTTGCTCGTAGTTTCACCAGGGTCTCTACACATGAACACGAGCGTTGAGAACATTGTTTGTGTACACAGAGTTTACTAAAAAGAACGTTTTTGAACAACTCACCTTAGCAGTAGCTTCTTCTGCTAGCCACTGTCATGGTAGCTGAGAAGTATCGATCTCGGAATGCGATGTCACATGGAGGACAGTTAAGGTGGAACGCTCCTAAAGCTTAGTTCCATATAACTACAAGGATAATTCGTTGTTTTGTCGTTAGCGAAAACAATATTGACCTTGAAGTTGAAAAAGGAGCCTCATATAAGAAAAAATACTAAAATCAAAAGCCGAAAAACGTCACGTGAGATATCGCGTGGATAGTTGTTGCTGGAAGACATTAGAGTTCCACCTTAACTGTCCTCAAAGTTACGCTGCATTCTGAGATCGATACTTCTCGGCTGCCATGACGACTTGGCGCGGAAGAAGCTACTGCTAAGGTGAGTTGTTAGAAAAACGTTCTTTTTAGTAAACTCTGTGTACACAAACAATGGGCCTCATTCACCAATATCTATTTAAGAATCTTTTTAGATTCTTTCTTAAGTTGTTCTTAAGAGGCTCCTTAAGAAAACCCTACGTCAGATTCCCCAACTCGTTCATAAGCCTCAGAATTGTTTGCAGCTGTGTTCTTACATTGATGAAAGCCGCAGGAGCAATATATATGCCATTGTTTTGCGGGCCTTGGATGGAGAAATTCCACGTATAAATAGGGTGGGGGGGTTACTAACTGATGGCATGTTTCCAATTTACTTGATTTATCTTAAATCATTGGCACATTTAATTTATTTTAGAATTTAAATTATTTGTAAATTACCAAAAATATGAAATAAATAAATAAATGAATAAATATGACAGAATTATCACTGTAATATTGCATTTTATTGAACTACACAAGAGAAGAAAACACAACCATGCCAACATTTCGGCACTGAAATGTGTGTTAGAGTACTCCTGAGTGTTCGTAGGATTTGTTCTTGCCTATAAGAAAAAATCCTAGATAAGAAAAAATTCGTGAATGCCACAATCTTCGTAAAATCTTCGTAAGTGGGACTTAAGAACAAATTTGTTCGTAAGAACGGTTCATGAATGAGGCCCAATGTTCTCAATGCTCGTGTTCATGTGTAGAGACCCCCGGTGATGCTACGAGCAAAGTTTCATGTTGTGTCGAGCCTTCTTAGTGCTTTAAAAATAGTGATTTTGATGCTATCGCTAATTTGCCCCTTGCACTAAAATACGGTAAATCTGAGTCGTAATTATGCTTTTACACAAAGGTTTGACTCATACACATTCACAAAAAGCCTTTTTCTGGCGAGAGTTTCACTTTAAAGGTATCCGTTTCATTTAGTTATCAAAATGTCTCTGAACGGAATCTCTCTCAAACTGTCTAGCTCCCAACATCCAGACGACAGAAGAGAGATATTGATAAAAATGTTATGCATATCTTATATCATATATCATCATCATCATCATTTTAGTGTGATATCATATGTTCACCATTATGAGTCTTTAGAAGCTGCAGGGAGTAAGTAGACTTTTATGTCCCCTCTGTTTGTTTTTACAATTAAAAAAAAAAAAGTTTAATGTTCGGAATCAATGGAATTCTCCTAAAAAACACAATTTAACAGCAGTTAAAGGCACGACAGTAGAGGACAGAGGCACTTCTAAAAGAATCAGGTCCCTGTTAATGAAAACTTGATTTCTTTTTTTTATTAGTCTACTAGTTATTTGAAAATCTGGATAAAGTTATGTGTGAGATTAATATAAATATACAAGTGTGGGGAAAAAAAACCTTCATAGATTTAAAGTTTTTTGTTTTTCTTTCTGTTTTTGGTTCCCACACTGCTTCCACTTCTGAAACCAAACCTACAGCCATGATTTTCATTTCAGGGACGTCGAGGATGTGTTCACTATAGTTCTCTTTCTGTCTCTAGGTGTCAAGATTGTGGCGCAACTTCCGTAACCAATAAATGTGTGTCCGTTTGGCTGTTGCTTAATCGGGGAATACTATATTATAGAGAGAAGTTTGGTAAAAAGGGGAACTAGAGAGGTTGTTTTTTTTTGTCACAGGCTCATTAAAACAGTGTGTGTTGTAATCGAGGACAATGAAACCTTGACTGCCACGGTGTGATGACTCCATCGTCGGGTCCTCCAATCAGCACGAGCTTCTTGATGCGCAGGAAGTTTCCCCTCCACGCTGAGGAGGTGAAAAGGAAAAAATCTGTTGTTGTTTCTTTTTACTTTAACAAGGCACAGAACGGCTGTGACGGGGACTCATTTCATTACCTTTCATGTCTTTGTGAGGTCTGTCGCCATTAAGCAATGTCAGAAAGACGTTGCCTTTCAGGTAGCTGGACCTGTGGTGAGGGTCTGTGGAGGGAAAACATACATATATGTTGGTTGTGTATCTCTTGCAGGATGTGCAGGTTCTCTCAAATCCCTGCAGAACTCCTTCCTCATTCTCACCGTTCCAGTAGTCGCAGATAGACACTTTCTGTCCAAATCTGTTGTAGCAAACACGGTACACTGTCTTCTTTATGCATTTAGGAAATACCCGCGGCAGGTAGTCTGTGTCTGTGGGATATGATGGTGAGAAATTCACTGTATTACGAACAACCTGGAGGACAAAGTTATCTAGATATGGTTCGAACATGAGGTGAAGCTCTCTGACCTCCGTACTGTCCAGCCAGCGGTGACGACAGCGAGATCAAGGTGTGAACGTTGTGGTCTGGCATCATGGAGACAAGTGCTCGACAGATTAGGCCACCTTAGAAAGAAAGAAGGAGATGACACACGTTCAGTTGGACAGAGGATTGTATTTTTCCACTTTTCCCCTCCAATATTAAACGACTGCGGCTGTGAGGCTTCTGAGCAAGATGCTAACACCAGCTAGCATCTGCCATGTTTATTATCGTCAAACATTTTTCTAATTTGCAATAGAGCTTCATTTTCCTTATCGATTGATCTGTACTTTAATTTCACGAGTAATCGATTAGAATCCAGTCAATAACATGTCAAAAAAGATGTGAAACTTATTCGTCATGGTTCGTCAGAGTCCAAGCTGACGTCTTCAAATCACCTCTTTTGTCCAACCAACCTCCAAAACCCAAAGACTTCTGATTTACTGAAGAAAAACAGCAAATCTTCACATTTAAGAAGCTGCAACCAGCAAATGTTTGACACTAGGCTGAATTCAGATGAGCTGCTTTGGTTTTTGGGGTCCTGACACTGTGAATGCCGGCTCAGTATCACAAGGTTACGGCTGATTGTTGCTTACTTTGAAACGGTACAATTAATCACAGCTGTGTGTCCAACCCAAGTACACACTGTCTTTACACAAGCAGATAAAAAAAACATTTTAAAAAGGTATGAAAGTAAAACATATCCCTCTGTGGGATATTTCCACCGGCCACTTCTGTGCAAAGCTCAACATCGATTGTTGAGTTTCACTCCCAGGGTGTCAAGTACCGACATTGTGGGCTGGTTAAGCGTCCTGACAGAACGTTGTTTTGTGTTGCTACGTCTGAGGTGTGTGGTAATGTTGGAAAGGCATTGTGCAAGGACGCAAAAAAAAAAGAAATCATCATTAACCCCTTCAAATGCATTAAAATTAGAGCAACAAGCCTGATACTGGAAATGTAAGTGGTAGAAATGACACATATTTGTGTTCAAATGTAGGGAGGAAAAGCAAAAAGGTGTCAGAAAACTAAAAGCTCAAGTAAAGCACAGATACCTGGAAAACCTACCGAAGTACAGTAACAAAGTATTGGTATTTGTTGAAAGATTGACAATCCTGTTCACAAATATGTTTTTTTTCATACACTCACAACACATGAAAATGAAATGTAAAGCTGTGAGCCAGCTGGGTTTAAACAAAGTGACTTATCTCAGTGCTACTAGTGTGGAAGAGGAAGTGGAAGGCCTGTGGTATAATGATATATATAGAGAGATGTGTGTGTGTGTGTGTGTGTGTTTGTAGATTAAGCAGGAGAGACCTTGTCAAAGTCCGATAAGACAATATGCTGTTCTTATGCACTGTATGCGTCCACTCCTTCATGCTCACGGTGGTTATTTTGTTAAACTGACCTTCATCAAACAGACACTCTGTCCCCTCTCGCTCTGTGCAACCTCTTCTGTCCTTGCAGCCAAACCGTAAATCGTCAACGTTTGTCAAAGATTAGTCTAATCTGACAGAGAGAAGTCATGTTGGCCTCTGACAGACTGACTGATGCCTCTCTTCTCTTCTCACTCACCGAAGCCATCCCATTTATGTGTGACGTGACGGTTCAGAGACGAACAGCTCTCACACACCCGAACTCACCAGTTTATTGGGAAACTGAAACCAGAGCATCCTACTACAATACTTTTGTGATAAATCCCACCTGCATGAAGGCTATAATGCTAATTATTCTATCTGAACTATGTCAGAAAGGAGTTTATTGAACTTTATAGTCGTTTCCGAGCAGTCTGCGGTGTTGCTGAACTGTCCTGCACTACACAAACAGGTGTTTCGATTATTTTGTCCAGCCCATTTTATAAATGAGGAGAAATTCAAAATGCATCTTTTTTTGCATTTGTAGAGATGTTTGTTAGGATATGTCAGTTTATGTCAGTATAATAAGCTGTTTCCGTATATGTTCTTTGGAAAACTAATTAAAGTTCAACAAAAAAAAAAAAAGAATATGTTCCGTCTGCTGTTGCATCCCAAGCTGGCCCTCGATAAACGCTCAAAGATGTTTTGTTGCACAGCTAATGAATGGAAGTGGTCGGCGTGTGTGTGTGTGTGTGAGTGTTTAAGAGTGTATAACCGAGTGTCTGAGAGGACCTTGTGAAAAACAAAGAAGATGGACGCCATCAGGAGCGTTCTTCATGATGGAGTCGATGGCCTTCCTGAAGCCCTGGACCTGCTTCCACAGGGGCTTCAGACTGGCCATGTTGTCGTACAGGTCGATCGTCGTCACCTCCGTGCCCGGGTGCACCTGGGAGAGGGGTTCAAAAAGAAGAAAAAAAAAAGGGGAACTGAGTGGCAGAGGGGGGGAGCAGATTAACAGGAGCACGGTGATTAAATCAAATACCAGCAGACTGAAGGCGTTGTCAGCCAGCTCAGTCAGACGTTCCTCTCAAAACAGAACTGATCCTGAGGAATAGAAAGTTCCAGAGGAACAGAAACAGTTACCGGGAGGTCGCTACCAGGTTTTCACTTCACTTGAAACCTGCCGGCCTTCAGAAACGACCCTGAACGTCCTCCAGAGTTAAATGGGAAGTTTTCACAAATCATCAAGTTTATGAATATGTTGCCTCACTGGTGATTAAAATATGAAGAGCAGGTTTATAAAGACTTTCTTAACATAAAATGCTTACAAAGTCATCAAACACACACGGGCCAAACTAACATTACTCAGTTCATACACTTACTCATACTGTACTTGTACTGCCGTATACATTTTGGATTCCTTATACTGTAGGCCTACATGAGTACGGCCACTTTATTTAGATTTTTACTTCACTACGTACATTGATAACTTTAGTTAATAGTTTCTGTCCAGATCAGATAAAACGTTCAACATTTGCCTCCAAAATGTATTCGAGTGGAAGAACCTGAATAAATGTACTAAGTTACATTCCATCACAGGATTCAGATTATTAATACACAACACAATCAACTAACACATTATATATGTATATATTATGTTTTTATGTCTTTTCTATTATTATTCAGTCATCGATTTATAAGTATAAACAGACCACATGTGTCATTTCGTTGTACAGTAATGATTGTATAGAAATGATTAAACTGATTTAACAAACTGACCTTAAAGAACAACACAGTTTCATACTATTTACTTTGTTTATATGTGGCGGACCCTGCCACCTGTCGAGCTTCACACAGTGTTCTGGGGACCTCTGAGAACAGCTTGTTTATTCAGTTATGGAAAAATAAATATTTCCAAGTTTGTATTGATACCTCATTTATAATGTAAATATTAATTCTGAGTTTGAATTTCTTCTCTAAATCTACACAGTGCTCCTTTAAATTGACCCTGAACATCTTGAATGATACAGCAATATTATTACATTCTGTAAACACAAGTACATTTTGACACCAGCACTTTTGTACTTTCACTCTAATGACATGTTGCAGACAGGCTGGGTTTGACTTCCTTATTTTCACACTGTTTTACACTTTCACTTATGCCAATGACTGTGTGTGCTCTTCTTCCATCACTGATTTAAACACTGAACGGAGGACTTCAGGAAACTTTTTGACATTTGCTGCACCTGTTTTAAGATGTCCTACCTTGTCTATGAAAAGAGACAGCGTTTCGAACTGCTTGGGTCCGTCGAAGATGCCGTGCACGATGACGACAGGCTTGTATCCGCCGACACAAACCGCTGTCAGCAGCTGCAGCAGCGGCAGCAGCAGCAGCGGCAGGGACGCCGGTGATCCTCGGCTGCTCTTCATCTCCTCCCGGGCACAGGTGACACCTCTGGCTGAGCAGGATCGAGACGAGGGACCGCAGACAGACCTCATCTGGAGCTGATGAGATCTTCAGCGGTGTTGATGACTGATTTTATGTTAATTATCGATCCTTTCACCTTCTCTTTTAACTTGGAGAGCATGTGAGCGCGTCCTTCCTGGACCCTCCTACTGTATACCAGTGTGTGGTCTGTGAGGCTTTTTGTTAGTTGGTGCTCATTTTAGCATACTTAGATCTTTATGAGGCTATTTACATTCTATTGTCATGCTGCTTCTGATAATAATGTCACTAATAATAAAAACAATATTAATGACCGTCAAATTATTATTATTTGTATTGATATTATTATCATAATCACTACTACTATTGTTGTTGTTGTTGTTTTTGTTAATAAATCATGTCTTGATAAGAGTGTGCAAATACAAGGATATTTACCCAGATTTAAAGGATAAGTTCTCCCAAAAATGAAAATTCACTCATTATCTTCTGTCTTCTCCCACATGTGGATGGAAAATCATCCAAAGTTTGTAGTCCACAAAACATTTCTGGAGCTTCACGGAAAAATCAGCATTGCTGTGACTTATTTTTTCATAATTTTTTTCCTTTTTTTTATACTCGATGGACCCTGCCACCCCTCTAGCTTCAAACCTTGTTCTGGGGACATCATTTTCCTCTAAAAAAAACCCAAAACAACTTGTTTATTCATTTATTGAAAAGACATATGTTTTTTAGTATGTATTATGATCTCACGGATATTGTAAATATTCAGATTCTTTACAAAACTACATAGTTCCCCTTTAAAGTAACATTATGTAACTTTTTCACCTTTAAATAAAAGTTTCAAAAATATTTTTTGATTGTACAGTGTCTTGTTATAGGGTGAATGATGTCCCCGCCCCCCATCACTTGTTTCTGAGGCGGTATTATTCCTCATTAAAAATATAAGTATTAAATTCTCAGTTCGAATTTCTTCTCCAAAGCTACATAGTACCCCTTAAACATTAGTATTCTTGTGCAAACGAATAACTCCTTGCATGTGTTGATATCTTCCATTACTTGATTAAATGGAGAATTTAAAATTGAGTGGCATAGACCCCTTAAAACTATATAAATGTTACAATAACGTTGCTGTTTTTGCGTTTCCTAAATGACTAAATAATAATTGTTGTTGTTTTAAAGATGGCCGCCTGGGGGCAGGAGCGGTGCAGCCTCGTTCTGACGCAGCGCTGCTCTTCTTCGTCTGTTAAGATGTCATGACGTGTTTCCGCTCTCATCCTAAGCGTGCGTCAAGCTAAGCTAAGTGGGCAAAATATGTATCGATTATAACAGTTATTTCGCGTTTCTTGAAAAAATAAAGACACGGATGAATATTTTGACATGACTACGGAGGGGTGGACGTATCCGTTAAGTGTCCTTACCGGAAACTTGTGAGCTAACAACTTATTTGTAGCTGGTGTTAGCCGAGTTAGCTAACTCACAGACCGCTACCTCTACCATAACAACAACGTTGTTAGAGCGTTTTAATAAGCGGTAAGTGAAGTTAATGAAGATATTTTGTCTCACAGAATGAGTAGCAGCGCTTCTCATCACAACGTTTCAATTTAAAGTAAAACTATGACTGAACAAAATGGTAGATTGGTTAACTAGTGCACTATCATTTAAATGTGTTAACGCACGAACAGTGACACCAACAAGGGAAGTCCATGAAATGAACTTGGTGGCTCACCTGTTCACGTCTGGCAGGCTAAAAAGTGAACTGTCAAACAAATGTTTACTCTTACTTTAAGAAAATGTAATGTGTAATCTCTAGTATAACCTTAGTCGCACAAAATGCAGCGGACAAACTGAAAGGATACAGATTCAGACATTAAGCATAACTAAAATCTGCTATAGAGTTTAGCCCAGTGTATGACACCATCATAAGCAGTTAATTATACTATGTAATTTAACATCAGTGGTGTTCTGCTGAACTGCGAATTGAGAGGTTTTCCTAAGGACAACAAACAAACAAGCAACAACTTACAATATAATGTAGTCCAGCACAACACCACCTTTAAATGTGATCTCAGTAATACAGGTCAGGTTAATTACTGGTATGTTTACTATATATTATCCAATAATGTGATGTAAATAGCTTGTGAATGGTTCTAATTGATGTTTCCTACGTTGTCTTTTGCGCTGCTGCACAAGGTGAACTTCTCTTGTGGGGATCAGTAAATATCTTTAATCAACCAGCAGTGTTGTCACAACCTTTCAAAATAATCAGAATCAAATCTTAGAAAAATCTCTCATAGTTTCTTACATAGTGAAAGGCCAATTAGATTATGCTACTATAATATTACACAAGCAGAAAAGATCCAACAAGTTTTTATAAAAACCTTTGTAAAAAGTGACTTAAACAATAAATAGTTTATCTAGTTTAACTATGTGTCAACTGACTATTTGTCTCTGTACAATTAGCTATGCTACTGTTATGTTGTTAGAAAACTTTGCAGCCATTGATTCTTGCTGTATTGTTCATTTTTGACTAAACCTTTGCACAAAGGACAAATACCTTTTGGATGTTTGGTTGCTGGCATCCGTTCCTGTATGATTTACATCTACACCTGGATTTCGTATAACCATATTCTTGATTTGTGACTGCTCCCTCAACAGGCACCATGGCCAATCTAGAGCAGTGGGTGAACGACCGTCTCCATGACATCCTCGGGTTGAGTGACAGATATGTCTCCCAATTCATGATCGGCACTGCACGGAAAGCATCGAGTTCTCAGGACTTGGTGCATCGTCTCGAGCAGACAGGCACGATTGACATCGACCAAAGTGTGATTGCCTTTGCAGAGGAGCTCTTTGATAAGGTACATTTTTCAAATTCTATCATCACCCTTTGTCAGGACTTGCCATGTCATATTTACAAGAACTTTAAATGCCTCACACAGTGCGGTAGTCGCTAGCCTTTTCATGAGTGAAGTTGTGGTGAGAATGAAACCCTTTTAAAAACCTTCACCGTTGTGGTATAGATTCCTCGCAAGCAGGTTGTTGAGAAACCGGCGCGGGCGATGGAACGGGAAGCCATTGAAATGGACAAGAGGAATCGGACGTACACGTTATTGGAGGACAGCGAAAGTGAAGAAGACACTGTGAGGGAGAAGCAGAAAGGAAAAAAGAAAAGCAAAGACAAGGACAAAGGCAACAAGAGGAAGCACATCAGACAGAAGAAAGACAGCGAGTCGTCAAGTGAGGAGGAAGCGCCTAAAAGGTATACCAGAAACCATGTACTGACATTGTTATGCTTGTTTGTTTACTATTATTATTCGTTGGTCTAATTTATTTTGAGGTTATTATAATTGCAAATTCTCTTTTGGTTGGTGTTTCATTTAGTCCTTTGTTACAGTGTTTGCTCAGGGGTTGGTCAAACAAAAAAAAAACCAAAACTCCCAAAATATGGTTATTTTTTCTAAGACATGAGTAATAAAGTTGGGTTATTTCTATCATTGTTATACTTGAGGATACTGTCAGTCAGCTGTTTGTCAGCTCCAAAACACTTAAAAAGGACCAATTCAAATAATTATGTTCTTGTGTGTGAAAAGATCAGATATGTTAACATGTGACGTCCTGATCTGAGTTGTTTTGTTAAAAGGATTTTGACCATTCAGGTGTCTTTTGAACTGTTAATAAAACTGTTGAATGCCGTACAGAAGCTGTGGTTTAATGCCTTTGTTTTTCAAACATCAGGGGTAATTCAAGCCAAGTGGACAACAAGTCTGACAAGATAGGTGAGGAGGAGGAGGAAGAGTGGGAGAAGGAAGAGAGAGAGCGACAGCAGGACATCGAAGAGAGGGATGCGTTTGCTGAGCGAGTGAAGCAGAAAGACAAAGACAAGACCCGTAACATAACCGAGAGGACTGACAAAAAGGTTTGAGACGAGGAAATTACGACACAGCTCATGCATCTTTGTGAAGCAGGCAAACACGTTCACGTGTTGTTGTTTTTCTGCAGGCTTATGAGGAAGCTCAGAAGAGGCTGAAGTTGGCTGAAGATGACCAGAAGAATATGGTATCTGTGCAGGGTTTTTCTTTGTACTGAAAAAAAATATGTCAACTTTAAACAGAATATTTCTTGGGGAATAAAGACAGCACATATCTTTCTGATCCTTTGGCGTCCTCTCTCGTTCTAGTTGCCAGAGTTGAGGAAGCGCTCTCGGTGGGATTATCTGAAGAAGCGAGAGTCAGAGAAGCTGGAGGACCTGGAGGCAGAGATCCATGACGATGAGTACCTTTTCTCTACGGACGAGCTCACCGAGAGGGAGAGAAAGGAGTTGGAATATAAACGCACCCTTCGGGACCTGGCTAAAGATTACAAAAAGGCCGGTGCGAAGGAACAGGAGGAGAGGAAGAACCGGTACTACATGCCGGAAGAGAAGAGAAGCAAGGTAGGAACGACTGATGTCCCAGACTAATAAGTAGTAAATTGTGCATAGGTTCAATTGTTCTCTCTCAACTCTTTCTCTCCGTCTCCCTCCACGCTGACCAGGAGGTGCCCCAGAGGGACCTGGAGCTGGAGGAAACTCCCATGGAGCTGGGAGGAGAGCAAGGCCGCTGGGAGGAGGAGAGGCTGAAGACGGCCTCGCTCAGCTTCGGGGCCAAGAGGGAGCGAGAGCAAGGCATGAGGCGCGAGCAGGAGAGGTACGAGCTGATCCTGGAGGAGGATGAGATGATCGACTTTGTCAGCACCGCCATTACCATGAAGGGAACTCGGGCGGAAAAGGTGAATTTTACTTTGTTCTTTCTACTCCTTTCTGATTATTTGTGTCTCAGTTTTCATTTCAATTTCCCACTGAGCAGGAAAAAACAATCCCACACAATGTCCTCTTAAAGTGACCAGGTTATTTTAGGTTATTTTTTTACCTGATTATGGTCTGTGAATGGAAACATGGTTGTAAATTTTTTCTTGATTGCAGTTAAAGAGAACAGTGTGTAGTGACAATGATGATGAAAATTATTAAAACTGATGAAAACACTTTGACGTTGAGTTAGATGATGATTTTACCCATCAATGTCCCTTTCAATTAACCCATACCACTGTGGCTAGACAATACCAGTGAGCTGAAGAGGCCTTTTTCTTCCAACCCTGTTGTGTTCAGGATCAGGAGGCCCCGGCTCTGTCCCAGGCGGAGCTGAACAAAAAGTCCATGCAGGAGGTGCGACGCAGCCTTCCCATCTTCCCCTACAGAGAGGACCTGCTGGCTGCCATCAAGGAGCACCAGATCCTCGTCATTGAGGGGGAGACCGGCTCCGGAAAGACCACCCAGATTCCACAGTACCTCTTAGAAGATGTGAGTGCTGAATCTGATAACGGCATCACAAATTCACATATTCAACATGTTATACTCATACAACTGTGAACTGTGTACATTAAAGTCCACTGAAAAGCAGCAGATTGTTCCGCAAAAGATCAAGACTGCTGAGGATAATTAGAAGTAAAAAAAAAATCAGTCAGTTGAAACAGCTTTACATATTTCTGGATCATTTCTGCCCCAGATGTAATCGTTGTTGTTTGTTCCACTTAACATCTTTAGCAAGTTTTTATCATTAAGCATTTTGGGTGTTAATAATCAATCATCTGCTCCAGCTTTTCATACAAAAATATAGGAATAAAATGCTCTACAATGTTCTGAAATGGCATATTTTCTATTTGAAAAATGTTCTGTCAGGGCTACACTCAAGGCGGCATGAAGATCGGATGTACACAGCCTCGCCGAGTGGCAGCCATGTCAGTCGCAGCCAGAGTGGCACAGGAAATGAGTGTTAAGCTTGGGAACGAGGTGAGCTCAATTCACCTAAAGATCTGTACAGCAATGAATTATACGTTACCGTGTTTTTCTGTCCTGCCTTTGTCTAAACATATTTTTGATGACTATTTCTTTAAAACAATTTAAGGGGGTTAAAAGTTCTTCAATCAGTGTTTTCATATCACTCCTTCTTCCAGGTGGGATACAGTATTCGTTTTGAGGACTGCACGTCAGAGAGAACTGTGCTCAAGTACATGACGGACGGCATGCTGCTCAGAGAGTTTCTCACAGAGCCCGACCTGGCCAGCTACAGGTAATGCAAAGAAGAGAATGTGTTAGAAAAAAATAAAAATATTTGCATGTTCCGGAATTAAACCCTTCAACGTCACTTTTTTCAGCCTGACATCACAATTCCTCACGTCATTTCCCACAGTTCCTCTTTGCAGCTTCACATTTCTAATCGATATGTTTCTGTACATTTAGTGAACACCTGTAGGTTTAATGTATGTGTTGTGCTCAACTCTCTCCCCACATTCTCTGTTTCCCCCTCCCTGTAGTGTGGTCATCATAGATGAGGCCCACGAGCGAACGCTCCACACAGACATCCTGTTTGGACTGATTAAGGACATCGCCAGGTTCAGACCGGACCTGAAGGTGCTGGTTGCCAGCGCCACTCTGGACACAGAGCGCTTCTCCTGCTTCTTTGACGACGCGCCCGTCTTCAGGATCCCCGGCAGGAGGTTCCCCGTCGATATCTTCTACACAAAAGTAGGAACGAGCATGTTATTTGAGATCTTTTGAACGTTACAGTTAATAAACAGTTGGTGAATTCTTTGGTTTATGGTTGCTGCTTGAAGGAAAAAGGGACAGTGATAGGGACAGGCTACTTTACTCCCAAAAAATGTCTTTTTGTTTTCTCACTCATTTATGGAAGTTTTTCGATTTTATGAAAATAATTAACAATAAATGAAATGATATAAGTTTTATGTGAGCCTCCAAACTCTCATAGCATTTTAAAGAGAAAGACGTGTTACAAAGGTTATTTAAGTTTCTCAGGGTCAAATGAGAACTCTTGTCCCCCAAAATCAGACTGTTCTGATACCTGTGTGTTGTGTTGTCAAGGCTCCGGAGGCTGACTACCTGGAAGCTTGTGTGGTGTCGGTGCTGCAGATCCACGTCACCCAGCCTACTGGAGACTGTCTGGTCTTCCTCACAGGACAGGTATGGTTTATATCCAGCATGACGCTTTAATCAAGAGATGGTGTTTTGTGTGTGTGTGTGTGTGTGTGTGTATCTGCATATCTTGTGTTGATTTTTGGCGGAATAGTTTTAAGATCTATTAATACGCCTCACACTGTAGCCGTTTATGTTGGTGACGGATAAGAGTCCTTGTTTACTTCTTAAACACATTAAAGAAGTGGCTGCAATTTTATCTAATGGTTCTTTCCCTCCTGACCTGTTTGTTTCACTTCATAATGTTTCTATATATTGCACATAACATTGGTAAAAGTGGGTGAAGGCGACCACTGTCACTTTGTTTACTCACTACCAGCACTGAAGGATTTTGCTACGAAAGGGTAAATCCTGACTTTGTGTCCTCGTGTGTTGGTGGACTCTTTAACCTCTTCGTGCGTCTTGCAGGAGGAGATCGAAGCGTGTTGCGAGATGCTCCAGGAGCGATGCAGGCGGCTCGGATCGAAGATCGCCGAGCTGCTGGTCCTCCCCATCTACGCCAACCTGCCATCAGACATGCAGGCGAAGATCTTCAACCCCACTCCCCCCGGAGCCCGTAAGGTGAGACGGTGCCTTGTGTCTGTGGAGAAAACTCAAGGAACTGATATTGTTTTATCACAGAAAATGGCCTGGATGTAGTCGGTCACTGTAGGATTAATATTTCAACTTGGCAAACACAAAATGGCCAGCTGACGATGACAAAGAGTTTATTTGTTCAAGCCATATGAATAAAGCTCTCTGTCTGTTTACAACATCAGAGCCATCTCACATTTGCCCAGATTAAATGTCCGTGCTATTGTTTACCAATAGAGGCTGCTACAGCACAATAAGCTGTGGTACAGACTGATTATACCAGTTTTTTGTCTGATGCTTTATCGCATCTTGTTCCTATTGTGTAACAGCTGGATTTAATCTTCATTCTACTTTGTTTGAGCTGCACTTGCTCACTTTATCTCCTGGCACCACGTGTTCTCTCCCTATCACTCGTAGGTGGTGGTGGCTACCAATATAGCAGAAACCTCACTGACCATAGATGGCATCATCTACGTCATTGACCCAGGCTTCTGCAAACAGAAGAGTTACAACGCCCGCACCGGCATGGAGTCACTCATCGTCACGCCCTGCTCACGGGTAACTGCTCACCGTTTTTCTGAATGTTTAACAAGAGGGAAGTCAGACGTTTCATGCAACAGTGTAGTGATTTCCACTGGTGATTCATCGGTGCAGTCGCTGGTATGGTTAAACTATATGTGTGTGTGAATTTTAAAGCATTGCAAATAGGCATTATGTTTGCGGGTTGTCTTTCCTTTCCTTGTGAACACATTCACTTGGACTCAATCATGAACTGATTCGAATTTGTGGATTTTATGAAAAGATTCAAACAGATGTCTAATAGGATGAAATGATGACAAATATCCTAATAGGTCAAAGGTCAACTTCTCTGTGACATCATAATATTCTGCAAAAAGCTCTTAAATTGCGTACTTAAGTTGAATCATGTTATAGTGTGTTTCTGGATGCTGCACGCTAGGGCTGGGTATTGTTACGAACCTCACAATTCGATTCGATTTCGATTCTTTAGGTCGCAATTCGATTCAATTTCGATTCAATATTGACTTAAATGCCTCGATATCGATTCAGTAATAAGTAGTAATAGGGCTGCACGATTCTGGGAAAAATGTGAATCACGATTTTTTTGCTTAGAATTGAGATCACGATTCTCTGGCATGATTTTTTCACAAAATGTTTATTGCACTGATGAACTTGAACAAAACAAAAAAAAACATTGTAGTATGGCAGAGGCATACTACTATGCCTCTGCCAAAGCAATGTTTTTTTTGTTTTGTTAGTTCTATCATTGGATGAGAAATTATTTTTACAAAAGTAAAAAAAAAATTAGTCTCCAAGATGAGAGGACATCCTCTAATACCTCATGTTGTACAGTGTTTATTGGGGCCGTAGCTTTGGCTAGGTGATATGTGATAGCTGCTGTGATCGGCTTCCTAAAACGGAGGCATAATATTCTTCCTTTCCAAAAGCCGCCTCAGAGGTGAGGTAAACATGTGACGTGAAGCCCGAAGTTATGCTGCAAACAGTTGGCAACAAATTTGTCTTCAAAATAAGAGCTTTACATTGCACCCCATTGGAGTTTAGAACTGGGTTCTTAGCGGGGGGCTTTTAATTTGAAAGTAGCGACCGTTCCTAGCTTGTCGCTACAACAACAAGCTAGCAGTCGAGGCGGAAGTAAGTGTACCGTCCTAGGCAGCAAATCGGCGGACCAAAACAGATCCCCAATTTGCCGCCCTCTGTCTAAAACCGCGGACCTAGCCGTCAATAGGACGGGCAGAGTGGTGGCTTGCTGCCCTGTCTAAAAACGGCTTCTCACTCACTCCTTCCAACACTCAACTGCAGGTGGGCTTCCTCCATTGAATCACGTGTTGTAAAGACGCTTTACCACAGGTTGAGGGCGGAGGCAGCGGCCGTGCTGCGTTTGGGGGCGCTTCAAAAAAGTTTGTGATTCGGCTCGATATATAAAATGCTTCAGAATCGCTGTGTGTAAAACAAATAATTCATTAAAGTACCTGTTGATAATTTTTTTATTAAAAAAAGTCATCTTAAATTATAAATCTTTCCTCTAGGAAGTTCTAGTTCAAATTGAAATGTAAACAATGGTACTCGATGTGTTTAGTTATAAAATAGTGCAACCATAGTTAAGCTGATAAAGTGCCATTGTTTCTGGGACTGTATGCTACATTTTTGTCTGACATAAACATAGACATGACCGCAGTCCCTCCGCCCTCCGGCGAGACACGAGGGGGTAACACGTTGACACTGACTCCCCCTCTCTCCCCGGAGGACAGTGCTACTCGCGGGCGCACGGTGCAGCGGCCAGGGTGAGACCGGCTGCGCTGGGAGTTTACAGTCTCCGAAAGAGCTGTGCGTCAGACATCGGCTACCCGCCTCCGACGGTGTTTCCGCGGCGCATCACCCTCCGACCCTCCAAGCGAGACGCTTCCAGCTGCTTGAGGCGGGGACCGCGGGTGGTCGCTTGCCTGAATCGATTCAGAGGATTTTTATGAATCGATATTGAATTGGGAAAAAATATATTGCAATGCACTGATGAATCTATATTTTTACCCACCCCTACTGCATGCTACATTGCTTTCACAGGAAGTCTGACAGCAGAACATTCCACTTGTTAATTTGTTCCCACGGTGAGAACACAGCGGTTTGCGAAATATCGGCAAGAAAAAAATTCATGCTTTAGATAAGAAGAAACTCTGAATTTCCTCCATGGCGAATGTCGAGGAAGAGTTAACAGAGTAAAGGCCACGTTGGTGAAATTTTATAAACGATACTCTGACTTCCCGTTTCTGTGAAGGCAGCATTAAGCTGTGCTGCAGAAAGCTGAGAGAAACACTGAAGTTAAGAGTTGTTGCTCTTCAGAGCGGTTGCTGTGACAGGATATACCATCTTATCTCGTCGCATTGTTGTAGACAAGTTTGCTGTAGAAAAGTTGTGAACCACATTCTTACGAGTAGATGCAAGTTTCAACTTGTCTAGTTGTCATTTTCAGGTGTTTAACTCGCAAACTTCCCCCAAGAACACCTCAACGACCCGCTTTCCAAAGTATAGCTTCCTGCTCTTCCTGACGTTCTCCAAAGGCCCCCTAGGTGGCGATACTGTCCCCTTTGAGACACACACTTAAATTAAGAAGGCATGTTTCTCACTGGGCTCATATATCTCAAAATAGTTTTAACTTCATTCAGCCAGATATAAACTTTATACCATTTATTAAATTCCTCCAAAGTCTGGACGGACATGGTTATAAACGGGAACTGGTTGGCAGACATCGACGAGATGATAATTCAAAACCAGTTTCTGTATTGGTCTCCAAATGTTTTGCTGAATCATGCTGTGTGTTTTTTTTTAATGCTCAGGCTTCAGCCAACCAGAGAGCGGGTCGTGCTGGCAGAGTGGCTGCTGGGAAATGTTTCAGGCTTTACACAGCCTGGGCCTTCAAACATGAGATGGAGGAAACGACTGTCCCTGAGATTCAGAGGACCAACTTGGGAAATGTAGTCCTTCTGCTGAAAAGTTTAGGTGAGGGATGGAATCACTGTTAGTACTATTAAAAAATAATGTCAGTTCATACATTTAAGTTATGACGTTGGAACACATTAGATGACTCTTTGGTGGATGTGACTGTCCAGTAAGATGATACGTTTTCTTTGCAGGCATCAATGACCTGATTCACTTTGACTTCATGGACCCACCTCCTCATGAGACTCTGGTCTTGGCGCTGGAGCAGCTGTACGCTCTGGGAGCACTCAACCACCTGGGGGAGCTCACCAAGGTACAAAGTCGTTTATCTTGTATTGTCAAACCTTTGCAGGTAGGAATAACTTTATTCACATTTTACCCAACGGTTTCAAGATACAAATATTTAACATTTCTACATAAAAACGACAAGAACTTATTATCTCATTATCCCAAACATTTCCATCAACGTTCAAACACAGAAATCCATAATTTAATTCAAGGTAACGTGTTTCATTCGATTGCCGCTTGACATCAGTTAAAGTCAGAGAGTGAGGAAGCAAAGAGTAACTGTAAAATATACAAAACATTTTTGACTTATTAAATTATGTGAATAATCTTTTTATCACGCCATCAGTTCCTCCAGATCCCATTTTATAGTGCAAGGGGTTAATTCTACTCTACCCCCTCGATCCTCTTCTCTGCACAGAGGGTCGAAAGCAGACGGACAACTTTTTGTTTTTCATTCTTATCTTTAATCTCAAATAACAGATATGTAACTTTTGCTTTGATTGCATAATCTATGCCCGTCTTCACTCTGATCGCCTGCATATTTGGATGATGTATGGTGTGAACTTGGCGCTTGTGCTGCTGTGTCATCATGGCTTCCTTGTGGGAGAGATGACTCACTGTGTTTCCGACTTTAACATTTTAATGTCCACACTAGTCTTGTGAATCAATTTCTTAGGGATATTTTTTAGACTTCATCCTTGGTGTGTCTACTCTACTTTGTTCAAAAAAGAAAAGGAAAGTCTTTCGCTGTTAAAACATGTCTTTGTCCTTGTTTGTCGGAGTTCAGCTGGGTCGCAGGATGGCCGAGCTACCGGTGGACCCGATGCTGAGCAAGATGATCCTGGCCTCCGAGCAGTAAGTCTCCAGTCCGAGAAAAATTGGCAACTAATTTAGTGAAGAAAAACGAGGTTGTTGCCTTCGCCTCTCTGTTTGTCCCTCTGCATTTTTCTATATTTTCCTCGTCTCTGCCTCCTTCCAGGTACAAGTGTTCAAACGAAGTGTTGACGATAGCGGCCATGCTGTCGGTGAACAACTCTATCTTCTACCGGCCCAAAGACAAGGTGGTGCACGCCGACAACGCCAGAATGAACTTTGTGGTGCCAGGGGGAGACCACCTGGTGCTGCTCAACGTCTACACACAGGTAAAAACATGGCTGGGTGGCAGCAGTTAGAACCGAAGATGTGTTGAAAATATCTTGAGTATAAAATAAAATGTTTTAGTCAGATGGGATTTAATTTCATTCCTCCATTTACCTACATGAGAGGGACAGAAAGTTCGAGTTGAAGCAACACCTCCGGCGCAGTCTCAAATAACCAAATTTTCAGGTTTTCTTTAATCAGGTATGCAAACATTTGGTGTATGCACAGCCATGTAACTTCCTCACTGTGTTCTTAACATCAGTGTGTTTCTAGACTACTTTAAACCTGCTCAACAGTCATCAACTTCAACATTTAAACAGATTAAAACCTGTAACTTACTTTCAAGATTATTACTAAAAAAAGGACAGGATGGATATTCGATCAGTAAAATGAACAATGACTTGATAAACAAATATCATTTTCTGTACTTTTGTTTTTTTATATAAACATAAAATCTATTTAATTTACAGTTGACAGAAATGCAAGTACACTAACCATTCTGTAGGGAACATGAATATACAATGTGTCTGAAAGTTATCTGCATGTCTTTCAAAACCCCCGCAGTAGTAAAGCAGTAAATCTGCTTGTGAGGCACAAAAAAAAAAAGTCCAGGATCACCAAAGTCAGTAGGATTCATCCTCTACAAACCTTGAATGAGTGTTCATAATTGGCAGCACCAAGAAGACCAACACTGCCATTATTAGCATGGCAGGAAGGAAAGATAAGAGCAAAGACTGAAAGATGAGCACAATTTTGTGCAGCAGAAATATGTTATAGACTGGCAATCCCTTTTTTCCTGCGACCCCATGTGGGGTCCAGACCCTCAGGTCCCACAGCTACGGCCTGTTAACCTTCCATAGCCCTGAGATATATTCCTACGTGGAGCCCAGGTGTTGTTCTTACGGCTGTCGTGATGGCTTTTTTTCCCTTAGTGGACGGAGAGCGGTTACTCCACACAGTGGTGCTATGAGAACTTCATCCAGTTCCGCTCCATGAGAAGAGCCCGGGATGTCAGGGACCAGCTGGAGGGTCTGATGGATCGTATTGAGGTGGAGGTGGTCAGCAGCGACGGAGACAACTTGCCCATTCGCAAGGTCAGTGATTCAAAGAAAGTCCCCCAGAGCTTTACCAAAGTCCCCCGACAAAAACATGGAATCTCAGCATTGTTCCCTGATATAAATACGCAAGACAAACGCAAGATTATTTAAATGGCACCATTCAGACACAAAGCATTGCGAAGCGCCTTACCGAGACATAGAAGTGCATTAGAAATAAGACATTAATAGGGAGGATAAATTATAATTTATTAGTTTATGTTTGTAGCAGTATTTTCTGATTTACTGAGAGGGATAAAAAGAGATATACAAGAGTCCCTCTGTAGAAATGTTTGACTCTAATATGCCAATGAATTGAGAAAAGACGTTCGAGCCTGGATTTATCAGTGTTTGGACTTCTGCATGTCTCCATGGAGGGGGGTGAAAGGTCACCCTCACAAATGGACCCTGTGTTTGGTCAAGAAGTTTTAGTTTGTCGGATGCTTCGTCCTCAGTGGAGGTGACAAAAGTAATATGATAATAGCAATAATCCTGAGCTTAAAAAAATTATAAAGTAGTTCTGCTAATTGAAATTACATAATCTGACAGAAATCATCACTGAAGTGAGGCTGTGTGAATAACCTTCTCATATCAGGGTGTGTGTGTTGTGAACAAACCTCAATAATGCACCTGAGATAACTAAGGGCGTTTGTTTTATTAGTCTGGTAACACCTTTTTTCATCACAGGCTGTCTTTGCCTGTGTCAGTCAGATTCCTGCCACCAAACAGGGAAAATGAATCACAAAACTTTTTTCATTCCAGTTGAATGAATAATTAAACAGATATAGCTAATATAATTAATACTATCTAATCTAATCTAAAGAGTGCACTGACGTCTCCACTAGGGGTGTGCCAAAATATCGATACTACAATATATCGCGATATTTTGTCTTGAGGTACGTTATCAATACACTGGTGCCAAATATCGATATTTAAAAATGTAAAAAAAATAATATATATATATATAAAAAAAAAAATAATGTATATATATATATATATATATGTATATATATATATATATATATTTTTTTTTTTTTTGGCCCACCAACACCACCACCCCTCTTCGGGAGGACAGCTTTATCTTTATTCAAACATAGGTATACAACCAAATAAAATTTAAAAAATGGTTTAAGAAGCTCTGAAACCCACACATATAGATATTTAATGATAGTTGTAGTCAGTGTGTGTGTTAAGAAGAGACACTGTGCAATATACTCTTTATTTATTTGGCTGTCATTCATGTGAAATTGATTGACAATGTTTTGTAATTCCTGTGAAATGGATTCAGTGCAGTCAATAAATTCTGAATTTCTTCAATGACACAGATATCGTGATGTATCGTGGATGAAATTTCTTGCAATATGTAGATTATCGCAGAATCGCTGTATCGTGATATTATCGTTATCGAGGGCAAAATATTGTGATGGTATTGTATCGCGAGGTACCTGGTGATACCCAGCCCTACAATTAATTAAATGGTTGTATTGTTGTATTCACTCACAAGATGTCACCAAAATCACACTGTCCCTTTTAAAATCTTTCAGAAAATGATGTAAGTGTATCGAATCGTATCGAATCGTATCGTTGGCTAAATATCGTGATATATATATCATATCGTGAGCTGAATATCGTGTATCGTATCGTATCGTGAGATTAGTGTATCGCTACAGCCCTAGTCTCCACACGTGCGAACATAAGGAAAATAAATTAGTCATTTGAAATGTTGATTGAGTGTAAAGCAAAATGAGCCCCTGCATGATCAGCGCGTGTGACAGATGTTATCTGTCAGCTGCGTTTCACTGTCACGCTGTCCCTTTGAGCATTAGTTTTGTGAACACACCCAGCACCACCTGGCCCACATTACAGCAGGCGTGGACAGTTTGTGTGCATCTGTGAAAACAAGATTGGAAAAGTAGGTCTGAAAGTTGTGTTTGGATGGCATCTGTTAGCAAATCCCACACGAAACCCACCTACAGATGTGCAGAGTGAGACACTGATTCCTCCCAGCGCCACATTCAAGTACAATACGATACATGGTTTCTGCAGTGGCTTCTACATGACTGTGACGATACGCTGCAGTCACAGCACATCAGACTATATACAACTCTTCTTTGATTCAAAACATCTTGGTACTCATCACCTGTCGTTTGTTACATATGAATGATGTATTTCATAAAGTTGAATTCATACAAACGTCTGAGTGGCTGATTGTCACTATGTTGTGTCCGGTATACATTAGAAGACAAATTAATTAATACTACCACTATTATTCTTGAAGTCAGAAGTCCATATTGGAAGTTTTATCATTCCCTTGAACACACTTTGACTGAGAATATTTCCACTATCTGACACGCGGGAGCTCCACATTTTCAGCTTTTGTAAAATAGATATTTATCTAGAATTTTGGACCCACTGATTGTTATAATTGTTTTTTTATTCCTCACATACATCTCTTGCTTTTTCACATTTTCTTACTATCATATTGCTCTTTATAGTGCTGGGCAAAGCAGTTCATTTCAGTGATAAGTGATAAGGGAATTAGGTGAGAATTTAGTTGGATCAACATATTGTTTGATTTGTGTAGGCTGAAGTCTGACTTTATTGTGTACAGCACGTATATTTTTGCGGCATATATTTTAGACTTTAAAGTTGTTAAACTGTAAAATATCCCTCCTCTGCTGCATATTTCTGTCACCAGTGTTTGATAAGCACATTTGGGACGTCACGCAGAAGATGTGTGTATAATTATAATGGAAATTTTAGTTCTCTAATATCAGCAATATAACAAAAATTGAGGCACTATTCCCTCTCAGTGAAAAAATCTGAGAGCTCAGCTTAACTGAGTGAAGATCAGAAAGTGATGCAGTCAAGTTCGTTCACCCCCCCCAGAAATTAGCACGTGTTCTTCTTAACTAAACACTCCCAATGTACCACTCTTTTAATTATACAGTGCCCTTTTCTATAATACTGCTGTGGACAACCTTTATTTCCACCCAGCACGGTGATAATCCAGGCTCTCCCTCCATCTCTTGTCTCTCTCCCAGGCGGTGACAGCAGGATACTTCTATCACACGGCGCGACTGAGCAAAGGCGGCTACAAGACCGTGAAGCACCAGCAGACGGTCTACGTCCACCCCAACAGCTGTCTGTTCGAGGAGCAGCCCCGCTGGCTCATCTACCACGAGCTGGTCTTCACCACCAAGGAGTTCATGAGACAGGTCGGTGATACTGTCTGCTTTAGGCCTGAGTTTAGGGGTCTAAAATTAACACCTGGTAGATTTTCCTTTTGGCGAGTAAATCTCTAAAGGCTTTCTGCCTCACTGACTTATAAATGTTGAAAAGCTATTATTTTTATCTTTGTGCACTGCTGCTGTCCTCTGTCTCTGTCACAGTGGACAAGGACTTCATGGTGCGTTCAAGTGCACCTTGAATGCACCATGTAAAGTCATAAACCTAGACATGGAAAAGTTTCTATATTGATTTTATTTTCATGTGTTGAAATTCACAGGTCTTCATCTGCTATTACCTTGTTGTTATTTCACCAAACCATTTTAATAATTGGATGCTAAGAACGTGATATTCAGTTTATTTCTCTGTAGGAAGATTTTAACCACAAATCTCTGAAACTATTTTATTCAGTTCTTGATTTAGAAATGTTTTTGTGCAATTAGTTCTCCCATAATCTCTTTCACGTCCAAGCATTATCGTTAATTGGAACTGAAATATCCCAACTGAACAGATATTGAAGTGAAATCAAATTAGGAAGTCAGTGGTGATTCCCAGCTCTAGTCTACTTTATCTGAATCTCTTTTGGATATTTTCACTGTTTATTTGTGTCTGCCAACATCGAAGACAATCATTAGAGGGATATTCCAGTGTAAGATTAATCCATGGTCTAAATCACTGTGAAACTGTGTTAGACTCCCTCTCGAGAGATCAAGTTAGCAGACCGCTAATTTACGGAGTTTTATCAACCTCAGAAACGACTGCATGACAGCAATACACTGCAGTAAATGGATCCAAATATAAACCGCCACCAAAAAGCCACAAATAATGCTCAGAACAGCACCAAACTTCAGCAACAGTACAAATAGGGTCTCAGCACATAGTCCGGGGCATTAAAACTCCACTAGCTTAGCTGGATTTCTGTTGTGAAGCTAAAAACAGATTTCAACTCTCCATCAGCTTCCGGGTCGGAAGTCCTGACACGACGATTACCGAGTGCAGTTAGAAATGCTCAATTCCGTTCTTTTCCCTGTCCACTCTCGATAAAAACTGTTATAAACTGGCAGGTACGACACATATGAACTTTGATTGCTTTTCCATGGAGTCATGATCATACATTTTCATCCATGAGCTGCAGAACTCTACTGCTCTCGGTAATCGAGTCGTCGGGACTTCCTGTCAACAGGAAGCTGCTGCAGAAGAGTGGTAAATTTAGTCAGCTTTTCAGTAGAAATCCAGCTAAGCTAGTGGAGTTTTAATGCCCCGGTCTATGTGCTGAGACCCTATTTGTACTGTTGCTGAAGTTTGGTGCTGTTCTGAGCATTATTTGTGATTTTTTGGTGGCGGTTTATATTTGGATCCATTTACTGCAGTGTATTGTTGTCGTGCGGTCGTTTCTGAGGTTGATAAAACTCCGTAAATTAGCGGTCTGCTAACTTGATCTCTCGAGAGGGAGTCTAACGCAGTTTCACGGTGTGTTAGACCATGGATTAAATTTACACCGGAATATCCCTTTAAACACAGAAAAAGTTCAGATGTAAATAATACAACACAGTCACGCCTTTTCATTGAGTCCACAGTCCGGTATCAAAGCCTCTGGGAATGAGACGGCACTGATGAGGAAGTGTGTCAATTATTCATGTACAACATTTAACAACATCCCTGCCCGTATAAACACAGTGATCTATATCTTTATCTCCCCCAGGTGATCGAGATAGAGAGCGGCTGGCTGCTCGAAGTGGCACCGCACTACTACAAGAGCAAAGAGCTGGAGGACAGCAGCAGCAAGAAGATGCCCCGCAAGCAGGGCAAAACAAAAGAGGAGCTGGGCTGAAGAGGACACCGAGGCTCAGGGGACAGATGGACAAAATAAACACTCCCTTCCTCTCAGTGAAAGTAGAAAAATGCATAAAGATAGAGAGGAACAGTGTTGGAAAAGTAGTTGTTTGGTACATAAACGGCTACATGGCTCCAGCCTGTCTTCACATGTGAAACTGTTAACTGCTGTAGCTACGTGCTCCCGCAGCATCGGCATTCGGCATATCAAATTTTTTTGGCTGCACATAGTAGCCTGAGCAGAGACACGTGCAGCCAGAGGGATGGGTCCCGAAAGAAATAGGCCACAAACTGACAGACTGGTTTAATCATAAACCAGCTGGGCAACAACCGGGAAACTTTAATGAACTTGGATGAGAGTTTCCTGCATTAACGGCAGCGTTACTGACTCACTGGGTGGGTTTTGCAGCTTATTCATGCTCAAACTGTTGGTTTGGTTCGTTCAGGTGCTTTTTGTTGACTTCCCCCAAATAAAGAGGCTTTGTCAAACTCTGAAAGGAGCACACTGTTCTGTGTGCAAATGGACAATTAGGTGGAGGAGTCTCCACCAAACTGAAGAGACTAATTTGCAAATGATGTTTTGCCCTCTCCTGTGAGGCTCCTTATCTTGTTTGTTTTGATTTTTCTACGTCAATAAAGTTTTACAATCACTTGTTTTTGCAAGTTGTTTTGCAGCTCAGTGATTAGTCATCAGATTAGTATTTACTACTTGTCGGGATAATGGTCGTTGTCCTGGTTTAAATTGCACCAGGAAGTTCAGCTTTATTCATTCAGCAAGTTATATTTAGACGCCATATTTGAATAGCCTCCTATCATCCTCATGTCAGGCTCAGCCACCACAAAGGGACATGTGAGTTTGGGATAAAGTTTCCTTTAGAAGTGTTCTACAAAAAAAATCACCCATGATGCATAGAAACCATACAATTCTAACATTTTAAGGTCTTTATTTCCAGTACATATTTTTCCTCTTACCTGACGATTTATCTCAATTGTTTTGGTGTGAGTTGTTGAGTTTCTGTGATATCCGCCTCATATGTCTACCCTCTCTTGATTATCTAACACTCAGCTCATCCCGACCCGGACACACAAGATAATCCACTGACCTTGTTGAGAGCAGTTTCATGGAGGGGACTATCTTATTTCCATATCGGCACAGAAGGAAGAGTGTAGATTCACATAGACGAGAGGCTGGCTAACAAAGCTAAATACTCAATGAGTAGTTGTGGCCTGGACTCGCTTCTACTTCAGTGTATTTTTGTTCAAAGAAAATGGTTGTGTCATGAAATAGCTCATCTCGTGCTTTCTGGGTTAACCAGTCTATTTGTTTTCAGCAGAGTCAACACAATTAAAGGGGCAATTTGTGACAGAGTCTTGGTCAGGGTGGCTGTAAATCACCTCTGTACTTTGCTTTACTCCGTCACTCTTGGAGGCCCTGCCACCTGCACTGATTCTCCCTGTGATCAGCAGTCACGGGCCAGACAAGCTATGGCCACTGTCTAATTAGCTTACAGTAGCTAGCCACAGGCAATGACTGCTAGCAAAGAGCAGCAGTTGTCTGTTACTCCGGTGATGTGCTGCCCCACATGTTTTCGGAGCTACCTTCAAATTCTGGCTGTATTCTACAAATTGCACTTTTAAAGGCAGAGGTGCATCCTCTGGACAATATAAGCAGCAACATGCACAAGGAATTGCAAAATGATTTGATTTTTTAGTATTTAAGTTACTTTTCTCAATATGGAATGCTGTAAAGATGAAATAAGATAATCCTTCATTAGCCCCGGAACAGAGAAACTTAAGATATGATAAGATCGACCTCATTGATCTCTCAGCGGGGAAATTCACGTGTAATAACAATTTAAGAGTCAAGGGCAGAAAGAAAACCTGAGACTGAAAGAAAGGAACAAAGCAAGAAAAAATAGAATAATATAAAAATAAAGGAATAATGATAATAAAACTATATACACTATTCGCCTTTCACTTTTAAATATGACCAAGTAGGATAATTGCACATGATTGTAGTTGTAATATACACAGGGTGTGTAGCAATATGTCAAATATTTATAAACCTTAGATAAGTAGAGCAAAGCAGCAGTGTTGTTGAGCTAATGTATGGTGACAGAGAGACATTAGCATGTAGCATTTTTTGCACTTTGAGCACCACAAGCCTTGTTCCATTATATTCAGGAGAAGGCAGACTTCTCTACAGCCGACAGCCTCACACCAAATCGATGTAGATTTACAAACAGCACTACATGTAGGAAGAGTTAATGTCTATTTTGGGGATTTTGGTCAAACTGTCCCTCTAACCTTTAACTCATAACCCAATGCAAAATACATTGCGCCACATGCATACTACACAAGAATGTTGACACTGGGACACTGTATGAGTGCCTTCAGGGGCCCTCATACAGCCGCATGTGTTTGTTACATAAAGAGTGACGCATCAGTTCACTTCGAGAAGAGCTGTTTGACCGCACAAACACCAGCCTTCTGTTTGATATGAAATATTTAACCCAGCTCGGGCCTGAACATGCATGGTCATGAGTTGTCGGGGTGTATTCTCATACACTTTGAGCGTTTAGAAGAACAGGGAGTAACCAAGAGAGTGAAACGGTTGATTGATGGTTCGCTGTTCTTGTTTGGGTGGTAAACTCAGCACAGTGACATGAGAGCAGCAGAGGTATGACAGGTATGAGGCGCTGATACCTGCCGTGTTGACAGTACAGTGCCCTCGTCCTATTGTGCAGCGACAGTGGAATTTCACCAACAGTCACTCTTGTTTATCTCGATTCACATGATTCGTATCAAACACAGAGCAAAAAAAAAAAAGGAATGTATTCATGTGCTTCTCCATCATGTGACCCCCCTCACACCACTGGCACCAAATCTGACATCCAAGCAGCAAAAGATGAGACATTTGAATTTGAATCTCAGGACAGTTCAGCTGCAGCGGCGGGCAGAGCTGCCTCTGTGATACCAGTATGATCTGTCTCACGAGGGCGATCCGAGTGAACGACCTGACCATCTACATATTCCACAGACAGACAGTTAAAAAACACTGTCTCACTGCAGCTGGTCCGACTGGTCTGACTAGAAAAGAGAAAAAGGGAGGGCAGCAGGCAGCGAGGAGGAGGGTTCAGAGGAGGCAGTGCTGTGTGACAATTAGAAAACAAGATATAAGAGGAAAGAAACCAGCAGAGGAGGAAGAACACAGGGATTACACACACGGCGAAAGACTTCAGGAGTTGCTGTGTTTTGCTTTTTTTTTTTGGTAATGAAGTTTGGTGACAACGTGACTCTGACATTCATCTACCTCAGCAGGTCAGTGGCTGTACAAAACTTCCTGCTCTCTTGCTTTAGCTTGCAAACTCACAGCTTCTCTTTTTTTTTTTTTTTTTATTAATGCCCTGTAATCCTTAATCAGCAAACGCTTCAAGACGATTTAAGCTTGTTGCAAAAGTCAAGATGCGTTTTTCTTCAATGTGAAGGAAACCAGATCCTAGATCCGAGGAATCTTGACCTTCCATCTGCTGCAAACTTTAGGTTAATGACTGACTACGTGAGACGAGGGGGGGGGGGGCGTGTGAAGGAATGTCTGCGATGACGTTTCAAAACAATGGAGCTGTCACACACCTGTGCCACCCTTGGTTTAGATTCTCTCAACAGGTTTCAACCGAGACAGCAGGAACATACAAAAAAAAAAAAAAACGCCATTAACTATTTTGAAGCTGCTCCAGTGTTTGCTGATTAAGTCTGTGCGGGAAAGCCCACTAAACAAACACAGCAAGCGTGCTTGGGGAAAAGATTATAAAAATAAAGAAAATAAATCAGCAGACAGCATTTTAACACAACAGGGATGTGAGATAGCAGGAGGTTAGGTTGCTATTGTGTCATGACGAAGCAGCGATGATGACTGTGCAGGTGAATTCCTTCAGTCTGTTTCCTGCTCTGTTAGTTGCCGGGAGCCAGTCAACTCATCCAAAGTTGAATTTTTTTTCTCACAGCTCCTGTTGGAAAACTGAGTCAGACTCCAGCCAGCTCTCTACCTCCCACATCAGCCCTCCAACATGAGCGACGACGGGGAGAGACGCAGATCCGAGCGAAGCCGGGGCCAGAGCAACGGTTCCAGGCCGGCCCCCAACGTCAAACCCAAACTCAACCAGAGAGAAAAGAACAGCAAGGAGGACCAGTGGAAGAACCAGAAGCCTGCAAAAGTGAGGAGATCGAGGAGCACCGACTCCGAGAGGGGGGATAGAGGGAGGAGGAGAGAACGGGACCGGTACCAGGGGGAGAGGAGGCAGAGAGGGAGGAGTGAGGAGGCCCGGAGACGAGACAGGAAAGAGGGAGAGAGCGTCCCGAGGAGGCCCCCCGCAGACGATGTGGAGGACACTGAGTGCGCTGTGTGCTTCAGCACATACGACAACGTCTTCAGGACCCCCAAGCTGCTGGCGTGCGGGCACACCTTCTGCCTGGAGTGCCTCGCTCGCATCAACGTGACCTCCCCCGAGCTCAAGACCCTGACATGCCCCGTGTGTCGGGAGCTGACCGAGCTCCCCCACGGCCGGGACCTGCCCCGCCTGGGCAACAACCAGGACATCATCGGCAAACTCCCGGCAAACATGCAGAGGGCTCTGTCCATCCGCTTCAAGCGCAGCAAGGGCAAACTGCTCCTGAAGAACCCCCCTCCCAACAGCCCGACCAAGCCCTCTATCCTCACCCTGACTAAGAAGAGCCAGCAGGGCCAGGGGACGGCAGGTGGGGACCTCAACCTGGGAGCGATGGAGCAGGGATTTACCCCAACCACCGTGGTGGACGTAGGCCGGCCTCCAAATAGGGTCAGAGGTCGCCTGCGCAGGTTGTTCCGCTCGGACCAGTGCTACTACGCCGTGGTGGGGTCCATCATCACCATCACTGTGGCTCTCATGCTGGTGGGGATCCTGGCCTTTGTGATCATACCGAATGTGGTCGTTCACCGCAGGCCTGTTCCTCAGGGGAACCAAACATTACAGACCCCTCCAGGACCCCCGAGACCCTGATGGGGCAGGGGACAGGAGGAAGTAACACACTGAACTCCTTTTGCCTACTTTTCCCTTTTGGCGAGCAACACTGAAGGTAGAGACAAAACACTGCAAGCTGATTCACACACAGCGAGGTGAAGAAATGAAGGAAAACAAGGACAGCAGCATTTTTTTTTTAAAAACAAAGGACAGACAGGCTCTGAGTTGCACATGAAGGAAACAGGACAACCTTGCATCTTGCATTTTTTTTTTTAATTTTTGTTTCCTGAACAGGTCCGCGATCACTGTGAAAAGCCAGAAACACTGTCCACTACGACTAATAAGCTGTAAATGTTGAAATGAACTAAGCTCTGTGATGAAAAGACCTGAGTATCTTCTGATTGCTTCAGGCTGATTTTTAATAACCAGTTCAGGGTTTCTAGCTCTTACAAATTGTGTATATAGACCAACTCACTGTACAAAGCAACAGATGAGTTATATACTTGTAAATATCTTCTTTTCACTCACAAGAATGGACTTTATTCTCTGTGATATCAAAATAAAGCACTTTTTGGGGGCATTGAAACGTATTTCTCAGTATTTCCTAAAAAAATCGCCTGGATTTTTACAATAGGCTATTTATGAAACTGAACAATGACCAGATTGCTTTCAGCAGCTCCTGACGACACCGCAGGCAGAACTTCCTGCTCAGTTTTTATGATGCATGTCCTCATCAAAACAGATTTGTTGCCTATAACCTGAAGGGACCCGCATGCTTCTCCAGACACCTGATACCCTCTAGTGGTGTAAATAGACCAGGTAACAGGGTGAACTTCTCCTCTGCTGTGTCTCTCAGCACTTTAGGCTGACAAACCTGTTTGACAACACGAGCGTTATCTCTCTCTTTTTTTTATCCCTCTCAGGGAGTTCAGCTGTCCGGTTTGACAAAGAGCTCAGATAAGTTTGCTTATATCATGACTTCCAACTGTTTGTCGTGGTTTAGACGAAACATTAACTCACTGAAGATCCAAGCAAACCACAGGGAAGACATGAGTCCGTCTTTTAGCCTTAATGCTAAATCTGAGTGTTCAGTGGCTGCCTTTACACTTAAAGGAAAGTTATAAATAACATAAATGTTATAGAGTGAGGTGAGGAAAGGTCATGTGCTTTTTGAAACAACAACTGCAAAACAACTCCAAACAATAATTTGCCTGCAACAGAGATTTTAAAGGTGCAGTATGTGAGAATTGGCCACCTGTTGAATTCTCACTCAAAACAATGACAAAGCCTATGAGCAGAGTGACAGCTAGCTGCTAACTGTCTTCTCATACATCCATGATTTTAGCAGCTATTAGCTTGCTAGCTCAGTTAGCTGTGCAGCTAGCTGGACACCTGGGGGAGTGTTGGTGTTTACTCCACCAGCAGAGGAGCTTTGGACCTGTGCTGAAAGAGGTTTTCAGGCCTGAGGCTAGCTGGTTAGCATGCTAACTTCTGCATACAGTATCTCTGCTACACAAAGTACACACCTGTTATTTCGTCGCATCCTGTTTATTATTATATTATTATTGTTAATTGTTGAAAAATTCTTGCATATTACACCTTTGAATATTTTAATTACATGTAACCTACACTTTCCATCTAATTCTATTACATTTGAGTTTCGGAGTTTTTCTATCATGACGAGTCAATGTGAATAATCTAGATGACCTGGAGACAGAATAAGAAATACGTAATGTTTATCCAGACGTCTGCCTCGATTTGATTTAATCCGACTAAGATATTTGATTTAAAAACAACTTTGCTTTAAATGTGATCCATTCAGTAAACGTGTGCAATAAAATCTGATGGAAAACTCACATTTAATTAAAAATACTGACACCGTTTTAAGCGAATCATTTTTTGGTGTGTAGACCTTCACACACCTGTATGTTCCCCCAAAGGATTTAAGAAGGAACTAAGTAAGATACTGAAATACAAATAATGAGTGAAATGAATACTTTTACTGAGCAAAGTATAGAGTAGGAAAAAGTCACTAAAATAGAACTTAAAATGAATGTCATATATATGAAAAGCACTTGAGTAAAAGTCTTAAAAAATCTGATACTAAATGTACTGAATTATCAAAAGTACAAGTAAAAGTAAAATCAAACATATATTTGAATGTATCTACTGTATATCTGATATCTATATATATTCTGATTATCAGACAAAAATCTTTCACTTGCAATTAAAGATTGCAATTTGCAAAGTCAGTCGTAACTAATAAATGTAAAGGAGGAATAGGACAATATTTGCCTTCAAAATGTAGTGAAGTGGAAGTATACAGTTGCAGAAAATGGAAATACAGAAGTACAAGTACCTCAAATCGTATAAAAGTACATTACTTGGGTAAATGCACTTGGTTACGTTCCATCACTGCTTTGATTTTCAGTGCTTGAGTACATTTTGCTGGTTAAACTTCTGTGTCTGAACAGGAGTTTGACTTTTTCCACTATTGCCTTATAGACACACCCACATGACCCCCCCCCCTCCTGGAGTATCGAGGCAAATATGGTCGCAGGGAGCACAGCAGAGACCCCCTCCTCCTCCTGTGTACCCCTTCTTACGCAAATTTTCCTTCATGCGTTATGTGACCGGCTGTTGTGGAGGCTGAACATCAGGGAGCTGTCAGCAGCAGCTCCGCAGACAGAGACGCTCTCTTGTGGATAGTTATCGACCACCATGGCTTCCACTCCCTCCGCCTCTGCCCTGTCTGCTGTTCTCCGGTGTCGGGGGAAAATCTGGACGAGGAATCCGCCTACCAAGCGACCTGCCGCCTCGGTGTACAGCCTGGGACTGTCCGGCGGGGCGGTGCGCGACCCGCCAGCTGAGCGCGCCCGGTCCAACCAGGCGTCAGCGTGGGAGGCTTTCCTCCGAGGGGAGCGTGTTGTTGTGGGGAGAAGACTCGCTGTGGCGTGTGAGTCGACCCGGCATGATAAAAATCCGCGAGGAAAAGACGCCAGAGAAATTCATAAATTATGTCATCCAAAACTTTCGCAATCCCCAGGTGACGCGCACTCTGGTGTCCAAAACGCGCTGGTGCGTCAGCTGGCACGCAGACTGACATCCAACCTGCCTGGAATAAAGAGATGCTCCCAAATCATTCAGATGTTTAGAAGTGAAACGTATGCTGCGCACATCTGTAAAATAATATTTGTTCAGGAAATCAGTGAATTCCCAGCGGGAGCTTTGAAAGTGTCCGTGATGTCCCCGCGTTTGGGGCAAAACGCAGCGCAGATTCCGTCTTTCGTGTTGATCGGCTGGTCGACGCTGAAGAGCACCTGTTTGTGTTTGACTGCTCTGGTGTCAGAGTTTATGTTTCTGAAGCTTGCGGTGTTGTGCAGGTCCAGAAGCAGCGCTGGTGATAGGCGGCAGGATGGAGACAGCGTCAGAGAGGACTTCCTGCAGGTGAGACTTACCTTAATACAGTTATAATGAGGAGACATCAGTGGTGATACTCAGGGCCGCAGCCAGGATTTTAGAAATACTGAGGTCTTGTCCCCAAACCCCAACCCCCCATCGATCCACCCAGAACATTTGAATGATTATAGTAAAAATCTGAGCATTTATCTGGATTTTGACGTGTAGGAAATAATATCAGTTACAGCAAACAGATGAAAATTGGACTCAGATTCCGACAGAAGAAGAAGAAGAAGAGAAGGAACAAATATGGCCAATTTAACTTTAACATATTGAACTTATTTCTTTGCTACAAAAGACCTTACTGACATGGGCAAGAATTTATAAAAAACATTGTTACTAATAAGATTAGTTAAATAATTTCACTGCTAAGAGGAAAATTAAATGGCTCATAAAACATTTATTATTGCAACTCTCTAACGGCTGTCTTAATAATGTTTATAAAGGAACTACACAGAATTTATTGACCATTTCCAAAGTATAATGAACATCAGTTGCAATTTTCTGATAAACAAATGCTAATAAGTAGTTTAAAAAACAATGAATTGCTTGTTGACAGTGAAATAACTATGAATTTGCAGTTTATTTATTGTATATAATTGTTTATTTGAAAGATATGACCGATATGATAAAGCCTTAAACCAAATATGTTCACACATGTATTAAGATCTCAAAGACGTGACCTCAGTGTCCTCAACCGCTGCGGCCCAGATGTTACTGTCTTTTTTATGTCTTTTAATGTAATTTGTTTGCTCCTGTAAAGCACTTTGAGATGCCTTGTGTCTGAATTGTGCTATACAAATAGACTTGCCTTGCCTTGCTAAATCAAATCATGTTATATTCGTCCTCTTTCAGGTAAATGGACAAATCCACAGTCCCACTCTCCTCATCTCCACCAAGGACGACTCCGGCTCTGGACAAACAGTCACGGAGGACAGACCTGACTGAAACTGACCATACAGCAACAAAAAGACACACTCTGCGACTTATTTATTGACTTTTACTCTGATTTCACAACACACGGCCCACAATTGGACTTCAACTCGGCAAACAACTGGTTGGTTTAGAATGTTTTTGCTGTAGTACTCAAGGAAAAGTGAGCAACACTGTAACAATAAATACATTTAACCAACACGTCTTGTTTGTAGTCCCACATTATGCTAGATGTGTTCAAGGTCTCCAGTGGATAGTTAAATAATGGATGAACATGTTAATTTTAAGCCTGCAATGTAAAAAAAAAATGCCTCCAGTGATGTCACTCAATGGCTAAATTGCATTGTGGGTAATATAGGCAACATGTTTTAGAAAGGAAGAGGAATGCACGGTATAAAAAGGGGGCATATCTCTGGTTCTCCATCCATCCATCACCTGTAGCCTCTTAACCTGTGCAGGGAGTCGATCCCAGCTGACCCCTGGCGAGCAGCTGTAGGGCGGGTCGTCAAGTCCTGTAGAAATGCAGGTCCATTTACCAAAGTCCCTGGACAAGTCGCCAGTTCATCACAGGGCTGGCATATAGGGACAAACCACCCTTCACACACAGATTGACACCTCAGTGCAATTTAGAGTGTCAGATTAACCTCACATGCATGTTTTTGGATCGCGGGTGGAGTGCACGAGGAGAACATGCTCCACACACCTTCTGGCTGTGAGGCAGTGGCGCTAACTGGCATCCCACAATGCAACCTATCCACTGAGTGACATCACTGGAGGCAATATTTCAGATCACATGGAGCTTCCTCTGGAGCCACAGAGGGCTTTATAGTACTTCTCTGTGTATAGCCTTACATCAGGGACAAAAGGAGTCATTAACCTTTAATTCATGTGTACCAATTAGCCTCAATGAGTTATGGAATGATGTGCTCTAAGTTAAATGTTAAAAAGGAAGTCAATCAGAGATTTTGCTCTCCCAAAAGTGGGACTTTTTCTGCAGAATGCTGTGTCAAAATGTCCTTTTAAGTTACACTTTCAGTGAATGTGGCCTAGTTGCCGTCGACCACTGCTGCTGAAACACCCTGAAGATATTCAAAACATGCACAAACAGCACCACTGAGCTCTTTCCCCATGAGTCACTGTTATGTGTTTGTTTGTTTGGCAACAGCAAGGGTAGACAGAAGCAAAGGCACGTTCCTCCATTTGACGATTCTCATCCCTTGAGATAGATGCAAGTAACATCGCTGCAGCTCAAGCAGAAGAAGACATTTTTAGCCTACATTTGCTGAGTCTCTGCTGAAAATCATGTCTCAGCATCATTGTCTCATCGTGATATATTTCGAGTCCATAAACGATTTTAAATTGTTTTTCTTTGCTGCTCCAAAATGTTATTTCTAGCCTTTATGCCTCGGACCTTTTTTTTGTTGTCTATTTTGTTCATGTGAGCACGTTCCTTTCATTTACACTGACAGCATTTGTATAATACAGTGGTGATGTTTCTTCTAGGTGCTGTATCATATGGCAACTGGACCTGTTTCAGCCAAGAGGCTTCCTCAGCTCTAACTAACAGAAGGGGAGTTACTTGCTTTTAAACTCTTATCACCCACCTACAATGTGTGTAAAAATAACAAAAGAAAGGAAGGTATTAAGTGAGAATCACAAGGCTGAGGCAAAAAGGCTAAAGAAAAACATTTAGGGGCGGCATTCGAGGAGACATTTAACAAAACAACAATCGCTTATAACACCGAAATATAACAATGACGAAACATGAAGGTTGAAAAATGATTTTCACACGTGGGTTTGAAATTAGCAGAGGCCCGGCAAATGGCTAAAAATGTATTTGTTCTGCTGGAGCTGCAGAGATGTTACTTGCATTGTCAAATGGAGGAATATAGGAAAACATAGTTTAAAATCCTGTCAGTTAGAACTGAAGAAGCCTCTTGGACGAGAGCTGAAACACGTAAGGTTGCTCTTACATTTAGCAGATGCTTGTGTCCAAAGCAAATTACAGAAATTCATACATACATTCATACACTGATGGTGGTGGCTGCCATGCAAGGTGCCAATCAACACATCAGGCCATGCAGAACGGGGGAATTTAACCAGCAACCTTTGGATAACAGGACGCTGGCTCTTCCTGTGACCCACAACCATCCCTATGCCTACGATACAGCACTTATGATGACCTGGATGACTGAGAACCTTCATTAACAGTGCTGATGTTTCTTCCCCTACAAGAGCTCTGTATGATTTTCTTGTAAACAAAACAAAACAAAACAAAAATAAATAAATAAATAAAAAAGGTTGGATAGTTATTAAGGTAAAAAACAAACAAACAAACAAACAAAAAAAATGGATATATCATTTTTCGACGCCACGGTGTGTGAGAGCTGACGTTTCCTCACGAAGACGTCACAGGTTTGTTAATTGGCTCCGCTGAGAGCCGCTCATACGTCACAACGTTGTGTAACGTCTCGAGGTGACAGTTGAGGCGGGACTTCCCGTGACTGGTCGATACCCAGGAAGTCGTCGTGTTACTTTTCCTCCTCCTCCTCCTCCCTCTCCTCCTCTTCCAGTCTCGTGAGAAAGAAGATAAACTAAGGGGCGTTAAGTTGCTTTTATAGCCAGGAAACTAGCAGGAGAAGAGTTTAACAGCAGCCGCACGAGGTCTCTCGGCTCCCGTCGATCAACTTTGCTGGTTGTCATCGAAGAAACGGCGGAGAAATGTGCAGCAGAGGGAGAAGTGGCCACTCTGTCAGGGTAAGGGCTAATTTCAACACGCTCCTCCTTAAGCTACAGTATTTACAGTCATTCGAGTATTACCCGTCTGTCGAGCTGCTGGGAAGACAGCGAGGTCGAAAGTCAGTGTTTATAGTTGTTGTTTTTCAGTCTTCATAAGCCACCGCTCGGCTTATCTGTAGAGGCAGCCACAGGTGATAAGAGGAAATCGATCAGAGGCAGTTTGGTGAATCATCACTCCAGTTCAGAACCATGAAGCATACTTCCTTTGAAATGGAAATTTGCATACATGTGCCTGATCATCTGGTTTCATTCTTTAGAAACAGTTTTGTCGCCCAAGGGCTATTTCCTCTTTGAGTTTCATTTTGATAGCAATTTTTATGTTGCTAAAGTACATCATGTTCTTGTTTCAGATGGAAGAGGATATTCAAAGCTGAGGATCTGTCAGAATCACAAGTTTCCTGCAAGATGTTTCCGGCCCCCCGCCACATTTCGTCTGTCTTTGCATTTAGCGACACTGACTTGTGTCTTTTTAACTTTTGTCACTGCACAGGAAGCAAGCTACTTGGTGCAACTCCAGATCTTTGATCATGCGCTTGTGATGATACACAGCCAGCCCTTCCCATATCCCATTCCTATTGTCTGTAACAAGGACACGTCTTTCTATTCAGACCCTGTCCTCTTGAACCCTCCTCCCTCTCTCTGAGTTACTGTGCCATGCTCCGCAAGAGAGGCTCTGTCATCCTTTGTGGCGCGTTCCTGTTTATCACCTGGAACGCCATACTGGTCCTTCTGCTGCGGGGCAGACCCCTGCCCGGCCAGCTGAGTGAACCTGGCGAAGAGCAGAAAAGAGCTGCTGTAAGGCCTACCAATGATGTGGTGGGAGATGTGCTGCGAATCGCAGACACGTTCGAAGCAGAGCTTGAAAGGCAGAGAAAAATCCTGCTGGAGATCCAGAATCATCATTCACAGTGGGAGGCATCAAACAGAGATGGGCCAAAGGTCGTCGTCCCCCCTCAGCCTGTCATTCCTATCCTGGTTATCGCCTGTAACAGGGTCACGGTGAGGCGCTGCTTGGACAAACTCCTGCAGCACCGACCTTCAGCAGAGCTTTACCCAATCATAGTGAGTCAGGACTGTGGGCACGCGGAAACCGCCGAGGTTATTCGCTCTTATGGGGACAAAGTAACTCATCTGAAACAGCCGGACCTGTCAGATATTGCTGTGCAACCACAGCACAAGAAGTTTCAGGGTTACTACAAAATCTCCAGGCATTACCGGTGGGCTCTCAACCAAGTTTTCAAGACCCTTTCTCACTCATCTGTTGTGATTGTTGAGGATGATCTGGAGGTAATCACATCATTCATTTTTGATTTGTGATCACATAAATTACATAAAGCCCATAAATAAATTGAAATGTTCTTTGTTTATTTAATGATGTATAAAATAATGTTTTGGTTCTATATTTCACAGCTGTTCACTCATCTTTAAAACAGCTGATATCACTTGTTGACGGGGGCATGTAGACTAAATTATTTATCTCCTACTCTAGGTGGCGCCAGATTTCTTTGAGTACTTCCGAGCCTTGCTGCCACTTCTGAAATCTGACCCCAGTCTGTGGTGTGTATCTGCTTGGAATGACAATGGGAGGGACGGCTTTGTGGATCCAGGAAAAGCTAACCTGCTCTACCGGACAGACTTCTTTCCCGGTCTGGGTTGGATGCTCGTTAAGGATGTGTGGGAGGAGCTGGAGCCAAAGTGGCCCGCTTCATTCTGGGACGACTGGATGCGTCAGCCAGAGCAGCGCCGCAACCGCGCCTGTATACGGCCAGAGATCTCAAGAACTTTGACATTTGGCCGGCAAGGCGTAAGTCTGGGTCAGTTTTATGACAAGTACCTGCGTTACATTAAACTGAATTCCGAATTTGTGCCTTTCAGCAAGTTAGACCTGGGTTACTTGAACGAGGAGACGTATAGAAAAGCTTTTGAGAAAGAAGTTTACAGTGCTCCTGTGGTTACATATGAAGATGTTAAGCAGGGGAAGCTAAAAGGACCTGGGCCTTTCCGCCTTCAATACTCAAGAAAGGACAGTTTCAAAGTGATGGCCAAAAACCTGGGAATCATGGATGACTTGAAGTCCGGAGTACCTCGAACAGGGTACAGAGGGGTCGTCAGTTTTATGTCAAGGGGACAGAGAATCTACTTAGCCCCTCCTCCAGGATGGACCCAGTACGATACCAGCTGGAGCTGATAATCCAGAAGAAAAGCCGATGTGAAGCCTTTTTTAAATGTCAGTTGGGGGAAATCATTCCAGGCCAAAGACTGATGTTCTAATAGTTCTTGATTGATTGAATGATATCTACTCTAGATTGTTGTCCTTGATAATGCAGAATGGATTGTTCTTCTTTCTGGTGTAGGGGTTATTGCCAATACCACTCAGGTCTTTTTCATTATTCCAAAACATTTCTTACAGTGTAGGAAAAAAGGCCTAAACAGTTTGCTAGACTGCTGTTATTCACCAGAGATCTATTTTTATATTATGCTAATTGTGCACTTGACATTCATTAATGCATTCAATGCAGTTGCCTAGTTTTTGACGCCTTCGTTTAAATTATTTGCAATTTCTGGTAGCGTATATGTACTGTTTGTCCGAGACAAATGTAAAACAATCTGTGGTATGGTTGCTCATGGTGATGGTGACTGGTCATAACTGCAGTATAATCTGACATTTGATTATCAGTGTTGTCGACTACAAAAATCAGTTCTTCCTGCTTACACTTTAATGTCTAATAATTCTGTTTAATGATTATCTGATGTAGTGATCACTGCAGGTTTGTAACCTTGCAAACTACATGTGTGTGTGTGTTTCTATTTTTAAATAAAAAATAATACACAATGACATTTTAACGAGTTGTTTAATTTATTTAGTTCTTTTGGAAAGAACGGTATGCTCTTAGTTCATATTATCTAACAGGTTACAATATTACCAGTTGAAATGATCTACTTGGGTAGTGTGGTTTAAAATAGATGAAGTGCTCCCACAGTTTTCAAAGATGCCAAATCTGAGAAGCTGAATTTTGGTGATGTGTAAACTTGGTGCAGAAGACATCAGAGATATTTGATGGAAAAAGCATCCATAAAAATACGGATATGGGTTATAATACTAATGAAACATTAAAAATAAATTGATAACACACTGCATTTTATAATTAAGTTTTGAATTCACTTTGTTTGGCATAAGTAATGCATCTATATACAAACTTCAACCAGAGAATAGTAGTTTGAAAAGGTTCTAGGGAATCTTGATTCATGTTTATGCTGTTTATCCAGTTTTCACTACATATATGATGTTAAGATTACTAGATTCAAATTTAGTGATGATGTTTATAGGCTGAAACACCTTTGTTTCTCTCAAACAGTTGGTGGGGGCTAGTGATAGAAATACATGTGTAACTGTCTCTGGCTCAGGACCACAAAAGGTGCATTTAACACCTAAATTTGGAAGTTAATGTGTTGCATGGGTAAATATCATGCAAGAATTTAGAGTGCCTTCCTCTAAATTTAGAAGGGACATAATTAAGCTTTGTGCTAGTTTTAAGTATATGTCTGAACACAAATAAGGTGTCCTTTTGGGTGAAATCTTGTTATTATAATCTTGTACGAGTTTTCTTATGTTTGTACATTTTATGTTTGTTAATCTAATTCCACAAACTTTTAAACAAGGCACTTCAACATTACCATTTTTATATCCTAAGTTACTTTATTAACTCAACTAGCCCGTACATCTTACAGGAAAGCAGTTCCTTATATTGTTTAGATGTTAATTTGGCTTGAAGGGAGTTTCCATAACAACACAGATGACCTTCATCATCAAACAAACATAATCACCCTATGACAGAAATCAGTCTCCATTGTTGGCTGTGTCTACGGTAGCCGCCCTGGTCCAAAAGCAGTGCGCCCGTTTACTAACCAAGTCTCGTCTGTTTACTTCATTTGTAACGATGATGTGAGACCGAAACCGTTAGCTAGCTAGCCTAGCTAAAGTAATGAGGAACCGGTAAGAGATGGAGCTGAAAACCTCTGTGATGGGGGCACATAGTGATGGACGCCCGTTTACTTTGCATCTCATGACAACTGTTTGTTCTCACCTGTTTGCTGAAAAGCAGCCGTTAAATTCTCACTGACGGCGTTAGCCTGTTAGCGTGCTAGGCTACAGGCGGGTTTGGTTCAGTGGGTTCGTGTTTCGGTGTGATTTGATATGGCGGATTGCAAACTGAACAACCAAGTAATTAACCCCCGCTAAATAACACTGAATTGTTATTGTAGGGAACGGGCTTCGGGGCTAGTTAGCCACCGCGTCTGTTGTCGAAGCAACCTTAGTTAGCTAACGCTGCAGCTAGCGAAACTGTCTGGCCTGGAATGGAGCCAGGCGACTTGCGAGAGAGCCCCGCCGGGTCTGGGGAGTCAGATGGGGGGGACTGGAGGGAGGGTATTCCCGGTGGGGATGAGGAGGTCAAAGCTGCCGAAACCAATGGAAATTCACAAGAACCGGCGCTCAGGGACACCTGTGAGGACGGCGAAAGTGACAAACAGAAATGCGTGGGAGAGCAATTACACAGCCCCTACGAGGAGGAGCTGGACCCCAGGATCCAGGTAGGAGAACCTGTTGGTGGCCATCAAACCTCCATCAGCCAAGCTATTGTTACCTGGGCGGGTAAAACTGGACTGCTTTTGGCTGTGTGTTGGGAGAAAAAACACTGTGGTGCTTTGATTTTCTTTGTGCTTTGTGTTATTTCCATAATACTGTGATCTGTGCAAATTCGTTTGTCAGATCAAAAGTGAGCTGACATGTTTATTTCACCATGGGGACATACAGTGCCTCCGAAGCACATTTAATTTCAGCCCCAGTCTGTGCCGAGCTTGCATCTAAGTTGGCTTTTGGGATGAGCTACCAACTGGAGCTAATTTAACCATGTCTGTGACTGTTTATGTTATAAGAAGAATATACACATTTATTTTGTTCTGTTTCTTTATAAAGGCCTGAAGCAGTGCACTATTTTTCTTTCCCCCACAGGAAGAGTTGGAGCATCTCAATGAAGCCAGTGCTGAAATCAACAGACTAGAACTGCAGTTGGATGTTAGTAATAACACACTTTCCTCTCAGTTTGGAACATTCGTTCAGTCTCCATACACCTAACCGGAAAATATGCAAAACAGACTGAAAAGTCCCTTTGATTTTGACAAAACAAAACTCATGAGTAATGTGAAAAGAACATTTACTACCACCCTGGGAATTGCTTGAGAGTCTGCCTCTGTTCTTAAATATTTTAGTAGTCTACCCAGAATGTGCTAATCAATATGATAATTTAGTTTTCAATATCTCTAAGCATAAAGTCTGGAGCTCTTCAAACGGAAAATGTATGAGTGCTGATAGCTTGACACTCGGTGAAAAGATTGCTCACTCACAGCCACCCTTCTAATCTAATCTTGTCATTTTCATGCATTAACAATCCAGGATGCCAGATCAGGCTACCGGAAGATCCTCACAGAGTCCGCCAGGAAGCTAAATGCTCAGAGCTCTCAGCTTGGTGGCTGTATAGAGAAAGCAAGACCCTACTATGAAGCTCGTCGCCTTGCGAAAGAGGTACGCTCAGACGATTTGTGTGTCTAAAAACATGTGTCCCACGTGATTAGAAGATAAGCCGCGGTATCTCAGGATCAAGTTTGTTATCAGTCATGTGCACAGCAATCACATTGTTGTTCTCAGGCTCACTTCAACATTGCTCATACAGTATGCATGCAGAGAAAGTCACGCAAGTCTATAAGAAAAAGGGAATCTGAGACACAAGACCTAAGAATAGTGCAGAAGTGAAAATCTAAAGTAGAATTCATTAAATTAAACATTGTGGTAGACTGTTGTGCACTGAATAAAATGTAAGGCAGACAGGTTGGGCGGTGTCGTAAATTGATATGCTTATGACCAATCAGACAGTGTGATGGGCGGGACGTTGAGTGAGATCAGAGCGGTGACTATAAGTAAAGAAAGACTGCTGCATCAGAGCCACAGTAGCACATTTTGAAATGTATTCATTTAACAGCAATCAGACACAATAAACACAGACTCTGAAAGAAACCTGTTGTGTCTTACCCCTAATAATCTTTAATACTCGTATATACTGTGTTGGTTTAATAACTAGTAAAAGTTAATGAAATAAAAAACATATACATATACTGCAGGTGTGCAGATAAAAAGATACACATACAAGTGATGTACCCAGTTAGCTATTACACTTTAAATACATTTTACTAAATTGATATACAGGAGTTTACAATACACAAGTTATTCTACGTGGCTAGACAGGCTGTTGCTAACCTTTTGTAACTCAGTTTTAGCCTGAGCATAAACAAGTTCTTCTGAAGTGTCTTTCATCTAGACCTTCAGAGAGCGAGAGCCACTTTCTTTTGCCTGTTTAGTTGTAATTGGCCGGTGTGAATCGGCGTGGACCGAATACAAAAAATACATCAAAGTGGATTTCATTTAGTTGCTTTGGTGTCAACCTGCGAACCCAAACCCCAGCCTTTCATCTCATAAAGCGCCATAATGCATCTTGGGATGAGCTGATCACAAGTGGAAAGCTCTCAAAGACAGAAGTAGCTCCCAAAGTGCATTGTAGAGAAATATTGTATTTTATTGTTCGGACAGCATTTTCTGAGGTGGTCAGGAATGCATTTGTCCACATATGTAATATATTTACTGCAAGTGCATTCCTGGCTGCACTGAAGGAGTGTTCATAGTCGTCGGAATGCGTTCGCCATACAAATCATTTAATATGCATGTGATATTCAATCTACTGCCAAATATGACGTGTGATACATCTTAACTAGATGTAGCCCTACACACAATCTGGACACGAGATGCTTGTTTTGTTGCCACAGGAGCGCTAGCTGTGTGAGAAAAATATACAATAAATATTCAAATAAAGGTATTTGAAGGACATTTAATTTGTTCTCCTATAGCCACCTGACCTGTTCCTACATTTTCGTGGGCCTGATGCATTTTTAATTTCATCGAAAGTCAAGCATGTTAAAGTAAAAACACTGATGTACAAACACACTTTGACTGAGGTCTGATTGAATTGGACCTAACAGAACAGGGGGTCGTGTCCTTGTCATATTCCACTTCTGTAGGCAGTTTTGTCTGCTCTCTGTAGGCACAGCAGGAGACCCAGAAGGCGGCTTTGAGCTACGAGAGAGCCGTTTCTATGCACACTGCCGCCAGGGAGATGGTCTATGTGGCAGAGCAGGGCCTGATGGCTGATGGGAAGAACACCCTGGATCCCACCTGGCAGGAGATGCTCAACCACGCTACCTCCAAGGTAACAGAGAGAAGAATGAATACATGCACTAAAACAATGGAGTAAAACCAGACAGGATGGATGCAGGACGGTTCTCGTGTCTCAAACGGGATGAAACACGTGGTGGATAGTAACATAGGAATAAAACAAAAGAAGCTTAATCCGTGTAAATCCATGATCTTGTTTATTATTTGAGCAATTTTACATGTAGTAGAGAAACAAGCAATGGTCTTGTCTTTTTTTAAATTCCACACACTCTTGCTTGTCAAATCCCGCTGCCAAATCCCTGCTCCAGTTTAATTCATGTTCTCACGTACACATATTCAAACCTTATGCTTAAAAAAAAAAATGAGTCATGATGGGTTGACTCGTGAACTCTGGTGAACTCTCTGCTTCTGTAACGTTAAAAGAAGTATGCATCATCGCAACAACAAGCCAGTTTAACATAACATCTGAAAGTAAGGTCAACTTAATATCTTCAAAACGTAAATGGTTTCCCCTCACTCGTTTCTGTGTTGTGGTTTTAGTAGAGTGATACTGGAACATGTTTCCACTGAGCTGACTGACGTGTACTGGTGCTTTCTACAGAAGATGTGATATTTGCATCGATCGGCTGACATGCTGTTGCTGCTGTGGATGTGATGCATATTCATGACTGTTACTTATAGCTGGGCAATATATTGATATCATATTTTTATCCTGGTATGTATCATCTTAGATCCTGGATCTCTTTACATCATGATACGAAATAAAGTAAAGTGATGTGATAGTCTGAACTAACCAGACTGTTCTACTTGTCCTGATAGTTGCTTTCAGCCACGTAGATTATTTATCAACCCCATTTTGTTAATCATTTGTGATGTATTGTAATATTTGATTTGTGTGGCCCAGTCGTAGCATTTTCTGAAGTACTTTTGAGGCGATTTCAAAATATCAGTAGGTGTATCATGTTTCACAATATAGCCTAAAGATTAAACAGTGTTTTATGCCGAGTATTTTCCTGTTGTTGGCTCTTCCCTTGTGATGCACCGTTATGCATCTCCTTCCTATTGTAATGATCAAGTCTGACCTCATAACGACCCCGATCGATACATGATGTGACTAATTGATGCTGATACCAACATCGGGGAGTAAAAAGATTCCAGTATCATTAGATCAACCTGCAGTTTTTGTGATTATCCCTAAAATGTGGTTCCTCAACAACTTGTGACAGAGATACAGAGGGAGCGTAGTTTTTAGTGTAACTATATTCTTCACTGGGAATTTCATAATTACAAATGACCACAAGCATCCTTTTCTGTATTATGTCATGTACAAAATACACAGTTTTAATATCGGTGCATACTGAACAACACATACGCTGAAACTGATACTGATAAGTCTGTGATAAGCCAATATCTGCTAATATCCATCGCTAGTATTTTAATCTGAGCACTGACGCCCCGGCACGCCTACGTTACTCACAGTGCAACTTGACTGCTGACCTAGTTGTGGCCTACTTCACGTATGCCGTAATACCCTAAGACCTGTAAACAGACTTGATGCGTAAGATAAATGAACTTCCCTTCAACATTAACAGTTTGTGTGAGAGGTGACATGGCGCTGTCTCACTGTTTAGTATGTTACAAACATCGCTGGAGTCGATAAGTCAATGAAGAGATTTACATGCGTTGTACTCATTAAAACACTGGCTGTGCGTCGATGTGTGTGTGTGTGTGTGTTAACACCCTGCTCCTGCGTGTCTGTCAAAGGTGAACGAAGCCGAGGAGGAGCGACTCCGCAGCGAGAGGGAGCACATGCGAGTCACCCATGCCTGTCAGGAGGCTGAGGCTCGAGTTCAGATGCTGCAAAAGTCCCTTAAAAGAGTGATCGTGAAATCCAAACCTTACTTTGAGCTCAAGGCCCAGTTCAACCACATACTGGAGGTAATGTAGACACACGGTAAAAACTGTTTTTGAAACCAGGAGCACACAGTATACAACATGTTCTGTGAGGTGTGTGGTCAGCCCCAGTTTCTCATTCTTGCAAGAAAAAAAAAAGTGTTTTGTGTGTTTTTTTTTTTTTTGTTGTAAATATGCTGCTGAGCTGGCAAAAATGCTATAATGAATTCGGGATGTTATAGATTTACTAGAGGTCACTAGTAGGTTATGACATAAAATCAATGTTGAAATGAATGATGGAAGTTGCTGTGCCCTCTGTGTGACTCCAGGAAAACAAGACCAAAGTGCTGCAGCTGGAACAGCAGGTAGCCAAAGTGAAGACCCGCTATTCCATTGCTCTACGAAACTTGGAACAAATCAGCGAACAAATCCACGCTCAGAGAGGAAGAGACCAGGCAGAGGGAGGGTGCCCCACTGTCCGCGGCGGGCGGAGTCCCCCCGTCGGGGCCGAATCCGACATCAGAGTGAAGAAAGAAGTTGGAGCCTGCAGCGGCTGTGCGGCTGGGTCAGATCGAGTAGATGCAGCCATCGACCTGGTGGAGAAGTACAAAGAAAACGAAAAGGAGAGGGAGCGGGAGCGGGCGGGGTCGGATTCCCTTTCAGTCTTCAGCCTGCAGACCATCGCTTCCGACTTGGAGAAATATGACTCCATCGAGCACCTCGGGGACCTCAGCGATGTTGGGAGCGTAACAGGGGATGAGGGGGAGAAGGAAAAGGGCGGAGTGATCGATAGAAGAGACAAGCTAACGGAAGCATCCGCCAAAGAGCGCCAGCAGCAGTTCTATAAGCAGCACCACCGAAGCTTCAGTTTGTGAGGCTGTCATAGATGTAACAGCTGTCAACACGGCAAAAGTAAAACATGAGTTATCAAAGAGAACATATTAGGGCAAACGCCCCTAACACATAGGTACCAACCAAAGTATAAGACAGTGAATTAGCTGTGAAACTGCAGCGATGCAGTTGTAGGTGTATGATACTCTGTGTAAATAAGCACACGTACGTTGACTGACATTACTCTAAAGCTGACACTGATCAATAGTTAACATTGCAGCCTAGTTAGAACACTACTGAAATCTAAAGAGCTTTCATTCCTCCAGGACAAATAAAGTGTATATACGCTCCCTGTGAGGGATTCTGGGTAGAATTTGTTCCTTGAGCATGAAGGAACAGCGAAGACGGATCAAAAGCCCTGTTCCAACAGACGTATTTAGAGAGGCATCATTTCTTACTTTTCCAGGCTAATCGTTGATCTAATTTGGTGAGACTGGAGAAAACAAATCCCTCCCATCGTTTTCCCCCCCTCGGGTCACGTCGACTCTTATCAGCGGTTGCTTCAAGGTAGAAGGGTGGCACTGTCTCTCCGTACACACTGAGATCCACCATCACATCCGAACCTCATCGAGTTGGCGTGTAGGGAAGAATGACAGAAACGTCTCTGTGTCGGCGCAGAGTGAAAGCATGTTTTGAATTCACATTTCATATATTTATTTCCAGTCACATGCTGCAGTTAGCGCTTCGTTATTTCTGGCACGAGAGAATGCGTTTTTTTGAAAATTCCTGAATCGATGAATGGAGTCTGGAGATGATAAAAGACTCCATTTTACCACTCCGGCAGCATGCACTCCTGGTTGGCTTTTGAATTAAAACAGACATTTATGACATGTATTCTGGGCTACAGGCTGAAACAAACACTGACACCTTTAAAGCTGCGACGATGAAGCTCAGCCATGTTTTTTTTTTTTTTTAATGTCGTTACGCTGTAGTCTTACGCTGTAGTCTTACGCTGCAAAAGCCTTTTTTCCCCGAATTTGTATTATTTGAATATCGTTTACATTTCTATAAGTGGATTTCTCTGGCAGCGAATCTTCTATTGTTTGCCTTTAAAACAAAAGAAAAAGATTGCCCGTGTTGTAATTTGAAGTGTGCCTTGACACAGAACAAGTAACACATTTAGCACGAGTCGTACTTTTATTGTAAACTCTTCTGTAGTTCTGTTTAGAACCGTTGAAAGAACAAAGATGTGCTCTTTTTATGGTTAAAATTAACATTTTTATGAACCTGACTCACGCAGGCACCGCACCCGCCGAGACTTGAAGAGTTATGATTTATTTTTCTTTATTTTTTGTGATTTCTGTATTTTTCTTTTTACGATATCGTACTTTGATTGTCAAAGATGCAAAACAATGAAGTCAAGAAATGACTTGTAAATGTATGTAATTAATACAAAGCTGGAAAATACTGACATGTACAGTTAAAACGTGCGTTGCTGATTTGAATATTTGACAGGTTTGCTGTACAGATGTTCTGGATACCCACAGGTTGTCGTACAAAGTGTGTATTTAAATCATTACCGTTGCCTGAAACACCTCACCTTCACTTGTGTCTTAACATTTAGTCTTTGACCTTTTAATGGCATTTGTGAATTAGTCCAAAAAAAATGTCACCGTTTCCAAAATTATGCATCATCGTACGTATAATCAATAAACCAGATCATACTTCTTGGGCTGGTCTCATTCCCGTCTTGTCATATTTCATGTGGTACCCATGTAGGATTTGATGTAAAGAGGCAGAGGTGGGATGTGGAACTCCTGTTTTTACAGATACAGCGGGGCGGGGGGGGAAGGGATGGTGAGAGGCAGAGGGAGAGGTTATGTCTTCCCCAGCCTTCCTTCAATTATTCAGCAGATATATAAATATGAAGCAGGGTGCTGATCTCAGAATAGATGGCAGAGGAGGAGCGGAGAATGGTGGGAAAGACACAAAAGGGGATCAGAGGGAGTCTGCGGGCTTTGATTTAATAGGTGACCAGTGTTGTAGAAATGACTGACTGCTGCTTCGTTGACTTAACTCCAAAGGGCTTTGAGGAAACAGGCTTAACAAAGTAGTCACTGTTAATACCACAGCGCCATATCTGCACCTCCATCCGTGTCTAGTCCTCCTGCCGTGTTATAATTATACACGGTGGGATAAATCCGCGAGCTTATCATAAACCCAGATCCTCCTCGTAAGATTCATCATGATATTTATTTTTTGCTTTTGTGGGCCCGAACCTTAGCGTGTTTCATCTCTGGGAAGGAAGGAATGAAGGGAGGGCGGGAGGAGAGAGAGAGAAAAAAAAATCCCAGATAAATGCGTGAGAGAGAGACTGTTACGCACGGTGCGTCTCCATCATGACGTCGTGTATTAGCTCAAGATCGTAGAGGGGGAGAGGGAAAAAAAAGAAAAAAAAAAAAGGAGGGGAGTGTGGTGAATCGGTGTTTCGTCGTTTCTGGGGACGCGTTTGTATATAGTGCATGTATATTTTTTTGTATGGGTGCTCTGTCGTTTCCTACCTTTGCCGTGCGTAACTGCAATACGCGGAGGAAAAACCCCGATTAAAGATCCGCCTCGCTTCTCTTTTTTTTTCCTTTTTTCTAACAGTCTGTTTACGAACGGAGCAGCTTGCACAATTTTTGATAGCCATATTATTATAGCCATAAATAAGATAACAACAACAGCAGCAGCAGCAGCAGCGCCGAAACGATGCATATTTCTACCAAATAATACGACGCCGGGGCTTTTTCCCCCCTCTTCTTTCTCTGGCGGGTCCCATCCGGAGGACGCACTGTTATCTTGACTGAGCGCATCGGAACTAATAGTAAGTACACCTGCTACAGCTTTTGCTTCAGAGGAGAGAGAGAGGGGGGGGAAGCTCGATGCTACTATGACTGTGGGTCGCGATGTCAGCCGTACATCTGTCCAGGAAAATACAAAATAAAAACGCTCCGTTCGCCGTGTAGATAATGTAGACAGGTGCCAGATTGGTGCCTCCTCATTTCGTATGCAAAGGCCATACAGTACATTCTCGATGTGCACAGGCCAGATTTGTTTTGAGTTCTTGCAGGATGGAGAGACAGATAGAGAGAGAGAGAGAGAGAAGGCACCCGCGTCCTGTCTGCATTTACCTGCACAGACACGCTTTTTTATATCAGTAGGACCTTTTCTGGTGTGTGTGTGTGTGACAGTGTGAGCAGGTGACATTTTTTTTAATTCTAGATCCGCTCACACGAGGACGACACGGGGCTCTCGTTAATGCGCTCCGGCCTTCCTTAACAGGCCATCGCGGATTCCCCTCGTCAACAGCCGACAAGTAACTATACCGGCAGCATACGGTTGGTGGCAGCCTCGCTGTGACCCTCACGTCTCAACAGTTCATGCTCAGCCATGCACGAAATAACAGCATCAGTGTGTGTGTGTGTGTGTGTGTGTGTGTTGGTGTGGACCGTGAGAGTATAACCACGACTACAGGCTCGTGTGGCGCTGTCTTTGGTGCTGAAACGCACCGGATCATCCCTTTCCACTGCAGCTTCCGGCATTATTCACACACACACACACACACACACACACGCACGCAGAGAGAGAGAGAGGAGGAAGCTGAGCAGTGTGTGCATCAGTGACATTAGAGGTGGAAGCAGTGTCTGTGGGCCGCATCGTTTCTGGAGCTGTGAAGGCGCTGCCCGTGTCCGTGCTGCTCAAGCTTAATTGCATTTAAAGCTTGAGGCTGGTTGGCGCCCCCCCCCCTCCCTCCTCTCCCTTCCCTTCCCTTCCCCTCCCCTCTCCCCCCGCTCCCCCCACTGTCTGCTCCGTGCTACTGCAGCCACAGCAGCTGATGGAGTTAGCTGGCTCTGTGCTGGTTTTTTTAGTCTGTGCTACACTCACACACACACTTTGCTTTTATCCGGCTCAGTGTGTGATCGCAGATATTAATGACTCCTGCTGGGCTGTCCTTCTTGCTCCCTGTTTTCTCTCCCCTCCACCCTCCACCCTCCGCCCTCCTCCTCCCTCCCTCCCTCTTTCCCACACAGGACACAAGAACACACTGTACACTGCCAACACACACACACACACACACACACACACACACACACACGCTCTCTCTCTAGTGGTGTCTACCTCCTGCATGCTTCTTGTCAGTGAACTCTAAAAATACACTGGATAATGCTAATGAACTATCCAGTGGAGTTTGTCTCTGTCTTCAGCGAGCGAGAAGCCTCGCTGCCATCTGTCTCCCTCACTGTGGTGCTTTGCTTTTGTTATCCCCCCCCCCCCCCCCTCCACACACACACATACACACACACACACACACACACACACCACCCACCCACCCACTTCGCCACACACACACACACACCCTCCCTCCACCCCCTTTGCCGCCTTGTTAACTGTGGGAGTGTATGTATGTTTGGATGTGTTTATGTTTGTGTGACAGCCTCATAAAGCAACATTTATTATTCAAAACTGCAAATGAGCAGCTATATATAGTGTGTTTATCATTGATACAGTCAGTTGTATGTGTGTGTGTGTGTGTGTGTGTGTGTGTGTGTGTGTGTTTCCCTTCCTCCCGGCACTCCAGGCACTGTGGCTCGCGGGACTCAAGGGTCTTTTGACTTTTTTGCTGGTTAGCACAGCACACTCATTCTGTACTCATGAAATCTGCACATTAGGCAGTCAGTGTGACGGACAAGTGGCCGCTTGTTTCGCAACTCACCATTCTTGCGAGGCAGATGGAGTATCTGTAAGTAGAATTACTATTTATGCGGGAACTCCTCAGAGTTTAGGCAGCAAAAGTCTGTTCGCAGGTCGGTACGAAGCCCCTCTGTGGCTCCACTGGGCTGAAGTGCCTCAAGTGATGTCACTCGAGTCAGCGTCGGTCGCGACTGAAGATTGCGAGTGTTTGTTTTTTTTGATGTCCCAAGAATTGAGAGGATGTTTTGCTGCCTATTCACTGTTAATAGATGTTATCTAGCTATGAACTGGGACACAAAGACCACCTGCATCTTTTAAGGTGGAACGTTGTTTCTTGCACGTTACCTGAAACGCGAGTTGATGTCAAGAATTAAACAGCACCTTTTAAAAAAAATGTGTTTTGGCTGTCTTGCATAACTGAATCATTTCAGATGTATTTAGGCGCTTAAAATGTATACAATTCTCAGCCAGACAATGCAGACTGTGAACACTTTATTTCGTCACTTCCTCAAAGAAATGGTGCAGCAGTTAGCATGCTAACAAGCTAGCCCTGGCCTGTCCTGTCTTGTAACACCACTTTGTACCTGAGGCGATTGTCCGACAGCCCCCGCAGCTGTTAGCATAGTAAATGAAGAAAATAAACTCTCCTAATGTCAAGAAATGAAATACTCTCACTGCTGTTTACCTAAATAACAGGAAAATGAAACCGTACACCGTCTGAATTCAAGTTTCTCTTTTATCAAAGACTAGCTGAATTACCTCGTTAACTCATTGCAAAAACGACTAATTCCAACCCGAGATGAATCAAATAAAACAGTCTTGGTTTGTCTTCCCACATCCGCCCCTGGTTTGTTTCAAATAAATCCTCGATTCACAGTAAGATGTGAAAAATATTCCAGCTCTACACTCTTTTTTAAGCTGCTCCCGTCCCCGCCTGCCGTCAGTAGACCCTTCTCACGGCAGACATTTTGACTTGGCGGTGCTGGAAAAGCACAGGTGGAATTTCAGTGATGTGCACAAGGGGGGGGGGGCAGGGGGCAGTCGCCCCCCCTCGTGGCCCATTTGTTGAAAAACGCGCGCTAAAGTGCCCTCCTGAGAGCCAAAACGCACGCTAAAGTGCCCTCCTGAGAGCCAAAACGCACGCTAAAGTGCCCTCCTGAGAGCCAAAAAAGCATGCCAAAGTGCCCTCTTGGTTGGCAAAACACACTAAACTGCCCCCTTGGCTGGTTAAAACATGATAAACTGCCCTCTTGGGAGCCAAAACGCACGCTAAAGTGCCCTCTTGGGAGCCAAAACGCGCGCTAAAGTGTCCTCTTGGGAGCCAAAACGCGCGCTAAAGTGTCCTCTTGGGAGCCAAAACGCGCGCTAAAGTGCCCCTCTTTTCGCCCCTGCCCTTCAAAAAGTGTGCGCAATCCACTGTGGAATTTATAACATTAGTGATGGCTGCATTCCATTTAGGTGAGCCACTTCCAGTGCTGTGGTATTGTGCATGCTCCCTCACCGGCATGACTTACCGGGACACTTAATAGAATGGAGCCATCGGTAAAGTTATTGTTCTCACCTGTGCTGCTGTGAAATCGGTCCGTCCTGCCGACAATCACCTCGTACTGCATCCTGTGTTGTCAAACTAATCTCAGTCAGTGTCTCTCAGTCCGTGTCCAATCTCACGTCAGGCAGACGAATCTAGTTGAACTGGGCCGTGTCACCCACAGCAACTCCCCCTGGGACCCGAGGTTCCGGTCCAGACAGCAACTGTAGGGCCGCTGGCTCCACGGCTAACTGAGCCACGAGCTACTTAGCTCACGGTACCTAGCTACAGCCAAGGATAGCTTGCAGCCCGCTATGTTTTTGAAGCCACCGTCAAATTGTGGTTATAATCTACCAATCATAACTTTAAGGCCTTTACACAACAGGGACGTGATGAAAAACTGACGAAAATGCAAAAATAGCTGACTGTGATACTCTGCTCCAATATATAAACTGCACCCTGGTATATTAACACTGGCTCCAGGCCGAGGGTTAGGGTTAGGGTCTCTGAGCTGAATCCTGCACCCCTGAACTCGCTCGGTAGAGGTCGCATTCACAGAGTTCATCCTAGCTGACTGTCCCGGGTCTCCAGTCAGGTCCATTCTGAGGTATCAACATGCTGAAACACCAGAGTTACAAACTCCACAGCAGCTCCCATGTTCTGTCTTCACCAAAGCAGTCTGGTGGATTTGAAGAGATCTCAGGTGGATGTAACAGCTTCATCTCCCTGTTGGTCTGAGCAGGGAGCAAACCAAGTCACCTTCGTCACGCTGTCTTTAAAATTACGTGTCCTTCCTCATATAATACAGTGTGACAACAAACATAATGAGTTGTGACATGTCATGTCTGTTCTGCCCTTCACGATCGGTTGATGCCTTCGGTCGCGGTGCTAAAGCTCAGAAAAATCAACCTCGTTCTGTTCAAAATGACGTTGCTGTTTTTGACGTCTAACATACTCGTGACAAAAAACAGCAAAATACTGACAGATACGAATTCATCACACAAAATAAATCCAACCCAGCTGCCCCCAGGGCTTCCATGTAGTCTGCACTGCCATGTTTCTACAGTAGCCCAGAGTGGACAAAATATTCTGGGCTCCAAACATTTTGTCTTCTCAGGCGCCATCGTAGGAGAGGGTCAGGCGAGGCGTGTTCAGTTGGTTGCAATCAGCATTAAATCTGACAAAGTGACACGCCCAAAACTCCCACGAAACTGTGCAGACGTGTTGCATTGTGGGCAACGTAGGCGCTAGGTTTTTGACACAGAAAAGAATGCGTGGAATTATAAAGACAATGTATCTGATTCTGCTTCATGGATAGGCGTTTTTGTGCATTTTTATATATAATATAGCCAGAGATAAGACATAAAAGGGGATAGAGGGCGAGGCGATGACCTGCAACAAAGAGCAGCAAGTCAGAATCGAACTCCGACTCAGGCATGCTCTACCAGGTGAGCTACCGGGACACCCCCTGCGGCATCGATTTGAATCTTATGAAAAAATAAGACTGTCCGTCGTGACTCTGACAAGGTTACGGGAGTGCAATGCTAAATCGGTCGTCTTTCTAACTTGGCCCAGAGCTTCGCTGCCAGTGAATAGGCGGGGTTCGGTCATTGTGCCTGAAAAAAAAAGCTTTCAACACACCTAAAAAAAAACACCTTTCAGCTTCTGTTACCAGCGTTTTTTACAAGCTGTCCCAGATACCTTTCCACCCTCACATGAAGAACACTCCAAAGCCTATTGAGTGGTGCCGTGGTGTGAAACGTTTCCATGGGCAGCCACTTCGTGAAAAAAAAAAAATATATATATATCAGCCATCAAAAACCTCAGCTGAAACCTTGTATACAGGGCCTTTGAAATTAAGCCAAGCTGGCTCTCAGCTGAGCATGGGCTGTCTGCACTGTAAATACAAATAGAAGCAGGGAGAGGAAAGTGGACTCATCTTGCGGCTCATCCTCTCCGTGCACAGTCAGGCGGGCTGAAACGAAGGCTTTTTTTTTTTTTTTTGCCAAAAAGTTGATGCATCCCTGTTAGAAGGACAGGCTGCAGTGGACTGAAAATGACTGTATCTGAAGACTGTAGCGTGTAGCATTAATACTGTAAGAATGTTTCCTCAGTAATATTTTATTTTTGCCTCTCGTGTTTCCTCTTCTGTCTTCCCCCCCCCCCCAAACCCCTCAATCTCTCTGTCACACTTCCCCACTTTCCCTCTAAAACCTCTCTCTTCTTTCTCTTTCAGATCCAGCGATGGCACGGCTATTGTTTCTGATTGTTCTCTATGCTCTTCCATCCCTTGTCGTGCCCATACATAATTCATCAACTGGAGGTAATTTGTTTGTGTGTGTGTGTGCGGGAGTGTGTCGGCGTGTTTGCTCTGTGTGTGTGTGTTTATAATATGCTTTAATGGACAGAAGAAACTCCGCAGAGATTCCTAAGTGACCCGAATGAAGCGCTGTAATTTGCGCAGCGAGGAAGCTATAGAACCGACAATAGATCACGTTGCCGTAATGCATCTACATTATCTGGGGGCAGAGTTTTCCCTCTCTGCCCTGGTCGTCCTTCATTTTTCTTCCTCTTCTCTTTCTCCTCAGGCTGTGCCATCATCCGGCCTCCCAGGGATGGGGGGATCCGCTACAGAGGCCTGACACAAGAACAGGTAGAGAATGACGTTACTGCGCCGCATCTTAATCACAGAACGTAATCACACTCGCCAAACGAAGCACAGCTCAAACACAGCTGGCGTTGAGATTTCTCTAAATAGAGAAAAGGCAGAATTGGAAATATTAAGGAGCTAACACTCTTTCTGCTAACTGTCGTGTCATTTCCTCCGAACCGAACTGAAAATAGAAAACAGTTTGTCAGGCCGAGGAAGAAAGGTGGTGACATGAAATTAATTTGAATCAGCTGGTGATAATGACTTCTTATGATGTGGGATATTTAAGACGATGATAATGATGGTAGTGATATTTGCTAATGATGTAACGATGGAGGAGGAAGTTGCATCAGTGCATGGAAAACCTCAAATGAAGTCTCAGGGTGGACAGGTTTGGTGCAGACGATCATCTGGTGTCAAAGTCTAAAAAAACTCTAAAAATCTCTATACGGTACATCTTTTTGTTGGATATTTGGTCGAAGGTGTTAATGATGTTCATATGTAGCTTATGTTTGACTTTTGAGTTTGAATTCTTGCAAAAGATGTAAGACATTCTTCTTTTTATCTAGAAACAGTTTGATTGGCCGCGTCCTTTAAGATCTTTTCGTCACAGTGGACTTCCTGATTTATTGCCCGTTTCCCCGCCCAGTGTTGGAGGTTGATTATCTGATCACTTGCATGTGTGTTACCAGGGAGCGGCCTCTATAGCATGAGTGCCTGTGATTCAGTGAGGCGATGAAAGAAAACTTCACATGGAGCCAGAGTGTGCAACACTTTCCTTCTCTCTTTAGTCTGCTGTCAGTGATCGGCACCTCAGCAACGACCTTGGTGTGCGTTACCTTGTCAAACTCTGCACAAACATCATCCTCCACACTGGAGGTCACAAAGCGAAATTTCAAGGGAGGGCGACTTTAAAGCTCACAAGATTGCATTTAATCCTATACTGCAGCAAGAAAACTCAAATCGGGAGGCGGATCGAAGCAGTTTCAAAGTGTAAGATTAAAGCAAAACCTCTGAAACTACGCCCCTCAAATGTGTGGAATCTGATTGCGAGTCACATGCAAGCACGCGCGCAACATGAAAGACGAGAGACGGTGTAATTCAGAGCGTGACGGAACATCAATCCAGACCGCATAGCCATAAAACGTTCTTCCTGTTAGGGCTTTATTGTCACGGCCATATGGTACCAGACATGACTGCACTGAGATGGAAGATGGAAACACTGCTAGAAGAGAGCATCAATCTCATTTTACTGACTGTCTCTGTGTCCGTGTGTCTCTTCCAGATCCGCAGTGTGCAGATCCTGCCCGTGGATTACGAGATCGAGTACATCTGCAGGGGAAACCGGGTGATCGTTGGACCCAAGGTCAGGAAATGTTTACCCAACGGCACATGGACGGACATAGCGCAGCACAGCAGATGTTGTAAGTCCCTTCTGGTCTAATTCTCATCCTCCACACTGTCCTCATCTCATCACAAATGTCCCCTTTCCAGGCAGCTCTTGGCGTATAATAATCAGTTACGTGTTCTGTCTGGTTAATCAACATCAAAATAAAGTCACAGCTCCAGTAAGATGAAACCTCGGTTTGTTTTGACAGCGCATTTCCGCCCCTCCTCGTTTACACTACACACAGAGGAAAGTGTGAAGTACTGTGCAACCTTCACTCTCACTCTCTTTTTAAGATCTGGGAATGGAGGCCTATATGACTAATGTGAAAATCCTAAATGAAGCTCACATGAAATCAAACCAAAGCTTTTGGGCATATTCGTATATGATGCATGTTGTTCAAGGACCATCACTGCGACTGACCAATCGCGTTTCTGTGGAGGAAAAAGACCGACACTGGAGAAACGATCCTTTCTAACGTGTGGCTGACGTTGTGAAAGGTTCCAGTTTAACCACAAGCTCCTTTTCTTAAACCTATCCAAGCATATCGGTTTCCTAAACACCCAACTAAGTCCTGTACTAAACCCATTCAGCCATAACAGCATTAAAACTTTGCTTTTTGTTAATATTATATGTATTAATTCTGCATTAACTTGTCTAGAACTTTGTCATATATTTTGTCGAGTTGTGTAGTTACATTAACAGGCGTGCTGAATCAGTGCCCCGTTTTAAAACATACTTATAAAAAGCTGCTTTTAACAGCAGCTTTAGATGATTTTAGCTTCGTTTTATTATCACGATTATACTTATTTAATTTCCCTGTGTTACACTGAGCCCTGTTTATATGTATGTTAGTGATAACCACCACAATCACTTCCTTTTTTGTGATTCTCTGTTGATGTGATGCGTCTAAAGCACTTTAACTCTGTTTTTAAAGGTGCTATATAAATAAAGTTACTAGTATTATTATCCCAAATGTTTCCAACAGTGTTAAAACTCCACGAGTTTAATCAAATAAGTAACTCGTTGAGTGAGTTTGACAGCAGGAACATTTGTGTTTATTTGCATCACTCGTGCAGTGTTTATCTGCCCCGAGCAGCCAGTTTACTTTACTGTTCACTAGCCGTGAGCTAACGTTGGCGAGCAGCGGCACACACGCCCAGCGTGTGGTTAAATTCAGGGCAATCACCGGTGAATTCAGCAGCTTCTCTGTCTTCTTTTTCCCCCTCTCCTGTCTGCGATGTTGTTCATGAGGTAGAGAACATTTCCCCTCCAGCTGCAGTCGGCAGTCAGCACTACAGCACACAAACAGCTGAGAATGGAGGTCACCTCTGCGGATCGTTGTTGCAGTCAGGAGTGAAGATAAATCCAGTTTTTAATCCCGAAAGTTTAAAAGTAATCCTCCCCTTGGTAAACACTTCCAGATCAGAGCAGAATTTCAAGTAACTCCAGGTGTTTCTTCTCCAGAGAGTCTGGCTCTAATCCGGACTGTAAACAGCCGAGCTGCGACTCTTCACCCCCGCGGTCCGCCCGGTCCTCCACGCTCCACAAACATCTTTTGTTTTGTTTTGACAGAGAGCCCCCTCGCAACAGAAGCTATATAATGTATGGGCGGCTGTGACTCAGAGGTAGAGCCACTGTCTTGTTATCAGAAGGTGGTTGGTTCGATTCCCCTGGTCTGCATGCCAAAGTGTCCTTAGGGCAAGATACAGAACCACAAACTGTCTCCTGATGTGCTGGTTGGCACCTTGCGTGAATGTAGGAATTACTGTGAGTCGCTTTGGACAAAGGCGTCTGCTAAATGCCCTGAAATGGTAACGTTTAAGTTGAGCAACACCAACACGAGTCGCTATGACAACACTATGACATCATAACAGCGAGACTGGTCAGGAGCAACATTAGTTACGATGTTGTCACACCAACACGGCGATATCAGATTCACTTTTCAGATTGTGAACAATTCTTTCAGATTGTGACATCTCCTCATTTTTAAGTCGATGCTGTGAGCTCGTTAGCAAACTGCTGCATATTTACACATCCAGCAGTTACGGAGACACATTTTTATTTATTTGAAGTCGTGTTGCCGTCCAGCTGGCAGCATAAATCCAACATTAACTTTGATTTATTTTTGATCTTGCTCTTTAGCGCTTTCTAGCTACTCATTAACTTTGTCTGTCTGCCGTTTGCTGCTGAACAGGTAGTGTGCTGTGGGATTGCAAAGCTTTAAGGCCTTTTTTTTGCTTTAAATAGTCGCCTGCTGCGGCCAAAAACTGCTCCGTGAGATCAGTGTGAGTGAACCAAAACAGTAAAGTTGAGGGTCGGATGGACAATAATGGGCAGGGGGGGGAATTCAGGTGATATTTCAGTTAGAGCGTCACCTTTCACATTGTTTTCCTACTGTCATTTGATATATGCTGTGATACAAAAATCAAATATAACAGCTTTAAACAATTGCTGTTGTTCCAAAATTAAAAACAATTAGAATTTAGAGGATGTTAAGGAGAGAAGGAGGCAAAATAACCTCAACTCAAAGGTTCACTCACTAGATTTCTAGTAGTTGGGATTATTTCAGTGAAATCCTTCTCTTACTGTACAGGTACTTTGTTTTGTTGTATTCTGGTCTATGAATGGATTTATTTTGCTGTTTCCTATTGATTACTTATCAGCTTTTTCTTGTCTGCGCACTGTGATACCCTCCACAGAGAATAGTTTGGGCTGATGCATGCTGGGTATTGTGCCTGGATGATGTTTTTCTTGTAGCCTCCACAAACTGCTGTAGTTTGTGATATCTGTATTCATTAGTATTAAAGTTATTTTATTGCCTCTACATGCTTTTAATAGGCTTTCAAACCGAAATGCACTTATTGGACTCTGCAGCATGTAATTTCTACTCATCTCACATCTACAGCGCCTCTGCAAATACTGAGAATCAGGCCAGAGATCCAATCAAATCCCTGTTATATCTCTGTTTTTTGTTCTTTCGGTTCACATTTAACATCAGTGGAATTTCTTTTTTTTTCCCAGGAGTGCATTCTCTCATTTTTTTGTGTTTTCTCTGGCTTATGTAAGAGCGCAAGCTGCAATGTGCAGATTGGTGTTTTATTATGTGCTCACATGCTGGAGGGGAGATTCAACAAACTCGGCAGCTAAACAAATTATATTCAAGAGCTTGGCTGTTTTGTCAAGAACAAACCAAGAAAACAATTGCTTAACTCTTTGGCAGCTGTAGCATATCAAGCTAACGTTGCAATTGTGTGGACTTACGTGGTTCTTGCTGGTAACCAACACATAAACTAGTCTTCATCTGGGCCAAAGGAGCTCCCAGGGCAGTTGAGGTTACATTGCAGAGACTATCTGTGTTATGTGAGTTGTGTCTGTTTTGTATTTGTGTTCATCTGTTGGATGTAAATTGTATATTAGCATATGCAAACATTTCACAGAGGTCAAGCTGCTTGAGCGAGAGCAGGCTAATCTCCTCAGCAGCTGATGTTAGCAGCACATTTTCACATTAGCTTTTAACATTTGTATCCTGTTTGTTACATATTGATTTTTCACATAAAGGAGACACGTTGGAGGAATATCATTGACTCATTGTTATACTATAATAGCTCTATGTTTTCTAATTAGCCAGCGGCAATAACCAAAAGAGATCCATGTAATCTATTGCCTTTGCATCTGTGGCAGGAGTTTGTGATCGCTTTGCTCACGGCGCTAATCTTTAATCTGTGAAGTTTAATGACAAATACCTGGAAAAATAACAATAGTTAGCAAATGCTAATGAGCTTAACTAAAGTAAACATGGTAAACATACTATCAGCACATTAACATTGACACTGTGAGTGTGTTAGCTTGCCGCATTAGCATTTAGCTTAAAGCACCACTGTGCCAAAGAAGTAGTAGAGTCTTGCAGAGCTGCTAGCATGGCTGTAGACTAGTTTTAGTTTAGTTAGTTAGAAGTGAAGAAGCCTCTTGGATGAGAAGTTAAACGTCTTACAGAAACTGAAACATTCAGTTGCCTACGATACAGGACTTGGACTTAACATGACCTGGATAACTGAGAACCCTGCTAAGTAAAACAGCATAGACCAGCACCAAAACACAACATATGCTGGTCTTGTAAGTGACTGGTCAGCAGCAAGACTAGCCTTCCTAAGCCGATGCATTTAGAAGCAAAATAAAACAGACATTACCCTCAGGGTTGGTGGAGACCAAAAACAGAGCTAAAAGAAGGTGAATATTGGACTTACATTCATCGTGTGCCATGAAACCGAACCCCAAATGAATGCTAATGTTGCCCTGTTTGCTCTGCTGAATGTGGGCTATAAATAAGCAACATGTCAACATGTGTACCATAAAAGCGTTACAAGTCAACAAGTCAATGTTGCCTTCACAGCTTGGTCAGTTGCACTCAGCGGCCCATAAAGTGAACTATCAAGCTAACCTGCGCTGGTTTTGACAACCAAGAACATTATTTCCTCATCTGAAGCGCATTTTTCCTTTTAGAAATGTTTGTGTGACTGCAACTAAATTCCCCGTTTATGATGATAATACCTTTTTCTAACTGTGTCTTTGTCTCCTTCTCTGTCTCCCTCTCCTCTGTTTTCAAAGTGCTGCTGTGCCCGCGGGTCTGGACTTCCCTGGAGAACGGCCGTGTGACTGTGAAGCCACCCGGGCCGCCGGTCGAAGGGACGGTGCTCCATTACAGCTGCCATGCCGGCTTCATCCTGGAGGGCAGAAACATCAGCCATTGCACTAAACTGGGCAAGTGGGACGCGCCTAAACCCACCTGCCTCTGTGAGTATCCCAGCCAGTGTGACTAAATGAGATTTTACATTAAGCTTCCAATTACAGTAGAATTAAGGAAACGTGGTGTGGTGGGATGTCATTCACTGTCTCAGGTGGCAACACAGACAGTAATTAATGAGATTTACATTAACACTGCAGCCAGTTTAGAGGAAGTGCCAGCAAAAAAAACTTAGTGCACAGCAGCAGCGTTGTAGAAGAGCAAAAGTCAAGATATCATGTTAAAATGTTACTTTAAGGTCGCCCAAATGAATAATATTTGAGGAAAAGGCTGACAGTATCTGAGTATAGAAAGAATCTATACTTAAGTGTTGAAAGTTATTATCTGGCAATAAATGTACAGGTAAAAGTCAATTATACATAAATCTACACATGTGTATTATTGTATAGTACGGGATGGACTGATTTTTGGATCTGATTTTTTTTCTGATTTTCAGAATCAGTGTTTGATTTAGTTTTTTCATTCGAATGGCAATAAAATAAAAATAAAAATGGAATACTTAAGCTCCGATGCAACAGCAATCTGCAAAGTAACTAGGAACTAAAGTTATCAGATAAAATGTAGTGGAGTAAAAAGTAAAATATCCCCCCCTAGAATGTAGTTGAGTGGACGTATGAGGCACATGTACCTCAGAATTGTACTTAATTACAGAACTTGAGTAAATGTACTAAGTTACAATCCAACACTTGCCGTCAGTGAGAGCAAACATTTATGCCACAATGACCTCTTGGCATAAATGATTCTGACATATATGAATAAAATACATCCTAATAAGGAGAAACAAAGAAATGTATTCAACGATTATGATGTTTCTGAAACTGACACTTGTGATTTGTAATGATTTTGACTGAGTGAGTGTCAGGAGGTGGAGAGAGAGACAGAAACGTTTACAATAACAACAATTACTGTAATTTTAATGTTAAAGTATTTTCAGTTTTATCGCAGGTGGCGACCAGCATCAAGGTGCAAACTGCCACCTGCTGTAACAAAGAGACAATGCATATCTACATTTCATCTACATGAAATATTTAAATATCACGATTATCGTCAGTATTGTTACATTGCTACACAAAACTGAATGTCTTTATGCTGATGAGATAAAACAAGCAAAGTAAAGATATCATCTGTGTCTCTAGTAACTATAAAATGCTTTAAAAAAAAAAAAAAAAACTACTCTGACATTTTACAGTCAGAATCTATTTTTCAGTGAATCGAGAAATTTAATTGGTGGGTTAATTTATAGCCCATTTAGATTTATCCAAATATCTGATCATTTATTGGCATAAATAAACTTGGCTATCTGATAAACAGAACACATCCTGTGCCATTTCATCGCATAAACAGGGCTCACTTTGCAGCCTGCCGCACAAAAATGGGAACATAAGGCTTTAAGGATGACAGATAATTACAAACACCTGCTCTCCCAATGGTGAGGCTCGGCTGCTAGGCAGCAAATGATCCAACCAATCAGAGCGTAATCCTCGGAGGCCAGCCTGCACTGTTGGCACAGGCAGGTAAAAAACAAATGATGGGGACAAGTGAAAAAACCTGATGTCCCATACGTCAAAGTGTACACAGGATAAATACTCAATGAATATCATAATGAGAGTGTGAGAGGGTATTTGTGATATCAGCGACACCCAGGAGTGTTCTCGTTTACAACAGTCGGCGTTTTCGACTGTCTGAGGAGATTTGTCCAAATTAGCGCAAATATATGACGAGTGGAGAAAACACACATAGATGAAACGCAGAACTGAAAGAAACGAGATTGCCAACTGGTTATCAGAGGAGTTGTCATGGCAACCAATAAAGTTGCTATGGGAATGGTGGTATTAAAATGGATGAAAGAGGGAATTATCAGCACAGTTGGACCGGGGCGACTGAAAGTAGGCTACTTATTGTGTAATAAAAATTAACCTAGAAGACGTGCACAGGGTTTACAGCTCATTAATATCTGTAAATGATTAGGAATAATGTCCTCTAATCATGTATTATCTCCTATTGTTGTTGTCAGTATAGGATGAGCTACTGTACCTACACTGTAAGACTATATGAGATTTACAGTTGTGTCTATTTTTATGGTCCGGTATCAGAGGATTACATAACATCCATCAGTCACTGCATCCAACCACAGTGCACTTCAAATCACCACAGCGTCTCGTCGCTGCCATCTAGTGGACGGAAATAGTTTAAATTTTGAGCTTCACTGCACCAAATCTTTCTAAATTTGACGTTACACAGGTGAATAATTTATTTGAGAACAACCTGGATTTTGTATTCCTAGCTGTCCCTTTTTTAATGCTGCAGCAAAGTGCTATGTCTCTGGTTACCTGCTCTGTTTACATCTGAATTTATATTTTCTAATCTTTTGTCCTTCTTTTTGTGTTTGCCGGCCAAAGATGACAGAAACTACACAGGTAAGAATTTCGTATTCTTATTATCATGTATTACTATACCATGTTATTTACTGTGACATGGACGTACAGATGCCAGATTACACTGACTTAACTACAGCAGACGATCTGTTAATTACCAGCAGGGTTGAGGGAACTGGTTCGATTCATTCAACTGACTCTTCTGTTTCATTTGGACCTGGTCTGGACTACAGATTCTAACTTTCACAAAAACTCAGTAAGATAAAGAACCAATAAGTCATGCTCACATGATACTAAACATACAGTTGATGTGGGGAAAGATTTATCAGTAATGAACTTATTACGTATAATATTTATCAGAAAACTATAATAATAAACACATTACAGTTCATTCCTCCACCAAGGCCCAAAAGCCCCCTTAATTTCAACCAAGCCTGATTAAATAAAACATTTAAATAGAATTTTTATTTGGATCTGCATCAATTTATCAGAAATTGATTATGACAAAAATGTCCATGATGTCCTGTCTCACATTGTTAAAGAAAGTGAGAAAAAGTGATCGATGTCCACATTCAGGACCTATAGATGACTGAAATTGCCAAAATCAGAAAGAAATGAATAAATAAATATTCTATTAAAAGCCAATAATTAATATATATATAAAAATGTGACATAAAAAGGTATTTCTGCTTTAATTTTGTGTTGTATTTATTCACCTTTGTATCAATTCAATATTTACTTTCTTATATAATTAATTAATGTATTAATTTCTAAATGTATTTATTTATGTATTACTTATTTTATTTCTCTATGCTTTTTTTATTTTACTTTTCTGTATGCATTTCTGTTTCATTATCCACATTTTATTAATTGACCCATTTACATATTTCTTTATTTATATCTGATTTCAGCAGTTTCAGTCCCCACAGAGTCCCGCCCCCCTTCTAAGTTTTCTAGAAATTAGGGATGTGCAATCTGGATTTTTTTCAGCTGATAGGATAACAAATAATCACCTGACTCTCGTGGCTGATACTGATAAAAAAAACAGATAATAGAAATAATTTTATGCTTTCTTTATGCACACCTGAGTGTAAGAAAGGCTGAGATATAGTGAGCAAAGATGGTTTATTTGATAATGCATTGCTGTGATAAGATTTTATGGTTAAACGTGAACTTGACTTCTTCCCTCATGCTGTGTTGTCCACACCAGTGATGACACGTGTGGCTCTACACATTCTGCACTTGTTATGTCAACAAAAGCATTCTGTCTTTGAATTATCGGCTATAATTTCTTTATCTACCGATAACCGATGATGTAAATGTTCCATCATTAGGCCGATGATGTATCCGTTCCAAATATATCGTGCATCCCTTGCATCAGTCCTTTCAGTGTTGTGTAACCCAACCAACAAAAGGACATTTTCAAAAGTCATCGGCCCAGAAAATAATCAGAATTTAATAAATAGATCTTCGCTCTATTTATTAAATTCTGCCTCACATAAATCCTTCAGCTGCAACACGTACTGTCGCCACAAGAGGGCAGCAGCAGCTCATGGCAGCAACATCCCCGCCTGTAACCGAGGGTTTAAAATCCCCTGCTGGCAAAAATCGTGTAGGAAAGTAAATTCCTTCTGTGAAAAAACTTGTCCAATTAAATATTTTCCTTCGGTGAGAAACAGGATTACAGTTTTAATTGTGTTTGACGTTGTTACTCAGTTAAAGAAATTAGTTTTCATATCTAATATCACAGCACCGACATATTACAGGGGCTCCCTCCGCTCCTCCTCAGCTCATAACGCCACCAACATTATTTTTTCAAATCCCAGAGCATCGAGCAAATCCTTCTTTTATGAATCAAAGCGCTGAAAAAGAACATTAGGGCTATTTAATTTGCATCATTAGCGTGGTAGCATTTTCAACTCACCCAAACGAACCCCCTTTATGTCTGTAGTTCGTTTTATATCCCAAGTGTTAATGAATATTGTGTGTACTTATTGGTTTGTCGCTTATCGTTTTTGCTCTGCTCCTGCTATCTTCCAAGACTACAAGGGGTTTTTTTTTCAAACTCGATAATTTAAATCCATGTGGTGATTCCAAACTAAAGAACGACAGAGAGATGAAGCTACCACCGTTAATTCATCCTTTACTAATGCAGAGGGACCTCATGATTTGTGATTACCTTATTTAAGATAAGCGTTTTGTTTTTTCACTTAAAAGTATGTCCACTAACAAAAGGTGTGCGTCGTCTCTGTGGTGCAAAGAAAAAATGTTTCTTGCTTCAAAGTATAAGCTATGTTTAAGAGCCCTTTCATGAGTTTTAAAGGGGCTCTGTGTCAAAGTTTATGTATGTATGAATCACTTTTCATTCGAGCAGTTCGTTACGTGACGTGAAAATGAGACCATCCCCAAACTTCTGGACAATTTGTTCAAAGCAACTTCATGTAGTAATCCGTATTCTGAGATATGGCGCCCCCCAAACGTGCAACACAACTGTCGTAAATTCACAACCCAGGTTTTTTGTAACAGTTCATCCGATGCGATGTGACGTTACGTGCAGACGACAAACAAAGCTCGGTCTCGAAGTAAACGCGCACGCTCAGTAGGCAAGTGTGTCACACACAGCTGTAACCTCAACCAGAGACACGTGATGCTAACACCCTTTAACAGCTTTAACATGCCAACGACCAGTGGCGTGCACAGACTTTATGAAGGGCAGGGGCGAAAAGAAAGGCACTTTAGTGCATGTTTTGGCTCCCAAGAGGGCACTTTAGCGTGCGTTTTTCAACAATTGGGCCACAATGGGGAGTGACTGCCCTGCCTGACCCAACCTTGTGAACAAAAACTTGCGAGCTGACAACTTTGCTAACGAGGCCAAACATCATGCAACTGCGACAACGCAGAAGAAAAAAATAATAATCTGAAACTCGGTCGCCGTCTATTGCCGTCTCTTCCATTTTCCCTCCGTCATCGTCACCTCTGTCATGGTGTCTGTGGAGGCTGATGAGCCCGGGTCGTCCACCCAACAGTTCAGAGCTGCAGTCACAGGATGCATTCATGAAACTTCTTAAATCATACATGGTTGCGGCAGAGCAGCCTCAAGACATTCTTTGCAGAAAATATGATCCAGTTTCACCAAAAATCAGTGATGGTTGGTGCTGTGTGTGATGCGCTATAGATACCATTCACCCTATTTCAAATCCTTGAGACATTAAAAATGATTTTGAAGCCGTTATTCTGAAGTAAAATAGTTTCATAATGCTGCTTTAAGTTCTTTAAAGCTGCTGGTCTGTGGTCAGATTTTCCCCCGACAGGCAGGGATGTGACTTCCAGCACAACGCAGACGTTCCACGGAGCCCATTTAAAAACTAATTTGACGATTATAGGGGTAATGGCCGGGATAATCGTGACATAAAATGATCATATCGTCCCATGCCTGCTCACCATGCGGGCATCAATATAATCAGGTGTGGAACAGTCTGCTCACGTAGCCCAGTCCATCCTACATGCAGCTCTATTAGAACTGTGGGTCTAATGCTGCGAGGGTAAAACTGCACGAGTTTGCAGCAGGTCATTTCTGCAAATGAGCTGATGAGCTACACCAGCCTTCCCTGGGATGGAAAAAAAAAGAGAGGGGGGGGTCAAAACATCTACAAGTGCAGCCATTTTATCTGATCCCCGGCACAGGATGATGAATACATGTGTTACTGTTGCAGGATGGCTCACCCTCTTGCACAGTTATGTCACCACATTAGGAATTGGCCAGATATTGAATCATACGCTCGCTACAATCCTTGGAAGGCTCACAACACTGCAGCGTTACAGTAATGAATTAGGCACAGACCCGTTCTCGCCTTTCATGAGCCAAACACTGTTCGCACACAGACAAAGACGCAGCGTGCAACTCTGAGCTCGATGTATAGTTTTTACCAAACTGATCCCACGAAGTTACAGATGAAAACTTTTTTTTTTTCCAAATGTCACAGACTGACTTGACGAACGCCTGATTAACAACGCAGCGGAGAACTCTGTTTCCTCAAATAGAAATTTCCATCTACTGTCACAACACTGACCTCCTTCTGGCTCTGCTCCCTCGCTCTCCACTCCATGTGCCATCACCACCCACTTACTGCCTCCTCAGCGGGAGAAAGGTTAATACCCTGCTCCTGTCTGTGTCTGCTCTACCTTGTGTGTGTGTGTGTGTGTGTGTGTGTGTGTGCCGCACACACATATATATGCAGCAGGATCTCTAGTTTCAGTTTCCTCCTGGTACAGTATAACAAAACCACACATAGACAGTGAATACAAACAACATACGAAGCTAACACAGCTGCTGTACGTGTGCACCAGGGCTGGGCAATACATCAATATCATCATGTTATCGTGTTATGAGACTATATAGTGTTACATCTTGGTAATTGCTATATTGAGATACGGCATTAAGTGTTGTTTCTCCCCGATTTTGAAATTAAAGTGATGTAATTTAATGAACGTCCCAGACTGTTCTACTTGCCTTGGCCCCTTAATCATTATATCTACATTACTGATGATTGCTGATCAAATATCTGATTGTGTTAACATTATTCAAGCCATCCCTACAATATTGTCGCAATATCGATATTTAGGTATCTGGGCAAAAACAGTCCTAGTGTTAATGAAGGTGAGGTAATGCGGTGATTTAGAATATCAAAATATATCAGAATCAGAATTAGAATTCCTTTATTTTCCCGCAAACGGGGACATTTCTTTGCCTCAGCAGCCAAAGGACAGCAATATTAATAACAATAGTAAAAAATAAACAATATTATAAAAAGGTAAGAAATAGAATAGACTCTTATATACATATTAACATATCGTACAATATGAACATGTAGTTGTAAACTGTGTGGCAGTGTATTGTTATTAACAAATAATAAATATGGGTATTAAAACATTGTCCAGATATGTTGTGTATCACAATATTATTTAAAGGCATCACATCAGCCAGCCATATTGTGTATAAACATACGTATATGGAAAATATAGAGAAGATAATACTTAATTATTCTGTGCTTGCATGTGCAGAAAAAGGAGACATTCAAGCACATTTACACAGGAACACAATACAGCTACATTAAAGGGTCACCATTTTTTTTGGTTCTTGAAAGCGAGGACTACATCAGTGTTACATATAAAGGGATAGACCGATTCAGTATTTTTCTGGTTATCAGTATCAGTGTTTATTCTGTCGGATTTCCTGTAAAATAAATTAATTCAAAAATTGCTGATGGCTCTGACGCAGCATCCTCTCACAGGATGTCCCGCCCACCAACACTATCTGATTGGTTACGCGTCACAATTAATAGCCTGTAAACAATAAAACGAACTGAACCCGAAAGTAGCTCGTAAATTAATTCATCGAATGAATGCGGCGGAGATGAAGTTTAAAGTAGCAGGAAATGGAAATACTCGAGTAAAGTGTCTGAAAATTGTGCTTGACACAAAGATTTTTAACACAGGTGAATATTTGTCCCAGATTTGTCCTCAGCCTACCTGATTTCTAATAATCAGTATCATTATTGGCCTTGAAATGTCAATGACTTCTTTATTTGAAATATTACCCAATGTTGTTCAAACAGGAATAAAAACTGCATTTTTTTAAAGACTAATTTGGACACGGACTCAAAATAAGATACCGTTAAACATTATCAAGGCAGATGAAGGATCATTTGTGTGTTTTGAAAAGTTTTGTTAACAACATTGGAGTTTTGTGGCACAGAGGAATAAGATAAATCAGACTTGGGCAGCACAAAGTATTAGTAGCAGCACAGCTGGATTCATTCAAACATGGCCGACAGTGACAGAGAGGACTGGCGGGTCTATTTGGCGTGATGTCTAATGAAGCATCCTTTTAAAAGATGGGTTTTATCATTAGAAGGGCAGATTTAGAGACGTGGGGGCAAGAGGCAAACACCGTCTCTGATGCTGGCAGTAGTAGAAGAAATATTCACTTATTTTCTGAAGTAAATCTATAGTAAAAGTATTTATAGAGTACAGTCGAAGTCCTGCATTCAAATGTATACTTAAAGTGAAGCATGAAAGAGGCATTATCAGCACAATGTACTCAAATGTACTTAACATCTGTTCCAGTGGAGCTTTCAATTGTAATATAATGCTGGAACGTTTCATAAATCAGTAAAACATTGTGTTGTAGTTATATTTTGTAAGTGAAGTAACTAGTGACATTTCGCTGTCATGTTAACATAGCAGTATTTGTTCCTTCTGAAGTAGAAGTACACAGTAAGTGAGTCGAATCCAGCTGGGTTGCATATTTTGTACATGCTGTGGCGCTTTAGTGACAAAATTCAATATTTTTCATATCCAAACATCATAATAAATTTAAAGCTGTTGGAGCCCTTTTTGTTTGGGCCCCGGGCAGTCGCCTGCCTTGCCTCATGGTGAAGTCTGTTCCTGATCATTAGGATTTATAAATGTGACGTGTGTTACCTGCACAGCGTCACGTGATGTTGTCACAACATACAGCCAGGCGTCGGGAGCAGGTGCTGTGAGCGTCGGGGTTTCCCCAAGAAAGTGGAGCTGAGAATTAAAACGGCGATCGACCTCGTTGGATTTATCTGCACCGCCCACCTGAAGGGAATGTGAATTTGAGCCTTGCCCATGGCAGTAATGGATTTTTTAAAGCCGACGAATACTTAAAAAAATTCTAAAATCGACATAGCAGAAGGTTTTCCTTTTTCACAGCTATATTGATAATAATATACACATTGGTTGCCAAATGATGCTACAGAGTTATGCCCTAGTGAACAATGAACTTATTATTCTTAACTCCCCTCTACAATGATACTCAGGCATGATGTATTACTCTAATAACTGCGCCGCTGCAGAGAGCTGGAAACAAGGTAGTGTGTAGTGTGCTGCTGCCGGACAAATTATGTAATGATGATATTGTATCAAAGTTACAGCTTTTTTACTGCGTGATGAACTGTATTTTCCGAGCAACGCTGGCCAGCAGTTATGCTGCTATAAATTGCGATTCCAATAATACTGTGATGTCTTAATGAGGCTTAAGTTTTTTTTTTTTCACCATCTGCTTCTACGAGCGGACGCAAAGAATGGACTTTGAAATCCTCTTGGACCAAAGTCTGATCTCTGCACGACGAACGTGACTCCAGTCCAGTCAGCGCTGTGGAAAATCCGTACGTCGACACAATATCAGCGTCTGGGGAATCAGAGCAGTCACACAATATATTTGCCATTTCCACAATGATTTGGACCGCGCCGTGAATACGACGTGCTCTGCAGGTGGAGGACGGCGTAATCTGCTGATTTGTGTTAAAAAGGGGAACATTCAACACATTATTTTGGCTGTAACACATCTGCAGAGCGAGAAACAGGCCATTATTCTGAAGGATGCCCAGTGTGCAGACTGCAGACACACAAACATACAGAACAAGACCCCTCATTAAAGCGGCTCAGCAACATGTTACCGCACTCGTGTCTCCATTGCATCTTTTCCGGGCTGTGCCGCCGCTAATGTCTTCTCCGAATGTGACATTTGCCACCACGGGGGTTGTTAACGCCGTACTACCCCGATGCCAGTGCGTCTTGCCTGCGCCGGCTGCAGGCTTGCGGAGCGAAACAGCACATAAAGTTCACGGCTGAATAATTGATAGTGCGTTGGATGGGTCACGGGGTGGCAGCGAGGATGAGGAGGTGGAAGTGGAAGGCAAATGCCAGCAGATGATCACTACACTCACCTCAGCCTGTGAGGGCTTGTTAGCAGCTGAATAGCTCTCTGCTACATGGAGATATCCAGATAATGAGATTTGGGTAATGAACCGAGGTTACGTAATAGTCATATTCCATCGCCTAACTACAGAGGGTTTTTTAATTTAGACTGGAGAAATAATGGTCTTCTTCTCAATTGCTGCGATAACTTATTTTCAAAGGGGAACTTTAACAACAACATTACACTGCAATTAGAGCGCTTACACAAGAAGTGCGGGAACGCGAGCAAAAAGCGGGATAAAAACACAGTCAATAATCCAGATGGGCTCCGCTGAAGATGGGATAAAGTTTTGTTGCCGCGACAATAACTTTCTGTTTTTCTCTTTTTTCCTTTCTAACGAGTCGTTAACCTCTGGCTACAGCGTCCCTCAAAAGGATTCGTCGATATCAAATGATGTTCGCAGACGCATCTCTGAAAAACATCACAAGTTCATTTCAGAGAAGGACGTAAATGAAAAGCAGCCGTGCGAAAGGCTGAAAGGCCATTGTGCGCGATTTTATAGCCGTGTGTGTGTGTGTGTGTGTGTGTGCAACGTTGCATGTCTTTGTGCGTCAAGGACGTGAACAGAGGGCTCAAACAGGTGTGCAGGGAGTCCAGTCTCTCCCTGATCTACAGTAACTACATCACTGTTTCCACTCTTGAAATGAAAGCAAATAAAATCAGCCGTGATTGATACGCCTGCCACATTTTTTGCTGATTTCTCGAGGCAGCCTCTGTAGCATTTTATAGACTTGGCCGATGGAGGGGAGGCAGAAATGAAATGGTCTATGGATTAGCAGAGGTGGTTACAGAGCACAGTTGCACACCGCTTGTGTGCGCTGGCCCAGCAAGCATGGAGTTATTGATTAGCAGGTCACAAAGCATCGAGGTATCTAGGTTAAGACCGGGCTAAATGTGATTAAAACACCAGAGGCAGTCCAGGCACTCCAAATGAGAAAAAAATGTCAAAATGAGGAAGGAAATATTAAAAACCCTTTATTATAGTAGCTTTTTAAATGATTTAGCCACTATTATAAAAGCTTTTTAATATTTCCTTCCCAGCAGGAAAGGTCATTACGTGATTGACTCTTGATTTTTGGGGCCAGACTGTCGTGCTGGTTGTGTTGGAGCCAATGGGAGATTTGCGGAGAAACTCACTAAAACCCAACATAACTCCCTCGTACGACTTCTAACGAAGTAACGCCTCCAGAAGATGAAAGAACAAAACTTCAGAGAGTCGGTTAACCACTGATTTTTTTTTTTACCCCAAATGATTGACAGGTTGATAAGATTGTGATCAAACGGGGAAGGTCCGACGGATTTCTGCTCACGAGACTGCAGTTACACCGCAAACAGGAGCCTTTCTTACACAAAGACGTGGAACGAACGATGTGCCGATAAAGAAATCAGTTATTGGATGTAGATATGTTGGGTTTTCATGTGTTTCTCCATGTACCTCCCATTGACTTCAACACAGCTGACACCACAATCTGGCACCAAAGCCGGATTCAGTGACGTAAATACCGTTCCTTCTCTTTCTCCTTGGTTTTGACTGAGTGCCTGGATTGCCTCTGGTTTTTGGAAGCACTCTTTCTCCCATTTTCCAAAAGCACCCGACACAATTTGAAGCTTTTATAAGTCAGAATCTGCCGCCTGTCAAATTCATATTCCAAACTAACCTGGGGGGGCGGCATATGGAAAAAAATCCCAGTCCCTCCCAGAGAAAGACGGTGAATATGGTCAGCTTCGTACCTGCACAACATCCAACAGTGTGAGCAGGTTGGCATGTTTCCCCTCAGAGCACCCCTGTGCCTCAGTGCAGCCTCACAGAGCGGCTAGCATGGCTGCAGATTTATAATGCTGCTCTACTTTTTACTGCGCTACCACCGCTGCTGCGACACACACAGCACATTACCAGCTGCATTTACTCTCCCTGTGACCTGCATCTACTCAGAGCATCTTCAGCTCTACGCAATGGCTTTGTTTTATTCCGTACGTTTTACACACTGGATTTTTTTAACCTTGCGTTCATATCAAAGTCGGATCTCTTATTACCGGACTACCCCGTTAATTCATTAGGCATGCTGCACCTTGATTAATATGTATCTATATTCAGTTGGTTGCAGTGGTCTCATTAGATGCCATGTTCAAGGATTGTAGTGCAATTAGTTTAAACGGGTCAAATATAACTACAAACATGTTAATTAATCAATTAGTCTATGCTTAGATATATTTATTTAATGAAGCAGCAACCTAAAAAGATTTTTCCGTGCCTCTCCCAGTAGAGTGCAGCTGAATAAGATGCTTCGCAGCACTTCAGCAAACGTCAAACGGAAGAAAAGGACTCAAACACACTGATTAAGTTGCAAAAAGAGGATAGTTTCAACACTACTGTGTCTGCGTCCGAGCCAGAGACATTAAGCAAACACATATAGCTGTACAACTGCCATTGGATAATTGATTGAGCAGGAATCAAAATCTATTGGATAATAGATCCGAGAGTGGGAGTTGCCATAGTCAATATCCAAGTGCCTACCTCCATTCATTATAATCACATCAGAGCACAGCTATACTGTAGTTTAAAGTAACAAGAAGAAATGTTTTTATATGTCTCCAGAGTTGAAACGCTTCTCTGTTTATATTTGTTTGTAAGTTTTTTTTAAAAATTAAATTGGCTTGACTTGGTATTTTTGCACCATTAATGGCTGCAAGTCAATCAGCGTGGCCTTGTTCCTTTGTTATCTTTTTAAATTAACTTTTAATTTACAAAAAAAGCCCAAACATAATCTTGTTTTTCGGCTTCTCAATTTTGACATTTGTGACATTTAATAGACGTGTTTATTGGATTAATAGAAAAAAAGGATAAACAGATAATTCAATTATGAAAAAATCATTACCGAGCCAGAAATTTAAAGACCTATGATGCTTTTTTTTCCTTTCCTTCAGTGTTTTACACGTGTTCTTGTGCATGTAAAAGGTCAAGACCACCAACAGAAGCACCTCTTTCCCACAAAACACACCGCTCTGAAACGCCTCATCAGTATTCCAGTCTTTAATTCGGTGACATCACACGACACCCCATCTGCATAATTTATGTCCAACAGCCAGTTTGGCACAGAAGAATTAATTTAGCACAGCTGCTCTGTTGTTGTTAGCGGTGCTGGCTCAGGCGTTTGTGAGCTGACCAATCAGAGCAGACTGGGTATTCAGGAGGAGGGGCCTTAAAGAGACAGGAGCTAAAACAAGAGGGGGAATACAGAGCAGCAGCACTGGACAGTATGAGAAAACCGATGTGTTTGTCGAGCATTAAAACATGTAAATCTGTTCAAGTAGTAACTCAAAATAAAATTATGAACCTGAAAATGAGCATAATATGTCTACATTAAATACACTACTTGAAGAATTAGTTTAATTTTACATAAACATTGTATTTTTCAAGATAATTTGGCCTAGTTTATATGTCGAGCCATTAATATTAGTTTAATGTTATTGTTGATTGTTGACTGACAATATATTTTCAAATAGTGTTATATTAGTCAAAAAAATCAGAGGTTTTGCACTTTTATAAAAGCAGAAATATTTATTTTTTCCATAATTGGATAAACAAGTTGCTCTCAGAAGAAAATAATAATAATAACAATTCTTCCCTAATACTACAAACTGCACTTTTAACTGAGAAAATAAGTCACAGATTAATCGACAGTGAAAATAAGAAAAACAGTGGGACAGATTTGCGCATTACATTATTGCTCTCAACATCAGTTTGATTATTTTTTGTTAACCATCAATCAATCGATCAATCATCGATCAATATAAGAGATCACTGATGTTGTGATGGATATTGATTTTCCCCATGTGCTCAGCTGCCTGCAAAAAACGAATTTAATGTTTACTTGCAGAAAACTAATCTGTCTCTCTGAGTATTGAATAGTTTTTTAAGTTGGCCTTTAACCCTGATGAGGTCATTATGTAGTTTTGGAGAAGAAATTAAAAGTCAGAGTTTTAATATTTACAATGTTAATGAGCTAATAATACAAGGCTGAACATTTTTATTGTTTCCATAACTGAATAAACAAGCTGTTCTCAGAGGAAAGGTCCCCAGAACACTGTTTGAAGCTAGAAAAGGTGGCAGGGTCCGCCACATAAAAACAAAACAAAACAGTATGAAATTGTGTCGTCCTTCAAGTCAAGTATACGCTGTACGTTTTCAGCCCGTTTTGACCTGATTTTTGAACCGCACGACTCATTTTAGAGAATTTCAGCTTCGTCGGGCGTCGTTAGCCGTACAGTGTAGAACAGAGAGCAAGGACCAAACATAGCTAACATTAGCATCTGAAAACGCCATGGCAACACGACGATGGACAGAAAGTACAGAGAAAAAAGTCAGTCATGAGAACAAAGATAGTTTGTTTGTTTTGTTTGTTTAGGCACAAAGAAATCTAAAGTCAGTGAAGATTTTTCTGTTCTGATTAAAAGTTCTTCCCCAAAGCTACATACTGCACCTTTAACCGAGAAAGTAATTCACAGATCAATGAAAATAATCGTAAACATTTGAATACTTTCATTCCTGCTCTCAACTTCAGTTTGATTATTCTACATTATGTTGTGATTGATATTGATCTTCCCCCATAAACTCATCTGCCTGCAAAAAAACTAATTTAACGTTTAACTCCCAGAAAACCAATCCATCTCTTTGCGCGTGGAATAGATTTGTTTTGTTTTTTTTAAACGTTGGCCTTTAACCCCGGCGAGGTCCGCACACGTCGCCCACATGTATTGATTCAATCAGAAATCGGTTATGGATGCGGCGGAGAGGCAACGGTGTCAGCCAGCAGCTGCAGCACGTGGGAGGAGAGGAAGTCAAAAAGCAAAGAAGAAAATGTGACAAAATGAGGCTGTGTGGGACTCTCGTGGAATGGATGTACTCTTTAAGTTAAGCTCAGCGTGTAACTCATTAGAAAATCTTTGAGAAGGATTTTGCCCAGAGCCCCCTCCAAACCACTCATCCCTCTCTCTCTCCTGTCTGCCCCCCCCCTCTCTCAGCATACATTACAAACTAGACCTGCTCTCTCGCTCTCTCTTCTTCTTCTCTCCTCGCCCATCTTCTCTCTCTCCTCTCTCTATCATCTCCTTTCCGTCTCTCCTCTCCCATATCCTCTATCTCCTTGCTCTCTCTCTCTCTCTCTCTCATCTGCTCTCTCTCTCTGTCTCTCTCTCTATCAAGAGAGACGAGCCGGAAGAGAGATCAGGGATGGACGAGAGAGAGAGCAACCACTCTCCTCAGGAGGGACTCTCTTCCTCTCAGAGAAGAGCTCTCTCACTCTTCTCTCCCGAGAGCGGGACCTCACCTCCCTCTCCTCTCTCTCTCTCTCTCTCTCTCTCTCTCTCCTCTCCTCTCTCTCTTCTCTCTCTCTCTCTCCTCTCCCTCTCTCTCTCTCCTCTTCCCTCTCTCGCTCACACTCACCCAGCCGGTGCTGCAGTGGATCAGACGCAGAGCTCTGGCGCGCCTGCATTTCCGCGGCAAATGGTCTCATCTGTTGGAAATACTGTCGCGTTACCAGGAGGGAGATGTAGCCCGCTGTCCCCGCTGCTGCAGCTCGTTTGACCCGCTCCGTTCCGTGCTGGGCTGCAGCCTCCTCCAAGCCTGGTCGCGCGTCCTTCTCCTTTTTTTTCCTCTCCTGTTGTTGTTGCGCGTAAAAGTCGTGAGCAACGGACGCGCTGTCAAATATTCACGAGTGACTTTCAGCCAAATGTGTGGAAGAGACGCGTGGAAAAATGAGTCGGATCGTTTCGAAACTTGACTGATGAGCATCCCGAGGCGCGGAGTGAAGCCCGACTGAACTCTGCGTGACTTTGTCCGGGAGACATCGAGCGCGCCATGTATAATTAACCATGCATTCTGCCAAATTATACGCGGGCTAAATCATTTTTCACTCCAGTCGCTGAACTCTTGCAACTAAAAGTAAATATTTGGCTTACACAACACCTGCAGAGCTCCGCGTACAACCCTCGGACACGTGTTGAGTTCACTTGAATTCCAGTTGCGCGTAAAAAAAAGAAATAACCTTCTCCCGGGTTAATTGGCGTCCTCCGGTTCAACTCACCTTGAGCCATGCTGGTTAGCAGAAGTCCCCCGCGGGTGAGTCGCGCAGCCCGCGGGCATGCGATGTTCCTCCGGGCATCTCTCATCGTCCTTCTCCTCCTCTGGCCACGGCCATCCGCAGGCAAGAAGAAGCTGTACATCGGAGCGCTGTTCCCCATGAGCGGCGGCTGGCCGGGCGGTCAGGCGTGCATGCCCTCCGCTCAGATGGCCCTGGACCTGGTGAACAACAGGAGCGACATCCTGCCCGACTACGAGCTGGAGCTCATCCACTACGACAGCATGGTGAGTGCATGTGGAGGAGAGTGAGAGGAGGTGCGCACTTAAGAGACGTGTGGTGTCAAGTCAGTGAGGGATCTGATGATCAGCCTCTCCAATTATCAGGAGGGGATGCTGAGCCCGTTCAAGTGTTGCAGAGCTTCATGTTTGTCATCACGCTGTGTTGTTTTCTGACTTATTTTTATTTCTCAGGTACGTTTTATTTTTACCTTGTTTTTTTTTCCTATTTTAAAGGAACACCTGCCTCTTTCCTCCCCAAGTCAGAGCTTTTCCCTCAAAGGTCACCCGGCTGATAAATAACCTGACTCTGGGTAACAAAGGGGGGGCTGCCATGCCATGCTCAGAGCTGGTTTGTGCTAAATGAACAAACACACCTCCTGCTTGTTGCTCATCAATCATTAATCATGGTGGTATTTTAAAATGTCAGCATTATCAACCGCTATAAATCCAATATCCGCCCCCCGACCGCTTTCATTTCCCCTCGCTGCCCCATTTTACCACCCACTACTCCTGACACACACTTTAATCAAGAAGCACATTATTTATTACTGAAAAAAAAGGGGATTTATTTGCGCCTCCGTGCTGCATGTCCTAGTTGATATTCTGAAAGTTTCATCCCCCTTTCCTCCTCCCCCCCCCCCAAAAAAAGGGATCCGTTTTTCTCAAGAATGGCATGAGTGGAGACACAGGAAAACAATTACTGGATATCCCCCTCTGTCGCCTCTCCTGAGGGTTATTATCAATCATGCTGCAGGACAGATGCCTGCCTGGAGAGCGGCCGGGGCACCAAACAGTTAACTGTACCGGGACTGGTTAGAAAATTTGCTACGAGCTTTATTCTGATTGGTGTACACGGCTCTGCATTGGAATCCTGTTAAACAGAATAGCAGAGAGAGAGAGTGTGTGTGTGTGTGTGTTTGTGTGTGTGTGTGTGTGTGTGTGTGTGTGTGTGAGAGAGAGAGAGAGAGAGAGAGCGAGAGAGGGAGAGTTGGCATGGCAACACAGCTACTCTTGAAGCAAACCCACAGAAACAAATAAGGTTTCAGCTCTGTGGAAATATGTGTGCAAATTCATGTGCTGGATCGACGCAGAGCCGATGCACGCTTGTTCGCGTTCTGTTAAGCGTACACCTTGTTCTTCTGCAATCAAATGCTAAACAGATCAAACGTGTGTGTGTGCGAGCGCGAGCGTCTGTGTGTGCGTGTTTGTGCGCCTGTGCGTCCTCTGATTACAAGTGTAGTGGAGCAGGCAGCTGCAGATGTAGCTGCCATAAACATAAAGATAAAGCAATTGCATGAGCAGATTTCATAGGGATTGGAAAGCATCGCTCCTCGTGCTTCAGGAGTCGCTGGCGCCTCGGGCTCGGGAGAGAAAGATGCAGATCCTTTGAATAGAGCGGCTCAAAGAGGCTGGTGTAACATTGTCTGAGTGGCGCTGGTTAATTCCTTGAATTAAGTCAAGGAGGGGGGATTTTGTTGCTCCAGCTCTGGGTACGGTGCCTCTTTTTCTTCCTTTTTTTTTTTTTTACCCTCTGATTGCAAACATTTATCACCTGGCTGGAATAGTAATGAGGATCTTACCCTCTGAGAGGCGGCAAAGCAATTATAAGAAGGGGATTAATTAGCCGTCATATTTACATCCCGTTATTACGACTCACTCCTCATTCTTGTTTGGTCAGAGGACAAATCTCCAGCTTGCAAGCTCTTTGTTTAACTGCGAGATTAAGACAAGGGCGTAACTGGCCCTTTGTTTGCTAGCGTCTTAAGATCAAGGCTCGAGAGGCGTAATTATGCGGCGGACTCTCTTGACCTGAATTTATCATGATCGGGAAACTTTTGCTGCATCTTTTTGAGTCGAGCGGCAGCACTGAGTGCGAGGCGTGCTTAAAAGTTGGCAAACAGGTGCCTAAACACACACACACGAGTGTCCGTGACCATTAGGGTTGGGAGTATCAAGCGGTGTCCTCAGCTTGTTCAACATCATACAATATTCATGAAGCTCAACACTTAATCCCAGCCTGTCCTTTTAATGGATGCAGATACCCCGTGGTAGCAGAACGGCTTGTTTCTCTGGCTATTCTGGCGACAGCATCAGACTATTTACAGCCTTTTGAGATCCACACACACACACACTCACACACACGGACAGACGTGTATACACACACACACACACAAACACACACAGGCGCACACTCTCCGCGCAGGCCGTTGCCATGGATATATCAAAGCCGAGACTGCAAACTTTGATCAATTATTAACAGTGATGGAGTGAGACAGTGGAGATACAGAGAAATGGTGAAACAAGGTGCTTCCCTCACTTCCGCCCTTTATTTTAATTGGCAGCCGTGACACAATTTCCCCTCCCCGCTGTGGCAGAACCAGTTTTCATCACTGGTCCTCGTGCGTGTCCACTGGCATACAAGCCCCGAGTGCAGTGCCAGGCGTGATTATGAGGAAATTAGGAGGATGTCGCTGAGCACGCTTTGAGATTCAATACATAGGCTGTCCCACGGGCCCTTATCTTATCCCCTCTTTACACCCTTTTTATATTATTCAATCTGGAGTGTAATTAGAGAGTGTATTATGACGAGCCAGTATCTCGTCCCTTTATTCCCAGCCCAGGGAGCCTTTCGGGTTTCTTTAAAGGTTCTCGCAGGCTGAGTTTGACTGATTGGAAGGGCCACGTCGGCGCGTTAACGTCAACACTGATATTGGCTCAGGGAATTTCAGCACAGAGGACGGCGACAGAGGTGGTGCGCCTCTGTCACGAATGTGTGTAAGTGCAGCCGTTGGAGCGCATTTTTATGACTGTGTACACACACTTGCATTAATCTCTGCGTCTGTGTGTGTCTGGGAGCGGCATCGGGGGCCGACGACCCGGGCGCTCTCATGAGCCAACAGAGAAAGCCAGAAATGAAAGTGGAAATGGTGATGACCCCAGAGGGTTGTAGAAGACAGACCTCCAAGAATAGCAGAGATTCCTCAGCCTTTATTGCATACCTGCCAACACCCCTGTTTTCTCTCTATTTTTTTTTTTTCCAGGAGGGAGACTGTGTGCTTATTCACCTCTTACTGCACCGTGTTCCCATTTTGTTACCGAGCGTTTCGTTCCTTTACGCTCGTAGAAACAACTTGAATGAAAGGGAGGTTCAGCTGCGGAGCCTGGTGCTGGTTTGCACTTGTGATCGAGAATAGACCCCCTTCATTATAAGGCACCTTGAGTAACTCTTAAGGGTAACACAAGTGAATTTTATTAAAGTCAAGTTAAAGCTGTTGCTCCTCTGTTTGCTCTCACATTTAAGTGGAAGCAGGAAAAAAAATCCCACCCCAAGCGTTTCCAAGTGGTATTATTGTCGGGCGCCGCAGTCGCAAAGACAACCAGATCGCTTCGAGACGAAACGAACCCTGAGTTTATTCATTCATGTAGTCTACGAGTGGTGCAGAGTCTGTTCAAAACATGCAATTCAAAATGTGCTTTCGAGAAAATCAAACGAAGACGCCTGACGCGGTGCTTCCTTTGGTACCAGTCCTCCACGTTAAAAGATCCTCTGGGTCCTCAAACGTTACAGATGTTACAGATGTTACAGATGCAGGTTATCTTAGTTTACTGATAGGTCAGTAGGACCGTAATGCCGAACTAGCTGGACAGCGTGATGGGCTCATAGACTTTACATTTCAAACAGGTAATTACAGCTCGAATATGAACTTTTCACCCCACGTTTAAATGAATGATTGCATTTCGACTACACAGTGGCAGCCCTACGATCTGGTAATGTGAGTGGTAAACAGATCCAGTCTTGAGCAACGCTTTAGGGTACGCATGATGCAGTATGCACATGAATGCTGGAAGCAGTGAAGCGTCATTGTGGGGAAGTGACACGGTCAGGCGTCACTAAGCACATCAGCAGCAGCAGCGGGGAGAACGACGAGACTACAAGCTCATGTGCGCTAGCTAAATCTAGCGGTAACCTCCGAGCTAGACCACGGCAACCAATTAGAGAGGCCGTCCCGTAACAGCTGACATCGCGCTGAGCCACGGCCCCGCTGCTGCACAGAGCGGTGCTCGTCGCTCATTCAAAACGTATTAACACCGGACATAGTCCCGCGTACGAAAGTATCAAAATGACACCAAATTCAACACTGCACATCCTCAGCAACAAACCTGCCAAGTGTGGAGAATATCAGATGAACCATTCGCAAGATGTATGAATACCAAACAGACAGGGGCGGCTGTAGCTCAGGGGGGAGAGCGGGTCGTCTAGTGATCAGTAGGTCGCTGGTTCGAATCCCAGCTGCATGTTGAAGTGTCCTTGAGCAAGATACCTAACACCAAATTGCGACTGATGTGAGTTGGCACCTTGCATGGCAGTGTGTGAATGGGTGAGTGTGGCAAGTATTGTAAAGCGCTTTGAGTGGTCAGTATACTGGAAAAGCGCTGTCGAAGTCGAAGTCCATTTCCAGACAGACAGAGATTCCTTGCTTAATAGTTAGACGGAGCCAGAGAGCAAATAGAAGTGGTGCCAGGCTGACTGGATCGCCAGCCAGCCGTCATCTTCATGCCCAGTGGCAGATGAATTTCAAAGTGAAAATTAGGTTTTCAGAGAACTGATTTCAAACGCAGATTGTGTCATTATTCAATACATAAAACAATCTGTGCATTTTATAGGTGATGATGTAGATTTACGTTTAAAAGGGTGTTGGCCCGCGAGTGATTGGGTTTAAGCTTCCATTTATCACCCAATAAAACTGTTTATTTTCCTTTTCTTAATAGAAGCTCTGCAGACAAGCCTGCCTCTCTGACTATATTTAAACCTGGCAGTCCACACTGTCGCCAGGTTTGTTCCAATTAAAAAAGATTAATTCAACACACAAAACGTTCCGAATGATTTCTTGCCTGACACTACTTTAATATGTAAAAAAATAATATTGACTCAAACAAGTGGAGGGACTTAATTAACCTCCGCAGGGTCCGAATCTGCACTTTTTAAATCTAAATCTAATGTCAAGACATATGATATGAAATGGAAAATGTATAGAAACAACTATTAGTTAAAGCTGTGGTGTTGGATGGTAAATAATAAATTGATGAAATCATTTAAAGCTAATCAGCGTGGGCGCTGGAGTTCCGCTCATATGGTTAAAACACTTTAACACCAGAAAGCTAACAAGCTTCTTCTCAGCATGCAGCCAGCCCACAGCCACGGCGACAGAGAACACAAACAACCTTCGGGAAGGAGAGTATTTAAAAAAGGTCTGTGCGTCAGTCTGTGCCTCTCCCTCACACGGAGATAACACAGCAATTTGTTTTACGAGGAACAAGCAGCAGCGATTTTTATACCAGGAGCACCAGAGAGGAGGAAGCGGTCTGTGAAATCAGCCGGCGCAGTGATTGATCGGCAGGAAAACCTGCAGCCTCCCGGCCCCGGCACCGCGCAAGGTTGCCTATTCCTATGTGACATCGATAACGTGAAGCATCTCTCCGAGTCAGTGTTAATGCTGTTAACCCTGTGCATTGAAGACGGGCAGCAGTGCACGGAGACTGAGCCGGTTTACAGGCACACACTCTAATTAACTAATTATTCAGAGTGGTCAGGCCAGGTTGATGTCAACATGTAATGAGATTCCTGGACAGATTGGATTTGTTGGTCAGTGAGTGTTTTTTAACAAAGATGTACAAGCCAGCTCTCCTAGCACTTCCTCTGCTGCAGATTTTTTTGGGCGATGAAGCCGTCCCGCTCTCTTCTGGTGGTGTGTTAAATTAGAAGAAATTAAACTATCTTTGATCTTGGGACCCCTGCGAGGAACTGGGGCGCCAAGTTTTTCAAGGATTTGTCCCACAGTCGGACAGCCAGGTGGCTTTGAAGGTAGAGAGATAACATGTTCAGGTGTTTTTTATAGTTTTATGACAAGATGTTCTCTTTGACCACCACAGTGAAGACTCTATGCAGTCTAGATGTTTATTACGTGGAGTTATCAATCAACGTAAAAGAAGCCACTATTGTTTTGTGGACTACAGTTTTAAAGCCTTGATTTTGCAGTTTTGGCCGCCGTCATCTTGCTTTTTCTTTTTAACCGTAAGTGACTGAATTTGGATGAGGGTGGAGCTGGGTTAGCAAACCGTGCTTTATCGTCTATTTCAATCTGATTTGGAGACATTAACTACAAAATGAGCATTGCGCTGTATTGACAAGGTTTGATCTAGCAGCTGAGTAAATCATGAATGCATTAGGAAGATGCACAAGTTGCATTGTGGGTAATGTACGTATGTGTCAGGGTTTTGACAAGGGAGGAGAATGCATGGAGTTAAAATGAAGCTATCTCAAGTTCTGCTGCATCAATTTTTATCTCCTTCTTTCTTTTTTTCTTTTTTTCAAATCGTCGATCGTGAGTCTGACAGTGTTATATTTAGCGTGAGTGCCGGGCTAAACTGATGGAGCGCTGTTGAACGTGAACAGTGTTTGCTCAGGTGCCAGACTGAGTGAACCTTGACTGTAGAATATTTGTTTTTATAAATACTATAAATATGTTTTGGGGCTTTTTTTTTTTTTTTGCCTTTATTGGATGCTTATAGCTTAAGAGAGGATGACATGCAGCTGATAGCCCGGGCTGGAAGTGAACCCGGGCCGGGTCAGCATGTTCCACCATTCAGCCTTTGTACATTCACATAGTGAGCGCACTCCACCAGGTGAGCCGCCGGGGCGCCTGAGGTCAAAGCATTTGATCACATTTCAGCAAATATGTATTTAAGCAGCTAAACTGTTCACCTACATGCATTGAAGCGTCTCCTTTAAAGATGAAATCTCTTATCAAGTGTGAGTATATGGTAGTATGATAAGAAGTAGAATAGAATTGTATACTGAACGAAACAAGAATCAGAATACCAATCAATGGCCCAACCTTTAGACGGTACAAAGGCTTGAATTGACTGTTGCTTGCGGTAATGCAGCATTCTCCTCCACAACTGCAGGTGGTAAACGTCGATGCAGACTTGTTCTGAAATGTCAAAAAAACGACCGACTACATGCAGCTTGTCCAGAGCCGTTCGATTCTGATTAATTTGAAGATATGTTGTTTACACCTGCGAGGTGCGGCCCTGCTGCTGAAGGGGTGTGCGCTAACACGTTTAGTCTTGCAGCTACTGTGAAGATATCTGCTTAAAAAAAGGGTGTAAAAAAACATCTTGTCAAATCAATTTGGCATCTCGTGGCTCCTGGAGACACGAATTGTGCCGGACAAGCTGCAGAGGAGCCGTTGTACGTTTTCTTCTGTTGTTTATTTCCGTTTTAAAACCAGTCTCCATCTGCTTCACTTGTTCATGCGACACTGTTTTGCTGTTTTGTGGATTATGAAAATTCACCCGACTTTCAGTCTGCATGGGGGCGAGTAGATAATGACTGAATATTCATTTTTAGGTCCTCTAATCCGCCCAGGCTTTCACCCTGTAGCCCAAACGTGGCTCTAATCAAAGCTATCTTTTAGTGCAAATATGTGCCAACATGACTTCAATGTAAGCTAATGGACGGGGTGCGTTGAACTGTTTCCAACGGCCCTCGGTTTAAAAGTCTTTGTACGCTTGTTAGAGCTAATTAGGTCAGGTGATGCAAAAGTTGTCACAGCCCAGCTTTTAGATTTGGGACAAAAAAAGGGAGACCAGGCGAGTTTTCAGGCTGTGCACGGGCATATGCATCCACAAAAACATTTTAAAAAAAAAGGAACGTGGAAGTCAGTAATCACTAATGTAAGCATGTGTGGGTGTGTGCAAACGTCTGCAGCGAATACACCAGGCCGGGATGGAAGAGGGGATCTCTGGTGTGTGGGGGTGGCGGTGAGTTTTATAGAGAGAGGCACACGGGGCTCAGGTGTGGCTCATAAAGTCCTCCTGACCTTCATCCTGCGAAACAAAGCAGAGGCAGCAAAACAGACGCAGAAGCCCCCGGCGGGAAAGGAGGGGTGGTGACAAAGGTGCAGACAAAGATTGATACAAGAATGGTCGCAGGTTTCGATCACAGCTAAAAGTCGGCTGTGCCCTTTTGTGTGCCAGTGCCCTTTTCTTCTGATTCGGTCACCTCCACAGTGTCATTTCCCGGTGGGTGCCCGAGCCGCCCGAGCACCCACTGGATCGGACGCAGGCGATGTCACGGAGGCTGTGACCTTGTCTCTCCGCAGCCTCCGACGATCACCTTGATGACAGTTTGTTATTCGGCCCCAGAGACCCGCTTTTTCACGGCAGACGTTTTTCACTCGTCACAGGTGGAATTTATAACATTAATGATGGATGCGTTCTATTTAGTTGAGCTGGTTTGAGGGGCGGTTTTGACGTGGCTCACGGGGACGCTCGTCCCTCGATTCCATCAGGCGCGTCTCTGTTACCTGGAGTGTGAGATGCTGTTTTGTTCCGTCCTCCACACAGCTGCACATCCCACCGGGAGCGTCTCAGAGGCGGAGCGTCACGTCTGCCTGATGTCGCTGTTGACTCGCTCAGATTGTGTTTATTTTTTTCCTTTTCATTGTTTGTGTGCTATTGTTAATATTTTCACCTTGATTGTGCTGTAGTTTCAGAATCTGCACGTGGGTGTTGTATTTTGAATGCAGCTGTGGTTCGCTTCCTTCAAAAAAAAAAAATGGACCCGGCGCATATTCTCGGAACGCACTTCTGGGACGCTGCCGAAATGTGCCGTGGTGCAGCCGGTGGACACGCGAGCATCGTCTAGAACAGCTGCAGTCGGCTCCGGCAACTGTGGCCCGGCCCAGTAGAATCTGGGGGGGGGGGGGGGGGGTTAGGCCCAATTCACACGGACAGGGTTTCTTCTTAAAAAGGAGAGTTTTTCTATATGTTTTCGCCTTTTGTACACAATGTTTTCAGTGTTTAAAGTCACTGAATACTGAGCTTTTGGAAACCTCATTCCAGGGAGAAGATATTCAGAAATGCATTTTTTTGGAGATTTTTGGAAATGATGATGCAGACGGACATGTTTATCAGTGTTTGTCGCATCATTGTGAAAAGCGAACCCGGAGTGTGTGTCATGATATCGGAGCGTTCGAGTTAGTACGAATGGTTGTTTACAGACATACAAACATGATACAATGATGGTAATAAAGAGACAAGAACTGCTGCTCACAACGTTTTGCTGATAAATTATCCAAGAAGATGGAAGAAGAAGATTCTGTGGAGTGCCGTCACGTTTCACTGCCTCGTTCGCTGTGTTTTCTGTAACCAAGCAACCGACCGGGGTGCGCAATCCGAGCATGCTCAGTGTGAGTTAATGGCCATGAGATGTGTGTTTTCAGGTGTGTTTTATGGAGGGAGATTATTTCTGAAATGGTGCCAAAATGCTCGTCTGGGCTGAGATGTGTTTATTCTAAAACCCTGTTTCTAAAAATACTCGCGTACGTGTGGACCAGGCCTTAATGGAATGGAGCCATCGTTAGCGTTGTTGGTCAAAGCTGAGCTTTTCCTGCGGTGAAGAAGAAGTCTGTACATTTCTTTTTATTTCATTTTATATACTATTATAATCCCAAATTGGGAAATTCATCAAAGGTTGACTAGGACAGATAAAGAAACCCACAGAGAGGGTGAACAGTGAGACAAGTCAACAGTTTCTAAAGGAACAGTTCACCCAAAAATGAAAATCCAGTCATTAACTTCTCACATCCATGCAGACGTGTGTAGTCCGCTAAACATTTCTGGAGTGACACGGCAAAACAGTGCAGCAAGAGTTATGTTTTGACCTACGATCTTTTTTAAGCCGAAATCTTCACTGTAGCTCAAATCAGTTTGGGATCTCGAGGCTCCCGGTGACTTTGACTACACCCGGCGGCTGCATGGCCGCCAGAAACCCAAAATGAAAGTCCCTTGAAGTAACGGTAAAGGATAAGCTCACCAAAAAGTGAACATTCGGGCACTATCTCCTCCTCCTCCTGCTGATGGAAAGTTGCTTGAAGTTTTAAAGTTCACAAAACATTTCCGGAGCTTCACAGCAAAACACAGTTGCGAAAAATGAAATGGCTCCAGTTTAGTAGATAATCTCATCGGGCCTCCAGAGACCTCAAGGAGAATCTGTGTGGTTGTTTTTTGTTTTACGTTTAAAACGACTACACCTGCTTCTACTACTTCTACTAACTGTTCCTTTAATACTTTTCATATTTCATTAACTCCTGCATGTTAACGTCCTGACTTCTCTCTGCGACGGCATGACACTCACTCTGAGTTAAAGGAAAAACACATTACTCAAGTCCAGCTATACCACGTGCTCCCGGGTCTTGAGTGGTGATTACCTCCTCAGAAAAAATAAATAAATAAAAAATCCCAGCGCTGCCTCAAAGAGACAATTCAGACGTTGAGACAAGCACCGCAATTAGGAGCCGTATTGGTCGGCGCCATCATCAGCGGCGGCGTGATTGTTTGTGACACTCATCTGGAGTGTATTTTTTATTTATTTTTTAAACGTGCACGCGCGCGCTCGTGTTTGCGAGCCGCGTCTCCTCTACCATGGCGAATCATTAGACGTGTCAGGCCAGTTTATCTGTGACTCTGATGAGCGGCGCGGCGGTGATGGCCTGTCGGTGATCTGGCTGACAGAGCAGTGATGGATCATTCCAGCCACACTCTCGCCGCCTAGACGCGCTGCAAATGACTTTATTGGAAGGGCTGTAATGACTTGTGATGGCTGCTGTTTTGGTCGTCGGCCTCACTTTTGTTTGCTCTCCGGCTGTCTTTCTGCTTTTATGTCTCGATCTGTGGACGGCGCGTTGTGTTTTTCGATGATACGTCCTGGCTGCGTTTGGACGTGAACTCAATGCGAAATATCCAGCTCGTCTCTTCTCCTCGCGTTTGCGTCTGCGTCTTTGATGCCCCGCCGCCACTTTGGGGCCATTTTCCTTTACTTTGTCTTGACCTCGTCTGTTTTTTTTTCGTGACAATTTCCCCTACTTGTCCTTCCCTTTCTCCCACTTTGCTCTTCACATTTGTGTTGGCCTTTTTGTCGCTCCCTGCCTTCCACCTCTGTGTCATTTCCCTTTACTTTATCTACTCTCTTCCGTTATCTTCTGTCTGTTCGGTCGCCTCCGTCTCCCACACTTCGTTGCTTATTTGTTCCTTCCTCTCCCCCCTCGCCCTCTGCTCTCATTCCATCCGTCTCCCTTTCCCTCATCTTTCCCCGTTTTTCCTCCACCTTCGCCTTTGCTCTCTCCTCGAGCGCCTCTGATCATTTCTCTTCCGCGTTATTGATCCACCCGTCCATCCATTTAACACTTTGTCATTTTGTCCTTGCAGTGTGACCCGGGAGAAGCCACCAAGCTGCTGTACGACCTTCTGTACACGGAGCCCATCAAGATCGTCCTGATGCCCGGCTGCAGCGGCGTCTCCACGTTGGTCGCCGAAGCCGCTCGAATGTGGAACCTCATCGTGGTGGGTGACTGTTTAGATCTCCCCTTCAACACACATTCACAATCCCCAGTAATTTTTATTGTTTTTTTAACCCAGTGTTATTGGAAGGTGTGAGCTGCAATTTCCGCAAAAATTCAGACTCGATTTCAATCATAACTCAGTCGATTCAGGACACACGGACATGAAACACAAACTCTGATGTCAGTCGCAAGCAAGCATCCATAAATCTGCTTGGAAATGTAAAAAAAGATGCTCATTTTAAGTCCAGAACTTGCCAGATTATCACATATTTATCTTTTACTTCAGTATCAAAAAGAGCTGTTTATGAAGCCCGGCAGGTGAAGACATTCATCTTTTTTTCCGGTGATCCATTTACATAAGTTTGCTCTCATTTGTTTTTCTCTCTCCCGTGTTTATGACTTGAGAACTTGAGGTGAAAGAAAAGTTTTGGTCCAGGATGATTTTATCGTAGTTTCTCATCATTTTTTTTCCATCTGTGAAAAAATGTCGTGAAACAAAATTCACGTGTGAAACCAAGTGGAGATTTTTTTTTTTTTCCAGGAGAAAAAACTTTTTTTTGTAAAAAAAAACATTTGCATGATTTTAAAAAAGAAATTAGTTTTTAAACATGAAAAAAAAAGAATTTCTCCTGATTCCATCCGACTCTTTCATGTGTGAAAACAAGTGAATTGTTTGGGTTTTTTGGGGGAGATTTTCTTTTACTTGGTCTCTTTGGAAACTTTGAGGACTTTTTTGAAATGTATTTTTCCGGTGATCTATTTTCAAAGTCTTATCTAAGTAGTTTCTCTCTCTCTTGTGTTTGTAACTTGAGAACTGGTGAAGTTTCTCATATTATTTTCCGAGTTCCTTATCTTATTACTTTTTCTCATTTTCTTCTATTTTTTTCAGGATTTTTTCTTTGATGTGTGAAACCTGGGGAAAAAGAAATTCTCCTAAAAAAAAACCACAATTCACTTGGTTTCACACTTGAAAGAGTGGGAAGACATTTCCAGGGAGAATGTTTTTGCTTGGTTTCACACATGATTTTTTTTTTTCCCTTTACATGTTTTCACAGATGGAAAAAAAATATTGAGGAACTTAGAAAGAACATCCTGGCCAAAAAAACTTTCATTCACTAGTTCTCGAGTCGTAAACACAGGAGAGAAAACAATTTATATCACCAGAAAACATTTGTTCTCCTCTTTTTCCCCTCAGGGCTTCTGTAGGCGTCGCATTTTTAATTAAAAATCAAAAGTAGGATTGGCAGCTCTCCTGATATTTCTTTCTCCATCCTCGCCAACTTGTGCATCACATCCTAGGAACTATTTCTTCTAAAGCACAACTCTCTACCGCATGCCGTGTCTAGACTGCAGCCGTCTTGTCAGAGCAGAGCTCGAGTGATGACGCTGTCATCGAGACACTGAAGTGTCTGTCTCGACCGCTTCTGTCAGAATTTAAAAGTGTCAATGAGGGAGCAGCCAAACTTTCCGTGCGGCGTGCTGTTTTCCTTTAATGTGTGCGATTATTCCTGTATATTTTACCATCAACACGGATGCGTGTGATTGATGCGTTGGAGCAGCGTGGGTCGCAGTGAGTGTGCAGCTGAGCGACAGAGGCAGAGCGACGCTGGCCGCGCTCGGGGCCGACAGCGTTGGCTATCAGAGCAGAAGCAAAGGTTAGACGTGAAGTTGTCTGGTGGCAGTAAATACACAGTGTTTGCAGTTCACCGCGAATAAACACTGCAGCTCCTCAAGTTTCGGTGTCGGGCCTCTCAGCTGCTGGGCAAAAGGGAAGGGGGGGGGTTTTTGGTCAACAGAAGCACACTCTGCTCCACCTCGGCTTCTAAGTATAAAAATATTAAGATGAAAATATTTATTCGGTGCCTTTTTCTTGGGTTTCAGCCTTGCATTGCCAGAGTATTGTTGAAAATATGGACTCGAAGCTCAATTAAATGTCTTAGGTTGCGTTTACGCCCCTTGAGATGCAGTTGAGACACTGACGCACTAAAGCGAGGAGCCTTCTTCTGTTTGTCCTTCATTTATCTCGAGAATTGATCTTCCAATCCACCTCCCACATGGCGAGTTTGTTGCTGAGGACGTGAGGAAGTCTGGTCTCGAATTTGAAAGCATTTGGACGAGCGACGACAGATCGTTCAGGGTTTTATGCGTTTGATACTTTTGGGTCGAGTCTGCGAGCAGTTCAGGATGTGTAAACCGGATTAAAACGAGAGCGGAGAGACCTCCTGCGTGAGCGGCGCATGTTCCATGCGGAAAAGGCTTTTCATTTCACCGCCCATGTAAGCAGGTTGAGCCGCCACACAGCCGGCGCATCTTCTGCGAAGCGGCGCCGCTTCATCCGGAGATCTCAAACATTTTTCTCTGCAGAAATACACCCAAATTCATCTGTGGACAGTTTTAACATCTATCTCTAGAATATGTCAGGAGAAGAATACACACAACAAGTGAAGGGCAGCTTTTCTCTGGTGCGATGTCTCTGTCTCTCGCTCTTTCCTCCGCGTGACTTCATATCCCAACGGAAGCATTTCAGAAGTAGAGCGTCATGCTCGCCTGATGTCGTTGACCTGCTCAGAATGTGTTTATTTTATCATTTCTCCTTGATTTTTGTGCCTCTACTGTGGTTGAGTCGGCTACGTAGTTAAATCAGTTCGTAACATGTCTGTTTCAAGTGTGTTCATTGATAATATTTCCGACTGTGTTATGCCGTAGACCGCACATCAGCACGGGGTGTTTTATTTTGAGAATTGACTGCTTTGTTTCTGTTCCGCTGTCTTACTTCCTGTCTGGCTCGATCTGCTTTGTGCAGATCCACGTGGCTTCTTTTGTCAGGAATAGACTTGCCGAGTATTTTTCGTGGAGCAGAGCAGAAAAAAGCTCCTGGGACTCCTGAAACATGAGCATTGTGTAGAACAGCGATCAGCTCCTGTGATCGCAACGGGTCCAGTGGAGCCTGTTGGTGATGCTGCGAATAAAGGAGACCATAGCTGAAACAATTTAGAACTTCTGTCTTACAATCAGGATCACATTAGGCATAAAACCTGTTGCTCCCTCGCGCAAAGACACTGCGCTACATTCATTTCATAACCAAACTGCTCCTCCGTAGCTACCAAGAGCCAGATGCCTAACAAGACGATGTTGCCTCTCGTCCCGTATCTCCGTCCCCAGATAACGTGGATGAGCTGATTAAAAAACACCTCGACACCAACTGCTGAAATCCCGAGCGCTGCTTGCGCCGGAAGAACGTCGTCCGTGTGTAAAATGGTCTTGCGGATGCTGCTGCACGCTGACGTTCTATCTAAATGATGATCTTTTGTGCTTGTGATTACACTAACTCCCCAAAAATCAATTCCGTACTAGTTTATTGATTTTGAAATACTCAACGCTGCACTTTTGTTAATCAGCGATGACACGTTACAGGGCAGCTTGACAATACGGCATTGACGGGATCACTTAGCGCAAGAAAAAACATATTGCCTCGCCACACTCACTTATAACCAACACAAACACATCCCAGATCTCTAAATCAGACCAGGGATCTGCTTCTGTCGCCTGCTGCTGCTGCTGTGGGATTTTTTAGACAATATTTCTGGCTTTTTATGCCTCCTTCAGTCGGTTTATTTTGTTTATCTCGCTCTCCGTCTTCTCTTGATCTGCCTTTCTGTCACTCACAGCGTTCTGCTTATTAGCTTTGTCCCGTAATTGAAGTTTCATCCAGAGATTAGTCATCGAGAACAATCAGTTCTAGTGGTTGGCGCCTGCCCCTCTTTTTCTCGTTTCTGGTCTTCCTCTCTTTGTCACCCTTTCTTTCCTCGTCATTAAAAACTCCTTCCCACTATTCGACTCTCTTCCTTCCTCTTTCCACCGACTGCCGTCGCCGCCTGGAGCCGGTCTGCTCTATTTCAGCCTCTTTTTTCCTTCCTTCCTTCCCTCCTCCCTCCCTCCCTCCCTCCCTTCCTTCCTCCTTTCCATCTCTACCATCTATCTCTCCCACTCTTCATTTCCGCCTCGCTCCCTCAACTCGAGCAGTCGATTCTCCCCACACACAAAGGGATCTGTCTCTCTTTACTACACGCCACCACTGGCACAACCTCCTAACCGCCACACTCAATTATTTCTGTACGCTGGCTGCCTGCAGGATCCTCCTCGCATGTCAAACAGCCTCATCAGAGTGCCGGGGAGGCAAAAAAAAGCAAGCTCCATTTCTGGACGGTGATCAAGGAGGGGCTCTCGATCGGCTCTTCTTGGCACAGTGTTAATTTGATCCCCTATTTCCCTTTTTCTAAAAGCACTGTAAGCTGTAGATGGGCATTGATCTGCTGCTACAAGGCTCCGGGAGAACTGAGAAAACCGAGAATCAAGAGATATTGTTTGTGGTTTTTGGGAAGCTTCGATGTGGAACTTTGCCAGCGTGTTGCAGAGTGCTGCTACGTCGGTCTATTTCTGCCACAGCAGCTTTTCACTCCCGTTTCAGTTTTGTCGCTGCTTTCGTGTCTTGTTGAGGGGTTTTATTTGAGTGGCACCATATCAGGAGAAGCTTTGCAGTGCGAAGTTGGATTTTCAGGTTGTGGCTTCATTTAGATTATTTCACATTCTTACGAGCCAAAAAAACAGACCCGACAAACTACCAAATGTTTCGAGGCTGAGACGAAAGCAACTGGTTGACTTTAACAGGTGTATTCATTAGGGGTGTACGAAAATATTGATACTACGATATATCACGATATTTCGTCTTGAGGTACATTATCGATACACTGGCGCTGAATATAGATATTTAATAATATTTCAGTTGCGGTCGGTGTGTGCGTTAAGAAGAGCCACTGTGCAGTATACACTTTGTTTTACTTGGCTGTCATTCATGTGAAACTGATTGACAGTGTTTTGTAATTCCTGTGAAATGGATTCAGTGCAGTCAATAAATTCTGAGTCTGACACAGATATCGTGATGTATCGTGGATGAAATGTCTTGCAATATATCGATTATCGCAGAATCGCTGTATCGTGATATTATTGTTATCGTGGGCAAAATATTGCGATAGTATCGTATCGCGAGGCACCTGGTGATACCCAGCCCTAGTATTCGTGCTTTCTCGATTACCTCCGGTCGTATGAAGCCATGTTAGTAAACTGTATGTTCTATTTGTTATTTGAGATATGGGCCCCTGAGATTCTGCCTCTGCCTATAATTATGGGGGAATTTCATTTGTGGTCCTCACCGGATTGAAATATGACGTTCATCAAGTTCAACAGCAACATGTCAAAAGACGACTGTGTCCAACATTGATGCCCATATAACAGATCAGGGACTCTGAACTCAATCCTGAAGTTATGAAGACTACAATACATTATGAACGTTACATTTTCTCTGTTTTAATTACATTTTCCATTGATCGATACATTGTCGGTGCAGTTGAATACACAGTGTAGCTGGAGATAATTTACAGCGCTCCTGTTGATGTGGCATATTTCCCCGTCGTTGGCATTGTGTTGAGTTAACAGCTGGAGAAAGTGAAGAGAGTGTTTAGTGTTGTAGTGGAGAATTTCTGTCAACTTCTCGATCGCAGTTACATAATGTGCCTCGTCGTAGTTATAAGAATCCCGACATTTCTGTTTGGCGTGTAGAACTTCTGAAACTACAGGTCGCTTGGCAGTTTGTGCGAAAGTCATTTAATAGAATCTACGCTGAACGTCTCTGCTGCGTCTTGCCGTTGTTTATCTCCGTACATTTCTTCTGTGCCTTTTTTACATACATTGGATTAATACAACGCTGGTGCTGTAGAGAGTATTCACAGCAGAGGGACTGTGTGGGACTGACTTGAGATAAACTACAATGGCTGCAATGAAGGATCATGTCACTCAGTGCGGTTCGTCTCATTGGAGCTGTCACAACAGCTTCTTCTGTTCAGCCATGTGCATATTTCTTTCCTTTTTTTGTTTCTTTCAGCCTCTGAAGTTGAAATCCGTGTGTGTTCCCCGACAATCCAAGCCACCCGATCCCCTGAAACATGGGAAACACCTAACACCTGTTCCCTGTTGCGTCATTTTCTCCCCCTGCATTTACAACCTGACACTCTGAACACAGAATTCATCCTTTTGCAAACAAACTGTGTTTACCGAAGTGTTCCCGAGCCGGTGTAGCAACGGTTGATCTTATTTTGTCATGCTGGTGTTCATACAGCATTATAATGACTGTTGCTCGCGGATCGTCTATGCAGCTGACCAATCACGTTGTTGTGATGTCATAGCGACTCATGTTGGTGTCGTTCCTGCAACATCACGATTAATGCAGGAGCAGCATTTTACCTTCATATCCCAGTGGGAACATGCTGTTTGTTCTAGTTTTCCTTTTGGTTTTTTTCCAGTTTTTTGTCACATTTTTGATTTATAGGTGACAGAAATACTTGGTCAGGGTTTGGAAAAGATGTTTTTGTCCAAAATAGATCCTTTCACAATGTGGTCATGTGTAAGAATGGATGACTTCACCCATGTGTGGCGTTTTTTGGTCTTTTTCCCAAGTTACAAAGCTGTGACATGATGATCATGTGATCCTTAATATGTGATAATAATACCCTATGATCACATTTTTCATGATGTGGTAAACTCCGCCCACCTTGCTTGTGAACGTCTGAGTCTTTCAAGGATGCTGCTCCAATTATGAAGCAATCACCTCAACAAACCACTCACTCGCTTTCCCAGTGTTTTGTTGCTCCTGTCTCAACTTGTTTTAAACGTGTTGCTTGCATCAAATTCAAAAATGTCATATATTTACAAAAATCAGTGAAGCTGAGGTAGAGCGTTACACACACTGTCTGTCTACTGCTTTAAACTGGATTTATCTTAAAAAGGATTAGCAAATGATTTCTTCATGTTAGATACGCCGTCACAACTTCTACCGGATCGTCCGACGTTCCATCCAGTCCTGTCCGTTCCTGTTTCCTCGCCTGCCTGTTCCTGGTGTTTCCAGCTCCGTGGCTTCTTAGTTTGCGCTCTCTGACGGATTACCTGTTGCTGAATCCTGCATTAAACTCTTACCGAGTCAACGGTTGACGGGTTTCAGCTGCTCTCCCTCTCAGTCCTGCTTGTCAGTCCAGATGTCTGTGTGCAGAACCGTTACAAGAGCTCCAGCACAGGAACAGGAATAAGCGATGAGGCTTTTTCTATACAGGCCACTTGCTAGTGAGATCAATTAACCTTTAGTTGTCGTTGTTTCGTGGAATTCGTTGACGATGAAAATGAAAGAAAACATGGAATATAGCCGTATCCTTCAAGAAATGTTTCTGTCATTTGACCCCGCCACACTGTCTGCCTGCGCTCACGCACGTTACGAGCACCTCTCGCGTTTATTATCGAGCAGGTGTCAACCGCCGAAGCCGCCGCCGGTCTCCTCCACATCTTTCCCTGCCGCGCCCAGATCATCTGTCACTTCACGTCTGCTTCCCCACGTCTTTCGTTCTGATGCCTTCGTCTACCTGCCTGTGCCCACAGGGATTTGTTATTGTGGAAAGTCCACATCGTACATGACATTTGACATCTATCATCAAGCTCCCAGTGGTGAATCTCCCAGAGCTGTATCAGTAATGGGGCTGAGATTAAAGCCGGGGAGCCGGATAGGCTGTCTGTGTCTGTAATGGTTCCCTAAACGCCCAGGTTCCTCGTTTTAAAAAGAGGCCTGTCGAGGATTTTATCTCGAGTCGTCACTGTGAAACTAATTGTTAGAGGAACAGTCTTCTCTCCGTTTCGGTTGGCATTTTCCACCATCCGTCCTCCCTGCTGATCTGGACGCACATCTTAGCAATCTGCCTCCTTGTGGGAATTGTGCCTGAGATTTGAAATTACATGGGTCCAAATGAAAGAAACAGATGATCACTGGGGCTACTGTTTGCAACGGCAATAATTAGATATTTTTTTTGTGTGTCTGTTCCGTGTGTAAATGTAGAATGTGTCATTAAAATTTCATGCCGATGTATGCGCGGGAACTCCTGCGTGCGGTGTTTTGTGTTTTTCTTACTGAATTACAGAGTTTATCGGCGCACCTGATAAGCCGGAGGGAAGCTAAAAAGAGGGCGGGAGGGAGGGGGAGTGGATGAAAAATGAGAAAAATGGGAGCGGGGATTGTTTCTCTGGTTCTGTCTTTTTGCTGGGTTTCCTCTCTGTTGTTTGCTGTTTGAACCAGTCGTCATCAAAGAACACTGTGTACAGGGGAAGAACAAGAGAGTCCTGATTTGAATACATTTTGATTGAAGTCTGTTTACTACTGATGCCTTGAAGGACCTTCAGAAGTATATTTTTCCCCTGTTTGTCTATATCCTCCCCTGCTTAACTTCTATATCCTTTTAACACCTTTTAGCTTAACCAAACCGTCTCATTTTTCCCACTTTCTGTCTCGTGTCTCGCAGCTGTCCTACGGCTCCAGCTCTCCGGCGCTGTCCAACCGCCAGCGCTTCCCCACCTTCTTCCGCACGCACCCCTCGGCCACCCTTCACAACCCCACCAGAGTGCAGCTCTTCCAGAAGTGGAAGTGGACCCGCATCGCCACCATCCAGCAGACGACTGAAGTGTTCACCTCCGTCAGTGCCTTAATCTTCCTCATCTCACCTTCAATCTTACAGCTTTGATACGTCTCCGGCTTTTATCTCCCTCCCTGTCTTTTCTTTTTATTTTCTTTTGCAACCATCATTTTTGGTGAACGTGTCATGTTAGGTGCCGCAACCCAATCAGCAGAATACATGTTGTCATTCTATGTTACTGCAAACCACGACTACTTGAAACTTTACGTTATAGGTTTCCACTAGAGCTTTATTTAGGTTAGGTTTAGGCTCAAATGCCAGCTGGTTAGAGTTAGGAAACGATCTTGTTTCGTGCTACAAACATAGCTGGAAATACCCAACGTATTGATAAAAAGAAATCTGGATTGTTGCCACAAAGATGGCAGGAAACTGCCCCCGATGTCTGGCTGAAAATATCTGGTTTTGTTGCCACCAACATGGCAGGAAATGTCCGGATATCATGGAAAAACATCTGGTTTTGCTGCCAAAAAGATAGCCGAAAATTGCCCCAATATCTGGCTGAAAATATCTGGTTTTGTCACAACAAACACAGCTGGAAATGTCCCGATGTCACGCTGAAAAAAATCTGGTCCTGCTGCCACAAAGAGGGCAGGAAATTGTCCCGACGTCTGGCTGAAAATGTTCAGTTTTGTTGCTACAAATGTCCCGATATCTTGTTAAAAACTCTCTTTTCTTTCGTCACAAAGACGGCTAATATCAAGTTGAACCGAGGTCTCTAGCCTGGTCGCCGTCTCCATGCCAAACACACCCTCCTCCTCCTGATGAGAAAGCGAACTCATTTACAAGCGGTCTGAATGTAACCGCCTGTGTCATTTGCAGAAACGCACAATGCAAACATTTTACTCCGGTGACTGAGCGGCTGTGTTTGTTTATGAGGGCTGTTGTGCTCCCGGGCTGTATAACGCTGCTTCCAGCGATCCGTCCTGACGATTGATGGAGGATTTTTGCAGTAATTTGTTCGAGTATTGGTTGTGAGAAATATTGATCACACAATACATCACTGGCGGGCACGGCGGTCGATACCATGACACTCTGGTTGGTTCCTGTAATGGAGGTTAATGATCTCCCGCTCACATTCTTTCCTCTCCCTTCTCACATTCGTCTTTTCTTCTTTCCGCTCATGTTCTTTGTCTAAAAATCTATTCCCTCTCCGGCTGCCTTTATCACACATCCGCACGCTGCCCGTTCCTTTCTTGACATTTCTCATATACACTCCAGATTTTTTTTGATTTTTTTTTTTAAATCTATTTTTTTGTCTCTTCGGACTTGGTTGCCTTTTCTTTTGTCTTGCTCTGTAATCTCAACCCGCCACCTCTCTCTGTTCCTCTCTGTTGAGCTGCCTCTCTAACCTCTCCCTCCTCCCTCCCCCACCTCCTCTCTCACCCTGTCTGTCTCCCTCTGTCCCCTCCTTTCATCTCGCAGACTCTGGATGATCTGGAGCAGAGGACGAAGGAGGCAGGCATCGAGATCAGCGTTCGCCAGAGTTTCCTCACCGACCCGGCTGTCGCTGTCAAGAACCTCAAGGTGCTTTGATTAAAAATTCACCTCAGCTGCTGGTCGTCTCGCTCGCTCCCCCCCCCCACCTCTACTTCCTCCTCCGGCTCACAGCTGCACACGACACCATTAGCATAGAGGCGATTTGATAGAGGAAATTAATGCGCCACGCTAATTAGCAACTCCTGAACAGCAGTACGTGCCGTCCTGCGAAGCAGCAGGAACTTTGGCACACTGAGCCGCCACATCAAGCTGTGCTAACGTGAAGTTATATTGCTGCTACTGATGTAACTAAGCAATGTTGTGTTTTTGCTTTCGCGTCTTGATGCAGCGCCAGGACGCAAGGATCATCGTGGGGCTCTTTTATGAGACTGAAGCCAGGAAGGTGTTCTGTGAGGTTCGTACCTTTTTCTCCTCGATTGATCCCAGTAGGCCGAACCTGACTGGCTATTAGCAAGAAATTGAGCTCTGTAATGAGCTGTTTGAATGTCTGAATGAATTTCCTTGTTTGGCAGTTATACAACACGCTCAACACATCTGTGGGAATAACACTCCTCATGGTTATTTATCATTTCTCTCCCTCCCTTCATCCGCCCCGCATATCCGCCCCCCCCCCTCCTCCCCTCCCTGCTGCAGGTGTTCAAGGAGAAGCTCTACGGGAAGAAGTATGTGTGGTTCCTGATCGGCTGGTACGCAGACAACTGGTTCAAGATCAAAGACCCCGCCATCAACTGCACGGTGGAGAACATGACGGAGGCCGTGGAGGGACATGTCACCACCGAGATCGTCATGCTGAACCCCGAGACCGTCCGCGGCGTCTCCAACATGGTGGGATTTTTTACGATTATATCAGAGAGGCATTAAGTCGTCTTTGTGTTAATCATCAGCAGCAACATCAACCAATCATGCCATCCTGGAATTGATAAAGTGCGAGTCTTACATCGGACTACAAAACACTTCAGCCACTTAGGTCCAGGGTGTTTAATGAGCTTTTAATGACATCAAACAGAGAGCACCTGTGCTTTGTCATACGGCACACATGGGAAAATGTGAGTTCCCAGATGTGTCTCCCAAGGTCCGGGAACGTGGGATACCGCACGAATGCAGCACGTCACAGAATGAGAACGATTACGTCGAAAGGAAACGTTGCACAAACATCTGCAGAACCTTCACGAAGTACAAACGACCCTCAAAGATCTCATGAACTCTCTAACGAACACTTGAATAAGTGATTTTAATGAGAGCAAAAAAGAAAGAAAAAAAGCTCAGACACTCAGAAAAAGGAACAGATTGGTTTACGCCAATTATCACCTGTGTTTTGCACCCAAAAGGTGAAAAGAAAAATGGGGATTAAGTGCAACTGCGATGCTGCTTATGCACCGGAGTCTCCTCGCTAATTAAAAATAGAGTGTACAGTGTTTGCTCTGGGGGATGGTGCCTTTCTTTTTTCCTTTTTAATCAGTTTAGCAGTACCTACAAAATGACCGAAAAATAAGCACGTTGTCATCGACATCGTGAGTATGTTTGCATGCTGATGCTGACGATCTTAGTATTTTTTAAAATACACATAAAGTCCTTAAATACAGTGAAATGATTTTATATATTAGATTTCTTCCCACCTTCGTCCTGCCATGTCTTCTCTTTTGGATCTAATGCAGATTGAGCTACTTATCTGCTCATACGTGGCTACAGCTTCTCTTCCTGTGTGCTAAACAAACATCTGCTGCCGTATTTCGTTAAATAGATCGTTTCCAGTGTACTCAAAACAACAATTTGCCTAAAGGAGTGATTTTGATTACACAGGAGTTTTCCTGTGACAAACATTTAATGTAAAGTGTCACATTTATTGCAGTTTTTTCTGTCAAGTTGAGGCAGTGTGTTTAAATAAAATAACTACACGTGTGTTTTATTACAGGAGACAGAAAAAACAATTTGAAATTCATGACTTTTATGTGTGAGACTTGAAATACACATTGTGTTCATTAATATGTTATAATTGGATGAATTGAATGGCCGCAGAATGTTTACGTCTGCACCGGCATTGATTTAATATAGTCAGTTAATTTATTCAAATTGATTCAACATGACAGAAAAACTTTAAGTTGAATGTGACACTTAAGTGAAAAATGAACATGCGATTCAAACACTTGAAGTTATTGTTTTAGGCAGATTATTTTTCGATCGTCGATGGAGTTTCTTTGGATCAATCAGAAACTGAGAACGATGATGTCACGGCCTCATTGACCCGGATCAATATTAAGCGACTTTGCATCCGCCCGAAATGGCAACACGTCTAAAAACAAGTACGACCTCATGTTGTGTCGGTACACGCTGACATTCATCTATCATGTAGTTGTTTCAGAAAGGGGTTTGATTTTCTGCATTTTTTTTCCACATCCATCAAAGGCGTTTATTGGGTTGTTTGACTGCTCAGAGCCACCGTAGTGTTTTGAGACCGTGTTATAAAGTTGGATAAAACAGGACAACAACTGACCGTGATCATGGCCAATATCTGCGGATCCAGGTGATACTGGCACGTGCTTTCCGATGGCGCAATTTGGATTAATTATGCGATGTGCCGTGTGTGTGTGGTGTGTATCTGCATGTGTGCGTGTCATGACATCTGGAAACACACCTGGAATCTCAATCAGGATTCTGCGGCTCCTTCATCAGCCGGTGAAACTCCCCTTGCTCTTGTCCTGCTTCCAGGAGAAGATGGACCCAGTAATTTATTTATTTATGTATTTATTTATTTAATTTTTAGGTCTCATATTGGACATTTTCACCCAAAAAAAAAAAAAATAAATCAACGCATGAGACTCGGCGTGCCGATGTGTTTTTATCGGGTGACGGATTAAAAGACCGCAGACGAAAAAACAGACAGGTGTGAAAAGGCTTTAAGTGTCATCAATCACCGATCAAGGGTAGGAACATCGACGTCGCCCTCTTTCTGAACACCTTCCTGCATAATTCCTGCCCCGCTCAGCTTCTCGGTTACCTGTCGTTCTCGGCTTCTCTCTTGCCTGTCGCTCTCCCCTCTTTCACCTTCTCTAATCCTCTTAAACTGTCTCTTCCTCTCTCCGTCTCTCCCATTGTTCGACCTTCTCTGACTCTGCTGGTCTTGCGGCGGATCATCCTTTCATTCTTCTTGTTTACCCTCCTCGCCTTCCCCTTCCCCTTCTCCTTATCATTTCCCCATCCCCACCTTTTCCACCATCCTCCCCCAGCGCCCCTCCTCCCCTCTCTCGCACTTCATCAGCAGCTGTTGTTTATATTCATACAGCACCTGCCACTACCTGCTGATTTAGCTGTTGACGTGCTGCTCAACGGGTGATAAGAATTACAGCCAGAGCTCCTGCTCATAGACAATCCATTCAAATTCAATTTCCAAGTTTGAAATTGGCATATTTCTTCGAGATGGAGCAGTCAGATTAAGCGAGTGTGCCGATGCTGCAGGGTCTGCAATAGCACATTGTCAGCTAGTTTTCAGAAGGTAGTGGCGGATTTAAATGCCAAATGCCAAGGTGGAATTTCAATGAGATGAATTTGACGTAACTGAATTGGGAGTGTGTCGGCCTAATTGGCCCCGGAGAATCCACAGGGACACCATGATGATTGGTAGCAATAATTTCCCATCACACACGCATCCTCGCCCTCAGAGAAACAAGCTTATTGGTGTTTAATTAGCCAACAGAAACAGTTCTAAACAGCCTGATTATGTACATGTGAGAATAGGAACAAATCACTTCTGAGGCTTTTAGTTTTTGATAAAGCTACATGAAAGATTCCTTCATTTTTCACGAGTAACTTTAACAAATGTGGGTGTATTTCACTTGTATTGAATGTAAATTAAAAGCAAGAAAATAATGAACTTCATCATCAGAACCAATATGATCTAGAAACAATCTTTTGGTGTAGTGTGATGTCACAAAGTCACGGAATTAAAGGCAAGACTACTGACGAGGCGTTTCAGCATATTTAAAGGAACGGTTCAACATGTTGGGGAAGACGCTTTTGTGCTTTATTGCCAAGAGTTGGATGGGAAGATTGACATCACTAAATATGAATTTAAGCCAGCATGCGATTAGCCTAGCTTAGCATGAAGACACAGGGAGTTGCATGTGCCTGCGGTAGACGAGGCTGCAGTTCCTCTGGACGTTAGCCACGAGCAGCCTAAAAACCATGCTGCATCAGCACAACTCTTATTCCGACTCTCTTCCTCCCTGGGGCGGTCCAGCTGCTCAGGTTGGATGGTCGATAGGCGCAGCTGGCCGTGATGGACTCAGTGTCTGCTGCTCTTAATCCAAAACACCTGCTTTCTTCTCCAGTGCTGATGACTGTATTTCCGCCATAGGCAGTACCCCTGTCAGCAATGCAGTAAAAAAAAGTTAGACAGTCAGAAAAACAAAGATGTAGCATCATTTGGAGGAGCTGGTCACTGCATTTTCATCCAGCACCGTTGCCAGAGTTGTCAATTTGGCAACACTGAAGCTAAGCTAATGGCCTGCTGGCTCCAGCTCCACATTTAGCGTAGTGGTATCAATCCTTTTACCGAACTCTAATATTTTTAAATATTTCAAATCCATTCGTAGCACTGAATGCCAAAGGGCTCTTCTGTTTGAAAATATTTTTTGGCAGGATATGTTCTTATAGGACACACTGCAGTGCCCATGTGTTGGGCACTTGAGCGGTCCAGGTGGTCTCCGGTCAGCTCTACTGCCCCTTAAAAAGCCCTCAGTGGGCCCAAATGCCTGCTTGTCGGCCCAGGAGCTCCTGTGGCCCAAATTCCTCCCTGACTGGTCATTTCATTTACCAATCTGGCGGTTACCACGACAAACCACCTGCTCTCTGCTGCCACCCATCGGTTGTTGTGCGTCGGACCGGAAACATGCCAACTTTTAATAACTTCAGACGATGCGGAACAGTTTTTAATCCACATTTTTATTCTAGAATGCATATTTTACTCACTACTTTGCTTATTTAAAAAATGTATATCGTACATTTTTTTAACTCTTATTCAATGAAGGTCTGTGTGATTCCTTTTCATATGTGGTGGTGTGTTGCTGTAGCGCAACACCCCGAACTCTGCGTTTAGAATTGGTGCCCCCTCTTTACTTATTTCTCATTCACCACCCTCCTCCTTACTTTTGTCAAGGTTTGTATATATTTTGGCGTACGAAATACTGCTCATGTTGAGTGGACGGATTCAGGTTGTTCCGTGGTCCTCTTGATATCATCATGGAGGTTAAAAATAACTTCACTTATTTTTTTTTTGTACCAGCAGTGTTTTCTTTAATGACGTTTCTAACGTCATTACTTTTAAGGATATGTTCATGTAGGATGTGTGTTCGTGGAGGACTTACTCCAGAGGTGTTCCAGATGATTCTCCACTGCTTCCCTTTCACCATCTCATCCTCTTTGCCAGTATAGACATGTTATATCTAAAAATAGAAATATCAAAAATCCTCTTAAAATTATCTTTATTTGAGGCATTGCATTTCTTCACAAGGACTCCTCTTTGATATCAGTTCTGTCCTGTTTCTATCAGACATCACAGGAGTTTATCGCCGCCTTGATGTCTCGTCTGGGCGGGATGAACCCCGAGGAGACCGGCGGGTTTCAGGAGGCCCCTCTCGCCTACGATGCCGTGTGGGCTCTGGCCCTTGCCCTCAATAAGACTGTGGCTCCGCTGAAGGCAAAGGGCCGACGACTGGAGGATTTCAACTATAACAACCACGACATCACCTCCGAGATCTACAGGGCCCTGAACACAAGCTCCTTCGAAGGTGTTTCGGTAAGTGCAGAGGATGATTTAATATGGGAAAGTAATATGAATAATTAAAATAATTGCTAATTTGGTGCCTTATAGTTATTAATCCTACAACAGTATGCAGTGTTTTGCTCAGGTGTTTTGAGTGCCGTGTTTTTGACTCTACAATTCCAGTTCTTGCTCTTCATGGTGATCAAACGATGTCAACGCTCTCATTTCGAATCTCTGTGTCGAGGCCTGTACATGTGAAGTGTACATCTGTGTGGCTGGAAGGAACAGATAAAAAAATGTGTTTGATATCACAGACAGTGATGCCGCTGTTCACTGAAACTCTTCTTCTCAAAGAGGGAAAAACTTTCTGATAGAAATGTGCAGTGTTTCACTACAAATCAGTATTTTTAATGGAGTTGATAACAGTGATGGTTATCAGTGAGAGCAGATCACAGACTGCATACTATTTGATGTACCACGACAGGACTGCACATTAGCTCATAGTTTGTGCTTGTGTCTGAGACACCCAATTATTTTCTTGCTGAATTGATTTGTTCTTTGGTCTATAAAATGTCAGAAATGTTGATTAGCATTTCCCGAAGCCCAAGATGTCGTCTTTAAATGTCTTCTTTTGTCCACAACCCAAAGACATTCAGTTTATTGTCATAGAGGAGCAAATAAACCAGAAAATGTTTGAATTTTGACCTTTTTTCCTCCCACTAAATCAATTATCAGAGTAGGTGGCGATGACAACTAGTCATTTAATCATCTGGCCCATAGAGCATGCACACCAGAAACCTCCACCAAACAAGCTGGCTAACTCCCAGTTTATCACCTGGGTACCTCGAACAGAGATAAAATTATTTAATCTTGCTGTTTTTCTAGAATTTCCATATTTTGTTGGATGGAATGGCTCAAATTATGATCACTGGGATGCTCAAAAAATGTATCCGCCGTTTTACAGCTGCTTCTTTCATGATGTAAGCTTAAAGAAAAAATGTTTTTTTGGGCCACAGTGCATCACGTGACGTTGTAATGACACAGTTGGCCACTGTGAACGTTAGCTTCAAAGCCCGGCGATCTCCTGGGCGGCTCGCCAAAGAAGGCTAGCAAAGAGCAGCAGTTGTCTGTTACACTGGTGATATGCTGCCACATAGGATTTTGGACCCATAGGCCATATTCTTTAAATGATACATTTAAGTGGCCTTCCATTGTATTTTTTCAGGTAGGTGGTCGTAAATCTTTCAGATATGTGTTGTCTGGAGCGCAGCTAAGCTAACTGTCTGCCGGCTGCAGCTTCATAATCAGTGTGCGGACGTAAAAGTGGTATTAATCTTGTCACCCAGCCCTCGGGCAGGAAAGCAAATATTTGTCAAAAGGTCACACTACTCCTTAAAGGAAGGAGTTAATCATTTGCAGTAAAAAATGAATAAGGAATCCTTCCTCCCATCTGTGTCTCAGGGCCAAGTGGTGTTTGACGCCCAGGGTTCCAGGATGGCGATGACTCTTATCGAGCAACTGCAAGGTAAAAACACTCCCATGCTGTCCTCCCACAGTTGTTGTATTGCGGAATCTGTGCCGAGCGGTAAACTCACTCATTCATCAAAAAAATCACCAGTGACTAAAATTCATCATGTATCGATCGATGCTCTCAGCTCATTTCAGTGCGAAGCCTCGCTTTTCGTGGGCGGGTAGGGGGGTCGTCGAGGCCTTCACTGCGATTGGTCTCGACGTCCTATAATTGCACATGCGGGAAAAAAAAAAGGGGGCCGGATGCAGGAATGTGTTGACTGTAAGCTCTGCTCTAATTGGGCACAAGCCATCGTTTTAAGCCGTTTCTGGAAATGGCATCCTATTTGTCACCAGTGACTTAATGAGTTTCCCCGCGCCGGATAAGGTTGAGGATTATTTTCTACCTCTGTTCTCTTTGGCGTCCTAAAGGATGAAAATTTATAATCCTGCCCCTTTCCCCTCACACTCCGTCTCATATTTCCTGTTGTGGTGTCGAGGTAATTTGACATCCACAATGAGACGACCTGACTTGCATCCCTGAATCACTGTGGGTCCTCATCAGTATTCCTGGTCAAGACCGCCACATAAGCTCCTTTTCCCCCCCCCCCCTCCTTCCTTTTCTCCTTCTTCTCCCCTTGGTACGTCTTTGTTTGTCCTTTTCTTTATGCACCTTTTCATTCATCCCTCACTTCTTTCTTATCTGTGCATTGTGCTTATATTTCTGTGCCCACAAATTCCATTAATATGAAAGCGCAGGAATAATAGAAAAATGGCTTAATAGTGGTCGCGTGAATATGAATATTTATCACTTCTGTCGAGTTTTGTTTTATTGTTTGAGAACATGATCCGCCACAACACACCGGGGGAGGAAATGAATTACACAAGCAAAACCAATTAAAATTTTATCTTTCTCCGTGACTTTTTGTGGTTTTGTTTCACTTGCTCAATCTGTTTTTTCCTGTTTCTTTCTTTTTCCAATCGCACAGGAGGCAGCTACAAGAAGATCGGCTACTACGACAGCTCTCAGAAGAACCTCTCCTGGTTTGGCAATGATGTTTGGATAGGTAAGATGGAGTTCATGACACCCAGCTTCCTGTGTCTGTATTTGTGTCCCGTCTGTCTCGCTGTGAGTCAACAGGGTCACATCTTTGTGCTGTGACATAAGACCTCCTCGGTGTGGCTTAATTTAGACTTCCTTACAGTCGAAATTACATATAATCAGGCTGGATTTTTTTCTAACCGCTTGTTTGGGTGAAGCTAGTTATTTGGAGGCTGACGTTCGTCCGCAGTGAGCCGCCTGCACACTCACCGTCCAACATGTGTTAAAATGTTGGTGCAGCAGATGCACAGTAATCATACCGAGCAGCAGCTAGCTTTGATTAGCTAACCATGGAGTTTTCACTGTGGGGGCCCCCCGCAGACCAAATCAAAGCCATTGTACCTTCCAGACGCAGCCTCCTCTGGTGAGTCAGCGGTCGGCAAACTTGAGTCCTGTTATTTATTTTACCCAAGTCGCATATTTAAATGTATGCCGAATTAGCTATCAGCACTTCCTGTCTGCAATGCTCCCCTGTAAATACAGGCAACTGTCAGTGGATCATTGAGATACTGAAGTGAACTTTAAATTCGATGATTTATTCGCAGAGTTCTGTCTCTATGTTCTGATTTCTGAGCAGATTTATGGATGTTTATTGGTGATGGATATTTGAGATAATGATATCCTCAGTGAGCGCAAGTCGCACTCAATCTAGAAAAGTGCAGTATGTATGTGTGTGTTAAGAGCATGTCTGTGTATCTGTAAGTAAGTGTTCACCAACAAAAATAAAAAATACATTTATTATCAACTCACCCCTTGCCGGTGGAAAGTAAAGTTAAGTTTCGTAGTCTACAAAACATTTCTGGAGCTTCACAGCAAAACAGTGTTACAGCGTTCTCCTCGACAATTAAAGTAGAGTAGATGGAGTCTAGAAAACGTTAATAAACGACCAACAAAAAAACATGAAATGGCTCCATACAGCTCGTTCAGTGTAATCCAAGTCTCCAGAAGCCCTGAGATCCCAAATTGAATCATGAATACATTACATAGTGGCTGCTAAAGCGTTAGCGCGCACCCCGTCTGCAGTGAATACACGAGCTCGACCACATGTCAAGACTGTAATTAACGTCTATCCAAAACAATTTGGGGTGTCGGGACTGCCAGAGACCTGGATTATGTGAGCACATAAAGCCAGTTTATTATTTATTTTCTGCTGTTTTTTATGTTTTAACAGAACTCCATCTACTTTAGTTGTTTAGCAGAATTTTGCAACACCAGTGTTTCCCACACATACACTTACCAACTACTACCAACCAGGTAGATTAACAGCCACCAAGCTATATTTTGAGATTTTTTTATTTTTATTTTTTTTTTGCTTCCCTTAAAAGCAAAAAACTTTCCCTCCCGTCTACTGACATTTGCACACACTCTGCAGAGACCAGACACACACTGAGAGAGAGAGAGAGATAAATCTTCTGTAAACGCACTGATTGTGTAGCTCTTCTGCTTCCATTGTTTTATGAAAATATGTAAGCGCACTTGGTTGTCATTCATCACCATGTTGGTTTCAATAGTTTGGATCGGCGGCGTCATTAACAACAAGCTTCCTCCACTCGCGGTTCACCTGCTGTTGTGAAAATGACATCTGGTGCGAGGAAATACAAAACAGGACGAGTGTTTTTTGGGGCGACTTTGGGTGATTTTTGAGGCTCATGCTCTACGTGTGAAATACTTCCGTTCACCATCATCCACCACCACAGGCTCACCACAGGCACACTCACGCTGTGGGAAACACCGAACACTGTTTTCTTAGAATTGTTTTGCAGACTGCTTTAGGGTGAACACGACTGAACTTTAATTTCTGGGAGAGCTTTTCCATTAATTTTTTAATGAGTTGTGACTCAGTTATAAGTCATGAGTTTTGCCCGAGAAGGAGTGCGACTTCAGTGGCAAGTTGCAGCAATCTTTGAAAGTACCTTAATTGCCTCCACGAGCTGTGTGTCACCGTCACTGCCGCAGCTCCCACCGCTGTCTGTGATGGCAAGTGGGCCAAATCAGCGCACCAAATACAATAACTTCCAGTTGTTTTATCAGATGTCACCTTCGTCCCAGTAGATTAGCCTCACGTCTCTCCTTGCGCACCCCACCAAGCTTCACAGTTAAAAAAAACCTCCGAGCTAACTCACCCAACAAAACTATGAGTTCATTTTTACATCATTCTGCTCTTTGAAGGAGCTCGAGTTCACGTCACACAAACCAGAACCGACTCTCTTAACTCCTGCTGCCCATATTCTAGTTCGCTGTGAAAACCTATTACTGCTGATTTGCCGCAGACACCAAGACCAATTCTGTGGTTGTTTACTGGCCCGTCCCTCCCCGGAGAGGTGACATACTTGTGCCTGGACAGAGTGTGCCACTAATCAATCCTACACGCCTCAGTGGCCCGTAGAGAGCTGCCTTTTTTTAGGCTTTTAAGGAAATGATCTGTTGCCAAAGGCTTAACAGAACTCAGAAGAGGTAGTGATTCCAGGTCAGCGTCAGTGGCGAGGGACGAGTGACCTGTATGCATGTAGGCAGCATGTCTTTCGCGAGGGCCGGCTGCCAGCTCTTTAGTTTGGCTCGGTGCAACGTGACAGGCTCTGTGTTAGCCCAGTTAAAACCTGCCGGGCTGAAAACTGACTCGCTCTCCAACTTGTCAGAGGTGAGTTCTGTTTACCTCGCCCTCGCCCCGGCCTCCTCTTTTGGAGCCCGATTTATTTATTTTTTTTTTTTTGCTGTTTACCAAATAAAGACACATCCAACTGACATCTACTTGTTGTGAGGAAATGAGTAATTTCCTGCTCTCTGGAGCTGAGTCAGTTCGGGGGAAGTTTCTTATTTTTTATTTTTTTTATTTTGACAAGGCGGCGGGTGCGTTTGATTTGCTCCACACTGACAGGGTGGAGCACACACACACAGGGGCTCTCAACTTAACCCCTCCGCTTGTTTTCCTGCGTGTTAACCACCAGGCGCCTCCCTGCCTCACTTTCTCACTCTCTTCACGGTCGCCCTAACAACCACTTCAGCTCAGCTCTGCCTCTAATCGCTGTGGCAACTGTTATAGAGCTGGGTCTCCATGGCAACACCCTGTCCTGATTCCTTGATCAAGGACGGACAGTTGACGCGCACGCACGCACACACACATGCAGACATATGCTCACGCAGCGTTAAAGTAATAATCTCGAAGATTTGAATTTTAAATAAATGTGTGTTCAGTCACGATCTGTCACACAATGGTGATGGTGCCTTCAGGCTACTGATGAAAGTATTGCAATATTTAGATACTGTATGAGCAGTATTACAAACTGGTGTTCTGTGGTGACATTCCTGCAAAACATGCTTTATTAAGTTACTGTCGGTAGGCGATGTGAGGGGGGTTAGCGTTCGAGGAAGGACGTCATTGTTAGCAAAATGAGCAAACTGTGTCACCCTTGTTAACCTGCAATGTCCTCTCCTCTCCCCTGAGATCACTAATAAGCAGGCCGCTGCTCTAGTCTGAACCCGACACCATCCTTTCCGAGCAGGGACATAAACCTGATATATTATGAACATTATTACATTTTCAGAGAGCGTTTCCTTTCAGATCTTCCCAGTTTTTCTTGCCTTTACGGCTCTCGTGGTCCAGGAAACTGTCATACCAATCATGTGCATCGTAAAAGCACTCAGGTGATGCTACTGAGCGAATCAAATCTGTGTATTGTGTGTAGCGCAGTGATTTGAGTCAGACAGACGAGAGATGAGACGACGGCGACACAACAGTCTGAGAAAATCAACAGTGAATGCTGAGCTCGAACCAAGCACGAACTCTTAAATGTTCATGCTTCCAACAGGCAGTCTGGAAATAGAGTTACTCATGTCTGGATTCATAACAATTGTCAAAAGCGACAATGTGAAACGCCACTATGAAGCAAAGCATGTTAAACATCCGTCATGTTAGAATTTGACAAATCGCTTGCTTGTTTATTGCGAATGCAAACCACACATCTCACACTGCTGCCGCTTCACAATTTAAGCATTTAAAGTAGTCACAGGAAATATTTTGCTCAGTGAGATTAGCATTGACTGCTACGTTTCATCAGACAAACGAAATAACAGTCATTTTCTTGCATTTCTTTGCATTTTTTGACAGTGAATCAGTTCGTTATAATGCCGGGTGTAATGGAACAAGAAGGAGCAGCGATCTGCAGGCGACACGCCTCCAACTTCCCTTCACTGCACCCGGCTGTTCGCAGACTCAGTTCATAAAATCAGATCATAGTTGCTCACAGAATGACAGAAAAAGGTCAATTATTGCTAGACTTCTTTATTAGAACAACAATAATTGGCTTGGCTCCACCAAGTATTAAACTACACTCGCTGTTACTACCAGTAACCACAGGTGTCGCCAAATCAACGAGGACTGAAATCTTGTAGTTTAGACCTTTAATTACTGCCATTAGACACATACATTATTTAATATAATCTTTTTTGCATCATACCATGGTCATAAAACGTTATTTTCTAGCAGCTTTTGTAAAGTCCATAGTAAATGCTCCATGCATGTCCTTTTATCATTTACTCTTTATATATAGCTCAAAGTATTTTAGGTCAAATTGTTTATATAATAAAGAATTTAAACAAATACATTTTTATGAAACACAGAAAATCAATAAAAAAAGGTAAGATTGATGAGAATGAAATTCAAAATAAGACGTAAGAACATTAATAGACCTGCACAATATGAGGAAAATCTGTGATTTGCGATAACACTGTTCAATATTGCGATGACGATATAACTTGCGATAAATAAACAAATATTAAAGTTTGCATATTATTAACTATACAGTTAATGATGGCTAACATTAGTTTTGAATTGTTGGTGTAGGTCTTTATGGTTGTATTGCAGGTGGTGATGGAGTTTGGTTGTATTTCCTCTAGAAGTTGCAACAACTGCTCGGCATGTTTTACACAGTACCTGTGTTTGTAACACGTCGTCTCTCTTGAATCCAAATTAAGTCCATATAGCAGAAGTGCTGTTTCTTTTCACCACAAGGTCTTCGTCGACCACATTTTCATCGATTTTCTCACCTTCATAACCTGGCAATCACCACCGAACTGATGCTGATTAATTTTGTCAGGGTAGCTAACGGTTAGCTGGGGCTTCATCTGATTGGCCCTTGTATCCAGGGCTCCGTCTGATAGGCTAAATATTGGCATGCTCAAGGTGCATGCATGGCGCATGTAAACAAAATGATTTTTCATATTCATTGCATGTCAGACAGTCTTTTGCGATGTGTTTATCGCACATGTTCATATCGCGATGACGATGAAAATTCGATTGATTGGGCAGCCCTAAAGACTACTACTGTGTGTATTGAGCTGTTGAGTAAGGCTGTGCTCACCTTACTTGTGGTTTACAGTATGTGACGACTCCAGGTCACTGCACATCGGTCTGCTGTGCATGCTGTAAACTGCAAAGGGGGACAAACGTTCTTATAAATAACACATTTTCTTTTTTGTCAAGTGAATAATTGCGATACCATAAATTGAGGCGTATATTTGTAGATTTTGAACAGTTGAGTTCAGTTTCCTCAAAAGGCTTTGAGATATAAAAAGTATTAAAACCTGTAGACAGTGATGTTGATTATAAAATTATTTGGATCCGATTGAACAGTGTCAGGAGATGTTGTACAACTATTAGCCAAGTCTAAGTTAAAACAGTGGACTGTACTGTTAATACTGCTCTCTACAGTAACTCGGAAGCTTTTCCTTTAATCATGTGCAAGTGCTGATTTTAGGAAAAAGTAGTTGTAACGGTTGCGTGGACAGCAAACAGTGCCCCACAGAATGATTATATTTTTAATATTTGTTGCATTATAGATGTATAAATACTGTTACATTCAGAACCAGAACCAGACAATGCTGCATGTGCTTTGGTTGGATTATCGTGCACACGCAGACATCGGTTTTATAGAAAAATAGCAAAGCAACCAGGGACAGCAAGATGTCAAAAAAATGTCCAGCGTCTGGCATCGCTTTAAAGTTTGCAAAAATGAACCCCAACAAGTCGAGTGCCAGATATGCCAAAGGAATCTGGCGTATCACAAAGTCTACTACGAGTTTGTCCTGAAAACTCAGCGGAGACATCGTGCAGTTTTTTTTATGACAGACACATTATGGCTTTTGTCGACATAATTCTCCCTGAATCCCCAGAAGTGGTGTTCGGAACCGCCCTGATGTCGTCCCACCTCTGGTTTCCCATCACAATTTCATATTTTCATACAAACATTACCATGGAATTGCACTCCGTGCGGTAATAAACAAGTCTTGAAAATTCTTCACTGGAACTTGGTGAATGCTGCAGAATCCTTCTTACATCGTCATCCCTCAGCCAGATGACACCAGATACACAGCGGCTGTGTGACGCCGGTGACAAGCATCTAAACAGAGCATGATGGGCGTCTCGACACCCTGCGCCCCCCGAGGGTGCGACAACTCTGACACTTTCCTCTGACATCTGACACATCAGCTCCACGCGATGCTGACAATCCCGCTCAGCTTCCACTCTGACATGCACACACACTCTGTCCCTCTCCATTTCTCTCTCCCACACTAACACACACACACACACACTCCACACGTACTGTATACATGCATTAATGCTCCGCTGCACTCATATTCACCCTCATGCTCACTGTATGCTGTAGGTCTTCATGCTCATCACATAAACAGTATATCCACAGTTGGCATATGCGTACTCAGGAGCACAAACAGACGCACAAATCTGCAAGCAGTCCCATATTTAGACAGATAGTCCGGGGCTGTTGAGGGTAAAAACAGGCTCCCCGTCCATCTGCCCCTCTTTGAACCTTAACTCCCACTGAGGAATTCGGCTGGAAGCTGCACAAGCATGAATAATTGGGTAGTTTATAAAACCCCGAAGCTACAACTCGTACAGTAATTATCACCAAAGTTGTATTTCTTGCTTACCCCGTCACATAACGGTACAATAACGTCCGACATCTATTTACGACTCAGTTCACGATCGTATATTTGACCCCTCTGCGCCTTTCATCAGTATTTGATGGAGGTCGTGGAGTTCATACGCTGATAGGAAAAAAAAAACTCTCTGAGCTATGTGTGTATGTGTCCGCTACTGTATGTATTCAATATAGAAAAACCACTCTTGACACCTGTGGCATCATCTCAAGCAGTACTTTCATTCAGTGCATCATACAAACAGACAGAACCGTGGTTACAAGTGCATAGCGAGTTCTTGTTGACTTGAGTTTTGTTGAACTTGCTGAGCATCAGTTCCCAGGGTGGAGGTCAGAGTTCAGTGGAGGCTCACACACGGCACCCTCACTCCGCTGTTCGCATCCCGTATGAAGCTATACATCTCTTCCTGAACCTAGCCAAACTGTATCATGTTAACCACGTTAAAAAATAAATCCACCCAAACTTCAAGTCATTATTTTCTCACCAGATTAGTGGAGCGAGCGGGAGGATTTTGGATGGAGTGCAGAGCAGCTTTTTTTTTTTAAAAAACGCTTGATTGGCGCATCATCTCCCACTCCATCCCGCTCCAATCTTCGCTCAGGTACCGCTCTCACCAGGAGTCCGAGGCGAGGCCGACGACGAAATAAATCACTCCTACTTGGAAAAATTGGGTTTTTCTACCGCTCAGTCATTTTGGTTGCCAGGCGACAGTTTAAGGTAAAATTGAAATAAAACACAGGTTTATTATCATTATTATTATTATAAATTTTTTTGTCTTTCTTGGAAACTTTATTTCTGAAACTAAATTTAAGTGGAGCGGGGTGAAATCTGAGTGGTTACAATTAGATGATTTTTCTGCAAAGTTCTGCGTTCTTCGTTCTGATTTCATAGCAGATTTATGGATGTGAATTTGCAATGAATATTTGAGAGAGTGAGTGAGCACTCAATGTAAGAGTACATGCGTTAAGAGCATTTACAGAAAAATCTCCCCCAAAATGAAAATTGAGTCACGATCTACTCACCCTCAAGTCCATGGAGAGTCAGCCCGGAAAACATTCCTGGAACTTCACAGTAAAAAAAAAAATGGAGAAAACCAAAACGAAAATGGCATCGTCCTAATCCAAGTCTGCGAAATCCCTGAGATCCTAAATTGATTTGAAAAGACCATATTTACGTTCTTTTTAAAACCAAACTCTTCACTGCAGCTGCTGAGTTAAAAGCCACACACCAACTGAAGTGGGTGCACGAGCTCGAGGGTCTAAATAAGCATCTTTTTAAATCAGTTTGGGATCTCAGGGTTCTTAGAGGCTTGGAGTACGCCGTACTGGAAGCATTTTACGGTTTCTTTTTTGGTTGCTGAATGCTGTGTTGCTGTGAAGCTCCAGAAAGAAAAAAAAAAGGGTGTGAACTGAATTTTCATTTTTGGGTGAACTTATCCTTTAACTTGTCTGTATTGAAACACCACGGGGTGAGACAGAGGTGGGTTGGTTGCTTGTGAAGAGAATGTTTTGTTAATAATCGGGGAAAGTCTTTTAACGGCAGTACATATGTGGAGCCGTCGACCGCTATCGTCTCAGCCGTTTGAATCCTCGCTGAATCATTCGAGTGACGTGTTCTTTGTCGTCTGGGATCAAAAGTGCTTGTAGTCGTTTCAAAACAACTCACTGCTGGTGACATGAGAAGAGTGTGTCAAGGAGACGGGGGGAAATACATGTGATGTTGTTTAAATATGAAGATTTTCAGACCTGGAGGACGTTCATCGTGTTCTCAAGAAAAAAGACGGACAGAAATAGTTGCGTCGTCAAAGTTTGAATCAGGGTGTGAACGCGGGATCGTGGGAATGTCACGGAAACGATCATAGACAAAGGTCTGGCACTGGAAAGGTGTGGGCTGCTGAAGCTATTCGTCCGTAGAGGAATCATGGCCGCTGGACCTGATTTGATTTTCAACTGTTGGGCAGTTTTTACAGCATTGTGTGAATGATGTTTGTCCGTATCGATGCAGTGATGATCCAAATCTTTGACCTCGGCTGGATGTCTGTCAGGCGCTCAGCTTTAGCAAACAGGCATTTCTTGACTCTTGACTTGCAGTTTAATTTGAATGATATTGATGTTTTAAAGGAACATTTAACAGACTCCGACTTTTTGTCTGTTCTTTCTTTAAACTAATCAAAGAGAGAGAGAGATAGAGAGAGAGAGACGTGTGCAGCGTATGAATTTATTTTGTACCTCCAGTGTCTAATGTAACTTTGTGTAATTCTGTGTTAAGCGTTGATGTATATTGTACGACAGCTGCAGGCTAACGTCTCTGTGATGAGCAGATATTGAACGCGGCAGTCTCTTATGACTCAGTCAAACTTGCATTAGATTAGATGTGCGTAATGTCTCAGAGGGCTCAATGACTCAGTCACAATGAAAAGTCCTGAGGAGTCTGGAGGTTCTAGTTAATTGCATTAATTGGTCCTCTAATTCAGTGGGTTCCCAACATTTTTCTCTAATGTAGCCCCACAGCTCCGTCAGACGAGCTCAAGCACTCTTCATCGACACCACCAGTCACGATTAAACATGCTAATTTGAATTGATTTTAAACTGGTTGTTTTAAAGCTTTTCCAAGTGCAAATGTTCAGTTCAGTTTTGTCAAGTGTGCATTTGCTCTACTTCCAATCAGGAGTGGAAGCTTCTGGACTTTTCACCCGTTTATCTGTTACTTTTAACTATTTCAAGTGTTAATTCTTCACTTAAAGCGATCTATTTTAACCATTTATCAATCAGTTTTTAGCTATCTATTTTAATCATTTGTCCTTTTACTTCACGCAGTTTCAACAATTCAACCACTACTTTAGCTCTTACATGATTTTTATTTATAACACTTCCTGTTAACTCATTCAACAGCTAATTCATTTCTTTGAAATAACAATTTCAACCATTTATCAATTACTTTTAGCTAACTATTTCAACTGTATCTGATACTTTTAGCTGACTGTTTACTATTTATAGATGGTTGATGGAAGATTATTAGTTTAAAAATTTGTTTAAAACTAAAATCAACTGAAAGTGAAGAAATTACATTTAATGAATTGTGTTTCAGAGATATATACTAAAGCAAGCATGCTAACAAGCTAGCCCCCTCTGTCTCCTTATCCCACTTTGTACCTGAAGGGGCAATTGTCTGAGCCCCTGAGCCGCTGAGTGCTGTATTGCCTGTTGTTGTGTTTGGTCTGGTCTCTGGCTGCGTTCAATTTGAGGCTCCTGAGCTTGATAATGCTGATCCCCGCTCATTCCTTGCTAACTCCTCTCCGCCCAACGCCTGAAAACCTCCTCCTCCTCCCAGCAGTCCAACTTTCATGTGCTAGCAATGTAAACATCACAAGGTCCCGTCCAGGCTGCTAGCTGCACAGCTCACTGAGCTAACAGTAGCTATAGCCTGTAGCAGTAAGTGATTGCTCTGGTGATATGTTGCCCCCTATTTGTCTGGAGAATGATTTCAGCAGGTGGATTCTTAATGATGCACCTTTTAGCATTGCTGGTAAACGTCTTTATTTTAGTTTGTCTGCTTGCTGCGAGCTATGTAGTGTTCAGTTGTTACAGTTGACTCAGTAAGCGGATACATGCACACAAATTAGTCCACGAGCTTCTCTTCGATCTTTCCTTGCCAACTGTAGAAGTTCCCTCCCCCGGGGGGATGCAAATAAATCCCGGGTTGGGAATCACTGCTTTAATGAAGTACGCTTGTTAGTTTAAGATTGTTGGCTTGAGCTCCGGACCAGCAGGATTAATCCGGGTGGGGAAAGTGAAACAGCAACATTGAGGTGCCCTTGAGCAAAGCATTTAACCCGCAACTGCCCCAGTAGAGCTGTTCAGTGGCTGGCAGATAGGACTGTGTGAATGTGTCTAACTGTAATTTTAGCTGCAGACACATTCAGGTACTCTCAGCCAGTATTGATTGGCCTTGTAGCACTCTTGTACGAGGAGTATTAAAAAGGGGAGATAGTAGAGCTCCAACCAACAAATATGTTTCTTTTTTCATTAATCAAGGAAATATTTTAGTTTTGAAATGTCACAAAATATGAAACACGCTCTTCACAGTTTCCCAGGGCCACCTTCAGATGTCTTATTTTGTCTGGCCAACAGTCCAAAACCCAAAGATATTTCATTTACTGTCATTGAAGGCCAGAAAAAGCAGCAAATCCTCACATTTTAGGAGATTCAACCAGCAAACTTTGTGTATTTTTGCCTGAAAAATGACTGAGCTAATTACATGATCATTAAAAATAATTGCAGATACATTTTCTGTCAATTGGGCAATTAGCCAAACCCAAATATCACTACGTTTGAATATCAATGAGTCACATAATTGCCACAAACACACACACAGTGTCGTTTTTCTTTTTTTTTTGAGTGAATCCCACATGCACCGTGCTGATCCTGGAAATAACAACTTGTATGTAGTCCCCAACAAAGTCACTGCACACCCTAAAAAGGCTGAACACTGCAGTCGACAGATGTTTTGGGAAATTATTTTGCCTTTTTTTTAACAGGCTGAAATTCAAAATGACATATTTGCGAGCTTCAGTAGGAACCAGTGGGTTTGGGTCGGACATGGAAGGGAGGTCAAGAAAATGTCACGAGATGGATTAACCAGAAATTGGTGTTGGTCTTCTTATGGAAAAACACAACAACTAAAAAAACATTGCCGTCTGGATCCTGTAATGATCTTCTTCTGTCTTATTTATTGACTTATTGTGGTTTTGGCCAGTTTAGTCGAACATACTACTGCATCCTTGTGTCCTTGATTGAGAGAAGACGGCTCCTGAAGCATTCTCCCTTTTCACATTTCTTTCTCTTATTTTCTCCGTTCAGGCGCTGGACCTCCGGCTGATCGGACGGTGGTGATCGAAGAGTACAGGTTCCTGTCGCAAAAGCTGTTTGCGGCCGTGTCCGTCTTCGCTGGCCTCGGCATCCTGCTCGGCATCGTGTGTCTCACCTTCAACATCTACAATGGCAACGTCCGGTGAGTTCGCTCAGGCTGAATGAGAATAAATGCGTGCTCTATCATCTAATTCCCAGGCTATGATCGATAAACCTAAATTATTGTAGGTACACTCATTACAGCTGCAACTATAAGTAAATTTATCGATTAATTTCTTGGTTCTACATGATATTGATTTGAATATATTTAGCTTCTGGACTTTTGGTCTGACGAAAAGAATGACACAAGGCTTTTCACTGTTTTCTCAAGTTTTTTAGACAAAATTCTTAATCGATTTATCTAGAAATAATTGGCAGATTAATTGAAAATTTGTGGCTCCAGAATTCATTATTTCACTGCAACATTTAGAAGTCATGTATTTCAGGCGGGTTGATTAGAGTGTGTCTAGTTTTATGAGTTTTTTCGCTTTTCCACCCTTCTTGTTTGTCCTTCTGAGAGGCATCAGTAATGAGCGATATCTCGGATAATTTTGCAAATAAAGTCGTCCTCCAAACAGGAAGGTCATGGTTGAAAGGATTTTTTAAAAAGCTGGAAAATAATGAGTATTGACAGATGAATTAAACGGGGCATCAGAGGTTAAAGACATGGTTTTGTTACATGAAGGTCACCTGTTTGAGGAATTGCAACGGCTCCGAGAGGCGACTGGAAATTACTTCCCGTAACAACCTCCAGCTGCTCCAGCAGAGCTGATCTTTCACTGTGGTTGCACGAGTGCGAATGTGATTATGTGAAGTATGTGAGACAAAGGGAAAAAAATATTCACATGCTCAACGGAGATCTTTGCCTCTTTTGAGGTTTCTGTAAACACTGAGTGGCTCTGCTGCTTCTTGAGTTTAGGGACTACAAAGTTTGTGACTTGGGTGTGGCTTCTCTCGATCCAGCAGCTGGTTTCATTGTCGCAGCTTAAGCGTAGCCCTGGACCAAATGCAAATAGACTTTCCCTAAAACATGCCTTTTGATCTTGGATTTCTGAGCTTAATACATGTCTGTGAACTTGGCGCAGCGTATCTCTGATGTCTTCTAACAGTATTTTTATGTTTGACCGGGGTCAAAGTGATTTAAAGTCCCATAAATCCACGAGCTTATCGTGAGTTTTTCGGAAAAGCGGGAGAGGTTTGTTCCTTTGGGGATCTCTGGCTCGCTCCAGTGTGGCAGTCAGGCCCTCTTCCAGCTTTGATTATATTTCAAACACAGTTTCACCGAGGGCTGCTCTCAGCAGCCAAAACACTGTGAGTCAGATCAAATCAAATCATATTTATTCAGTAAGCTGTTTTTTACAAAAACAAGTTTGCGACCGACTGCCTCGTTAGGAGACAAAAATACATAACCGATTCATTTTAAAAACAAGAAAAAGTCAAACGCAATCACAGTCCTAAAGGAGCAACACTTTAGAAACACTGACGCCCCTTTAAAACAGATACAAACAATGTTTTCTAATAAGAAATTTTCAAATTGAAAATGTCAAAACAAGGTGACAGTGTGAGAGGGGTCGGTCGTAGCGATGCACCTACAGAGAATTAACACCTGAATCTGCAGCTTCCATCGGCTTTACGGAGCTCACAGGGGTTCACTGCCACTGCTGTCATATCAGTGTTTTCCTCTGCAGCAGGCAACTGTTTCCAGTGAAAAGGCGCTCAAACATCCGTCTGAATTGATTAACGGGTTAATGTAGTTGATCATTTAGCAGCCAAGGATCGAGATATTTCCCTCAGGAGGTGGTGGAGACCAAAAATGGAGCCAACAGATCGTGAATATTGGACTTTAGAACCTTAGAAACCATTAATGGTGACTATATGTCTGTAACGACTGGTGAAACAATCGGCAAAACACTCAATTTCCCGACCCAAAAAATCAGTTACTGCAGTGACGCTTCATTTAAGTTTGATCACAGAATATCCTCCAGTGATCTAAGACATCAACGATATAAATTAGTTTTTTAAATCACCCAACTTCTTTTATTCAAAATATTCAACAATATCCGCATACAAGAGAAAAAGATGATGGCTTTTCTTCTAATAATAACCTCAATCGACTATAATTCAGAGCGACCGCAAGCACGGTGCATAATAATGAAAGAAAGCAGCACTCGCTGTTAGAAAATAACTCCTGCAGCACAATGAACATCATATATTCATGGTATATAACAGCATTAAAGAGGTTTCTGGGGTATGAAAGGTTGGACTGGGGCCAGTGTGCATCCGTGTGTGTGTGTGTGTTTCTGTGTGATTGGGTGTTTGTATGCAGGCTGTACAGTAAATAAGCAGTGTGGCCTCAGGGCAACAGAAGGGCAGGTCAGCGGGATGAAAGAATTAAAGACACACCTACAGCTGCAGGATGAGCCCGAGCTGCAGAGCGGAGGAAGGCTGCCGTGCTGGGTGTCGCTGCACAGCGCAGATTATGTAAAACACACAAGTCTTAAATCTGGAGGTTTTTTTGGAGAATATTTTAACACTGAGATTATCTCTAATGTAGCATTTTACATAAACACTTTGTCGTGACCGGGTAGGAAAAATCACTGTGCTTATTTTTTTTTCTTCTTCTTATGGTAATCACTTTTTTGCTTCATTATCCTTTAAGCTCCAGTCTTTACTTGCACCAACAGTGACAGTGTACACGAAAAGCACAGCGACGCTTTACCGCAGTGAAAAGATGCAAAACTTTCATCAGATGTCAAACATGTAGGCAGAGGAAAAGTGTATGAGATGCGCCCCCACACTGAATTGTTGCTGCCATTGTTAAATGACACGGCACACAACATATCCAGTGAATTAAAAGACAGCGTACCTTTAATTGAATCTGAACGCACAGGTAGTTTGTCCGTCCAGGTTTTGAAATCGCTGCCGCCAGCTGAGGAGAACTGGCTCGAGTTTATAATGCACTTAAAAGATCTGATAGAAGAATGGAGCTGGGCAATGTATCAAGATTATGTCGATACTGTGATACGAGAGTATAAATCATCCTGGATTTTAGATATCATCATAAGTGTGACTTTCTTAAGTTTTAATACTTTCTTGTTGTTTTTCCGAGCACTTTCTGCGCTGTGTCACCGTCATAATTTACTTATCCTCCATTTCTTACTGACTTTTTTAATGTACAATTCTGACCATATACTAAAAACCTGCTTTCGAACTGGCGTGTAGTCGAACACCAGCATGTTAGCATTTAGCTCAGTTCCTATTTAGACCCACGGAGGCGTGAGCAATGCTGCAGACTCTTAGTTTTGTCACCCATATGATTAAAACTGTTGAGGGTGTGATCAGAGGATTATCCAGAGAAATCAGCGCATTGTTTCTGTGCCAACTCGCAATTAATTAGGATGAAATTCCCCTGCTGCCGGGCTCAAGCTCACAAAATAAAGCAGTGGCTCCTCCTGCACTAAACCGAATTCCAACATTTTCTTTTTGTTTTGTCCCTCCTGCCACACATAAATGTCCCTTTTCTCATTTGTTAGTTTTATGGTTAAAAAAAACTATACATTTAAACTGGAATAGCCAGAGCGATTGAGTAATTAAAAAAACATCCAGACTGTCTGAAGTAGGACGTTAAGATGATAAAAATTTCAATTAAAAAACAATGGGAGAGCAATTAAAAACAATTGATGGCATTTCTAACAGCTAACAGCAGGACCCCCAACACAATTAACGCGTCCTTACCTGCAAATTCACAAATTGTACCTTTCAAGTATAAATAAGTAATTACCAGTGTTTGTTTTTTTGTCTCATTGTGTGTCCCTCTGTGAATCTGTCACTGCTGCAGCTACATCCAGAACTCTCAACCGTACCTGAACAACATGACGGCGGTGGGCTGCATGATGGCTCTGGCTGCCGTGTTCCCGCTGGGCATTGATGGCCATCACGTCCACAGATCACAGTTCCCGGTCGTCTGCCAGGTAAGAGACGCAAGAGACGGACACACAGGGGAGAGACGGAGGCAGAGAGGAGCTAGAGGGCAGGACCAGAGCTGTAGGGCTGCGGATGTTTGGTCTCGCTGATTTGATGCTAAAACAAAAAGCTTGTTAGGTGATATAATACAAGCTATTGCAGCAATTAAATGCCCTTTTTTTGGGACGTTTTATACATTTATTTTTCTCTCTCTTAAAAGTAGAAGCTGCAAGTAAGTTTTTGATGAAAAACTATTAGTTGGAAAAATATAATATAGGTAAGATTTCTGCATTAAACTGTCTACAAACGACCTGTGTTTTATTAAGTTGAGCTGTGTGCATTATCTTAAATGTTTCCAACAAAGTTCAAACCCAGAAAAATTGATAATTTTACTTCAGATAGCGCTGCATTTAATTTGGCCACATGCCGCTAAAACATCTGGACAAACATCAGATGAACATCAGGCGAACGTGACTAAACATAACGTAAATAAAACTTTAAAGGAGGCCCAGTACAGTTGTTTGTATGTTTTGTATATGTTCTTGTGCATGTAAAATATCTCGAGAGTAAAAAGGTCAAAGTCCGCACCAACAGAAGCTCCTCTCTCCCACAGAACACACTGCTCCTGAAACGCCTCGTCACTAGTCCCGCCTTTAATTTTGTGACTTTGTGACATCACACTATGTCACAGAGTCATACGTTTGCGTAATTTATACGTAGCGTCTAATTGTGCACTGAAGAAATGATTTAGCAAAGCTGCTCTGTTGTTGTTAGCTGTGCTGGGTCAGGCGTCTGTGAGCTGACCAATCAGAGCAGACTGGGTCTTCAGAAGGGGGGGCCTTAAAGTGACAGGAGCTGAAATAGAACTCTTCAGGCGGAGAGGGATAACTGATGTGTTTTCTTAGCATTAAAGCATGTAAGCCTGTTCTAGCAGCAACCCAAAATAAAGTTATGAATCTGAAAATAAGCATAATATGTCTCCTTTAATACATTACCTTCTCCATGAACAGTTCTGCTGGAGTCGGGTCGGGTTTTCATCGCAGTGATGGTTGTTTGATAATGAAGACAACAAGCTGTTCCACGGCATCATCAAACAAAATCTTTGGCTTTCATTGTTTCGATTGAGAGAACCATAGTGGCAAGAATTACCTACTGTGCGTTGAGGGCCTTCAGTAAACCTGTTACCTCCATTTAATAACCCTTAAAGTCCGACTGAAGTTACAATTAGTCGTGGCTGACCCAAATGTGCAGGAAGCTTTGAAGTTTTCAACGCTGCTGCGAAGCTCCAGAAATGTTTTGGTTGGCTATGAAACTTCATCTGACTTTCCATCAGCGAGGGGGCTGAATAATGACTGAATGTTTCCACTTCATTTATATTCTGTTCCTTTAAAGGTTGGGAACATCAACTTATTCCACAGTGACTGTGATTGTCACATTCTATACATTTTGTGTTTCATCTTGTTCCAGCTTTTGATTAATGCTATTTGAGGTTTACACTGAGTGAAATGCGTGGAACATTTTTTTTTCATGGTGGCGCCGTTCCATGAAATTGAAATATTATCGAAGTCTTGTGCATCATTCTATACACATTAGACCGAAATTCAGCCTGACACGTTTTGATACCTCAGGATGTCAACTGGAATTTAGAATAAGGCTCTGTGGGGTTAAACAATGTCGGGCTGCACGGCGTGAATGCGTAATGAGCGGTCCACCTGCAGGTCAGTGATGGTTAAAACTTAGATATTTATGTCAGCAGTTCATGAAAATACACCTATTGAAATACAGTACCGCTGGACCTAAACTAAAGCCCTCTGTTGTCCTGTGTGTGTCCCATTCTGTCATTCCAGGAGTCTGATCATGCGCTCTTAGTGGACGGAATACGCTAATTGTTAAAACACAGACATAATTCATCAAGCATTTGAGCGTGTTTTGGTGCTCGGTGGCACAGACGTGATTTGCTGGACGCCAGAATAGCCCAGACGATAGGACACCAGCACTAATGAGGAGTGGGAGCGCTCCTCCGTCACCCATGTTGAGCCTTTTTGTTGCGGAGGCGAGAGGGAGATTTCCATTTCTGACGCCTTTGTCCAGTTTTATTCTCTCTCAATCTTTTATCTGCCTCTCTACTGCACTCTGCCTCTGACCATCTATCTATCTATCTATCTATCTATCTATCTATCTATCTATCTATCTATCTATGTAAATGCGCACTCATTTCTATTTTTTCCAGGTAAATAGAAGAAATAAGCATATACATTTAGTTTTTCTGTGTTTGTTGTAGTTAAATAAGATTCCACCGGGGAAAACTTCAAAACTGTCTCTCCGTCCGACCCGCTTTTAAAGTTTCAAGGGGATTTTCTGACAGAAAAATCTTTTCAACTCTCAACGTCCGTCCGCCACAGTCCAGATGAGAAAAGCAAAGAGAGGTGTTGATAAAAATGTTGATGTTTCCATCTGAGTCACCTTCAGTTGTGCGCTCAGAGCAATAAGCTTAAGGATCTGCGGAGTGTTTCGCAGACTTTTTTTCTTTCATCCTGCTGGCTCCACACATACTTTTTTTTGGGGTACATGCAGTCTGAAAAACAAAAACACCTGCAGACATCATTATGAAAAAAGTACTCCCACCTTCTCTACATGTTCTTTGGAAAGGAAAAAACATCATGATATCTATGCTTTTATTCGCAGTGTGTATTTTCTTTAAAAAACATTTCAATGAAACATCAAGTGGAAAAGGCGGTGAAGCACAGCGCTCCTTGTAGCAAACATGCAAATACAAATGTAGTGTCAATTGTGTTTAATGCAGCAGTGCAGCAAAGATTTTGACAAAGAGGTTTTTTTAATATAATGGAAAACACAACAACCAATGTCATCAGTATTTCTTAAATCCCAGATTGATCTGCTTCAAGTGTAACTTTGTCTTAAAGTACAGGTGAAATTATCATTATGAAATTATGATTATTATTTTTTTTACTGAGAAACTTGCTCAATAGATGATATCTCCATATTTTTAGCACACAAAAAAAAAATCCATATTCCAGCTCACACCAAGACACGATCGACACGTTTTATTAACAGTTGTATTAAAACAACAAGGAGCTCCGTGTTTTGCTTGTTGCTTTGTCAGATTAATTTGTGCTTTATTGCAAACGGGCTTAGTTTATAAAGTGTGTGCTGGAACACTGATGGGTTTTTTTGTCTGCTATGGTTTGCCCTGTTGCAGCTGCATCCAGGAGAGAGAGGGAGAGACGGCCGTGCACCGGGTTTCTTCTGTGTTTTGGATAATTATATATTTTCAATTTATTCCCCACTGCTGATACCAAACCCACAGAAACTCGGGTCCAGAGAGTCGACACAGACACACGGAACAGTTTGCGTTGTTCATATAATGTCGACTGGATGATCAACAGAATCGAGAGTGATTTTTAAAAAAATGTCTTTTTCAGGGTTCCTCAGCCGCAGCACTCTGATTGTTAGGAATATGATCCCGTCCTCACTCAACAAACATTAGGACCCAGGCTGTCCTAAGGGGGTGCCTGACTGGAAATAAGAACATAAAACCCACAAAAATGATAGAGATTTTACAACCCCCCCTTTCTTTTTTCTCCTCTCCTCTCCTCTCCTCTCCTCTCCTCTCCTCTCCTCTCCTCTCCTCTTCCTCTTCCTCCCAGTTCCGCCTGTGGCTCCTCGGCCTCGGCTTCAGCCTGGCGTACGGCAGCATGTTCACCAAGATCTGGTGGGTCCACACCCTCTTCACGAAGAAGGACGAAAAGAAGGAGAAGAAGAAGGTAGGAAAGAAGGAAGAGTGGTAGGGAGGGAGGGAGGAAGGGAGCGAGGAAGGGATAAGCCTCTCAGCTGTCTCGGGAGAGTAGAGAAAAGATGGGAGAGGGGGGCCAGGCCACGCAGCATGTGTGGCGCCGGCTGATAAAAAAAAAGTTCAGTTAAGAAAACTTTGCAGGCTTCCTAGTCACATAAGCTTCTAAGAGGCCAGCTCGGCATCATTCACTGCGGCGGTGGCGTTAAGGGTATTGGACACACACTGACATAGATACTGTACTTTTTACACATGCACACATAACACACATGCACTATACACAACATTGATGCGCGGAAACATGCAGACGCAGGTTTTGGACCGGGGCCACTGATACACCCCGCCATCAGCTTTATTTGCATACGGGTGTGTGCGAGTGTGGGGCGTGTGTGTGTGTGTGTGTGTGTGTGTTTATATATGAGGGTGTGTGTGTGTGTGTGTTTATATATGAGGGTGTGTGTGTGTGTGCTTACCCTTGAAGATAGTGTATCCTGGAGCCAGCTAGATACTGCCAGTCTGCGATGTGTAGTGGGAATTTCTAAGACCTAATCAGAAGAATAAGAGATTAAGCCATTTATGGGATATTTATGAATATGGATGAGTATTAAAGTTCTATGCAGAAATCCAACCTTCGGGGGCTTTATTATTTGAGCCAAAGCACAACGAATCAGGATGACTTTCAACTCTCTTCTTGTCCACAGAAGGGCATTTTGCCAGAGAGCTCTAGCGTGAGTATTTAAAGAAACTTTCACAAAAATCGAGGGGTGAATGAGCGCCTTTCAAATCATTTATTTTCATGCAACTCAAGTGGGGAGGCGCTCGGGACTGTGTAATGCGTTTTCTTCTTTATTATATTTTTCAGTTTTAGTTATTCCACGCTTGAATGGCCGCTACTACGTCGGAGGTTCTGGGAGTAAGCGTGGTCAAATAAAAAAAAGAAAAAGAAAAAGAAGAAGAAGAAATGTGTGGAAAAAGAGAGCGAGGGGGCGCACGGTGGGGGAGCTCATTTCGGTTGCTTGTTTTTCGGTTACGGCTGTATTACTTCCATTATGGCTCAAGTTAAGAACAATAAAGTTGATATCAGCCGCTTCGGGAACCGTCCACACAAAGGGACCGTCATCTCGGTGTGTGTGTAAACGGTGATTTCAGGTGGCAGCACAAATATAGCGGCTCTCTGTGAGTCGCCTGCAGACACACAAACACACACACACACACAAGCAAACTCCCACTGCTCCTAAAATACACTTGGAGACGGACACACACACACACTTGAAGACACACATTCAGAAAGACAATTCGCGCCCAGTCATGCAGAAATCACAAGGACGCCTGTCGTATTATTCGTCCCGGTTGTTTGTCTTTGTTTGTGGACCGGCTCGTGATGCCCTTGGATACTGATGACTATTGTGTGTGTGTGTGTGTGTGTGTGTGTGTCTGCGTGTGTGTGTGTGTCTTTGCTCGAACTCACACAGCAACACTTGGAGCCATGGAAACTCTACGCAACAGTTGGAGTGCTGCTGGCTATCGACTTCCTGTCACTCATGATCTGGCAGATTGTGGATCCTCTGCACATTACGGTTGAGGTAGAGTACGAAAGACAGATGAGATAATTTGTGTGTCATCGCCCAACGGCGCAGAACGTGCAGCCACTGCCATCAGTCAATAACGCAGTAATGAGACACCGGGCCTCGTTTGTAGCAATGTTCTCTCATTTTGATTCATCTTACGCTCAAAGAGCACCGTCGCAGACAAGAATAAATATCATGTCACTGCTGAACGGCAGTGTAACAGTGTAGCTGTGACATTTATGACTTGGATAATTATATTTATCCATGTGCGAGTGTTTGTGTTATAGTGTGACTACCAGAATCACTGTTAAAGGTGCCCGGAGGCATTTTTCGGCAAACAAAATTCAACATTCATCAAGCAGCTAAATAAACAAGTTGAACGAGCTCCTCTCCTCCTCTGAGTTTAACTTCATTAAACCTGCATTGATCAATATTTTCAGTATTAACACTGACGCAAGGGACTCGCACGCTCAGCTCTGGATGTACAATCACCAACTGTGTAGCACAGAGTCTGGTTCTGACAGAGCGGCTCTCGTCGGCCTTCGTGTGCAATTGTTTCCAAAAAGAGGAGATCGCTTTTGCATCTTGATAACATAATCTGCTCAGCGCCAAGGAACCTTAAAAAGAAGGAAGGGTCATTACGTAACTAATTCTTGATTTGGTGCCTGAATGCTGTGACAGATGTATAGGTGTTTATGGGAGATCCATTGAGAAACACACCGACCACACATAATCTGTGTTCTGAAGCAAAAAAAGCCTCCAGAAAATGAAAGACCACACTCCAGAAAGTACAAAAACAGATATTTCTGTCATCCTGAGTGCTGCTAAATGCTCCGCTATGTTCACAGCTAGTTGCTTACACTATCTGTCTGCTGTTTAGTGCTGAGCAGGTTATATAAATACGTTTTTAGAGCTTTTTTCAGCTGAAAACAGCTGCAAACAAAAACGGACAGTGTTGAAAAGCAAAACACTTAGCTGAAAGATGCTAAAATGCTCCTTAGGGCTGATGGGAACTGCAGGAACAGATGGCCATCCTCACCTGGTCTTTTGTTGACATGACGTATTCATATGTAGCCACTTTAAAGATCTGAAAATAGCATTGTTTATTTCCTTTTCTGCCACTGATGTTAATGCTAATACTCTAATGCTAATATATATGCGTCATGCCTTTCAATATGCATGTGTATCCTCATGCTTGTGCTGGTAAAACATTAGACAGAAAACAAAACAGGCACCCACTCTTCAGAATATTGCTGCACAGCGCCACCAGTGGTCAAATCTCTGCAGGGTCTCTTTAATATTACCTCATCATTGCATTTCTTTCATGTCTTCGGTTGATGCTTCCGTCCAAAGCGACTTACGATGAGTGTGTTTCCCTGTGCATGAGTATGTAGTATACTTGATGCTGTTCTACTGTTTAAACAATATCAAAAGCTGGATAAGACACCAGACTGTGCATCTTATTTGCATGTTGCCTGCTCATTAAGCTGTTCTCTAAACCGTCCTCATTAAGGACGTTAAACCTCCGCTGGAATAAGAGGCCGTACGCCAGCGTCAGGCCTGATCTGAACAGCATCGACTTTAACTGCAGTCAGAGCTTATATGGAGTTTCTAAATAGCCATATTTCATATTTATTGGATATCTGATACTCTTTTAATTCAGAAATCTATATCTGACTAACAGGAAGGCCTGTGTACCCGAGGGGCTCAAGCGTGCAGTCTCTGGGGCTTTTGCTTACTGTGCATTTTTGCCTCCTTCTCCATTCTGCTGCTGTCTCATCGTTTCTTATTATCTTCCCCTCCTCTCTCTCTCCCTCTCCCGTTTTCCCTCCATCTCTTCATCCTCCCGTTCCTCTCCCCTCTTCATCCGTCTGCCATGTGAGCAGAAGTTCACTAAGGAGGCCCCGAAAGAAGATTTGGATGTCCTGATTCAGCCCTTGTTGGAGCACTGCAGCTCAGAGAAGATGAACACGTGGCTCGGTATCAGACCTCTCTTCTTCTTCTTCTTCTTCTTCTTCTTCTTCTTCTTCTTCTTCTCCTTCTTCTTGTTCTCTCATATCTCAGTCTGTCTCTTTATCACTCTCTGCCCTGCTGTGTTTTTTAACGTCTCTGTCACTCACATGGACATATGCAGACACATATGCGCGCGCACGCACGTCACTGCCACTCACTCTGAATTAAACAGGTCTCATATCACAGCCTCCTCCCTCAGCCCCCGCCGCCCCCCTACGTTTGATTCCTCTTTTCTCTCTCTCTCTCTTCTCTTTTTTCCCTCTTTGCTTCTCTTTTTGTCGGCCCACGCAGACCCTCTCTCTCTCTCTCTCTCTCCCTCCCCGTCCGTCTCTCTGCTGTCTTTCTTAGCGTGGCAGCTCTTATGAAAATATAATGGTGCTGAAATTCAAATAATGTGGGTCACAAACTGGGCCATTGCCCCATAGCATTTCCTTTCTCCGAGAAGAAAAGATGGTGCTTTAATATCAGGCGGTATAAAGAAACAATGGACAGTCTGAAGAAGTGTCGAACTCACTCAGTCACAGATTCTCTTTTTCCTCCCTGCTCTCTCTCTCTCTCTCTCTTTCTCTTTCACGGTTATGTTCTCTTTTCTCTGTCAGTCAGCCCGGCTCTGTCTCCCTTTCAACATATTCAAACATCTATTGTATCTGCATTTTTGATTTTCTACCCCTGCACACACTCGCTCACTCCCTCGGTTATATTGAGCTGTTACTCTTCTGCGCTAGCAGCAGGCAGGAGCCATGTTTAGCCATTGACACAATCCCATAACTTGACAAGCTAAATGCATGAATTAAAGTTGCACTGGGCCGATTTAGCGTGGCACATGTTGAACTTTTATTATTTTAATTGTCTTGAAAATTAACGTTACGAGCAGTGAAGATGATGTTGTGGTCCTGAGCGGTGGGTGATGTAGGTTTGAGCTAAAATCATGACCGACGTGTTGCGTACAGGGCTTTGTGTCCATTGTCTCCATACAACTCTTTAAACAGACTCTGCATTATTTGAATTACTGCACCATGCGCATTACGCACACACGTTATATAATATTCATTTCCATGGCTGCACACTCACTCATTCACTCTTTTTACCTGCCTTCTCTCACTGTTTCCCTCTTCCTGTAGGTGTGGTCTACGGCTACAAGGGTCTGCTGCTGCTGCTGGGCATATTCCTGGCTTACGAGACCAAGTCTGTCTCCACAGAAAAGATCAATGACCACCGAGCCGTTGGGATGGCTATTTACAACGTTGCTGTGAGTCCAAAAAAAGAACCGGTCATGCCTGAACTCCTGCTTCTGGGTCCTGCTGTCTGCTTTCTGCCGTTTTGCTTTTTTCTGCAAGGACCTTTTCTTCACTATAGCGCACTGAGTAACATTCAAGTGGCAATACGGATTTTTTTATTGCTCCATAGCGCAAAACTGGTGTAGTATATCTGTTGGGGGGGGGGCGGGGGTTAATCAGTGCCAGCGCCTCAGTGATTAATTTGCCTGGTGTGGAGATTTCTGGCTTCCAGAAGCCACTTTTCTGCTCATTTCAGAGCAAACCAGGCAGCTGACCAGCGTGTCAAGACATTTCAGCTGCAGCGGCTTAAAGCTGCATTCTCAAGGGGATACTCTTTGCATTTTATGAAAGTTAATGGAGTTCTTAGTCATAACTCGAAGCTCCCTTAATACCTCTGTGGTGCATTTTCTTTATTTGAGTTGAAAACTGGCAAAGCGTGACAGAAAATCAAATTAAAATGCTTCCTGTGTGATAATGATATTATTTGTAGATTAACCATTTTAGTGACAATCATTTAAAAAAACATGCAACAAAAGTCTATTGTGGGTGCACCAGAATATGAATTGAGTCTTTACCTCTTACATATCTCTCGGGGATGTGCTGCACATCATAAATTGATGATCTAGTACGATAAACTGAAAGCACATGTTGCTATAATGCTCAGTCGCAGCGTTACCAGACACAGAAACAGGACTTCTATATAAAATATTCAAGCCTTTCTACAAGTGCGTCCCGAGATTTCGTTCTCTAAAATGCACATCCCTTTACGCATTTCTGTCCAAATCAGTAAACTGCAAACAGAAGCTGCTGTTTTGAACAAATCATACATTTTGATGCTTATGGCGCCCGTGGTGCAACGGTGCCCGCCGCCGTATCTTGGCTCTCTTTTGTGAAATGAAAACTCCTTCTCGCTGGGACTTCCTGGTGAAATAAATGTTAAATAAAAATCTATAAAATACGAAAGGCTGCATCGCAAACTTTTATTGTGCTGCAATGTCGCGCAACTCAAGCTTACCTGCGTGAGTGCTCTGTGCTTTAGCTTTTAGCGTTGAGGCATAAATATGGGGAGAAATCTGTGCGTGGAGATAGCAAACAAAACACTTTGTGTGGAGCTGTTACCTTGCCCTGTGGCAGGAATGGGTTTAAAATGTACCCATTTAGGCACTAAAGTACAGTGGTGAACGCTGCCGTCAGCCGTACACATTTGTCAGCCACTGTTGATAGCAAGTGAATCATCTCAAACGGAGGCACCTAGGATGCACTTTACATGAAAATAGCTGCCATTATGTTCACTTCAGCCACTTAAGACAAATAGTCGATGGCATTTCCTCATATCCTTGACACGGGGTAACTTTGTAATTGATGTAAAATGTCTCCGAAAAGTGGCCTCTGTCACTTCACGTTTTCTGTTTGGATGGAAGGCAGGGAACATTTCTTCCCCCCTCTCAGTCTTCAGCAGTCATCTTGCCAGAAGTTGCCGTCCTCGCCCGCATCGCCGCTAATGAATAAAAGAGGAAGCGTCTTAATGAGCATCCAAACATTTATCAGCTTATACTTTGTGGATATGTAATTAGTAAATGGATTGATCTCGCCTCCTCCCGTCACGGAGAGGATTTATCATTGATCATCATTCATGGTTATTTATGAGAGCATTAAATGCAGCTTGCACGCTCATTTCATCACATGGGTCCATAATGTGAGACAAGTCTAATGTGATTATTTTATGTTATGATATACACATTTCAGTTTTATGATGGTGTTAATAGTTAATGGTGTCTGTAAAGGGACCTCCTTCCTCTTTGCTAAGCTGGGAGCTGCAGGCCCTGATGAGATGACAATGTGGTGATTGTCAGCGCGCTGTTGCCACTTCAGTCATGACTTTTTAATGCTGTTTTCACATGGGAGCCCTCCCCGGAATGATAAACAGATGCCTAATGCTTTTATGGATGTGATTTTCCTCCCCTCTCATGCTCTCGCTCGCACACTCCACCACCTCTTCCTCCTCCTCCTGCCTCCGTCTTTCTCTTTATTTGAAACCTCACTTTTACTCTTCCCATGCCCCGTCCTCTCTCTTTCTTTCTGTCTCTGTTTCGGTCTCTCTCTTCCTGCAGGTGTTGTGCCTGATCACTGCTCCGGTGACTATGATCCTGTCTTCGCAGCAGGACGCCTCCTTTGCCTTTGCCTCTCTGGCAATCGTCTTCTCTGCCTACATCACGCTGGTGGTGCTTTTTGTACCCAAGGTGCTCCGACTCGTTACGCACCGCACACACTGAAAAGTATACTAACTAACTAACGCAGCAAATGTCAAACGTGCCGGCCTCAGCGTCTTTAAGGAGAGAGTCCAGGCTGTTCTGGGTGAAAAGAACTTCTGAAACGCACATTGTTCAGTCTGCATTCTAAAAAATGAAGCTTTGATGCGTGGACTGGCTGTGTGATCGAATAAGAAGACTACCTGAATGATCAAATCTTTGATAAGTTTGCAAATCTGTCCCTCACGGTGACAATATAAAATATAATGAGCTTTTTAGATGTGTAGCTGCTGTAAACAGTTGGTGTTAGGGAGAAAAAAAAATAATCCTCTGGCACGAATAAAGGGAGACATTTACATGTCTGGCAGCAGCTATTATAATTTGTTTGGACTAAATAGAGCTGGGTAGTGCACACGAGAGCCGCTGCAGACAGAGGGAAGAGTGCCACCTACAGAAGCTCTAACTTCATCAGCTGAAACTCAGGCAGAAAAACATCACAATATTGTCACCATTGTTTGATTGTCTGGCTATTTCTGGGAGCACGCTGCAGAAACCGCACAGCGGTGAGCACTCAGATGTCACCGGAATAAGAAAAAAGAAATGAAAGCATCAGCCCCTTAAAAATGGCTCCACGCAGTGATCGTCTTTAAGCCTCCAGACAAGTGCGAGAGGTTTAGGCTTACGGGGCTGCAAATATTAAAAAATATGTTCTCAACAGATGCATTATTCATCCGGCACGCTGCACTCTCAGGGCTGATTTTTGTTCTTTATTGACTCTCCGGTCCAGATGCGGCGCCTGATCACCCGCGGCGAGTGGCAGTCGGAGCAGCAGGACACTCTGAAGACCGGCTCGTCCACCAACAACAACGACGAGGAGAAATCCAGGCAGCTGGAGCGGGAGAACAGGGAGCTGCAGAAGATCATCCAGGAGGTGAGAAACATTACATACGTTACATTAAACACACACAGACACATTAGTGTCATTACCCAACATGCACATTTAAACACCCGTGATGCACACCTCTGTGTTCGTTAGCATCTGAGTTCATCCTGGAAGCAGAAGTTGTATAATAAATATCTACATGTAATTTTAAGCGCTTATTGTTTAGTTAACATGCAGCGTGTGCTTGCTGCTCCTCTGTGTGTGAGCGCGATTCAATTGTACAGAATTCGCAACGGTAAATGCCGCATAATGTGAGAAAACAGAGAATAAAAATAACACACAACGTTGCAATTATTCCTTTTATTAATTGAATGTTATCCCGCAGGTTTCCTTTGATATTTTAACCTCATTTCACACTGACAGATTTGAAAGGGGGGTCATGACGCATCCCTCTTTTATTCATCATTCATCATATCATAAAGGGATAATAAAGGGATCAGAATGTTGTATTCTCCGTGCAACATAAGTTTGATGTTTTACGTAACTCATGTGAGGTATGTGCATTAAGTTAATACATTTTAGAATATCAGAAGAGTTTATTGTTCCCCTGCTAAATAATCTAAACATAAAGGAGACCGGAGCTCCAGCCGTTCTGGGCACTGATTCATAGATGTGTTGAGATGGTTGTTGATCGGGAGGAGGGGGGGTTCTCTTTTGCCCGTGCTTATTTGTGCTAAAGAAGATCCTTCTGCTCTCAGTCGGTGAATGACTCCATGCAGCTGTTATCCTCGGCAGGAAGTCAGTGGATGCGCCATCGCTTACAGACCGGCATCTACTCATTACCAGATTGGTCGCATATGAAAAGGGGTGCCATGCAATGTTTTCTTCCTCGGAGGGAAGAGGAATAGGGACTCTCGCTCTTTTTTTTTTTTATTTCAAACTTCCTTTTTACTTCTTTGCAGCTTGTTAGGATAGTTCTGCCTCGGTTTGCGCTCGAGTTTCCACTCAAACATCGAAACAGCAGTGTGAAAGCAGAGTGGAGTGAGAGGCTGCAGAGGCAGGAAGACTTCCGACTCAAACAAATTATTACAGTGTGAAAACAGTTTCTGGTCACATTTTTTTTTTTCAAGACTTTTTAGACACTGTGACGTTGGAACACACTTATTATTATATTAGTTTGGTAACACTTTAATTTCCAAGCACAATATAAACATTTGATAAAGGGTTCGTAACACGCTGTAATGAAGAGTTAAGCGGATACAAAAACGTAGCTATTTAATTTTAACTTCTCCTATTAAGACATTTATTATTCTCAGTTATTGTTGTCGTACCATGTTGTCATTAATTATCAAGATTCAAGATTACTTTATTTGTGCCGAGGAATATTTGTCTTGGACATCAAGGCTGCTAAATATATACAATAAAGAGCAGACAAGAGTACGTACAACAGATAAGTAGGGCTGCAACTAACAATTATTTGATTGATGATATGATTAATTCAGCTTAGTCTATAAATGTTACAAAAAAAACCCCATCATATATTTTTAATGTTTATAAGCAAATTGCTTCTTTTGTCCAACCAACAGCCCCAAAACCCAAATCCTCCTCATTTATTATCATGAATGACAAAGAAAATCAGAAGCTGGAACTTGAAACTTGAAAATTCTCTAAATCTAAAAAACTAATCAAAATAGTGACACGTCTACTTTTGATCGACTAATCGATTAATAGCTGATGGTTGCAGCTCTAATTCAAGTACACACACAAAACTGTCTGTACATACACACATTATGAGGAATTAACAGACAGGTGCTGACATAAATGCAGCACAGCCCGTCATTTCACGCCCTCCTTCTGTCCTGCGTTCAGGAGTTTCACTGATAAGGAGATGAAAGAGTTTTTATATCTGTTATCTATTTATACACCGGCCTCACAGGAGGAGTCACAGTTGTAGACAGATAAACAATAAGCACTTATATAAGCTTACCACTACAAAACAGTGTGTAAACAAGCATTTATGTGTGCTGCATCCCTCTTATTAGGACAGTTATTTACATTATCAAAGACGCTTCAGATTTTTTTCTATGATTAGTCTCCAAAATGTCAAATAATTGTGAAAACTGATCAGCACAGTTTCCCCCCATAAGTTTCCCTTATGCTGTTTTTCAGGTTCATACTTTAATTTTACGTATCTACTAGTCAATCATAATGTTCTTTAATGTTCATAAAGCAGATTATTTGTACTCGAACAAGCCAATCCTGCAGCACCTCTATTCATCCTCTGTCTGAACGCTCTGTCTCTTTAAGGAACTGCGCCGCTCAGTGAGCTCGGTCTGATGTTATTGGTCAGCTCATGCTTGCCTGAGCCTGTTATTAGCTGAGGGCAGTTTAAAGGAGCAGTTTCTGAATACAGGCTGTTTGCATTTCTCAGTGCTTTGACCATTTTTTACAGTAGTTGTATATCACGGGGACCTACGTTATAATCAAAAGGGACGTGGAAATCTCACTTTCTGCGATATTCGAGGGTCAGAATCCCAGAATCCCAAACACAAATTCACTGCGATATTTGCCAGGAAAAGGCAGAAAACTTCTCATTAAGAAAGCTGACAATCAAAACAGCTGCCAATTAATTTTCTCCTGAATGACTAATTGACAATTGTCTAATTCATTTCTGATGTAATAACTTAACACATAAAGTGTCGCCCTGACACTGATTTCATTTAGACGTGACAGCTGTTCAATAACTTCTCCTCTCGTTGTGTCTGTAGAAAGAAGAGAGGGTGTCGGCGCTCCGCAACCAGTTGGCTGAGCGTCAGGCTCTGCGCAACCGCCGCCGGCCCTCCACAGGCCAGAACCAGAACCACAACGCCCCACCGCCGTCGTCACAGCCGGATCCCAAGTCTCTGCTTCCCCCGCCCGGCTACCCCACCACGGACAATCACTCCCTCCCGCCTTCCTTCTCCAACTCCTCCAACCTCTACCCCGCCGACAGCAAGATGAGCCGCAACCACTGTCACAACAGCCAGATCCCACTGCTGTACAAATAAGGCGAGGCACGGAGGGGGGAGGGGGAAGAGGGAGGGGGCAGTCGCACAATGCACACGGGGGGACACGAAAACACAAACGAGACACTGTGACTTTCACTTGTATCGGCGACGAGCACAGCGGTGTTGTGACACTGTTTTTAAAAAGAAAAGAAAAAAAAAAAAACGGTGTGAAAGCACAAACAAGTTCCGCAGACAGGAGTGTTTTACACTTGGCAGCTCCGGGGAGAGTCACGCAGGTAACACCCGTCCTCACAGTTTTGATCTCACTGTGTTCAACCCAGCAACGACGCGGCGACAAGCACATCTCAGACGAGCAGCACTTGAGATCTCCTTCTAAGGTCGCAGATCTCTCAGTCATCTCCTCTCCCTCATTCGTTATCTCGTTCTGTTGTGGAGACACTCGAGGATCTCAAAAAGGAAGTGTTTGTGTTTGTGTCTTTGCTATATCGTCTCCACCTTTTGTCTCTCCAGTTCGTTGACTTAGCACTTACAGTAGTGATTTATATTGTTCTGTAATATCTGATCTGTTTTTCGTCATGGGGTTGTTGTTGTTAAGTTATTTGTTTACTTTTTCAGGAGAGTTGTGAAAACCGACGTTTCACAAAAGGGACAAAGCAATGTACAGTTTCTTCTGGTGGTTCCCCTCCGAGGAGCAGCTGAGCTCGACTGCGTGAAAAACTGGCTCCACTGGAAAGCGATCGTGTGCATTATTAAATAGCCATAATGTAGAAGGACCAAGGAGTTTGGCATGTTTGGATGTCTGTTGTCAGGACTATGTATTTAAGTACAGCACTGCATCTTAAAAATCCAGTCCTTCGCTGATGTACGAATATTAGACCCATTTTAAAGGAGAAAATGATCGAAGCTTGCTGGTGTGTGAGGACGATTTTGATAGTTTTGCCATTTGAAATGTTTTACAATGTATTTTTTTGAGATTCGTGTCGTATCTATCTAGCAGTATAGAACGGTAGTAGCCATCTGCTGAATCCCTCATCCCGCATCGGATGTATTTCGCAGAGAAAGACGACAAAGAAAGTCTGCAGCTGATTCTCACATTTTGTGGAAACAGTTCGAATCCTGCCTCCCAGAAAATGAAATCCAATCTATATTTCTACAGCAGCGGTGCGGTCTGATGCGGTGCTTCTAAGATGGCTATTTCTGTGGGCGGTCAAAGAAAGCACAGTTTTTTCCTCAAGATTTTATACATACATGTCATTCTCGTAAACCTTTTTTTATTTTAAAGGATGTTTTTTTTTTTTTTATGTTTTCCCGTAACAGACAATCTGGATGGATGCTCTTTCTTTTGTATTTTTCTTTCCCATTTTTGCCTTTGGATAAGTTGTAAATGACTCAACGAGGGATATACGTAATTTAAAGTGACATACTGTATTTACTCAGCAGCAGTTAATCTGGATGTACTATTTCATTCATGAGCTATTTCCAGATTTTATAAGCAATGATACCTGAACAACTTTATCAGCAGGTAAAACAATACTTTGTCAAATATTTCTAAATATATAAATATATATATTTCAGTGTGCACTTTAAACTGAACAAACTATGGTTATCCCACTTTTATGTTGCTGTTTATTCTAATACATTTTAGCTCAGGGTACGGAGAAGGATATAAATGAATGAAATAGGCCATATTTATTAACTGTACAGTACCTGGATCAGATAGTGTAACATATGAATGCAGAAAATAATTTAGGAAATGTTCTATTACCTTGCACATATATGACAATATACATGGATTTGGGGATATTTGTATTCACTATATCTAAGATCTTAAATGTTAATATATTTCAGAGTATGTGTATGCAGATATATGGGTACCGTAAATAAAATAATTGTTTTTTCATCGGGTAATTTTGTGTTTCAGTGAAACCTTTCGCATCAGTGGGATTACAGGTGGAATGAACAAAAGGGGGGATTGCAGGGTTGATTCCGAAAACACTACAGTGTTCAGCGCAACGGACAACGTAAATACCTGAAATTCTAGTGGATTTTTCAGCTCAGGTCATGTTACATTTTAATACTTCCACCAAGGAGGTTTTGTTTTCACCTGTCTGTTGGATGGTTGGTTGGTAGGTTGGTCAACAGGATTATAGAAAAACTACCACATGGATTTCCACAAAACTTTGATGGAGGATGAAGGTCTCGGCCGAGGATAGACACCATGTGAGTACAGATAAAGGGGCGGAGCCTGGGATTATTTTCTCGGTTACTTAATTTAAAGTCCCATGAAACTGAATCAGAGTTATTTGCTTCCACATATTCATGTGTCACAAAGGGAAGGATTTCTCGATGATATTTGAGTTGAGTTACATCCCTCGCCATGCAACTAGATGCTAGCTAGTCTGTGCTATCTGTGTACAGTTTTTCATTACCCTCATCGCTACATGAAACTACAAAAAACACCTCAAAGCTAGCAACCTACTCGCTGAAAATGGTAAGTTAATCTAGCACATCAAGGCGCTAGCACCTTTTAGCTTTTCTTTTGGGGGGGATTGAACCATTTTAACACCTGGGCTGGCCTCCCCATGTGCAAACCATGTCCCCTCTCAACACTGGTTTGACAGATGCGAGCTAACTGACCCAGTCACTGGGAGCCCCTAGTGCACACAGCTAATTAAGTGATATGTGAGCGTAGTAAACACCGCCACATGTGCCAACAGCCGAGACCAACGGCTGCCAATCTGACCGCAGAATACAGCACCAAGGCGTTTTTCTTGCCAAGTTTGGTTCCTGCAAATCAGCTTATAACCTGAACCTCTAACAAGCATAAGTGGTAATCACAGGGGGGACAGGGAGAGGTGGGGCCCCTTTTTCTTAGAAAAACAGAGATTTATACCCCTCAATGACATATATCAGTAAAAACATTTTAAATCATACAATTATATGTGTTGAATAACACTTGGGCTAATTTAAGGCGTAAAACAAAATATTTTTAAGTCTTTAATGATCGGTTCCCCCTCCATGTGCCTCAAAGTGGTTTGGTCCACTGCCAGTCTGCCTCCCCTTCACACACCTGAGTGCTCCAGACTTGTGTCTTGTGCAGCGGTCTCTGGGGGGGTGGTGGAGTCTGGTGGAGTGTGGTGGCGCTGGCTGATCATAGTAAGTAGCTACTTTGCAAGAGACACAAGGAAGGTGTTATTTTTCTCTTGTCACAGAGGGTTATGTTTGAGCACAAAAGCCACTTTGTTTGAGTTTGGAAAACAGTGTTTTGGCTTATAATTGCTAGCTGTTTTTAACGCTACAGACACGCGAGAAAGTGTCCCGAGGTCCCCTCAAAGATATCCAGTGGTGTCACGCTTGCAAATGTTGACCCGCTGCTGTCCCTCTTCAGAAATCTCCACCACCATTTGTATCCTGGCGACTGGGCTAACAGATGTGTCTGCCATTTTTATGAACTTCTACCTTAATAATGAAAATACGTTTACACCCACAACTGCATACATACACGGCCAACATATTTGCACCAAGCAGCCGCGTCTCTTAACCCTGAAGTTATTTATCTTTCCTTCTACAATTTAGTTCACCGGTGTGCCTCGTAACCAGTGTTTGCCCTTCATGCGTTTAGAGAGGCGGCACCTTTGCTGTCCCCTTCAGGAATTATGCTTGAGAAATGTTTCTGTTTATGGTCCCCCCCCCCCCCCCCCAACAGTGAAATTATTTATCCGCCTGTGGGTGCATGAATGTAACGAGCAAGCGGTAACCGTCCAACAGCAGCTGAAGTGATCAGCTTGAAGTGATCATTATTTCTCTCTCTGTCAACCTATTATTCTTCCACAACACAGTAGAGATTATGATTCCATCTGCATTGTTTTGTTGTTGAAGTGGTTGTTGAGTTAAATGGGACTGTGGGGCCTCGGCGGCGGGATGAACCCTCCCGTCCATGAATAATTTTCCGTAATTTCTTGTTTTCAGAAGTCTTGTCGAGCCGCTCCCTAATCTTGAGTCACGGTATCCTGTTGATAACACAGCCGAGCATGTTTACATCATCCACTAGATGTCACCAGTTATTTATTGCTTCTCTGACTCACCGTGACCTTATGAGCAATTAACCATGTGTCGTCGAGGGATAATTGTCCGTGAGACTTGATTTCTTTTCTCTAGATCGGCCTGCGGGAGTCAAAGAGCAAATAAACCCAGAAGCAGAGATCATTAAGCAAAAAAAGTGGGAAGTGGTTTTCATCACAATGAGCAGCTGCGAGGGCCAGTGGGAACCTCATTACCGAGACAATAAGTGGAAGTTTGTAGATAAAAAGAAACTAAAGGAGACAAATTACTCCCAAGTGCATCCGATATTTGTATAATTTGTGTTTTTAGATGATGACAATGTGACAAAACCAGCTGCGCTCCGGTGCCCAAACACACACACACACACACACACACACACACACACACACACACACACACTGAACGCAATTAGATGCACACTGAAGTCTCACACACACACACACACACACACACACACACACACACTCTCCGTCCAATGTCATGTCTCTTTCCAGCTGACTGAAGATGAGGTATGTGGTAATAGGGGGGAGGGGGTGGTGGTGGTGGTGTGGAGGAGGATGGATGTTGGAGAGTGTGTGGGAGAGACGGTGTGTGTGCATGTGAGTGTGAGTGTGTGTGTGTGTGTGTGTCGGAGGGAGGGGGGGGGGGGGGGAGTCACTGGGGAAAACCCGCTCTGGGCTGAGGCTTCTGTGGGCCTCCACCTGACACAGCACTAAGCAAGACACAAAAAAGTAGGAAATTCCCCTCGTCTTGTCTGATCTAACAAAGGAAGTATTTGCTGGCTGTGGAGGAATTTCAGCGCGACTTTTGCCAAATAATAGACCCAGCCCAGTGCAGTGTGTGTGTGTGTGTGTGTGTTTGTGTGAGAGAGAGAGAGAGTTACTGCCCTGGCTGGCCGGAGCGGTTTGCCAACTCAGCTGTAAATTTTCTATTTGGTATATCTCAGCTATGAAATGAGTCGATGCTCCGAAGTGACACGAAATGTTTTTTGTTTTTTTTTTGCATTTTAATTAAGTTTATGTGCACATATAAATATAAATCTTTCAACACCTTATCCCAACAATTTAAATATAAATAAATACAAATAAATACATACAGGCTGTACTGGTACATGTTAACAATTCTGTAGATAATCCTTAAAAAACCTGCACTCTCCAGTGAAGAGCTGTGTCGTCATCGGAGACAGCAGAGAGAGTCTGGCCTACTACAATCTCAGGTCAGCATAAATAATGTACAAAAAGTGCCTAAAATAGAAATAACATTTCAAACTGTTACAGTTTATAGGATTTTAAAAAATCAGCAGCGCCTGTTCAGCCACAAGCGTTATCTCCATTGAGATTTCAACATTTCTACATCACCATGAAGATGAATAATAAAAAACTCAAATAAAATCTTTCAGAAAAGCCCCAACTTTTGGCACTGTGCAAGGCTTTGTGTCGTCTCTGTCAGCATCACAGTCATTTTTAAAGTGCAAACACACCAAAGAAGGTCTTGCCCTCGTCCGTCTCCAGCTCTGACAACTGGTTGGTTTCCGTCTCCAGTTTGTCGCCTCTGTTCAGCTGAAACACGGCGCCCAGGTAGATGGTGTTGTACCAGCCCCGTCCGTCGCTGTAGCTGTCCTCCTGAGCGGTGTTCTGGCACGCCGACCTCACCGCGCTCATCAGAGACACGTCGCTGCCCATGGACTCTGAGTAGCGCGAGATCCTGTGGCTGAGAGGTGTGAGGTGCCTCCCTGCTCCCTCCTCGTCGCCGTCGCTGCAGGAGACTCTGAACGACGCCTGGCTGTAGACGAAGTAGAGGCCGGTGTGTGGGATCACGATCTTGTTGTCCACCAGTCGGAAGCCACCCTGAGCGAACGCCTGGCCTTGACCGTTCTTCCACTCCACCTGGTCTTTCAAACCTTCGTCTTCATCATAGCTACCTGGAAAAAGAACATGAATAGGCGCTGTTACAGCCGTGAAGTGCCTCGATTCTTCCCTCCACAGGGTGATAAACACCGGAGTGGATACTTAACAGGTGTGTAATTTGGAAAGTGAAATGAAAGATTGCCTGAAGCTAATGAATAACTCGTGCAACAACTTCCTTATAGAGCGTCTGACTAACACAAGCAGCAGATATCACACGGGTGGAAGAACGAGTCTGAAAGGTCCCTTTGAAAGCCGAAGCATGAGCCCAGTGTTTGCTGAGCACCAAATCAAGGTACGCTGTGACTCACCTTCTAAATGGATGGCTGCCTTGGCTTTGCTGCTGATGCGCTTCAGCGTGGAGTGGGGATCTGAGGGGCGGAAGACAAATGTGAGCTTGTCTCGAATTAATCCACAAAGACGTCAGTAAATCTGACAAATCACCCGTGCATATAATCACCTGTTTTCTCAGTGTGGTCCTTCTTGGTTAGCGCCTCCGATTGGCCTGAATGTATCTGTAAGGAGAGAGAGAGAGAGAAAGATTAGAGACATAAGCTCAGAGATGTTTGTTGCCAGAAAATACAGGGTTTTTCAAAAAGATCTCTGATCCTTACCAGAATTTCCGGCTTGCCGTTCCAATACCAAGCAAACAGCAGGACGCCCGCGAAGCAAAGTGCTGCGATGAGAAGGGCCACGGACACCTTCCACATCCACCCAGTAGATGACTTCTTCTCTATCAAGACCACCGTCCTCTCCTCAGGACCCATCTCCAGGTCACATGGAGCTGTTGTGTATGCCACCATACTGTGCACGAGTCTGCTCTCGGTCGTTACTGCCTGCTGTTTAGGAATGACTACTAACTGAACACTTGGCTGGATGCTGTAGTGTATCGTCCAGTGCTGTAGTAATACTTCTCTCTTTGTGTTGCTATTGTGCCGGAGTGAACTACTGCCAGGGAGCTTGTAGTATTTATGCTGTGGCAGCTGCTTCTGCAGAAGGGAAACTCCAGTGATGTCACTCTGTAAGCGGAGACAGTGCAGGAGGCAGTGGCAGAGCAGCCCGGGCCACGGAGAGAACAGAGCCGCGGACGAGAGGGAAAGAGAAGTCACAGAATTTTTAGCGGAGTTTCACCAGAGCACGGAACCCAACGGGAGCCGCGGTTTCAGGATGGGAAAGTGGTCTGTCGCTACTTTTGGGTTTTGAAAAATTACACAATGTTGTAACACACAGACACACACACACACACACACTATCTCTCTCTCACTCACTCACACACACACATTCATGCACAAACACTTAAACTGCTGTACACACACTGGGGCAGACACGGTCATAAACACATAAACACACATTGAGCTCATTACCGAGTAGAGCCACCCACAGAATGTAAGCTGAGTGTGTTAGTGCTGAGGTTTTACACATGAATCCACGGCTCACCGACATTTTGAGGTCACGCCGGACCAGATGTTTTGAAATGCCACAAAAATGTGAGATTGTGTAAACAGTCCACCTGCTCACCAGTTCTTTTGAAAAACACTTTACGGCAACCGCCCCTAATTAGCCCTCATCAGCACTTCATGAGCGCTCGGTTAATGGTTTATAACACACCGTAATCAGTGATGGAATGTGACCAGGTACGTTCCCTCAAGTACTGTAAGAATTTGAGGTTCTTGTCCTTTTTCTGCTACTTCGTACTTCCACTCCGCTACATTTGAACGTGTGTACTTTTTACACCGCTACATTAATTCAATAGCTTTAGTTACAAGTTACTTTACGGATCACACGGCTGTATCTAAAAGACTGCATGTTTAAAATTAATGTATTTTATCAACAATCAGATGTAAAATAAAAACGCTGACTCCAATCATCGGAAAAATACTGAATAAATCTGCTGATAAATTGGTCGACAGAGTGTACAGTAAATATATGTATGATTTACTTTTTATTTGAACTTTTGATAACAAGTTAATGTAATATCAGATACTTATAGGTCTTTATTTTAATACGATATCTTTATTACTCAAGTATGACTTCTTGGTTCTTTTTTTAAAACACTGATAGAATAGTGTAGTTGGAAGCAGATAAAGGGACATTTTTAAGTGTGCAACAACTTTAACTATCATTCATTATATGTTAATACACCGGCCTCTTATGGATGTAGATTAATAAAGACCTGCTGATAATTACAATCCAGTGTGTTCAATGCTTCATAGAAGAGTTTAAAGTTTCTATAAGGAACTTTAAAGCGGTTATGAAACAGTCTCAATTTAATACTGATCTTTCTCTATGGTCTACATAAACAAAAGAGACTTTCAGTGAGAAGATTGGCTATTTATAACTGAAATAGTCCATCCTGATGCCGTCACTGGGTCTGATTGTGAGCTGCTCTTCAGTCTGGTGGTGCGGCTCTAAAACAAAGTTTGCTTCTTTTCACCTTTGCCATCTTTTGTCCGAAGACGCTGCCAGAATCAACAAAAAAACAGTTCCTTGCTGTAGCTTTTAATAAAGTGTTACCACTATTTTAATCTCAATCTTTACTTTATTATCTGAGGTTCAGTAGCATTTCCTAACCCAGTAATTACACAGACAACATAAAATGTATAACCTAAGAATGACATGTAACCTTTATTTTAAGTCATGTTCAGTGCTGCTAAAAACAAAAACATTTAAACCTATAAATTAAAAAACTGCTTTGTAAAATATAAATGCATATAACTACTAGTATAAAAACATTTAAGAACTAGTGTTTAATTATGTTCAAATGCCCCCGGAGCACCGAGTTGTTTCGCTATGTCATCTTGACACAAAAAGCAAATTATTTTCGAAAACTTCCTCAGTCTCAAAAGGGAAAACTCTGCTGCAGCAGAACTTGGCAGCCCTCGACATTCAGTTTCAGAACTGAATGATGATGTAACTCAGACCACTCGGCAAACTGGTTTTTACACTTCTCCTTATTGGCCTCTGTCTCTGTGCCGGTTTCCCCGTTTCACTTTCTCACCTAACAGTTTGTGTTCGAAGGCAGATGTTTCCAAACGGCTTCACGGCCGCACATGCCTGAAAAGCCCACTCCATTCTGTTTTCATTTGGCGGCGCTTAGGCAACACTTATGGACCTCTTTCCCAATCACTTTCCCTTGTAATTGTTCTGTTTGTTTGCTCGGAGCTCGGCTCAGGCTTTGAGTGAATTCTTGTGTTTGTGTGACTTGGAACGCTTTCAGGACTCAAGTGCTGTGACGCTGAATATTATTACTGTAGTTTTACGTGTGTGTGTGTGTGTGTGTGTGTGTGTGTGTGTGTGTGTGTGCATGCGTGTTCGTTTCGTTGTGTGAGATGAGTGGCCTTGACTGTTTCGTTCCGACCGCAAGATGTTACAGGATGATATCACCGTCACCATCATCATATGCACCCACATGACGCGCAAACAAACAAATACACATAGCCTCCCTGAACTTCCTCCTGCTCGCTCACCCACCTCCTCTCGATAAAGAAGCTTCACCAAATGAAGCAGTAAGTTGTCGCATCCGGTGAGCTCAGACTGTACAGGAAGCTTGTATACAAAGCTACATTACTCACTTTATTCTGAGTTGACAGACATGTGCTTCGAAGTCAAGTGGTCAAAAAAAGCCAGTGACAAACGTAGAAATATCAGAGGATGATTGGTATTCTACGCACGTAACGCACATATTCACACTCCAGGAAGTGGAGGGAACTTGGCCGGAAGAATTCAATTTGCTTTTTTTCATCACACCCCAAATTAAAAATAAACAACTCCGTACCCAACAGCAGTGTCGGGAGATTGTGTGAGCTCAAGAATGCACGAGAATCTCACATTTTGTGGTCATGTGAAAAGATTGCAAGGCCGAGAGACTGTATCTTTAACCTTACAGACATTTTAGATTGTGAAACTCCCCCAGACCAGAAGATAACGTATCTCGAGTTGATAGAAGGGAAGGCGATGGTGTGATCTGTATCTCTGGAAAGAAAATCTTCATTTCCTGCTGGTTTAAAAAAAGAGAGCTTCTGTCCTCTCGGGAAGAAAATGGGGGGAAATGGATCGACTTCACAGCTGAGATAACAAGGACGCTGTCATGTCTGGATTTGGATAAATTGAAAGACAGCATGAACATGTTCACTCCACTTGCTCCTATGCTCTGTGGATACATAAAAGTTTATTATAAATAAAAAGGGACCATTACACACAACCTCATTTACCTGTCATTTGCTATCACGCCATCAATCTGTCGAGCCTTTCCAAAGATGTTTTCCCAGTCAGAGGTCATCTGTAATATGTAACTCACAAGCTCCCACCGGATTCCTCCAACAGACAAACAACTCTTTTCATGGGGCTGGAAACTGAAACTCCCTAGTTTGAGCCCACATATCTGGGTGCCCTTTCCCTCTCCCTGAGCCACTGAATCATTATCAGCCCTCTCCTATGGTGACATGTTTCCCACATGTAACTCCCCCCGCGATATCCAGAGCGCTTTGAAAAAGCCCTCTTTTGTTCTTTTGCTGATTTTGCTCGTGGATTGCATCATGAAATCCCAGGACTGTGTGGTCATCACGCAGCGGAGCTCAACCACAGTGCCGGCAAAGATTACCTCAGGGCAGGAAGGAAAGGATGGAAGGAAGGAGGGGGAGGGTGGGAGGCCAAGGAGGGAGGAAGTGGAGGAAGGAAGCTGCAAACAAACTCCATTTACACATACGTCTGGTGACACAGTCGCAGGTGCCAGGTTTTGAAGAAACAAAAAATCCACATCAGACGGTTCTGGTTTCTGTCTCATCATTCCCTCTTCAGTGTTGCCGTGTGTGGGCTCAGAGAGGAGCTGTTGATGTGTAAGGGAAGAATCTGGGCCAAATTGAGGTTTAACCACATATGCAAGGTGGCTTCTAGACTGTATAGTCTGGTGGCCTACAAAGCCATACACCTCCAAGAAGTTACGCTGTGCCTGTGACTGTAGGTGTTTCACCTCCCCGCTCTCCTACTGTACCAGCCGAGAACTCATTTAAAAACCACTAGATTAGATCAGGTGATTATCTCAATCTGGGATTTTGCATTTTATATTACTGTGAAATTAGATTAATTCCAAACTTATTACGGGGTCAAAAAAAAATCAATTTAACCAAGCGATAAGAAATAAATGTGTCGGGTATATTTGAGAAAATGTCTTCGAGATAAGTATAATAAAAGTTGGAGGAGATAAGAAAGTTGCTGGTCATACAGTGTGTGTGTGTGTGCGCGAGTTATCAAATGTTGAATATGTTTTAATGTTATGTGTGTGTGTGTTTGACAGGCCTCCAAAACAAATAGCACCTGGAGAAAGTAGTTTGATGAGGCCCGTACTTCACCTGTTTTTAAAGCCAGTTTTTAAAAAGCAATAGGTATATGGGAATTTGTCATACATTTGACATTTTAAGGACACAGCAGCATTTGTGATATATAATAAAGTAGATACAATTCTATTGTATGCAATGGTGATTCCAGTTTTCACAGCTTGGGTCTTGTTTTTGTAATTTTGCCTAAATTCTTGAAGTCAGTGGACATTTAAAAAAAATGTCAGACGGAGCAAGAATTTCCAAGAGTCGGACAATCATACTGGTTTTAACCTATTAAAAGTCAGCGGCCCACCTCATCTCATGTCACAGCAGACGTCATTTTACCTCCACAGGGGAGATTCCAGGATGGCAGCCGTTTGATTGACAGCTGATTTGAGCAGATGTGAGTTTTGATGCCCTACCTAGAGCCAACAACAGCCAATGAGTGACCGTGTACCCACTCTCCCTTCTTTCTGAAGGATCAGAAAGAATCACCTGATCTACCTACACGCCAGCCTCCAGATGACTAATGCCAAATGTAGCAAATCCAGTGATGTACAGTTATAGTCATATCCGTTTTTAAAGCCGTCAACTTGGAAATGATGCTTGTTTACGTAGTTTTATGTCCTTTGCTCTTTAAATAGGCTGTTTTTCCACCTAAGCCCTTGTTTTTGACCATTTGACATGTGTTAACTTAGTGTAAATAATGAAATGAATAACTATAATGAGTTTTTGCCCTTGTTGCTTTCAGGCAGGGATGGTTTAAGATTTAATAAAAATGGCAATTTTTCTCCAGGCGTCTGGATATTTCCTTAGACAAACATGTGTTAAGTGTCCATTTTCAGTGACATCGTTATTCAATTTGAACTTGGTCCATGTAAGACTACGTGATATGGACCCATTGTGCTTTCCAGCTGAAGCAGTTACAAGTCATCTGCAGGCTTTTTAGATTATCTAAAATGTTCCGCTTTAAAAAAAATGTAGGCGAGAAAAATAAATGAATAATTCTGTGTGTTCAAAATCCTGTAGATTAATGCTAGAGACAATTACAGAGCTTCAGACAGCTTGGTGGGAAAAAAATCAGTTCAAAATCAGAGCCTGTACTCCAAAAGCTTTGAATTTACTTTGGGCCAGACTGAGACAGGTGGTTTAGGATAATTCTAGGTGAATTCCCCGAAATAAGAACAGGTTAACGTAAACGCAGCGCAGTCAAACTTATTTGGAAGAAAACTTAAAGGTGACTTGTGAAATAATTTCCCAGTACGCTGTCAACATTGATCACAGCTGACATCTGTCAATGACTCACTTCCTGCTTCAACTTTTACATAGTGCTTGCTGTAGCTGTGCACCCACACAGTTTCTCTGTACAATGCGGGATCAATACTAACAGTAGGTGCTCTCACTTTCAATCTTATCTCGGAATAATGTGAAGATAATCTGACTCATCTATGGGATTAGTTACAAAATGTTTTAGCACCTTGTCCTGTCGGATCTATTCAGTGATTTGCACAGATCTCAACTTTGTTATCTTATCCTGAAGAGAAACAATATTATAGCGATAAAAAAAAAGTTGTGGCCTAAAAAACCACTATGATCCTTTGACAGATACTGATTGTCGTGGTCTGAGTTTTTTAGTTAAGTTGTTTCCTGTTTTATTTTGTAGTTCATGGCCTTGAATGGTACTTCCTCCCTTTGTCTGTTTTCCCACCATTTTAGCTGCATTTGTAAATCACTCCCTGTGTATTAACCCCTGTGTTTTCTCCTCACTCTTTGTTGGTTAATCGTGTGTCTCACTTGTCTCCCTGTACATTCGTGTCTTTTTTTGCTTTCCTTTGGACTCCTGGATTTTGGACTTTTGTATCTTTTGAGTTTAGGCTTTGGATTTCAGCTAGCTTATACATATTAGCATATTGACTCTGTCCAACATCCATTTCATCTCTGCCAACTCCTGAGGAACACATGTGTGTCTTAGCTGGTCGCTAATGTCATCTGTCCCAAGTGTAAACCCCCCCCCTTAAATCCCCCATTGGTTTTTGGACTACCACTGTGAAGGCTTTGGCATTATGGCCATCGCTATCTTGGGTTTTTGGATACAGAAGTGACCATATTTTGCATTGAGTACCGTAGTTCAGTCTGGTGATAACAGGTTAAAGAAGTGCTGAGACCATAAACTCATTAGGAAAAAAGTTGAGCCGGCAGTAGGGTAATTTCCCTGCTGCTGGCTTTTAGAAAATCATGCTTGTTTAGAGCACTTCTGCATTGGCTTCACTTTTCAGACCCAGAAGCTCCATCCTCTGTTTTTCACAACCAGTGGTCGGGCTTCTTTGACCCGCGTCTCAGCTTTCTAACTGTGGTATATCACCACGGCAACCAAAACACTCCAACAGCCTGGCCAATCTGTCCAATGGGAAATACAGTATCATAATTCTATCAGGGATAAAAGAGTTTAAAATAAAGTGACAGGATTTTTGTGGGTCGATGCTTTTAAGCTCTTATTGCATCACTGCAGCTCAGAATAACTTACAGAATAGTTCAATACGTAGTGATGATAACTGGATATAATAACCATACCTTCTGATGTCTTTTACAATATAAATATTCTACACACAAAGTTAGATATTTCCTGAGATTGTAAATGCAACACTTTGGTTAGATAGACCCCATCTTTTCCTTTCTGTCTCTGACAGTCTGACATTACTTTCAACCGTTTTCTAATCTGCATCAGCAAAAACAAAAAAAAATGCCCTAAACTAAAGATATGTATATAATAATCCTCACACTTGTTTGTAGCCTATACTCTCAAAATGTTCTAATTCTTATTCTGTCATATTCCCAATATAATTTTTTACCAATGTCATCAGCTATCGAGGACAGCCAGTGTAAACCTCTGTGAAATATCAGATAATCCAAAGTGAGCCAGACGAAACTGAATCCACCTACAAGACCCTGAACTGTAATACAGAAATCTTTATTCTGAATGGGTCCTTATGTGGTTTCCAAAACCTGATTACCCAGGATCTATGTTTTCATTATTTAACCTAAAGTATATAATACCATATTTTTGACCTTGCAGGTGGATTTACATTGACAGTCTCTCACTGTTGAATGCTGGCCAAGTCGTGTACAGTGAGTTTATCGGAGCTTTTTTGTTAAAAAAAAACAGCTGGAACGGCTGATGAGAGCAGTGACAATAGTCAAAAAAGCAAAGTTAGGGGTTGTAAGACTGTCCTCCCAGGGAAAACAGCAGAATCAGTCATTCCAGCAAACGCTTCAAAACAACACATGCTTATATGACAAAGCCCTCCGAGGTTATTGCAACCTTAACCACGTGTTTATTTTTGTAACCATACCAACAAAAGTCCTCGGACCTTACCAAAGTAGTAATTTTAATCCAAACCACAATGTTTCCCTCAACCTTACAAAGGTGTTTTTGTGCCAAAACCTCATCAAACCATAACCAAAGCAGATTATAAAATGGATTTAGTTTCATTCAGTTTCAACAGTGATTTGTAAAAGGTTTTGTCGGACAAAGGATGTCCTCCATTGTGATCATGGCTTCGGATCAGGAAATGCTTTTTCCACGTGCCTTTCAGAAGGTCAGTTTGGAAGACTTGTTGAATGGCAGTAGGTAGAGTGCATACCTCCACCAAAGCCCTTTGATTTAATCAAGTCTAATCTAATATCAGACTAGACAGCCCTCTATCACTCATCAACCATAATTTAAACTCACCAGGTCTAGCATCCGCATTAAATCACCTAAACACATCTGATTGTGTCAACAAGATCCGTGCATTATTCCCTGTGAAATTAAAGGAACATTACGTAACTTTTTCACCTTAAAATAACAGCTTCAAATTCGTGTTGATGGTACAGTGTCTTGTGATAGGGTGAATGTGTCTCTGTCTCCCTGCTCTACGCCCCCATATCACTTGACTTAACTTCAGTGAGTGGGCAGGATCACAGCGTTACAAACATGTTTACTTCAGCATACAAGTTTTCAACACACAACACTGTTATGACGTCATGAGTTTTGTTTGTGGTTCACACCTACATTATGTCTGGCAAATTGTTCCAGACCTGGGATTTGTATTTATGACAGTGGTGTTGCTCTCGGAAACTGTTACGCAAATCGGAAGTTTCAACATAATGTTGATTTAACAAAAAATTCAAAGAAACACAATCTTGGATTCGTCCCTTTATCTGAAGTCGACGGGGTCTATTCTGGGCCGAGACCCATCCTCAATCGTATTTTCGCGAAGATCCACTCGGTAGTTTTCGTTTAATCCTGCTGACAAATCAACAAAAAAAGCAAGCTGACACAGGTGACAACACAACATTGTTGGTGGAGCTGATGTTGCTAAAATGCTGGGCAGGGCTGAGAGGAACAACCAGTGACGTAAGCACATTACTCATTCATTGTTCATACAACCAGATTCAAAAATAATTGTGACGCTGTGACATAAAAAAAATGGACAGCAATCATTGTTTGTTTACTGACCGGTTTTGCGAATCACTCCTGAGTACCGTGTTGTTATATCCTTCATGCTATCGTGTGTTTAAGTATTTCATGACGCCGTTAACAGTTACCAGAGAACCTGTTTGAAACGTGTTGCTGGCATCAACTTCACACATAAGCATACATTAGGTAAAACATGAAATATGTTGTCTTTGTGCAGTTTTCAATGGAGTATATATCAGAAAAGGATTAGGAAATTATCACATTCAGTTTTGTTTATGTTTTACACAGTGTCCTAACGTTTTTTCACAATAAGCGATATATTAGAATATGGATTTGAGCAGCTTTAAAATAACAACACGGGTCAGAAAGGGAGCTTGATAACCATAATTGTGGATAACCGCCGACTTCAACTTGCTGATGCAAATCTGTCCAGGCTGCTTGGGACAGACGCAGCCACTGCGACCGGAGAGGCTTGAAGAGTGACATATCCACAGCAGAATTTACTCACCTTTGGTCTTTGAGGACTTTCTCTCTTCCTCTGTTTCACATCTACGGTCGGCCTTTAAGCAGAAGTTGCGTGCAAGGTGCCTTCCTAAAGGGCATCCCAGCTTGTATTTTCTCAAGGGAGGCTGAAAAACATTGTTCTCAAATTTTCCCACTTGACGGGGATTCGTATTTTACTTTCCAGCCATGGGACCACTTCTCTAATCTTCAGGGTATCAATTCCTGCATTTTATAAAGGTAACGTTTGTCAGTAGAGTCCTCCTACACGTGTCTTGTCTGGACAGTTTGACCTTTGCCTGTTGATTTGTTGATTTTGTTTTTGCAAATGGTGCAACGGTTGAACGTGATCTGAGAACGAACCTTCATTTTTAAAAAGCTTTTTCCTTCAAGGCCAGCTGTCGTGCTTTTTCCTCAGACGCGCGCCACAATCACATGATGAGCTGTGCGTTCAACATGAGCGCTCACATGTGACCAGAGATAGAATGAAATAACCAACGAATATTTACAGGAAGTTCATCGTGTCCACATGACATAAAGTCAGGCGTTTGACATCGCTGGCAAGACAGAGGAAGTGATAATAGATGTTTCTCTCCCTTTTTTGTATTATTGCATCCAATAAAAACACATAATTACACATATTCAAGGCAGCTCATATCATGTAACGGTGACATGCAATGAGGCAGGAAGTGTAAGTGACAAATAAGGAAGTGTCATTTTTAGCGTTTTTTAGCACGAAAGCTAATGTATCCTGACCTTTAGCATCACTACACCGCTAAGATGAGACAGTGATGCTTCATATTTGAGTCATCGTGGTGACGTGCATGGCCGTTTTCAAATAAAACTGTATTTTTAGTTGTCTGTATAATATTTGCCCGTTTGTAAATGTATTTGTTTCTGTGCTGTCTGACTTGGCTGCAGTGATGCTGTAGTTTCCCTGTGGGATTATAGAGAGAACTCTCTCCTGTACTTTTTGATAAAGATATTTACATGAAGCTTTTGCTCCTAAAAATAGCTCCTTCTCTGGATTGGCACACTGCGTAACAAAGCAAACATACGGTAGTTTATGACTTGAACAAACACGCAGCGGTGGAATGAAGCTGAGTTCATTCGGTTTGAGTGACCATGCACATGAGGATTTTTCACAGACAAAACAGGATGACCTCATTCAATATGATGCATTCTTAAAAACTGGAGCTGTTTTGACTGGTGGGCTCAGACGTCGTGACTCTACTTTATGCATTTTTGCAATTATAGCATTTTTTTTTAGCTGATGTACTTTATTGATGACAGTGTTTTTCCTCTGTATTTAATTCAAAGATGGCATTTTCTTATGTATTTTTACTTTAGATAACGCTTCCTCAGTTCTTAAGTAGGCCTAATGTTTTTCTTTATTGCTTGGTGTGTAAATAAAATCTGTTCGATTGATTGATTACACTTGTGAATGTAAGACTTGTAGTGGTCTGTTTATACAGTGAAATATTCCTGCTACACAAGTAACAGAACAGTACGCACTTCAACAACAACAACATTTGCACCTTCTAAAAAGTATATTTTGTTTTGCTTGAGGGATAAAGTGTTGAGCAAAGCTTAAAAGGCCTCTATGTAAGAATTTGTATCAATTAACAATGATTAATCACTTTTTATTGGCAATATGTGAGTGGATTGTGGCGTGTTGAGTGAAAAGAGACCGTCTCTGTCTCTGTGGACACTTTGTTTAAGTCGTCCGGTGCTGCTGGGCTGTGGATTTCTTTGGGAAGATTTCTTTAAAGCGGCTGGCAAACGTATTTCTAGACGCAGCCGAGAAACTCCAACTCCAAATGTCGTCAGTGCCCCGTCGAAGAAGTCAGACAGAAATGACAAGGCTGACAAACACTCCCTACAGAACTACAAAGGCCCGACAGAACAAAGGACTAAGTGTTGCAGAGAATGTGTGAGGAAGTGAGCAGGCTACCTGGTGGAGGTGATGTCATGCCACCTGCTTTCTCTACACCCCGATCTGTAAGTGTCCCGGCTGTCCGCAGGTTGTGTGAACGCCGATAAGGTGAAGGGAAGGTCAACCCCCACACAAAGAGAGTGTTTGCCACATCACATAAAGTCAAGTCAGTCCTATTTATAAAGTATTTCTAACAAAGTGGGTGAATGACATTTACAGCGATTAGAGTGTGTCTGAGATATTACATCAGCCTCTGTGCTGCATGAGTGTGTGTTCACGGGCGCTTTACAGCATTGCGTTAGGATTTGAATTAGCACTTGAAGCCTTTTTTAGCTAGTTAGAGGCGTGGCTCTGGGGCTCTAGGGTAAAATATCTCAACAGCTATCAGATGGATTGCTGCGTAATGTTCAAACATGCACTGATTGTTCCGCGAGGATGAATTTACTGACTTTGTTTTTCTCCTCCGCTGACTTTTCTGGTCGCGCCGCCACGGCGGTGATTTCTTGTTTTAGTAAAATGTCCTGACAGCTGTTGAACGGATTGCCTCTAGATTTTGTCTTGACATTCGTGTCCCCTTGAAAAATTCTAATCACTTTGGTGAGCCCCAAACTTTTCCACAGCGCTATCTCAAGTGCAAATTTGATTTGCTCAACACGTTAAGGACCGGCAAAACTAATTTCCATCAGCCCCTTCGAGTTAAAGGTCAAGTGTGTAGTGTGTGTTCGTAATTTTGTTTTCATTAGTTTATAATCACCTGAATTTAAGAATCGCTGTGCTTTTGTTACCTTAGACGGAGCTTTTCATATCCACAGAGGGTCCTCTCCCTCATAACAGAATACATTTTTTCAAGTGTGCTTTTAGTGTACTTACTGTGTTCTGAACTACAAATAACAGAGTATGCTCTCAGTTGACTTTTTATGTATTTATCAGAGATAAGCATAGCAAGATTGTACTTAGGTTTAATCAGTTTGTACTGACAAGTATACAGACAGGTTTATACTTATACCTGTACTTTGTCTCTTGCTCATGATTTGTGCTAGAAAATATGATTTTTTTTTTAAAATACGTGTAGCCCACTGGTAGTGTATATATGAGTTAACTTCAGGTCTACTTAATGAACAGTTAAACGTCTATTTCAAGAGTGGTGAACACAGACAGAAAGAGAATACTGTATCAGAGCCAAAGCAGAACATTCTCATCTGCAGATGGACAAAAAAGAAAAACACAGATAGAAATAACAGGGAAAAATGTTGAAGATCAGCCCCGGTAATCGGTCTATCCCCACACTGTATAATCAAGAAGGACTCATTTTGGACACAGCCCACGCTAGCGTGCTGATGTTATCTTTTAGCTGAAAGCTCAACTGTGCCTACGAAAAAAGCCTCAAAGAGCAGCTGCTGGCATGAAGACTCTTGATAAATTTAGGGTATGAGCACAAGTTTGGGCATTTTAGCAGTTTACTTGCATTAAAAATTCAAAACTTAAATGGGCTTCTGGGCTTATGAGCTGTTTCAAAGTGGTCTAAATGTTCCACACATCCACTAATATACAAGAGGCTGCTGTGGTTTATTTCGACGCGGCGACAAATCACCGGCTTAATTAGTGTTCAGTTTGACAGACCACGGCGCTAAGGTCAGACATGCAGACAGAAAAGCAGGCCTGCCAGTGAGCCTGAGAATAGTATCAACAGTCATTTCATTAGAGGAACCGAGCTGCCTCCAAGGAGTTTGAGCTGAGAGCGTTTCTCAGTTCAATATGTCTGTGGATGTATTGTAAAGGGGAGGCGGTGTGACGGATATTGCACCAAATATGTGGCTTCCTGTTCTGCACTTGCTTCTCCTACTGTGTGTGTGTACAGTGTCATCAGAAGACCAGTAAGATGAGCCACATGGTTTGTATCGGCTGGAGTTTCTGACAGTAGTCTTGAGGTTTGTCGGGCATCTGTGGAATGTCTCTGTTTTGTTTAATCATTATAATTTGTCAGCAGGCTGTGTAATGTGATCTACACCAATAGTGAGTCTGATACACAGTGCATGCAGTCTGTAATGTTACCTCTAATGTGGCGGAAGGTGGCACCCCCCTGTGGTCAGCTGGCAGATCACAGTGGAGATAAAATGTGAAGGAGTCAATGGCTTTCAAATAGTCTTTATGAGTCTTTCATCCCACTTCCCTCTTTGACATCAAACCACTATTCCATAAATTACACAAGAACACAGCAGTGGAAACAAACGTATTTGTGCCGCACACAGTTACAGTTTACATTCATTTAGAATTAGCTTAAACATTTACAACTTCTCCAAACGCCACACGATCAGAGTCAGAACCAGCTGGCACACCTGATGGTCGAGACTCAGTTGAGGTTGGATTTATGTTTTTCTTTGTTGTATAAGTCAATAGGATGTGAACATTTGACCTCATTAAAATGTTTCAGTCCTCACAGAAACCGGATGGAGCTTTAACCATTTTAGTGTTCCGTGTTGACCACAAAGATTGTTAAAAGACTCAACTGCCCTGCATGAAATTAGATTTATTCACTCTGAACGCCACTTCATCCCTGTGGTTTTCATTGTTATTGGCATAAAATTGAGTTAAAGGTCCAATTTATAAGAATTGTTAGATGGTGGCCTACCCGACCCACAGTCCCAAAGCATCAGTATTTAATGAGGAGGGAATTCTTATAATTTGGACCTTTAACTCATTTTTATGCAGCGTTGTAAAAAGTACGCAAAACACTTGAGCTAAAGTAAGAGATAATAACACAAGGTGTTAGAATATTACTCTGGTGAAAGTGAAAGTCATGTTTTATTTTGTTTAATAAATAATATATAATAATAATATATTATAATATATAATATACTTAAATATACTTACATTTCAAAAGTACAAGTAAAAGGAGATTACGTATACTAACATGTCCGTGTGTGCCGTATGTTCGAGTTGACAAATTATTATGATCAGTTTTTTTCTGACGATCGAAATCAGCATTTTTCTTCTCTCACTGCGGATAAAACACTCTAGATAATTTTAAAAACAGACGACATAAGTAATAAGCAAAGCAACTAGTAACTAAAGTTGTCAAGTAAATGTGGGGGAATAAAAGTACAATATATCCCCTCCAAACTGTAGTTAAGTGTAAGTAAAAAGTAGTAGAAATGTATGCTTCAGTACAGTATTTGAGTAAATGTACTTAGTTACATTCCACCGCTGACGTTATTTCCAATTATACTAAAAATCACAGGGATTTAGTGATTATTCATAAATCTAATTTTATTAGATTTGAATTGGACCTTTTAAACAAATATTGGAACAAAATACAGGTGATGAAACACTTTCATACAGAACTACTGATGACATATCAGTCCAACAACCCCAAACATTTCCTTCTTGTATGGTAACAGATCCTTGTAGCCTGCAGCGCTAATGAAGCTGAAAGGCACCCCAGAATGTGCTCTGTCTTAGAAAATCACCTGTGATATTTATACTGAAACTGTCTCCCTCACTGAGCTTGACAATCTTGGCCACCCACACAGATCCCTCCTGTTTGTGTGAGAAGCTCCCCTCCACCAGTTTCTTAAGACGCCGGCCAGGCCTGGCGTTTCTTATCAAGATCACAGATCTGGGCGGGGGACTCACGGTGAGTTCGCTGAAGGTGACCTGGCTGTAGATGAAGTAGAGGCCGTCCTTCTTGCAGTGGATGGAGTCGTTGTGCAGGACGAGGAAGCAGGAGTCACAGCTGTCTAAGTGTTCCCATGAGTCTCGATCTGTAGGTACAATAATGAACTCTTCTTTAGTTGTTCAGCTGTTGAAAAAACACCTTCCTTTCACAGATGATGCTTCAGACAGTGACATTTGAGACCACTTTGACTCAAGTTGAGGTTCTGTAGGCTACACGGGCCCTCTGAGACATCCACACTCACATTTTCATCTCAAGTTGAATAAAGACAGATAAAGTTGATCTTTCAATTAATGGCTAATTTTTGCCTCCATTTGACAGACTAAGCATCCCCTGGCAAACCGACGATGTCTGTCGCTGTGGGCTGTAATTATAGCTTCTGTTGGCTCAGCCCACATGACAGCTCTGCTTCGGGTTTGTTGAGGTTTTTAGGAACCCACTTCATACAGGAAAAAAGGCGATGTGGTGGGAGGAACACAGCGCATGAGACTGGAAACATGACAATGCTGTACTGTCTGTCTCAGGCAGTGGTTTAGTCTGTCTGTGTGTTTATGCAGATGAGTTATTTGTGAATGTAGTTTACGTGAATGTCTGAGATATGATAGTTATTCAGCTAGAGAGTGACAAACATGCTGTGACAGTAGATACAGTAGCAGCACAACTTTTATGTGCAAAGGTCCCTTGAAACTCTTTTCGAATTTCTCTACTATATGAAACTATTTACCTACTATTTACTATATGACTTTATTATTAACAATATACGGAAAAAGAACAAGAAGAGTTATTATTTATGAAGAAGTTAACACTCAAAAACATAAAGTAAAACTCATTATAAGCCCAAAACTTTACATTTTGGCGCAAATTTGTAATATGTGTGATATCAGCTTTTAAACCCATTAAATAAAGCTAGGATAAAAACAATAATAAAGGGATATTTACAGAAAGTTAATTTCATTCATTTAGGACCCCATCAAACGTGGCAGGAACCTGATCCCGAAAATACATTTCCAGGGCTTTTCACGCGTTTTTCATGTGAAACTTCGATCCGAACTTCTCACTTAGAAATATCAGTTAAAGACGACCTTATATGCTTTTTTGGTTGTTACTGTCCTTCACTTCATGTTAAAGGTCTTGAAGGTTAAGTCTCCGACAGAAGCTCCTCTGTCCCACAGAAAACACTGCTCCCTAAACGCCTCGTCAGTGGGCCGGTTCCCTGACTTGATGAACTCACACCACGTCGCCATGTCGCGCCTTTGCGCAGTTGATGCCGAGCTAGTTTGGCACAGAAGAATTAATTTCAAAACGTGGTTGTTGATAGTAGCGCTGGCTCAGGCATGTGCAAGATGACCAATCAGAGCAGACTGGGTGGTTTTAGGTATTAAAGAATGTAAACCTAGTCTAGTAGTTACCCAAAATAAAATGATGAAGCTGAAAAAGATCATATGTCTTATTTAAAGAACTCCAATGGGGTGTTAACTTTGTTGTTATTTACTCTTAAGTACAACCACTTCCCCTCAGTCTGCCCTATTTCACTTAAAGGCTTCCCACGTTTCTCAGAATGACTTTCAGCAGCTCCCTGAGAACACGTCTAAACCTGCTGCACCGAGGATCTGTAGGTGTCGGCATTTTCTATGCGATAGAAACACAACGACAGCAAGAGAGATCAGTGAAGAACTAGAATAAGGCCTTATAATCCAAACACATCTTGTGTTTTGGTCCATTAAAACTTCTTGGGCAATAAAGTGGCATTTCCGTCTTTTTTGGCGCTTTGAAATCTGAGGAACTGACGACAAAACCTGACATCGACTGCACGTTTCGGAAAGTTTAAATTGTTTATGCTGTCATTGGAAATCTCAGCTTGACATCTCATCATTTATGCCTGACTGATTTCTTTCACAGAAATAAACAAACAACGGATGTGAGAAATGCAAAGCTGAGGAATGGGGGTTTAAAAATGCAACATTCCTCACCAAAGCACTCATTATTTGACAGTTTTGATTTCCCCTCAAGCTCATAGAGCTCCTCAAGACAACCACTGACAGCATTAAGTAGTAGCTATGCTCTCTACAGCTTTCTAAAACTCTAAAATAAACATGACAATATAATTTATTTATAAACACACAATCAGTAAATCACATGGATTTTCCACACAGGAAGAGGAGATGAAAATAAATCTAAATAGTAACCAGAAGAGGAAGTGTTTACTTACGCATGTGCAGCTGGATGAACGAGGGAGAGGATCCTGAAAATCAGCATCATTTAGAGGGTTAGCTGCCGACGCATCAGTGTGGACATGTTCACAGCACATTTAACTTTAGAGTCGTTTCTTTATAAAGGTTTGAGGATGTTGGTGGTAAAACAAGATCTGACTTACCTGTCAACTTTGAGGGAGCCACCAAAGTGTTGACTGCCAAAGACAAGGTTTGAGTTAACTTCAGTGTCATCAGTGTAAATATGACTTGGTTCTGTGTTGATGTGATGGAATGTAAAGTAGAATTTTGTGGTACTCTTATACCTTCAGTTTTTCTAGGCAAAAACGCAACTTTTTACTCCACTACATAATTGTGATAACTTGAGTTACTTACTGAATATTGGCTCCGACAATCAGTCGACCCAAATTATATAGTATATAACCACATGTTAATATTTGTATAATCAGTGCCTAAAAGTCACACTTGACTAAAAGTAAAGATTTAAGGGCTTTCACACACAAATTCTGAACCGGGAGTTTCCCTCAGCCCAGAGCAAAGAGATTCACGCTGCACCTCTTACTAGCTCAGGGTTAAGCACAAAGGTGCGCTGAAGTTTAGCTGAACATTTAAGAATGTTGTCCTACTACTCTGTTTGCCTCTTAGCGCATCTTAGCCGCAGGCTTAGTTGATTTTCTCGGCATAACCCCACAAAGTTGGGGCTTACGCCTGCTCTGGAGCAGAGCCAGCAAGCCCGAGGCAAAAGTCGGGGTCAGCCTAACAGGGCTAACAGCTTCCTTAGCCTGCCTGGGGCGAGGTGCAGTGTGAAATGTAGTGGAGCGAAAGTATAAAGAAAATGAGAATACTCAAACCTCAAAATAATACTGAAGTACAGTTGAGTAAATGTACTTTGTGACATTCAATCACTGAGTATGACATCTTGTTTCGATGCTTAAGTACATTTCATATCCGATTTTCCTCAAGTTCTATTCATATGGGTGACTCACTTTTACCAAAGTAATATTTTAAGATGATATCTTTACTTTTACCCAAGTATGGGTTCTTCTTACAACACTGAATACAAGGTTACTCTAAAAGGCTTCGTTTGAAGTGCACACAGTGAAAGGTCGACACGTAATCAGCGTACCTGTCGGACTGACGTCCGGCTTCAGCGTCGAGACTGCATCCTTAAAAAGACAGAAAACAAACCATCATTCTCTATCATCTTCATCGTCCTTTCCATTACTTTGTCATCTCAGTGGCTCACACGTTGGCATTCACTTCCAAAAAGCACAAGTTGTTCATTCATGTGACATGTATGAGCTACATGAGAGTGTCATGCAGGGATGTGGTGCCCGATGCAGTCGTGCAAAACTGTTCCGACTGAACTGCTGTACAGGCAGTCAGAGTTCTCTCTTCCTGTAGCAGACGTACTGACCTCAGTTGACTTTGGCTTGATTGAAGTGAGAAACGCAGCCATAACCACCATGGCCACAGTGAGGAGACCACACCACACCTGCAGCAGCAGGTACTTATGAGACGACCTCGACTGACCCTCCATTCTGTCAGACACAAACACAGACACTTGAGTTTTTGTCATTCATCTGAGGAGAGTGAATTATTAATAATCATAATAATGATAATTAGTACTTCTAATCATGTAAACGAACTACACTCTTCTTTCACCACAGGCAACATACCATGTGGTCAGACAGTTAGAAAGCTTGCCATTGAATCTCAAGTATAAAACATCATCTAAACAACAAAGGAGGTATGGGAGAATGAAAAAAAAACCTGAGGAGACCTGTCTGACTGCTCGTGTCGCTCTTCTTGATCGAGTCCGGAGTCTCTGTGGCTTTTCGTCTCTGTTTGTTAAATGAAATATTAACATGACTCAGAGGAATAATCGTCAAAACTCTGTAGGTCAAATATGAAATATGACTCAGGTTGTAATAAAAATAACACTGTGCTTTAACCTGAAACTCTAAAATAAGCGTTTACACTCAACTACAGGACCAAATGTAAATCCCAGATTGGCTGCGCTTCACACGTTGCATTGTGGGTATGTACCCTTAGCTCAGAGCCACCAGGCTGGGATTTCACCTCAGTGGGAGGTTGTTGGTTTTTTTTTTGTGTCCTGCACAGAGTGGCATGTCAGTGACAAGTTTGTGGTTCGGCTGTTTGTTTGTAGTGACATAGAGTGAAACTTGATCAATGATTGCTGAAATACCACTGACCCTACATTGTGTGTCAGGGGTCCGTCAATCAAACCTCAGACCTTTAAACAAGATTGTTAGAATGGCGTCTGGGTGATTTCCAGTGGCATACTTTGCATTCCACTGTATATGATGCATGAGTGGGTGCAACACATTTCAGGTTAACAGCATGGCAGAGTTACACAATGACCATGCTGTCACTCAGATTATTATTATGTCTGCTGACACATTCAACTAAACTAACTGTTTTGAAAAAAAAAACAAAAAACTGTATACCTACTCACTTTCAACAGCTGCATTCATCGTGGCCTAGAGCTGTTGGTAAACAATATTGATGAACTATTTAGATATTCAGTTATTCATATAAGTAATTCACTTCTTAAATTATAAGGATCTGCAGATGAATCAGTCAGTTGCAGCCCTACAGTGGCATGAAGCATCCTGCATGTAACAGCATCTGATTCTAAATCACATCCTCACTTGTACTCAGTGTCCTGTAAGCCCTGATAGGTTCATTACTCCAAATGCAGTCAATCAGTCATTAAATACAAACAATATCCCATCAGCCCCCATTAAATCTGGTCCTCTGCACCGATATGAATGGCACATCACATTTTTTTATATGGAAACAGGAAAACTGATGCTCAAGAGAGTCAAAACTGGCATCATGTGTTTTGGTCAGTTGCACCGAAACATTTCATTATTTCCTCTGAATACTCTAGAAATACTGAAATTTGCATCATTTGATAAGAAAAGAGAAAGATAAAAATCCTGTCTCTGATCACGGGTCTTCCCCTTTCATACTTCATGCATCATTTTGGAATATAAACATCTCAACAGTTTTCTCTTAACAGCAATGATCCACAGACCCCCCCGAGTGAAAGCCTAAAAAAAAACCTAGTCGTCTCAGAGGTATCACAGGAACATAAAACAATATTCTGACACACGTTAAAGACAGGAACTGAACTCACTCACTAAATCTTGACTCACCCAGTGTGTGTTGCACTCGCAGTGTCCAAATTCGTATGCTGCTTCTCTCTGAGAGACATGACAGGTTGACAGGGTTTTCCCTTTTACACGGCTTGTAGTGAAGATGAGATGGACTTTTTCTTTCTACAGAGAGCTGTGGTTTGACAGAGAGGAGGGAGGAGGCTGTGGTGTAGGTGGCGCCACTTGTAGATATCGCAGAGCGTATTACACGTGGGGTGAAACTGACGAGTGCCAAACAACAACTGGTGTGAAACCTTTAATGGATTAATGAAACCCAAATGCACTTTCACTTAGTCCGACGCAGATCTAATCATCGCCCTCTTTTCACCCTGGAGTGAAAGTTGAAGAAAATTGTTTAAAAATGTTTTTTTGGATGAGATTTGAAGGCATTTCGGTGACACATAAAGAAATGGGTCTGTGGTGCGGCCCCTCGCTGACACATTCATGTTTGTTGTGGGCGGTTTGTGATTTCCCACGTTTATAGGCCACGGTCAGAGTTTAACACCCTAACAAATATGACAGGGGCTTTTTCACACTGCATTTGATCTGATGTGTGATGAGGAAACACGCTGAACGTCTTTTAAAATGCAGCACGTTCTGGCATCCCTTTGATATGCTGCTGCCTTCTCTCTGTCTCACTCCAGAGTCTATTTTTGGAATGAAAGACTCTCTTACTTTTACTTTTAAGTAGAGTATATGAGTATGTAGTTGACTTAAAGTATTAAGAAAGCTCCGAAAGAGTTCATTCACAGCTTCACGAGGAGCTTGAACACATCCGGTATTTGGATTTTCGAGTACACGTGGGTCAGTTTCATCCACTTTCTTCCTTCTCCTTGTTTGACTCACCAGTTATGCAACAAAATGCACAAAGTTCAATGTTGAAAAAAATTACCCAAAAGTCATACTTGGTATTGGTACTTGAGTAAAAGTCTTACAGTATCTGTTATTAAATGTAGTTAAGTATCAAATGTTTAGGGTAAAAGTAAAATGATGCATATGTATGTATACTGTAAATTGTGGGTTGACCGATTATGAGCCTGGTTGATTATTGGATTCTGTATTTTGCAGAAACAGGGTTTTTAAAAAAAAAATTTAAAAAAAATCTGATTTATTAAAATATGTGCTTCTTTCCCTGGTTGAAGAATGTAATCTGCAAAGTGACTTGTAACTAAAGTTATCAAATAAATGTAGTGTAAGTACATGGGTATTTGTATCCAAAATGTAGTGGATTACAAGTATAAAGTTGCAGAAAAGGGAAACATTCAAGTAAAATACGAGTATCCAAAAACTGTATTAAAGTAGAGTACTTAAGTAAATGTACTCAGTTACATTCCTTCACTGGCAAACTGGGAGTTTTTGTTTTCTACGGTGCACATCAATGAGTAAATAAGTATTACATAAAATCCCTTTTAGACTACCAGGAGAAGAGTTTGAGCAGGATTTCCCGCATGTTGTCTGGCTGTAAACGTGTGTTAAAGCTGTTAAGTATAAATGGTTACCAAAGCTCCACACGTGTAGTTTCCTGCTTCGTGAAGCGCTTGACTATACCTACAAATTTAATGTCGAAATACCATCATGTTATCAGATTATCACACAAGGTTCAATTTCCACCACTTCCTTCCTCCACAAACCAGCTATGGGACGAAACTGCACACATTTCACCCAACTCAAAGTGTTTTTGTGCTTTTTGAGCTGAAAAAGTACACATCACTGGCAGGAATGGGAATTTTTTTTATAAGGTTATTTTGAACTGCTAAGAGGACAGACTGAGTAAGCTGTGCCACACCAGTACCGGGTCAGCACTGAGTGTAAAGTCCCTTGAACATTTTCTGGGGGGTCATTTTTTTGACTGTAAAGTTTTGTTTTGGCATTTCTTATTTTGGCATTTCAAGTATTGCCTATACTTATAATTCAAGGGTATTCAAGTGTATTGGAGCACATATTGAGATACGAATATGTTTTGTTTGATGATGTTTATTGGGACGAGTGATGTCATTTAATGCTGATCATATGTTTTATAGTTCAGAAAAAAGATTATATGTGTACTATATAACGCTGCCTGTGGTGTCAGGAGTTGTTTAGGTTGGCAGGGTGATACCCCAGTTACAAGTTACAAATGTGAAGTGATGTACGACATGCGTGGTCAAAGTAAAACACAATTAAATTGCCTATATAAATATTCTTTTACAGTTATCATTCCTCCTGTTCTTACTGGCCATTAAATGAAAGTGGATAGAAGTTGATACCGTCCAAAAATACGTGTGTCTGGTATTAAGCTACCTCTTTTTGTTTCCTCTTAAAAGTTTCCTTGATGTCGTTCCTCAAAGCTTTTTTCCTTCATTTGACTAAGTCGGACTGCTGAGGCCTCATTTTAGCCTCTAACAGTCTTTTTTTGTACACAAAGACTGTGTGCACACAAAGCTGCCTCATCATGCACAACCTAACCCACTGCAACGCTACTGCTCATCTCATGTAAGTACTGTAAATATCTTATTTTGGTTTATTTAGTCTATTTAATTCTGTCTGACTGTACACAACAACTCCACGTGCCTTTAATTGCCGCCCGGGGACAAATAAAGCATTTTGAACTGAGAACACTTTTATGTTCAACATAAATGTTGGCTGGAATACATCTTCTTTTACCATAATGAGGGAATGTTCTTCATTTACATATTTGGCAAGTCACAAAAGTCTTGATTCTGAAAAGTCCCACCGGTAAAAATGAACCCTGACAAACATCTCTTATTTGGTTTCCATCAAACTATCAGATCTACCAATGCAGTTTTTGCTTGTAGTGACTAGTACATAAACTTTTTATTAACATTGGTGAAGGTTATGGAAAGTTTGTGGTCTGCAGAAAAAGTCTGCAGTGAGACATAACATGCTCAATTAACTTTCACCCTGTTACCAAAACCACAACCTTTTCCTAACACTCGCCCAGTCACCGGAGTTAAAGGAGACGTATCACGCTCATTTTTAGGTTCGTAATCTCATTTTGGGTCACTACTAGAATACCAGAACTGGAATTTTACTTGCTTTAGTGCTAAAAAACCACATCCGTTACACAGCGCTGTATTCCCCCTCCGTCTGAAGCGCTCTGTTTTCGCTAATGCCAAACAAACGCTGGAGCCACTACCGGTAAAATCAACAGACTCTGCTTGACTAAATCAATTGTTACGTGCCAGACTAATTATGCAAATGTGTGTCATGGGGATGTACGGTAGTCTGGTGTCGGGAAGTCATGGAAGCAGCGTTTTCTGAGGTAGCGCCGGAGCTTCTGTTGGTGCAGACTTTGACCTTTTAAACATGCAAAATCTTTTACATGCACAACAACCGAAAGGCGAAAAAACAAAAGCAAAATAGGTCTCCTTTAAGTTGTTGGCATTGTGAGTTTCTACAAACCCAGGACATGTTAAATTTGTAGGTTTTGCACGTGTCATATCTACATTTCTACGAAACGTGTCATATCTTGGGGCAATATTCATTAGTATTGTGGGGCGACAGAATTAGTTTAGACAAAATATGACCTAATTCTAACCCTAACCAAGAGGCTCTTGTGCTTAAACCTTACCGGACCTTTAGCAGAGCATTGCCACAATATTAGATGGAAAATTGAACTTAAAGAAACATAAAGTTTCAACGTATTTAATGTTTCATTTCTTTTACAACACATGGTTGCAGAAATGTACATTTCCACTGTTGCAGGACTTTCTTTACAGAACAAGGTGAGAAATGAAACTTCAGCAGCTGCATTTTTAGGTTTTCTCATCGACACGTACGTGTAAAGAGAAGTGAATGATAGGAAACCCAAACTTGTTTGATCGACTTTCTCCGACAGAAGAGGAAAATGCATGGTATCAAATTTGCTACGAGAAACAGAAACCCTCGTCCTCATCGTTTGATAATAACCAACATTGTTTTTCACATTTGGGTTGAACGAAACATTTCCTCCGAACATAAACCGGCCAGCGATCACAGCTTTTAGCACAAATAACAGGTTTGTTTTGGGATGAGTTTGAACTCGAGGAATGATCACAGCGGGCAAACACTGTTTCAGTGTACAACAGAGTGGCAGACTATTAAATTGAGACAAGCTTGAAAAATTGTTAAGCGAGTTGCACTGAAGCGGCTGCTTTGCTTTAACCCACATTGTGAGAGCAATTGTAGTGAACAGCTAAGAGTTACTAAAAGCTAAGCTACGTCATTTTAACCTAACCGTGCTGTGGAATGGATCGACAGTAAGAGGAATAAAGTTGCATTCAGAGATGAGGATGAGAAATGTTGGTACGAAAACAGAAGTGAGAGTCGGGTTTGGAGGATGCAGTGTGTGACAGACACTGAGGATCAATTTCCATTTCACTTTGGTGCGTTCGGTTTCACGTTCCATGGGACATCCCCAGCCAACCAGCCTATGTTCTCCTGGATTTTGTAAATGTCACCGACTTTCTCCTGTAATATCTCTGTCAAGCGCACACAAGCAAACAAACACACACACACACACACACACACACCTACACACGCGACATGAAAGACGGGTGGGCTGGATGTAGGCTGCAAGGTGCTGTCCTCACTCGAATCAAACAGAGGACGCGAGTGCGGCTGAGTTTAGCTCTTCTTATCAGTTTCCCCAACAGGTTCAACATCAGTTGTCAGCATCTCAGATACTGTTCTAGATTTCACAGTGATTACAAGCAACCGGCCTGGTCTCAAATACAGAACTGTGTGTCCTTAAACTCACCCACCGAAAACCACCTTGATCTTTGGTTTAAGGTCATAAGTTGTCACAACAAAGTTCAGCTGAATGGGATCATTATGTCAGTGTTCAGTCCCGTAGCTCTGCTGCAGACCACATGAATAATCTTTTTATCTGTACACAAGGTTCTGCTTTTCAAGACATCACTGGAACAACCATGTGCCTTCTTGTAAGGCTTTATTTAGATTGTTGTGAATTCAAAGCGAATTCACAACAAAAGTCATCTAGTGACACTTTACAAATTTAGCAGGTCTAGACCTTACTCTTAGAACTTAAAGGGACAGTTCACCCACAATTGAAAAATCAGTCATTATCCTCTGACCCGCATGCAGATGGAAAGTTGAGTTACGTTTTTAAAAAATGTACGGAGCTTCACAGCAAAACAGTGAGGCAGCATTCTCCTAAACACCAGAGGCAGATGGGGACTTGTTTTAAAATGTAAAAAATAGCAGAAAAAAACATCTTGTCTGGCATAATCCAAGTCTCCGAATGCCCATAAAGCCCAAACTGATTTGAAAACACGTCATTTGCTCCCATTTTTAAGCCAAAATCCTGTAGCTGCTAAGCTAAAAGGGAAGTCGGTGCACAAGCTCCAACGCGCACACATTTTGTCCACGTATATCTGGACAGTAAACCTCTGGTAAGAAAAAAAGTGTTCTCAACCAGACTGCACAGAGGGATTCAGTTGATATGAGATCCAGACGAAGAGCGATTAGCCGCAGCCGTTGTCTTTCTGGGCTCATGTAGTGGAAGTCTGCGGGAAGTTAGCAACATGGCTACTGGCTGCTGACCAAAGCAAGAAAGGAGCCGTAGGAATCCCAAGAAACTCTGATCTACAACACCCAACTGTAATCATAATTGGGAGGGTTTTGTTACTCACTGTTATAATAGAAAGAATGTCAGTTTTGAACCATCTCCGACTATTATACACATAATAGCCAGAGAACAGACTCTGACACAACACCGGAGCACTAGATCAAGTGCATGCACATCCATGAACCTCCATCAGCTCTTTATCCTTTGCAGTGTAGAGTTTCCACATTTCATTTCTGTTTCCTGGGGATGCAACCAGGGAATACAAATACCTCTTCCTGTTTTGGTTGCACAGCGGCAGACCGTATGCCTCCTTTGTGGCATCGTGCAAACTTAATCAGGCCCAGTTGCAGGCCAGATAGCATAGTGAGAGTGAGGTTTATAGTGAACAAATCTATATGAGGATGGTGTCATTTTTTTTTTTGTTCAGCCATCATGCCACGGTCACACATTGCGCGACCGTGGGCGAGTGAAAATCGTCTGGCGGTGCTGAATGTGGGCGGTGAAGAATCCGAGGCATGCGGTCTCTCGGTTTGTCCATTTGAGGTGTCAAGCACTCACGTTTTTGGTCTTAGTTGTGGCTGCCACTTTTCACTGGGCAAAGTTCATCTAAGTTGGCTTCGTTTGTGCCCCTTGGCACATACAGAACGGAAGTGAATAGGAGGCGAATGTTGATTTCGAGGGCGGATCACTTACTTATCAGTATTTACTTCAGCATGATGGGTAGAAGCAAACAAGTCGTGCGTTGCCGGTTTAAGTGGGCTTCGGACTGCAGGGACTTTAACTTGTCATGGAGTGTATTTACATTATGTTCCTCCTCAAATCAAACAGTGTGTTGTAAATACGGATCAGATACACTGGAACTCATCAGCCAGTCAGAGACCAATAATGGGAAACCAGCCAGAGAAAGTAACTGTGGGGGAATTCAACTTCTGTTTTTTATGGTGTTTTCATCTCCATAAGCATTTCCACCAACCCCGGCCAAGCTTTTAAACATGTGTGTTACTAGGTGACTGCGCTGTGTTTACTAAATACATGCTTGACGAAAACGAGACGGTCGTGATGTGTCACTGTCTCTGGGACACGCTCAGTGTTGACGAGGCGCAGCGGAACATTGACTTCACAACCGTGTTATTTTGTTTGTTCCGGAGTAAAGGTGAGTTACAGGGAAGGTGAAAGTGGATGTAAATTATGTGTTGCCTGTCCTAACGACAAGACACGTAAACACAAATTAATTGCCGCTACCATAATCATCCTTTCGTTCGGGAATGAACGGTTGTTGCCTAGGAACGTAATACATGCACTTCCTACGCAGAGAGAGACATTTTCCAGGGGGCAAACTGACCAGAAAACTGGGCGTTATCAACAAAACTGCATATGAATAAAATCTGTTTTACATCAGACAATAACATAGAGCAGCAAGAAAGTAATTTGCTTGTGAAATTGAGATTGTAAGTCACTTTAATGGAGTCAGGATTCCGTCACATTTGCCACGCCACTTTCAAATTGTATTTATTTATTGTTTTTGTTTTTTTGTTAATCAGTTCAGAAGTTGCCTTCAAGTTATGTCAACAGGTGTTTCTGTTCAGTGGCATCATGGGAATTTCCCAGGTTTTTGCTGAGTGGTTGTGGGTGGATCCTCCCCCACAAAGGTGCTTTTGTCAACTCAAGCTATCGTGCCTTTGGTTATTTGGACTGAAAGTGACAGGGATAATGAGTGGAAGAACAGACACGAAAGAGTCGTGGCTAGCTTCACTTTTGTTTTATTTCATAGAATTCACTGATTTATTGTTTTTGACACCACATATCGCTCGTTTCTATAATGTAATCTGACACAACTGTAAAAGGTAAATAAAACGGCACATTTCTTGAAGGAAAAACTGCTTTTTTGTTTCACTTTTACAGGGAAATCCACTAATTATCTTATTGTCGTTCAGGATGTCCACGGCTCCAGCGACATCTTGTGAGTAATTGTGTAGAGACCAAGAGCCTGCAATTGTAACCAGCAAGTACAGAACAGGTTGAATATGAATCATTAAAAAAAACATGAAAGTAAAATGTAAAAACTCATGCCTACCTCAGTGATTATATTTAGGTGCAAAACTCTGTAAATGCAGAGATAATTGTTAGATTCATAAAGAGACATTTGACATTCATAAGAATCATCTTCTATGAAAAGAAGTTTAATTTATCCTCTTAACAACAAACCTTTCTTTTGAGGCAGCGTGACGCTCGCTGACATGTTGTTACAAGCTGCGTTTGACACGAACGCCGACACCACATCAGTGTTGACATCACTCTGGCGATCTACAGTGAGAGGAAATTGACAAATTAATGGCCGCAGCAGACAGTTTGATTGCTGTCAAACGTTCACAACCATCACATGGAGTGTGTGTTTACGGAACCTCATTAGGAGTAATAGACCACGTCACACGGCAGGGTGGAAAGTTCAATTGTTGTGGTTAACCATCTTATGACCGCAGGGAATCTGACAAATTATTATCAGTTAGCTGCTCCCTGATTGATTAGCGACAGAACAGTGAAAGTCTGGAGGGAAAACAGGACACATTTTCATTTCATAAATCCCCCTAGCTTTTGTTAGACAACGGCTAATGTTAGCATTCAACCACTTTCTAGCTAACTAATTCTTTGATGGTATTACACGATAAAGTGGGAATGCTGTAAATGTATTTGAAAATTTGGAGATTGTACATCTTGGGCAAATTTATTCAATCCTGAAAGTGAAAAGCATCGGATGTAATCAGATAGAGAGGTGCAGTAATGAGTCCTAAAACACAGAAACCAGTTAGCATTTTTGCTCTTATGGTTCCCTCGTCTCAAAGTCAGTGAGTTCTTTTAATTGGTTTTCAGCTAAATGCCTGAAACAAGTAAAAATTGTTCCAACTCTCACTTTACAACCTTTACATTGATAAGTTTATAGAAAATGTGTATAACAATTGTGTAGTAAGCCACTTTGTGTTGACCATGTGACCAACTGTTTATAGCTTTTCACTTCTAGCGATTTAATTTACGCTTCCAAAATCCCAAAGGTGGTGTTCATGTGTGATCTTGTTGAACAAAACATGCTAGTACCAAAAACTTGTGTTTGCTTCAGAGCTTATTTGTGGTGATAATCCAAAATCTAATTCAAATATCCCATTGTCTTTTTGTTGAGTTCATCAGGCTGATGCTAATTTCAAGGTTGGACTTCAAAAATCATCCCTACAGTATTCTGTTCCCTACATTTAAACAACTTGCAACCTGTAACCCAACAGCGTAACATTTTCCAGCATTCGAGCGTCCCACCCTGGGCTTTATGTCGGATGAGCGCTGTGTGAATGTGGTATATTGTTGGGTAGCCTGTCCACGTCATGTCTGTGATGATCTAGATCTAAATGCTTTGTAGCTAAATAAATCAGAAATGTGTTTTCTTCTCTCTTCACAGAGAGAAAGACAACAAGACTCAAGTAGAAGAGCTAATGATATATCCAGGAAAGCACTCGGAGAGAAATCCGATTTAGCTAAAGCTCAAACAAAACTCATTATACAGGTTATTCTCTAGCTGTTTTTTCTGCAACTGAAAGACATCTATTAGGATGAATTCTCATCTTGGTATTTTAGTTTGTTGACTTAATGATGCAGCTAAATCCAACTGTGATGTTTATTATAGTAGTATTAGCATTTATTTCAATATAGCGTAAATGCTAAAAGTAGAACAAACTAGTTAAGATGAACAAGGAAACAAACGAGTGCATTCTGCATATTTTAGGTTTATGTAGGCACGATGACAGCTATGAAAGTGCTCAACCAACTAAAATAAAGGTACAACAATCATTATATAACACAGTTTACCAGCCAGCTTCAAAGTTTTACCATTGTTCTCAATTTTACTCCTTCTGTAGGAAAGTACAAAACACAGATTATGCAGGACAAGCCCATGAATATTTAACATTATCTACAGATGGTAGCCTGCTAGCGGGGGAGACAAACTGATAGCTTACCATACAGCATGTATCTGTTGAGGGAGTCCACTGAGTCAGACGGACTAAGAGGCGGCTCTAGTTCTTGTAAAATGATGCACCCGGGGCAGTTGGCCCACTTGCCGCTCCACAGCAGGCTCCACCGAAACGTCCTTCCTGGATCAACACAAGAAGACACGAGCAAGGCAGCGTCTGTAGTGACTGACTCTGGACGGGGTCAAAAAGGACGCCATGCACCGCCAAAAAGGCCAGAAGGCGATTCGAAGGCTACAGCTGCTTTCTCTTGGTTGATCAGTTCACCATTAAACTTTGATGGTCTCAGTCAAGGATGGGTTATCAAGCATGCAGCTTTAAAGCACAGCATCACCTGGCATTTCTAACATTTTGATGAATACAGTAACTTTTTGCCAGAGTTTCGGATACGGCTAAATCCAGAAACTGTTTTGCACATCAGAAGCTTTCACAGGTAGTCTGAAAAGTCTGGAAACAAGGGGAAACTTCTAAAACTCCCCAATTTAATACGTTCCATTATTATTTTTGCTGCAGGACAGGGTACTTTCTCTCTTGGTGCACCTGTCTTGTACGGTAAGATCAGTTCAACATAACATTAGAAACTGCACGTTATCGGAAAATAATCTTTTGAAAAGAGCAAGTAGCAAACTGTAGCTACATATGTCCAGTCACATACACGCTGTATGTAACCTTTATATAGTCCTATTGGGATGAAATAAGCTGCAAGAACAGCAATCAGATAGCAGCAACCGTAGCAACACAAGATACAACCCAAATATGTAAGAGCATAAACATGGCAAGATTATTAAGGCATGTGCGACACAACAGCAGCTAGCAGTGATGCTGTGATTCATCTAAAAAATGACTTAAAGAAACAAAAGTCTCAAATCTGCAGCTGCTAGTCACTCCAGGCTTGTCCTTTACAACTCTGTGTAGAAGAACATGTCTCGACAAGTCCTCAACTACATTGACCTAATGTTGATTGTTGTTGATTTGTTTTTTGTGATTTATTCAGGTGCCTATATACGTTTTTGAGGCTGTAAAACCACCAAAGTAAAAGTGATTTTATTGCCGAGCTTTAGCGTTACAGATCAAACAGAAACACTGAGGGGTTTTTCCCGCCTTGCTAAGAATACAATTCTGGGAAAGTTACTGAATCCCTGTGCTGCTTTGTTATAGCATGTGGTCTCAAAATTGCCTCTCTGAAACCCCGTATACCTGCCGCCGTCTGCTGTGTGCACGTGTGCGTGCTCTGGGCATCTGTGTGTGCAGATGGTTCTAGTTACCTTCCAATACCATATCATCCCTGTCAGGACGTATATGATAGGTCCAGGATTGTTTCACGCAGTCGTCTTCCCTAAAAGAATATTTAAAAAATAAAACACACATTTAGCTCGAAGCAGTTTGATGTTTTATAAAATAACGACACAATAAGATGACATTAAGACTTTCATTTTGGAAACGTTCGAGCATTTACACCTTTTACATTTTCTAAATGTCACTTCCCTTATTCTGGTGTCTATTTGTGGTCTCGGGTTTTCTCGTTTCTGTTCTCATGTTGTGTTTTAAACATGCTGCAGATGTCATCATCGATGGAAAGGAAGTACTTTACTGTCTTTTGAGAAAGTCTGGAACGTATTACTGGCTATGTAAATTCTAAATGTAGGTCCTATGTCTCTATATGAGTTACATAATCAAAGAAGGCATCAGTGAGAAGATTGGATATTGCTGTATAAATAAAAACAGTTACTCTTAATGCCTGTCACCGGGTCAGATTCAGAGTTATTTGGTCTGAACAGGTCATACAAATATTAACTTTTTATCGTGGAGCGCCGAGGATGATTGCGGGGTCTCACGGCGAGAGGAAAGAAGCTGCTCTGTATTCTGGTCGTACGGGTACAAAGTTCATTTTGTTTAAATATTGTTATCTCATGTCCAGCTGAGGCCGCAAGAATCAGCCAAAAAAAAAAAAGAAGCTCCTACTAGCTTTAAAAAACACAACAAGCCCATAACACACAATTTTGTTTAAACAGTGGCCCCAACTTGTTAAGGTTATGACCCCTTACCAAAAAAGCCATGTCTGCTTCAAAGAGACATTTGCCCTCTAAATTTCTTCAGATTTTAAAAATGTTTTAAATTGGAATAACAGTTTCAAGATAATTTCGATGGCTCAGTGTCATGATGACGGGCCGGATGGTGTCTCTGTCTCAGCCACTTGTTTCTGTGCTATGTAACTTCAGTGAGAGGGCAGGATCACAGCGTTACACACATTTAGTTCAGCTTACAAGTTTTCAACCCTGTCGTCTTATTTGAGACACTATGAGTGCGTATGAGTGAGTGTGTGCCTCACAAGCGCATATGTCCGGTCAGAAGCAGCGTGTCATTGGCTGTCTTCTCCAAGGTGAACCAGAGGTTGTCCAGCTGCCTGAACTTCTGGATGTCAGCCTCTCTGTGGCTGACTGCAGCTTGAAAGTACCATGTCCCCAGATACTAGAACAGACGGGAGGCACAGAGAGGTGGTATTGCAGAATGAGGCGGTGTCAACGAAGGAGGAACGGAAAATTCTAATACATTAGAAGCCCACAACTTGCGGCAAGGAACAGAGGGGGTGGAAAGTGACGTCTGTGTGGCCATCACTTATTTCTATCTCGGTTAAATCTCACTATCTGCAGCAACTGTGCAAAGCCAACGCATCACTTACTCGCAAGGCCCACTTAGCCAGGGGGTATATGTTGCATTATATCTTAAATGAATGAATCAAAAATTAGTAAGCTCAGCGCACATGGAAAATCATCTATATGTATATAAATAAATAATCCGATGTCCTTATACTTGGTTACAGTTTGAGTATTTTTGGCATTTAATCAATAGAAATCTAGATTTTGTTTCTTACCTGCTCTTGGTTGATAGTCTTGACAAACATCTGCTCAGGTAGCGAGCAAGGAACAATGACCTGATACAAAGAACTACACAAGGCGAGAACATATGACAACACGTCTAACAACATCACTGCAACCGGACAGCTAACTCTTCAATTCACAAGGAACCTGATCAAATGCCTGTTAATCGCCAGGGTCATCTGAGTTTCTGTAATATTCCAGCATGTCTCTTTAAAATAGTGTGGGTGTAGGTAAATTATTAACAAGAGTTGATCTCTAGAGGAGGAGCACATTGGTTAAATATAGGTTGTCTCTGTCCTTCAATGTAAAGGCTGAGATTTAGTGTAAACACATTTACAGTAAAATGAATCACATGTGTTTCACATGGCGAGTTTTGTTCCAAAATCTGCTCAAAGTTGAAACGTAGTGAAAAGCACTCTTCTGGAGGACTGCTGAGTCATCGTTGTCTTGTGGGAGGTGGTGGTTTCTTTTAAGGCATTTAATTATAGAACGTTTCCTACTATTGTAAAAAAAAACAAGCTTAACCTCAAGGATCTGTTACGAAGAAAACAGAGCATTGCCGCTTTTTTTGTAGGTTGATCCGTGCCAACTGAAGAAGTCCCACTCACTGCCTGTCGACGTTCATCAACTGAGAATCATTAACTACTTGTTTGAGGTTAATGGTGACCTTTTATCATCCCACACGTGTGTTTGTCGGTCTTATCAGGAGCCCAAACAAGTTGTGCCACTGTGGAGGACAGAAAAAAAAAATGCAAATACTTTGTGCCATTAAAAAACAGCACAAACGACATATCTAGTGTTTTTTAGTTTTACACAGAGTCATTACTTTTTTTGGAATCAGGGTTGTAATTACACACACCTATCACAGTTTTATAAAGCCCAGATTCACCGAGTCAACTTACTTGATTTGTCCGAAGATATTTAGTTTAATGCAACATAATGAAGAAATTGACTTTTTTTTTTTTACAATTTGGAGTCCCAGCACAGTTTCTGAGTGCAACACCTCTGTTGTAAATACACATCTGAGGTCTGGAAAAATGTATCAGACATAATGTAGATGCAAGCTACAAACAAAACTCATTCCATCATAACTATTTTTTGTGTTGAAAACTTGTATCTTGAAGTAAACATCTATGTTACTGTGATTCCACCCACTGAAGTTACAAGTGATGGGGGCGTTTATCCTGTTTACAAGACACCTTATAGTGGAGCTGTGAAGCTCAATAATCTTGCTTTTTGTGAAAGAAGTATGAAACTTTCAGGGTTTGTTCTTGATGACCTAAGCTTTCATTTAAGATGTGGAGGCATTCTCAGTTTTACCTCTGATGTCAGCTAGAGGTCATTGACCTCTGTAATGTGTCTTTTTCATGCACAAAATTGTAAATGTGTGTATCTTAGGATCTAAATGTGATAGAAATGTAAACCAAATATGTATTTCTAAGCTTCTGGGCATGAGGAACTCATGTATGCCATTGATAGCACTCTAAGAGGTCAACATCATTAAGTGCAGTGAAGGTTACTAGGAATGTGAGTGGCTTAAGACGAGACACTGTACGTGAATGGGTTAAACAAATTAAATAATAGATATCACCATAATACTTTATCAGTTGATTACTCATGTTAAGCTTAGAAAAAAATGTATTGCACGTTTTTGTACTTTAATGTTTAAATATGCAAATGAGGCCTTATCTCATTAAAAATGCGCGTATTTGCATATATTTAAAAAAACAAAATCAGATCGCGTGATAAAGCTAGGCAAAAAAAATATGTTTTTCATTTTGTTGTCATATTAGATGGGAAAATGATTACAGAGGGGTTTAGAGACATCTACTTCTGTTATCCTGTAAATTAGAATATACTGTCAATAGCCAGAGTTTTTAGAAATAATCATTTTCCGTGATAAAATCGGGGTTTTTGTGTAAATGAGAGGCCAAACCACGTGGAAATATCTGCATTTTCCCTTCGTGTAAACAGGATCTTATTCTCCCACAGTATGTGTGTGTTAGGGCTAGAGTGTGAAGTGTGTGTTGTAGCCTGTAAACAGCAGACTCAGTAGTATAATTTTGCCATTGAATCTTTTCTTGAAGCGCATTTAAAATACATTTGCTAACCTCAACTAAATATCATCTGCTAATCTGCTTCCTTTTTTGGAGTGTTAGCTATGTGTGAGCAGAGTGTCAGCTGTGTTACGTGTGTGTTACGGGTGTGATAGGTTGTGTGTTAGGGTTAGCTAGAGTGTGAGGTGTGCGTGGTGGCCTGTAGTGTTGAGGTACTAATCGTGGCTTAACGCCATGTGCCAGTAGATTTAGACAAATGTCCTATGCCCAAGAAACCCAAATCACTAATAAATTGGGATCTTTGTGCTTTGTGTCAGTTGGACACCAATGAGGTAATACTAGTCTGCTGTTTATTACTCTGTACTGTTGGACAGTCAGAGGAGAAAGTGAGAGAGAGAGATCAGCACATAACCTTTAAGGTTCCCAAGTGCTGGAACTTCTGAAACCACACCCATTGCCCCACCCTGTACAGCAGAACTGTGGGAAAATAATATCCCATTTACACAAAGGGAAAACGCAGATATTTCCACGCGGTTTGGCCTGTCATTTACACGAAAACCCGGATTTTATCACGGAAAATGATTATTTCTAAAAACTCTGGCTATTGACAGTATATTCTGATTTACAGGATAACAGAAGTAGATGTCCATAAACTCCTCTGTAATTATTTTCCCATCTAATATGACAACAAAATGAAAAAAATATTTTGAGCCTGGCTTTATTACACAATCTGATGTTGTTTTTTAAAAGGTATGCAAATTAGTGCAAATTTTAATTAGATAAGGCCTCATTTGCATATTTAAACATTAAAATACAAAAAACTTGCAATACATTTTTTCTTAGCTTAACATGAGTAATCAACTGATAAAGTTTCATGGTGATATCTATTTTTTAATTTGTTTAACCCATTCACGTACAGTGTCTCGCCTTAAGCCACTCACATTCCTAGTAACCTTCACTGCACTTAATGATGTTGACCTCTTAGAGTGCTATCAATGGCATACATGAGTTCCTCATGCCCAGAAGCTTAGAAATACATATTTGGTTTACATTTCTATCACATTTAGATCCTAAGATACACACATTTACAATTTTGTGCATGAAAATGACATATTACAGAGGTCAATGACCTCTAGCTGACATCAGAGGCAAAACTGAGAATGCCTCCACATCTTAAATTAAAGCTTAGGCCGTCAAGAACAAACCCTGAAAGTTTCATACTTCTTTCACAAAAAGCAAGATTATTGAGCTTAACTGCTCCACCATTACCATCTTCATGATTTTGAAGCTGTGATTAAGTTAAATCATTACATAATGTTGCTTTTAATATTATATAAAACTAGGGAAAGCAGCAAATGTTAACATTGGAGAAGCTGATCTCAGTACATTTTGGCATTTTCTGCTCAAACATTACTCCAGTGATTAATCAATTGTCAAAATAATTGAAGATTTTCTTTTTAATGCCTAACTGATAAACAGACTGCTTCAGCTCTTTATAGACTAAGATTGTTCAACATCTGAACAAGTTGAATTAATGAGTTATATATTGATTTGGTCCCTCGGATTTAATTTATTTTACTTTGTTTTACTGTAGATTTTGTTATTTGTACGCATTTGTTCTTATTTCTTCATTAAGTTTGCTGCTATGAAACACCATGAGGTATGTTCAAAAATGTTGACGCCTGTTTGTTAATTGAAAATGCGGAATAAAGTTAAAAACACATTTTTTTGTTTTTAAAAAACACATAGACTGACATCAGGTTAAAGAGTTACTTGTATTCTACGCCTGTTTCCACAAGGTGGTGTCAGACAACCAGCTCGTCTGCACACACTCCACCTTAAAGAACTTCTCCAGAAACCACATTTTGATGACAACTTTCCTGACATCAAATCCACTGAACTAAACAAGTCCGGGAGAGTAATCGTAACTGAAGATGACTGTATTTCTATCTTGATGACAATTTACATTAAAGGCACATCGTACGGTACAGAATGTCTCATTGCAATCAAATGCTCCACGTATAAGTCTGAATATAGTTCCTAAACACTTTATTGACAATATTTTACTAAAGGTAGGAAAGCAGGACAGCTTTTACCACTGCTGATGTGCACAGAACTTCGGTATGTTGTGCAGAGATCACCACCTTTGTGACACTTATATATGATATTTAAGACCCGTCAGAGAGCTACTTTGATGCTTTACTTTGCAGGGCTGTTCTAAATTCTAAAGCATTTTTTTGTTACGTGTACCGTTGCAGTTCTGCTACAGCCAAGAATTATAGATGTGCCGTATCTATGGTTACAGATACAGCGAGTAATCTTATTTGAGAGCAAAATTAAAACAATTGCAACAACTTTTCCTTATTACATATTAGGTTAAAAGGCCTTGTTGTGTTCTTGTTTTTGATGATGGGACTGGTTGGTTGCATTCTACACATGAGCTAATAAATGACAGCAGCACCAAAAACAACACCAGATCTTAGGTTTCTTTAATTGTTTAATCATGTTATTGATGAACAAAGTACAGGTAAGTGCCATATAGAGTTAATTCTACGCATTGAAACCAGAGTGATTCTCAGATATATTTAGATGTCTGTCAGGTGAAGAGAGTGTTGACAGGACAGCGTGGGAAGTCAAGAGGCTGCACCGGTTGGCAAATAACGGTTCACTAGAAATATAAACCAGCTCTGAAGTGTGAGGTTGTGAAAACTGAAAGGACAAAGCTAACCCAGAAACGCAAACAGAGGAGCCAGATGTTATCAGTGGCTCCCACCCAGAGTCGGGCTAAGCACAGGGATTGCAAAACATTTCTTGTGATGATTTTAAGAATTCAAGTAACACGATGGCAAACTGCAATTCCTTCAAATCGGAAATTAATCTATCCAAATGCTACAACAGTTAACAGTTTGATTATTAACTCTGATTTCTTCTTTTCATAAACTGTAACTTTCGATGCCTGATCCTGTGTCATGTTACATCAGCTGATCTGAGCATGTGCAGTAGCATCTTGATCCCTCTCTCTCTGGTCGCATGGCCATTCCTCCTACGACTCCCCCATCAGCGTCGAGACCAGGTCTCCGCTCTCCATCAGCTCCTTGATTATGTCCAAACCTCCGATCAGCTCTCCTTTCACGTAAAGCTGCGGGTAGGTTGGCCAGTTAGAGTATGTCTTGAGCCCCTGACGCACCTCTTCATCCTGCAGAATATCAAAGGTGTCATAATCCACCCCGGTGTTGTTCAAAATCTCCAGTGTCTGCCTGCTGAAGCCACACTTTGCGCCCTCCTTGTTGCCCTTCATGAACAGCATGACTGGGCTCTGGTTGATGGCGGCTTTCAGACGGTGCTCCAGGGTCACGGCCTTGGGGCAGGTGTTCTCCAGCTCCCCGGTCTCAGCCAGCTCCTTCACTATGTCCAGTCCCCCCACCAGCTCTCCATTCGCATACAGCTGAGGGTATGTGGGCCAGTTGGAGTAGGTCTTCAGCCCCTGTCGGACCTCCTCGTCTGACAGGATGTCGAAGCTGCTGAACTGGATATTGTGCTCCTTCAGCAGGCCCACTATCTGCCTGCTGAAGCCGCAGCGGGGCTCCTGCGCGGACCCCTTCATGAAGAGCATGCAGGGGGCCGCGTTGATCAGCTTCTTCAACCGCTGGTTCAGGTCCGTGGTGCCGCTTCCGGCACTTCCAGCCGGACTCCCGGTGACAGCCAGGCGCTGTACCTTCTTGGTCAGCTCCGGAGCGTTGGCCCCGTCCAGGCGGTCCACCTTCTCTCCTCCCTTGATGAAAAGCAATGTGGGGACGGAGGTGATTTCATACTTCTCCGACACCTCCGGCACCGCTTCCGCCTCTAGCTTGACAAACGTGGTGCTCGTGTGTTCCTTGGCCAGCTCGGCCATCACGTCGTTCATCTGGCCGCACTGAGGAGCCCATGTCGCCGTGAAATGCACCACAGTCAGGCATTTTCCGGCTTTGGCTAGGAAATCTTCAAATTGTTGTTGGGTCTTCGCCTCCACGAGATTCGCCATTTTTCTTTCCCCCTGCGCAGCGTTTCCGGTGTCGCCCTGACGTCACATCCGCGCTGTCTGGTAGTTTCTGGCAAGTACCAGAGCAGGAGCTCGTACTAGGAAGTCATTTGCATGTTATTTGATGATAAGAGAACAGCTGCATACGCTGGATAAGTTGAAAGGATAGTGTGACTTTTAAGGTAATCGTCAAACAACAACGTATGGTGTTTATTAAAATACAACATTGTCTCTGAAATGATCAACGGATTGTAACGTTTAGTTTATTTAGCATTAGCTTAGCCTCCTTACTGGTTAGCTGGTGAAAGTTAGCTTCGGTGCAAACGGCTGCCTAGTTTCCAGGTTCAGTTAAGCTAAATCCTGCTAGCGAGCCAGTGCTAACAAATGTGTGCTAGCTTACGATTTATGTAGTTACTCACAGCGTTATATACTCGTCCCAGCATAAATTGTTGAATACATGTTGAAAATGTAGATAACACGCGTCGTTAACTGGCCCAATAGGATACAGCTAACTGAGCTAACGTTAAGCCTCTTAGCTCTAAGTTAACTACGTTAACATCATGATGCTAACGTTACCTAACGGTACTTTCAACGACGTTAGCCAACGTTACTTTATTTGCTCAGCCTCTGCTACTCTTGTGTTTTACTATTATGGCTTCTGGCACACATGGCTGTTCCCCTGCTCTCTCGGCAACTATTGTTACTGACATTAGGGAAACAACAGTTTTGTTTAATTTATGTGTATTTGATGAAGACAGTCAGTTGTGATACTGACGAGTGTACAGCTCTTTGTTTTCTGAATGTGTCAGTTGTTGTTGCTATTAATCGAGTTGTTTGAGCAGTAAAATGTCTGAAATTAGTGGAACTAAGACGTTTCTATGTCAAAAGATCTCGTTTTCGAACGTCTTGTTTTGTCTGACAGGAATCCAGAACCGAAAGTTATTTAATTCACAGTAATGATAAAAATAAAGACACGAGTAGAAAATTCTCACACTGGAACTCGTAATTGTTTTGTAAATCAAGTCACTTAATGATTAATCGATCAGATATGCAATTTAGTACTCTATGTTTGAGAATTATTGATGGACATTTAGTCACGTGTTATTGTAGAAAATACATTAAGATACTTAAGATTAGTTAGAGATAGTGGTATATTTAAGTATTTCACTTGATTGTTTATTTTGTACATATCTGAATGTTTATTTTGTGTTTTGTGAATATTTGCCGTCCCCCCAAATAAGTATTGCAACACATTTCATTTGACTTTTGCTGCATAAACGTGCACACGCATATTTAATTTTTTTTATTTTTAGTAATTTAATTGAGAATCAAACCTATTGTTAAGGGTATCAATATATTGTATATGCCTCGAGCAGCTGATATGAAAAATGCTAGTACACCAATGTCAAAGATATGTTTGAGGTCATTTAAAGACCGTGTTTCCGTTACAGTGTTAGTCCTGCGGAAAGCACAGAAGAGGTTGTTTTTTTTGTTTTTTTGGCTGTTAAATGTCTTTAAAAACAGATTAAAAGATTGCTATCAAAAAGTATTGTTTGTATTTGGTGTTTATGTAAAGAAATTAATACAAGCTGATATAATGGTATCAAAAATGTAAAAATCTCAAATACTGAATTTAACATTGATTTCATGAATCTGGTATCAGTTGAGCTATAATCATTTGAATATGTTGTTTTATGATACAGGAACACCATGGAGGAACAAACTACAGACATAGAGGTGACAGTCAAAACATTAGACTCCCAAAGCAGAACCTACACTGTTGGTGCTCAGGTAAATTAATCAGTTCACATTGCGAACTCTTGAGTGACCTCTCGTCTTTAGTCACCTTTTGTGTTAGTGACATGTGTTTGTTCCATCTTCTTTGTAGCTGACAGTGAAAGAGTTCAAGGAGCATATTGCACCTTCAGTGGGTATTCCTGTGGACAAACAGAGGCTGATCTACCAGGGCAGAGTCTTACAGGATGAGAGAACTTTGGCAGACTATAGTAAGTAATCACTGGGTCCACTGAGGCAATGCTGAACTCAATATTGTCTTAAATTTTTTGTATAATGCTGTGGCTTAGGGGTAGAGCCAGCGTCTTGTTGTTGGAAGGTTGCTGGTTCGATTCCCCTGGTGTGCATATTGAAGTGTACTTGGGCAAGATGCTGAACTCCAAATTACTCCTAATGTGCTGGTCGGCACCTTGCATGGCATCCACTGCCATCAGTGTATTTATGTATGAATAACTGTAAGTCGCTTTGGACAAAAGTATCTACTAAATGCCCTTAATGTTAAAAATGGCTTTCTTATTTATTTATCATTATGTGCATGTTGACTTTTAACATTGTCCTACAAACAAGTACATAAGTAGAAATATTTGTCTGAGGGTTGCATTATTTGATTGTAAGTGTTTTGTGTTGCTTGGGTGTTATTTTGTTGTTGTGGTGTACTACTAATGCGGGACAAGATAATGACTGTTTTATCAAGTTAGCTCATTCCAAACAAATGGGCGCTTCGAGCTAACTTGCGTCTGTCAATATTTGAAGGCAATTTAAAATCATCCAGCTACAATTTCAATTGTTTCTCAAAACAAAAGTGTGAAGTCAACAGACTGTCGTATTTGTTCAGATCTGACCATAGTTTTCTGTTGTCCCAGATGTTGGTGGCAAGGTGATACACCTTGTGGAGCGGGCGCCCCCTCCACCCTCCCAGCCTGGCTCAGGGTCAGGAGGCACTTCAGCCGACAGTGGGCCATCTTCTTCCTCCCAGGGATCATCCCAAGTGCCTCCGCATGATCGCAATGCTAACAGCTACGTAATGCTTGGAACCTTCAACCTCCCTGTTAACATCATGGACCCACAGCAGATACAGGTAGGCTTGCTTTGTGACTTATTAAGGGAATCTCAGATCAAACTGGCGGCAGATTATACATCCCTTGATGGCCGTAAGAAGGTGTGTCTTGCTTGTTAAGTTGTTTCCGGAGGTGCATCACTTTTCTTATTCTTCTGGTTTAGATGTCTGTTCAGCAGATGGTGTCCGGCATGGGAGAGAATGCAAGGAATGCCAGAGTCACAACCAGCACTGGGGTAAGGTACTATGCCTCTCAATGGCATACAATCACATTTGCACTACCCTGGGTTTTGTTGATTATCATCTTTGCCTTTTTCAGAGCAATGGGTCTGTGAATGTGCACATTGATATGGACCAGCCTGTGCAGAGCGAGCCTAGGCTGAGGCTGGTGCTGGCTGAGAATCTGCTGAGGGACATCAATGATGTTATTCAAAGAATGGAGGTGAGAGTTCAACCTTCAGCTTACTCTAGTAACAAATCTCCAGAGAAATGCCTACCTTATTGGTAACAAACTCCCTTCTGCTGTGTGTCTTTTTTTCAGGGCCGGCTGAGCGACTCATCCTCCCAAACAGAGGCAACTTCTGCTGCTGCTGCTGCTGCTGCTGCTGCTGCTCCCCCCCCTCCCTCATCTTCATCTACCACCTCAACTCCCTCTCCCTCTGCCCAGCCCATGGACACCTCCCCACCTCCAACAACTCCCCCACCTCCACCCACCTCATCAGCACAATCTGAGGGACCAACACCCCAACCTGGACCCAAGTAAGAAATCCTCCCTCAATGAGTTAGATTGTTTCTTATGCCAGTACGTGCAGATTCATAATTGTTTATCATAAAGTTTTTGCGTCAGGTGTATTTGTGACATGACATGAGGTTACATGAGGTTGAGCAAAGAATCAATGAAGTCAACTTTGTAAACATAAAGCAGATCATTGGAACCCCGGCAGGAGTCCCTTGATGTGTTTGATTGTAATCCGCTTTTCCCTCCTTGCTTCCCCCGTAGTCATCCCAGCCCAGCTGAGTTGGCAGAAATGTTATCTGAACTGCGGCGGGTGGAGGAGAGACTGCAGCCCTTCATTCAGAGGGCTCATACCATCTTAGAGACCGCCACCACAGCAGAATACAACAATAATACAGTAGGATTCAAACAGCCAAATTAATTAGTAACTGACTTGAAAAATATGCTTTTTTAATAGAATGCCAGGGCATCTGTTAGAATGTTTCACATCCTCAGATATTACATTTGTACCACAGCAAGAACTTGCTATGAGCTAATTATGAGGCAAATTTTTGTATCGGTAGATTATTAAAAATGCAGCATTCACCACCCGTTACCTAATTTATTTTGTAAAATGTTTCCGTCCAAACAATCAGATGATCTTAAAGTGTTTGGACCAAGAGGGTTTATGGAAATAAATCAGCAGTTAGCAATATTTTGTATGTGAGTCTGTAGTACAATAGTATGGTATAACAGTCAAAATAATATTACATTACTACTACTAATGTTTTTAAGGGAAAACTCAGACAGTCATCAGAGTCTCCGCTGGCCTAGCAACTGTATAACAAGTGATACTTTGACACATAACCCCCTCTCAAAACGGCAATTATTTTTTTACGGTCCTGTTTTTGGATTTATGTATGAGGCTAGCTGTTTCCCTCTATTTCTAGTCTTTGTAAGTTAGCCAGCTGCTGGGGGTAGCTTTTTATTAACGATATCCATCTTCTCATATACCACTTGACAAGAAAGAAAATTTACCAAGGTATAAATTTAGCTCATCATCCTGTGTATTTAATTTAGATTATGTTGTTTTCATTCAAAACGTTGCTCAAGCTGGTTTCTCTTTTTGTCACAGGAGAGGGAGGACGACCAGCGCACTCTCGTCCTGACGTGGGAGTGTCTCCGTCTCCTTGGCAACGCCCTTGTTGCCCTCAGTGACCTGCGATTGAACCTCATGAGCCCTGTGCCCCGCCACCTGCATGTGGTCCGGCCATTTTCCCACTATGCCACCCCAGTCACTCTGCCTGGATCTGTGCACCACCACATCCCAGTGCAAGTCAGTGAATGCACACAGGTTTTGGTTAATGGTCATTGAATTGAATCTTGAATATTTAATCTGACTGACTGTGTTTGCACCTTAACCGACAGATGAACTTGGGTGCCACGATGACTATGGCGGGTAACAGCGAAGGACAAGCCCCGCCCACTCAGTCGGCCAGCCAGTCTGAGCAGGCAGGTCAGGGACAGACCTCCCCCCCACAGAGTTCCCCGTCTAATCAGCAGGCTGGACAGGGACAGGCTGGCCCCCGGGTCATCAGGATCAGCCACCAGGCAGTCCCGGTGGTTATGATGCAGATGAACGCGGATGGTGTGTTGTCCCCTACCCGCCCCTGATTGAATGCCCCACTACATCAAAGCTGTTTGTGTGTTATAGTGCTGGGGGCAGTGCGTTGGAGTTCAGTGGTGGCACATGAAACACTGCTGTTTCCGTTATGCACTGCTGCTGCAAGCATTTGCTGGGTGTTTTGAAGAATTTAACTTTGATCTGATTTACAAACTGAAATGGCATGATTCTTTTTTCCTGTTTATTGAATGATGTCTCTGTCCCACAAAATACACCTCTGTGGTGAGTAATATACTGGCAGTTACTTTCTGATTGTGAAAGGGAGTTCACAGTGTTTGTGTGTTATGTGTGTGTGTGTATGTGCAGGCCCAGGTGTAAACCCTGCTGCAGCTGGACAGCAAATGCCTGGACAACCAGGTAAACCCAGTCGGCAGGACTTCATTATATAGAGCCCATTGTAGTCACACAAAAACCCCTTAAGTCTAGTTTTTATTTTTTCCAATTTGCGACAGTTGAGTTCAAAGAAACACATTTTAGATCATAAAAAAGCCCTCTTTATCTATCATTTCCATGTTTTGCTGATAACAGAAGTACCTCATGGTTTTCTAATTCACTGGTTTCTGTTTGCTCCCTTAGGTGCCCTCCCACCTGACTTTATGCGGAATCTCATGCAACAGATCAGCCAGTATGCTGCTGCCGTAGCTACTAGTGCTGCTACAGCTACTGCTACTGGCCAGCCAGTCCCACCCCAGCCCACTCCTCCTGGCTACAGCTCCACAGCCAACTCCTCAACTACCACCACAGGTCCTAACACACCCACCACCACCCCTACTGCTCCCCCACCACCTCCCCATGCTGGCCCCCAGCCCCAGGCCAGGGTTGTGTTCACCCGGCCCCCCTTTGCACCCAACATGCCTCCGCCAGCCTTCGGCACCCGGGGAACCACCATTAATGTGAGGGCTGCTATGCCAGGCCAGCAGCCAGGACAGGTGAGAATAAGGTTTTCTGGTTCCTGTTTTTGAGGCAGTTTTAATGAACTTTTCAACATTTGATACTAATTAAAGAATCTTGTTCTACAGGCTTTTAATCCCGCTGCTCTCAACCAAATGATTAGTGGATTGGTTGGGCAGCTTTTGCTGCCAGGACAAATGCGTAAGCTCTTCCAGATGTTGAATTCAAATTTTAGAACAATATTAACAGATTTTTCCATAAAAGTTCAAGTTTAAAAATAATGGTCAAGAATCACTGCTGATCTGTGGTATTTCTATGTTTTCTTCTTTACAGCTGGTCATACAGTCACATCCTCCTCATCCACATCCTCCTCCACCTCTTCCTCCTTTTCCTCCTCTTCTCAAAACTCCTCATCCACCTCCTCCTTTTCTTTCTCCACCTCGGGACCCACACCTCCGCCTACCACAAACACAACCAGCCAACCTGAGACCAACTCCAGTCAGCCCCAGTCCCAGGAGATGCCTCCAGACCTTGGCCAGCTCCTGGGCTCTCTGCTGGGTGTAGCAGGTGGGGCTGGTGGGGGACCTATAGGGGCCCCTTCAATCACTGTTACCACATCTGGTGTCCCAGCCTTCATCCAGGGAGTGAGTGAATTCATGCAGCAGGTCAGTGTCTGAACGTTTGACTCAAGTGCACTTTATAGAGTGGACCTGATAGTTGCACATGTTAATGGATATAAACTTGCACCTGATTTGCATTTGCTGTATTAACATATCCAAACTCCTCAATTCTGTTTTATTTCTAGGCCTCCCAGCCAATCTTCACTCCACCCCCTCCTCCTGCTGGTACCACTCCTGCTAATGCTGCAGGGCCCAACCCCACACCCAACCCCCCCGGTGCAGCCGAACCCCTCAACCCGGAGCTGTTCACAGGCATCGTCCGTGGAGTCCTGAGCACCATGATGGGCTCTCTGGGCCAAGCCCAGAACGACACAGAGAGCATTGCCCAGTTCATGCAGAGGCTGTCCCAGGCAACCAACATATTCATCAGTCCGGAGGATCCTACTGGTAAAGAGCAGCGGCTGTCCATAAAGAAGAATATCTGCAAATAATTGATTTAAAGTCCCTTGATGATATACGTTTATTTTTATTTTGCATCCCAGGTTTTTTTGGAGAGCTGCTGATGTTGGTGTGTCAGACGTTCACCATGTCGGACCTGGTGATGCTGCTTCATGGCCAGCACCAGCCCCTGGGCCGCATCCAGCCTCAACTGACCCAGTTCTTCACCCAGAACTACCTCAACGGCAGAGAGCCCACTGATGAGAACATTGCTGTCAGTACCACTCACCAGTTGAAGGAGAATTTTTTTCTTCCTTCAAGAGCTTTTTTTTTAATACAGATATATTTCAGATGGATTACCCATCTTTAATCGTGTAAATAACCAATAACTGTTGGATTTTTGTCTTATTTATCTAAACACCATCATTCTCTGTCTTATGTTTCCACCCACCAGGCTGCTGCTGACAGTCTTGTCAACGAGCTGGAGGAGTATATCACTGAGAGCTTTGTAAGTTCTTAATGTCTGCTCGTTCTCCACTACTGCTATAATGCAAAACTGTGTATGGTTGAATGTATGGCTGCCCCTGAATGTTGATGAATCAAGTCAACGTGTTTCACATTTTGTGAGTTTTGTCTGAAAATTGGACTATTTGGTTTGAAGAGCTGACTGTGAAAATCCTGATTCAGGGACACCATGAATTCAATGATACCATGTGTGCATTATGGAAATCTGAACCTTCTATCATATAAATATATAGAATTAATGTGGAAACACAGGCAAGTGCACATTATCAGGCAGCTACAGATTTTCAGAAAATCAAGATATAGATCCAAGAAAACAGATCATTATCAAGACATTATACTGTATTTCAGCTGCAGCTGATGAAAGTTAAAAGCGAGTTTGGTTTACGATGATTTACCAGTAATGGTTGAAATGCTACCCTTGTAGGTTTTAAATGTATTTATTGCATTTCTCTGTTCACCCCCCACAGGCGGAGTCTTCAGTCACAGTGTTGGAGGGCGTTGACATCACTCAGACCAACATGTCGTTCTTCAGACAGCAGCTGCAGCACATTGCAACACACATTCTGCGTTGCACTGGTAAATTTTGGGACAAGCAGTTTAAGTCAATCAGGGCTGTACTGAACAGTTTGAAGCTTTGTTCAATAGTTGTCATTCCTGATAATGAGGCTCAACAATCAACTATCTTTCTTCAGAATAGCTCACCTTTACTGGTGTAGTCTGGCTCCAATCAAACAACACCCTAAATTACACTACAACACTATTTTAATGATTTATTTGAATAATTACAAGAGACATTTTTAGAATTTTATTGGTGCTCGGTGCTCAGTAACATTTGAAACTTAATTTGAAACCTCAACTTGTGATCGGGTTTATGTGTTGATGTTTGGTCCCAGGCTGCTGAAAGTAATTACATTCGGATTATTTTTCAGGAATATTGCTGTGAGATGAAGCACTGACTCAAGAATCTTAATTTCATTGTTCAGTAGGACTTGTATGTCTTTGCTAAGTATGTAATATCTATATTTCTCTCATCCAGATGACTCATTTGGCCCCCGACTGCTTCAGATGTGTAACCAGGCGCTGTTTGAGTGTCTTGCCCTGAACTTGCACTGCTTAAGAGGAGACCAGAGAGCCCTCACTGCAGTCATCAACCACCGAATAGTCAGTACACAATGTTTCAGTAATGTATTGTTGTTGTGTGAATTTTACTTTCTGACAGAAGGCAGTCGATGCTACATGAAACTGAATTTGGCGTGTTAGGTGAAGCTACTTGCAGTGGGCATCAGTTGTGGTGTTGTGATTTTACCCTTCAGAAGACATTTACTATTTACTCTGCTACTGTTCATTTCTTCTACTTATCCATTAAATTAGCCTGTTTACTTTGTAACCCTATTTTCACATGCTCCCAATTTTAATTCATGTTCATGCTTGAAATTATTTAGTGTTGCTGACAAGGTTGTACAGAAAAGAATCTGTCATTTTTAAACGAAGGTATTCATGAATTAGTTGTTAAAACTCCTTGCAGACTGACAAACGTGTCACAGATAACTAAAATGAACTAAAATGGCAGTAGAGATGATATTACAGCGTATATTTTAAACTGACTCTCTTATTCAGGAGATTAGTTCAAAATGAATAAGCCTTAAGTACAGAATAGCAGCTGTACCAGCAAAAATATATTTTGTTCATAGAATGGTCAAATATGTAGACAAAACAAAATCTGCTAAAAGTTTTAATAATCCATAGAGAGAAATGTTGACAAAAGGACCAAGTAAAGAAGAAACAGCTGTAAAGTAAATGCTTTATTTTCTCTTGTTCCAGCGGAGGATGTCCAGTGACATCAGCCCCAGCCTGGTCAACTGGATGACCAGCATGATGACGATGAGACTGCAAGTCATTCTCGAGCACATCCCCATCACACAGGAGCAGATCCAGAACTACATAGTTCACACACAGGTAACAGACCAACTGCATGTCCTTTTTTAAAAAAAATTATTTCACAATTATCTTAGAATTTATGGTTTCCTCCAAGAATATGCATGGACGGCGCGCTGGTAGTCGAGTGGTTAGAGCGCATGCCACAAACTCAGTGGACCCTGGTTCAAATCCGGCCGGAGGACCTGTACTGCATGTCACACTCCCATCTCTCACATCTCTCTCCCCTTTCCCATCTATCCACTGTCAAATAAAGGTGTCTATGCCTCAAAAAAAATCTTAAAAAAAAAAAAAAAAGAATTTGCATGGACACACATTAACAAACATTGAAAATTAACTAACAGCTGCTCAAGCCTGAGGCTCAGAGTTACACTGAGGAATTCTTTTCCCCTGAATTTTGTTTCTGTTATTGTAGATTACAGTCATATTTTCAGAATTTTATATTTTAAACCTAACTCATTTCCTGCGCAAAATGATGTATATGTTAGATGTTACATGCAGAGAAAGGAGTCCCTCTTATCTGATGGCAGTTACATATCCTGTTACTTTGGACGGCACGTCTGAAATGGCTAATAAATATTAAATGACATTCTTTCACAGAGAGATCAGTCTTCTGCAACTGGCACACAAGAACCTGAACGAGCACAAAGTGCAACGGTAAGCGTGGCGTGTCTTCTAAGTTCTTTTCAGGAGATCTCAGTTTGACATTTTAAGTACTGCTTTACCTTTTTAGTTTTCTCATCCCGCTGTTCTCCACTTCCAAAGATTGGGGACACCCTCTCACCGGCCGCAGCCACCACAGCAGAGGAGGCCATGTCCGTGTCACACGACACGAGGGCGTCAGCACGGGAACCAAGGGTGTTGCCTGGGGACCTGGGTTCCTCGGGAGGAGCTGCACCATTAGGTGGCGACATGGCAGCAGCGGGAGCCGAGGGAGGGAGTGATGAGTCTCCTCGAGAGTCGGAGGCCTGGGCGGCTGCTGTTCCCCCTGTAAGAGCCCCCACAGTTTTACTGTTGTAACATTTATCTTCGCTTTTTTTTTTTTCAGGAAAGGGTTTTCATGTGCTCTTTGTAGCTCTGCCTTGCTTCACAGTTAGAATTTCCTTATTACTCTGGTTAATTCAGTCTTCCAAGTCTTTGGATTATCAAGAGAAATTGTTTCTGGAAAGACACATCAGTGTGGATTATAATTCTTCATGCTGTGATGAGATGTAATCTTTATCTGCCTGATTTTAATGAGCTTCTAACTAATATCGTAAAGATAAAGTTTTTAACTCGGAATAAGTGGATACTGACATGTAACCACTGAAACCATTTTTGGTTGCTGCAGTCGTGTCCCTACAGATTATCATAACCTCCCACACAACACGATCGCAGTGCAGCAGAGAAACCACAACAGAAAGAGTTTTTTAATGCTTTTAAGTTTTGTCTTACTTTGAAAATGTAAAACCTGTCCTTTAAAAGATGTTGATTTGCTGTATGTGTTGTAGGAATGGGTGCCCATCATCCGCTGTGACATGATGACCCAGAGGAAGATGAAGGCTCAGCCTCCCATGTCTGACGCTTATTTGCATGGCATGCCAGCTAAACGCAGGAAGGTAATAAGATCGGCTATAACTTTACTTATTACACATGAATGTCACTCGACTTCACCTTCTTCAAAGTGTCTGTGTGTCTTTGTGTCTTCAGACAGGACTGGGGGGTGGGAGCCTCCTCTCCCTCTCTGATGCAGTGAGTCAAGCAGCAAGGACAGCAGGAGTGAAGCCGATCACCTCAGCCGAGCAGTTACAAGACGATCTGGAGACCCACGAGCTGAAGGAAGCTTATGCAGAACAGGTAACCCAGTTTTGTAATAGAGCAAACCAGGAACTCACCACACATCATTTAGGCTAATACAACTGCAGTTTGGTCCTCTTGTTTTCACAGTTATGGCCATGATTTGTATTATTTAATAATACCATTATTTAATCATTAACATTTTCTCACCATCTTCATCGCAGAGTCACATGGTCATAGTGGATTAATTTTAAAAACACATTTGTACACACAGGTCACTAACAAGTCTGTGTTAACCTATTTATCTAAAACTAAGGGTTGAAAGTGATGATAAAGCTTAGAATCAAATTTCCATTCGATTTTGAAAGTGTACATCCTGGTAATGAGCAGTTTGGGGGTGTGGGTGGGTCATCAGTGACACAGATGGCAGATTAACACATTCCTCACCAAAACTAATGACAGTTATGTTGCATAACCTGAAACTTTAATACCAGCCTTACAAAAAAAGAAGAAAAAAATTTCCTGCCCAAACTTTTTTTTTTACCCAGTTTCACTAAGTTTTTTCATCTTTTAATTCACTCAATTAGATTAAATTAAACTCAAAACAATTAAATTCAACAAATAAAACTCTTTCACAATGGAAAAACAAACATTTTCTCAAAACAAACAAAAAAACAAACACTTTTTTGCACTTTTTCTCCTAGAACAACTCCTCACTCAAGTCATAGACAAAGGACAGAAAACAAGTTAGATCTGACTAACAAAATGGATCATCATAAAAATAGAATCATCACTTGCCCCTCAGGGCTTCTGTAAAATATACAAGCGCAGCAGTGTGTACACTGACAATGTTTTTGGGAAATGGTGTTTGTTTAAGACAACTTAACCAACATCTGAGCTGAGCCACACAAGATACTTTTGAAATCCTCTCTTCTGAGGCAATTTTTGTTTTTTTGTTTTTTTTTTTTTAATTGAAAAATCACTGAAAATGTCAACTTTGAATCTGGTTTTCACTGGACTGCCTCTCTACCTACCAAGTCACCTGCTTGTACATCTTGTCATAATGATGTCATAATATCTTTTTCCTCTCAGGTTAAAACAGACATCAAGAAACGAGTGAGGGAAGACCAGGATTTCAACTCCCAGCAGTTCCCCAACTCACACAGAGCCTTCTCATCAGACTCATAATCAAGTTCACCTGATAAGAAACCTGCAAATCTCTCACCCTCTCCATCTTTCTTATTTCTTGGATTTTCGTTTGACTTCCGCTCAACGCAGCTTCACCCCTCCAAACTGTCTGTTTGCCTTTAAGCAATTAGCAGCTCTCTTGACTAATTGCCTAACGCTAATGTGACTACTTCCCCAGTGCCTATTTATTTCTTTGTGTTTGTTTTGGTCCAACTTCTGCTGAGAGAGTGCTCCTTGTTTAAAATGTATGATATCAGATCTAAGTTTGACTGTGTCAGGTCACTTTAATTCTGTTTGGATACATGTGTAAGTCTTTATTTTGTTTGCCCTTTTATCCTCGTGTTGCTTTGTTAATATGGCGCCGGAATTCTCATTATTTAGTGGACTTTTGCCTTCCTCTCAATACTCTGGAGCGCAAGAGTATGCTTTCATGTGATGAACATGCTGTTTGGTACATGAATGTACAGTAAGCTTAATAAAAATCTTGATACAATACAAGAATAATCTTTCTGTGTCTGAGTAATTAGGATATAAACTTAACACAGATGTCAGTATTGATGTAAAAATACCAAACAATTTATAGTAATTTTTAAAGAGATGTTATTACAGAGTCTGTCCACCAGAGGGCACTGCCAAGTTCATAGTTATACCAAATGTAATGGGTGCTTAAATTGCTGCAGAAAATTTACAATTGTTCATCAGGCTCTAGTTGAGAGTACATGGAGAGGGAATCTGCTTTTATTTTCTTGCACCTTGAGAATCAGGAACCATGTCAGGAAAATATTAAAAAAACAGGATTATATCTTGAGTGGCACAGTTTTTAAAATTTCAAGTGTCTCTCCCAGTTGTTCTGACTTCTGATTGCTCTATGGAATGATGATAATGCTCTGCTGTTGGGATTTATCAACAAATATTAACATAATCTTGCTACCTTTCGTCGAGTCACAATCAGGTATACACCAGTATTTCTTTTCTCTACCAGCAACAGATTTGGATCCCTCAACTCGGTGCTCTCTTTTTGCCTCATTTAGAATCTGTACCACACTGTGTAGAGCTCATTTGATTGATTTTAACTTGAAATACACCAACATGAAGCTTCTGATTACTGTGGCCACCCTTGACGGCATAAATTTAACAGAACTTTATAATGACATGGGCAATGAAGCTGTAATTAATGTGGTCGGTCACATCATGGCCCATTTCCAATCCACCTAATAATGCCAGTGTAGTGCTGGCTGATATTGATCTGGGGAATCTGATCCATGCAGTCCTGGTGACGGTGCTTTAGTAGCCAAATAAAGCAACGCTCTTTTAAAAGTAAAGTCATTAGACACGTATAACCCGCTACTATTTGAATACAATTCTTGATCTATCGTGTTAAAGTGTCATTAAATTCACAAAGCAGCTTTTATTTCTATATTTCTTACATTTTTTGTGGTTTAACTCCTGTTGTTTCTAATCTAGGGGTTTGGGCGACACCAAAACGTCGGGTTGTGAGATGATTAAGGGGAGGGAGGAGAGAAGATGGTAAGATTTGAATATTTATTTAAATGAAACCATCTGAGATGTTTCATTAAGACATCGCTGGTGACATCTGAAACGTGACAGGGACTCCCAACTTGATGCTTATTTATCAGAAGAGGTCACAAGCAAAAAGGTTTGGGAATGACTGGTTTAAGCTCTGATCATGTTGGATTTTATACATTTATAAAAAAACATTTATGTAAAATCTTTATCAGAAAAGAAACCATCACACTGAGCTGACTTCTACACATTGTACTTAATTACAATCCTTGAGTAGATGGAACATTCCACTACTGGGAGAGTTTTGCCAGAATAAACTTCCAAAGTTCCTTAATTATTTTTTTCCATCTGTGAAAATATGATTTTTTTTTTTTTTCTATGGCAATTTTTTTTTCTTATGTTTGTTTTTGTAATACTCATTTTGACCACAAGAGGCTGCAGTGCACCACGACCACGTGTTCTAAATAGGACTAAAATCATGCACGTTTTCTTTAGGCGCTGTTGTGATGTCTGTAACATTACCGTCATGTCTCTCTGTTGGACAGGAGTGTGTTATAATTGGTGCTAATCTGCCGTCAGTGTCACAGGTGATTACTGTGTGTTATCAGTCAGACCGAGGAACATTTCATGACCTCATTCTGAAATATGAGCCTTTATCATGTTACATCAGAGTTTGTGGTTCTAAGGGTTACTGACACGTGCAGCACTTTTGTGTGTTTTCTTATGTTTTATGCTCACAATGCCTTTATTACAACTACAGTAGTAGTTATCAAGGGGCTCCAGCAGGGGGAGCGTACAATTGTTGAGCTGCCTTGAAGGAAAATTGCTTCATCATTTCAGTCATAACTCACACGATCTGAGGAAAGTTTGTGTCCTCATGATAAGGGTTAATGCTCAGTGCTCAAATATGCTCGTATAGTTTCACACATGCATAAAAAAGAAGTCGTCTCAACTGTCTTCTCACTCAAGCTGCCAAAATCAGAGATCCTGATCAGAGTTGGACCAACGAATGGTCACAAGACGTGCACAGACAACAAAAGGCCTTTCTTTATTCTGTAGGGATTCTTTATCGGGATAAAAAAAAAAAAAATAGGCGAAGATGAAAATCAGGAGATCGAAGCAGCATGTGACAGACTAACTCCGCTCATGCCCCCAATCTCAGTAAAGGGCACGCAGACAAATGAATGTGATAAGAGCTCCCCAGATAACAACCTCACAGAGCCGGACATGATCAAAAAACATGTCTGAAAACAGCCTCTGAAGAGCGGCAGATTTACGGCCTTCCATATGAAAAGGTTTGGCTTTGAAGCTACCAGCTGAGGGGCACAATTTTGAAATGTGCTGACAGGAGGGCTCGCCATGTTTAGTGAGGAGCAAATACACAGAAACATGATGGAGCACTTTGATCACTGTGCAGGAGGAGACCGAAGACTTCAGCTCCCTCAGTATTTTCTGTCAAATTCTACTTTTCATTCAGCCCACAACTCTGTTATTGACTTCAACCTTTTTATTTTTCACTGCTCATTTTGTTTAATCAGCAGCTGTTCACCCTGCTGCATCAAATCCCAATCAGCTGCTTTAAAGGTCAGCTGGGGGAAGTCGTGCAAATTAAACTGCCTCATTTGGAATAATATAATGAATATTGTAGATTCACAAACAAACTTTGACATTTATGAGCAACACCTTCACCGTGTGCTTCCTCTCTGCTTCTCTGGGCCTCGAAGCGCTTCTGAGCGTTTCCTGCCTAAAGATTGTGGGTATGTAATCTCTTGACATAAAATACTGTACTCAAATTCTCATAGTTCATTAGGCAATTCATAATGCAACGACTTTTCTTTTTATGTTCATATGTTCGTCACTGAATTTTAATCATTGTTCCTTATTGAAATAAAGATGTTATCCTCAAACAATGCTTTTAAATGTCTAGGGAGGGACTGTGGGTAATTATCTGTTTAAAATGAATAGAGCTAAATATAGAATGAATTTAATTATGTGGTGTTCACACACAGACTTTATTTCACGGGCAGTTTGAGTTCGCGGTCACCTCGGTGAACAGGTTGGACCGCTGCCTGCCGAGCCTGTTGGCTAATTCAGAGGAATCTAAACATTGAGTGCACTTCCTGCTTGGCATCCTGTTTTGTGGTGAGGAATGTGAGCGAGTCATGTGGCACCCAGTGACGTGCACGCCTCTCTGTGAGCACTGAACATGACAAAGCATAGATGCAACAGTTTCTGTACATGTTCTGCAAGTTTATTTCAGATAATTAAAGAAAACCACCACAGCTGTGTGACAATTAACATGACAAACGATGATTTATGATGAGTTTATAATATCCACATGTGTTTAAACGTGAAACAAAGAGCAATAAATACACATGCAAAGCAAAAACAAACCTGGTTTCGAAAGAGTATGTCAATCAACTTTAACATGATCTTAATCTTTTCCTGCTCTAACGACATCCGACACCTAAATCCACACTGATGTGCGTCATGAATCTCTGGGAGTGGTGAATATAGTCATCCAGCCATCATGGTGCTAATCTGACCTTTATTTGCATAAGGTGTGTGTATGCTGAGCGCACACAGCTGCTGCTACTGCTGCTGACGCCAAACACATTTAAACAGATTAGAATTAAAGAGACAATAACTACCAGCAGGGTTTATAGGTGTCCAGTTTCGCTCAGAGAAATAGCGTGACACTTTGGGAATTACTTTTGTTTTTCTTGTCGAGAGTCAGACCAGAAGATTAATACTAAGTAACCACAAGCAGCCAGTGAGCTTAGCTTAGCTTAGCATTAAGACTGGAAGTAGGAGGAAACAGCTAGCCCGACTGTCCAAAAGTTACAAAATCCACCTAAAGCTTAGCTAAATAATCAACATGTAATATCTTGTTTGGCTGTATTTACAGAGGTCGCTACACACAGCTAATATGTGGCACATAATTATGAAGCATTAGAGGCGCTGGTAGGGTTGAAATTGTTATCTTTAGATGGAGTTAGGTTAGCTCATTCCCCCTGCTTCAAGCCTTTATGCTAATCTAAGCTAACTGGCTGCTAGCTGTAGCTTCAACTTTATTGTATAGACATAAGATTGATCAGTATCTTCCTATCTAACTCTCGTCGAGAATGGATATAATGTCAAACTATTCCTTTAAAGAAAAAAGTACAAGTTCACAACAGCAAAGATCACATTATTTAAATCAAATTAAGGAAGCTGCAAAACTGACTGGAAAATTAAATTACATCTTTTTTTTTTTTCCCCACACACAAAGGTTGAATTCATAAGCAGTAAAATCTACCTTGGCTCAATTCAAATACATTCAAACTGGGGTTTTGTAGCTGCAGCATATATTAATGGGCTTCAACCTGACGCTAATGCTAACAAATGTTAGCTGTGAGCCAACTTTAGATAGAAGCTACCTGGCATTACTGAGTCAGTCTGCTGACTTGTCTCCACTTGTGTTACTTTTAACACCAAATCATCCTTTGTAACGTCTGCTGAATAATTACAACTCCAGCCTCCCTAGAAATCTTAACAAACGTCCAGAAACGTGCGAATCACCAAACAGGAAAATAATTACTCAGCGCTGGATTTATCAAACCGCGAGTGGTTATAGAAAGGCTCCAGGATTTGATCGAGGATCTTTGATGTTTCTGTATCTGTGTGCGAGCCAAACTCCAAGGATCTGAAAGGAGAGATTGAAGAGGCGAACGTACCGCAAGTCAGAATTTAGAATAAACTTCGTCTCAACACAATCTGTCGTAAAGGAGAATTTCCTCCCAAAACCCCTGTGCTGATGGAGAATGGGTGAAGACTTGTAGTTGACGAAACATTTCTACAGCAACAAAACAGAGTTGTAGCATTCGGCTAAAGATCTGAAGCAGATGGAGAATTCATGCAAACTGATTTGAAGAGATGTTATTTACACCGTCGACTCGACATGCGGTCGATGCTACACCTCAGATGTGGCGCGCTAATGCTTTAAGCTTGGCAACTACAGTGAAGATTTCATCTTAAAAAAGGGTGTGTAACATCTTTTCAAATCGATTTGGAAACTCAGGGCTTGCAGAGAGTTGGATTAGAGCTGTATAGAGCCATTTTATCTTTTTATCTTCCTACATTTTAAAATAAGTCCCCAGCTACGTCAGCTGTTGTGGAGAATGCTGCAATACTGTTCTGCTGCGAAGCTCCAGAAATGTTCCCCCAACTACGAAACTTCATCCGACTTTCCATCGGCATGTGCATGATCAGATAATGACTTTTCGTTTTTGTGAGAACTGTTCCTTTAATATCCAAGTCAGCAGCCATTTTTACACCAAAACGCATCAGCTTTGTTACCCTGACATTCACCGACCTCTGTAAAGCTGAAGAAGAGTCCGATCCCCCCGACGAACCGGAGCACCTCGCCCGTGTACTGCTGGATGATGTTCGAGCACGTGTTGCATGACTGTGAGGGGGCGTCATGGAAGCACCTCTGGAGGAAGAGGAAGTAAAGGAGACAATTCAACGACTTGGAGAGAAATGATCATGCAAATCATAAGCTCATTGTTCCCAAGAAGGGGAAAAAAAGAAAAAAAACGTTCAGTTGATTTTACTCACAGCGGGACACGAGCCGTTGTAGTTGACGTAAGAGAAGCCACAGCAGTCCAGTGTTTTCTCCACGTCTTTTTGAGTGTCCTCGGATTTGTTCCATCCGACCTCCAGCAGGAGGTTCTGTAAAGGAAAAAACACACAACCTGGTTGGATCTATAAAAGGTGTTAAAGCTGCATCAGGAAGGACAAAATAAACATACCTGTTGGTCTTTATTCAGGGCCAGACAAGCACAGGACACAGAAAACTGCACGACGAACACTATGAACAGGATCATCATGTACTGGAACAAGTTGAGGAATTTTTATGTTTGGATTGAAAATCATCGAATATCTGCTGCTGCTGCTGCACGAGAACCGCGAACACAAAAGCTCAACAGAGGAGCAAAATCTGCTGAGAGCTTTGGGTTTATTTGCTTTTCATTCCGCTTCGGCGGACAACAGTGCTCAGGAGGTGTGAGGCTGACTCCCCCGTGATCCTACAAGCACGCAGAAACCAGAAGGATACGAAGAAGAGCAGGACCTGGTGGTGCTTCAGGGCGCCGCACAGCCCCACGATGGCCACCAGGAACAGGAACACGCCCACGCCGATGACCCCCGCCACCACCCTGATGCTGGAGACCAGGCCGAACCATTTCCCCCACGCCGCCACGCCCATCAGCAGCAGGCTCACCAACTGAGGAGGAAGGAGACAGCGTTGGCACGGGAGAAGGAGGAAGTTCAACCAGTCACCTCTCTACAGGACGTCTCCACACCTGGGACGAACAGCTGGAGGGTGGATGCTGTACATTTTTCTCACTCTGAAAACTGCATTTCTACAACATTCTCCTGAGTGGATGCATCTCAAAATGGTCAAACACACAAAAATAAAACTATTATAATCATGATGATGTGACATCTGTCGTGTTCTGTAACAAACAAACATGTTTCTTGTTTTCAGGCAGGACGTCTCTGCAGCACGACACTTCATTCTAATGTTGTTTTGTCACGTTTGACCCTCATCAGAAAAAGATGCAGCTCGTATGATTTTGGTTATCGCACTTGGAAATATTGTGACTTCAGTTATATTTCAATGAACTGTGACGTCAATTTTTTGTCTCATAATTTTGACTTTTCGTCCGAGTATTTCTCGTCTCCTAATTTGAGACAATTTAATTTGACTTTTACTCTCATAATTTTGACCTTCCGTCTCATGATTTTGAATTTTTCTCATAATTTTGAATTTTCATCTCATAATTTTGACACTTATATTTGATATTTTTAACTTTTCGTCTCATAATTTACAATTTTCGTCCAAGAATTTTGACTTTTTGCCTGTGAATTTCTCCTCCCATAATTTGAGACAATTTAATTTGACTTTTCATCTCATTATTTTGACTCTTCTTTCAAGAATTTAGACTCATTTAATTTCATAATTTTAACTTTTCATCTGATAATTTTTAACTTTTTGTCTCATAATTTACAATTTTCGTCTGATAATTTGACTTTTAATCCAATAATTTTCTCTGACAGTTTTTAACTTACTTTTTTAACTGGCATTAAACTTCAAGTTTAAAAATGTGCATGTTTTATTCATTTCATTAACAAAAATCTTTATACACAAGCAAAGTATGAGAGACAAACTTCTGCAGCTCCAGTGCTACTGCATGTCAGGGACCTAATAAGAAATGAATGTAAATCAATTAACAGTGGGCCCTTCGAGCAAAAACAATATATATAATGAAGAGTTTACAAAACAACAACTTTTTTAGAAGATCAGCAGCTTTTTAAGAGGAACGCATCAGTGTTCATGTCCGCTGGAATAAGCAGCCTCCTCACACGTTCATTTATCATTTATTCAAAGCGCTGGTGATGGCAATCAGCTCATAAACCTGCGCTGATCATCCACCACCTGTCAGCTGCTCCTGCAACAAGGAAGCAGCTCACAAACATTTCCACCTCCTGTCGTGTTAAAAAACCAAAAAAAAAACAACCTCCATGTCGCTCATTTCTGAGTCAAGACAGCAGCAGAGCAGCCTGAGTCCTGTCCTCAGCAGCAGTCGTGTCCTCAGCAGCTCCCCTCGGTGAACTCTCCGCAGGTTTAACAACGTGACTTCATACTTACAACATAAAGTATGTTGAGAGCGCAGAGGGAGTTCTTAGTGCAAACAAATCCGCCGCAAACCATCTCTGCTCTCCGGAACCGTCCTTCAAAACTCAGTATGTTTCCACTCAGTGAGGCTGTCAGAGTTCAAACTCCTTCGTCTTCTTCTTCTTCTTGTCTGCAGGTGAAACCACCAGAGAGCGTTTCCTGAACTGATCGCTGCTCGCTGATTGGTCGGATCACGTGAGTCACGTATTGTTCCTCCTCACGCGCTTATACCGTCAGACACAAACAGAACAGCTGTTTGACTCTGCAGGTAAAAGGTCGCTTTAATCACTATAAAGTTGACCCTGCACGTCGTGTTTATGAAGACATGTTCAGCCCTCATGCCACTGATAATAAACACGTGTAAAACTGCCATAAAAATACTATATTAATATTATTTTCAGCTTTTTTTTTCAGCCCTTACATGATGCCACAGAAAAATGTTATACTTCATATAATCAATATATAGTGTTTTTATGTCAGTTTTCGATATGTAACTTTGTTTTGCATTAAATGTGGTCTTTTATCAGTTGTATGAGGGTTCAGATGTTAAGTGGCTAATCCCCCCATGGGTCAAAATACAGGTAAATTGCCCTGTCAAGTGAAAAAGAAGTTAATGACAAATACAAAAACTCATCCAGGACCACAGAATGAAATCCTGATAACATGTCTGATAAATACAGTGTATCATAAACTTATCATATGAGCTGAGGTTGGAAAACAGAAAGGAAAACTAACAACCACCTTTGTCAAAATGAACCAAAAATGAAAGTTAAACAAAGATTATGAAGCGTAACGCTTTCAAAATGTCACCAAATAACAGTTGTCCTCACACTTTACTATTAAAACTTAATAATACTTCATTTCACTTGAGTTACAGATGGTTTTCCACTTTAAAGCAGTCAACAGTCAAATACTTCACACAGTATGGTTGTGCTCTATAGCTCCTCCTGGTGGCTTTAAGTAGCTACTACAACTAATACATCATAAGGTGGACTGTAAAGATGAGAAAAAAGACATAAGTGACCCAAAGTTTCATGTTCAGTCTCACACAAAAACACGATACAACCAGAATGGATTCCCAGCACAAGCGGAGTTATTTAAGGAGAGAGAAGCACGACTCAGAGCTGCTCCTGGTTCACATGCAATCCTTGTTTTATCATTCTTCAGTAAAAGGAAAAGTTTAAACACAGACGGATGACTGATGAAGTATTTTGGTGAATATTTCTCTCCATCATCAGCGATACGAAACAAAACACGATATTCGTCCCTGAGGCAATTCTCATCACATGAAGTACCAGATCTGTTATTACTTTCCAGACCTTTCTAGATGTTCCTGTTATTTTAAGAATTCTAAAAATAACAGCCTGTTCTCAGATACATTTCAAACGTAAACTCCTCCTTCAATTCACAATGTGATGACATACTGAGTTCATAAAGCCACTTTTGCAGAAAAAGGAACTCTGACCTCTGATCGACTTCAAGTTGTAGCAGTTCAGTGTAATCGCATCTCTGAGCCGACCGAATGCATGAAAATCAACATTCGTTTAAAGCTTGCAGAGAAGATCTACATCATGGTGATGCCGTCACAAACACTGCTGGGAATACAATATTGGTTTGTGCATATGTGAGTTTAATATTTTTTTTTTTTTTGTTGTGACTGATTTAAAGTTGCATCATTTGAACTTTAATCTCTGCAATAATACGACCTGAGGTGCCCAGACATCCTTCCCACCCCGAGCCTGTCAAGAACGACGGTCTTACGTCATCTGACCAAAAAGAAGAAGTGCAAGTCATATAACCCACAGTTGGTTACTGTGCCACCGACATGACACGTGTTTAAACTGCGGTGGTGGTTTCAGGTTTGTTTCTGAATTTGGGAGAAAGTTGAGCTGTTGTCTGTGATAAACCTGATCGGACGATGGAGGAAGAACTGAACTATGCGTCTGTGACTTTCAGGTCTAACAGCGTCTCAACACACGGTGAGTCGCGTACTCTGTTTTTTAATGATACAGCCTGTAGAAGTGCAGCCAGAGCTGGTGGAAAGTACCAAGTACATCTATTCTGGCGCTTAAGTACAGATGTGAGGTTCATGTATTCAACTTGGATTGTTCTACGCCTTGTGACTGTAAACCTTCTACCCAATCACATTCAAGTTGACCATACTGTACTTTTTTAGAAAGCTCTTTCTCTCAGTTCAACTTTTTTAGATCTTCTTTGGCTGTAATCTGTGATGTCTGTGGCTGCAACATCACAGCGTTGCAACATCTTGAGTTGCTGAACAGCGTTTTGGAAACTTTGGAAACTTTAGCGTTTAGCAAGTGCTTCGGCCAGACAAAAAATAATCATTATCATTATTATTTTTTAAAAGAGCCTTATAAATATCCAGTTTCCGTTCAGCACATCGCCCCAGAGAGGCTACAGCTAGTCAAATGCTGCAGTGACTTCCTGTGTCTTTGACAAAAAAAAGATGCAAATAAAATTAGACTAGGAAGTGACTTGTGAGAGTACCATTGAAATAACAGCAAACTTACGTTCCTTTAAAACTTGTTTGCTTTTTTACAGAGAAACCAAACGACCTGGAAATAATCTACGATGAGGTGAAGAGTGAGCAGCAGGGATCGGACACACGTCCTGTCAAAAAAGGTTCATTTGGGTTTACGGTGACTGAAAATGTGACAAATATGATAACAGTATATTTGTATGATAGATTCTCTTTTTGCTTTGGCAGATAATAAAAAGAAAGCTCCAATGTTTACTCTGCTTCATGTGGTGGCAGCAGTTTTGGGGATTATCTGTGTCTCTCTGCTGTCAGTCCTCATCACCCTCAGTATCTACTGTAAGTTCCTGTTTGCAAAGACTTTCAGTGCAGAGTGACGGTAACAAGTGAGTGCAGCAGTAACAGTTTCTTCCCTGATTTCAGTCAAAGCAGTCGTGTCAGAGCGACTCAGAGAAAACAGCAACCTGACAGCCCAGAAATTGCAGCTGTGGACAGAGAAGACTGATTTAGAGAGACGAAACGAAGAGCTGACCAGAGAGAGAGACGGACTCAACTGGACCATCGGAGTCATCCTGGAACACAAGGACTTCCCAGTGGAACGACACTGCCCACAGAAAGGTGAAAGACAACACAGCATGCTTTGCTCTGTTTGAGTTTTGGTCACCGCTCCTGTAGATCAACTGAAACCACTAACTTTAGAGCTCCATAACTGTGAACGCAATTAGATAAGTTCAATGTAAAGTTAGTTTGACCGTTGCTTTTTTAAATTTACTTCTACATTTAGCAGACACTTTTGTCCAATGTGACTTACATACATTCATACACTGATGGCGGTGGCTGACATGCAAGGTGCCGACCAGCACATCAGGAGCATTTGGGGTTCAGTATATTGCCTTGCAACACGCAGAACAGGGTAATCGAACTAGCGACCTTCCGATCACAAGACACTTGTTCTACCCCTGAGCCACAGCCACGTTGAGTCAATGAGTCAGTGTAAATTAAATATCTAGATGTGTGATTTATTACTGGGACAGAACTAAACGGTGATGGGTCCAACATATTATTTCCTCTGTTGTCCTGTGATAATTAGTTGAATTCAGTTTGTCTTTTGGATAACGATTTATTTATGTCATCATCACGGGAAAACAGGTGTTCTTTCCTGAGATAACAAGATCACTATCTCAAGATCTCAGAGAAAATTAGCTTAGTTTTCCTGAGCTAGCAAGATAATTGAATCTGTGATCACAAGAGATTGTTCACTCTTACCAGTGCCATGCCAACACATTTCCTCTATAACTCTATATGCAATAATTGAATAAATGTACGGAAGACGATGAGCACCACTGTGAAGATGTATATGAATTCTGACATTTTTCAGAAAAAAATAAAATACATTTTTCACATTGGCCCTTATTGCCTTCCGTACATTTATCAAATTATTGCACTTAAAGTTAAGAGGAACAATGTTTTTGTTCATTATTTCAGTGTTATACATAAAAGTAATGCATTTCAAACTTTTATTCTTGTACTTGTAATACATCACACTTCGAGCTATTTAATTCATTGACAATGACTCAACCTGATAGAGAAACTTCACAGTAAGTGTGGCTTTTTACACTGAACTATTATTATGTAATATGTAATGCAATAATGAATCTAAGAAATTAAAGTTTTGCTGTCTCGTTCTTGTTTAACAGTGTGTAAACCTTGTCTGGACAACTGGCTGCAGTTTCAGACCAACTGTTACTTTTTTGCGAATGAGGGTTGGAATAATTGGGACGGAGTTCGTGAAGAGTGCAGAAAGACTAATGCAGATCTGGTGGTGATTGACAGCCAGGAGGAACAGGTAAGACTCGTTTAATTTGATTTTGTATTTTCATTTTCTCCATCGTCATAGACAGAGATGGAAATGCATGGTATCTAAAATTGACTGTAATTTAGACACACAAACTCTCTGAGTTAATCCTTTCATTGTACAAATAAAGTAAAACCACATATTTTACCAAAATGAGAACAAATATGGTACAAAAACCTCCATAAATCACACATTTCATTCATATTAAAAACCTTTTTATGTGTCTCTTATCCTTTGTGTATTTTTTTTCACACGTTGTGTTGCATCCTGTTGTATGAAATGCACTGTAGTAGTATATTTATTAAATCATTTTATTATGATTAAGACAAAGAGATTATTTTTTTTCTTAACAACTGTATCACAATCGTAGGAATTCATCAATAATCACACAAAAGCCTACTATGATGAAAAGCATGGCTACTGGATTGGCTTGAGTAGAAAGGATGTGAAGGACGGGTGGAAGTGGGTGGATGGAAGCAATGTCACTGTGACGTAAGTGAAAACACACACTCCAAAGTTGCCACACACCTCATCTTAGCCTCATTGTATCTTGACCACAGTGATTCAGACACATGACTTCATCATCGCCAAGACATTTGACCTTCCAGTTTTCTAAAGAGGCAGATGGTGAAACGAGTAAAAAGCAGATGGAGATGGCACCTTCAACATCTCCACGTAACACCAAAGACAAGAATCTTTGTCAAAAGAAGCCAAGATGGAAGAAACAACAAATGAAGAAATGTCTGAATTTCACACAAACACTGCTGCTGGTTGAAAGTCGACCACGGTGTCATTTATTGTTGACTGTAACCATGAAGTTATCCTGACAGTGACTCTGGCACAACAGCTCACAGTGTGACACAGCACTGAGACTCACATGTCACCTCACTCTCTCATTATCAACTGTGTCTTTATTTAAAATGGCTATAAATAGCATGCAGTTGGCTTAGCTTCACACAAAGATTGGAAACAGGACTGAACAGCCAGCCTGTCTCTGTCTGAAAGCAACAGATCAACCTGTCAGCACCTCTGAAGCTCCTGAAATAACACTTTAGTGTTTAGTACCCAAGTATTGTACTTAAGTAGAGTACTTAGGTAACCAATGCTCATCTTTTATTGACAGATATGATTGCAGTATTGTTTTTGTGTATTTCAGCACACACAGACTAATATGATGTGATATTTTTCTTCTGTAGGTACTGGAGACAAGAACCCAGAAACAGTGAAGGGTGTGTTTTAACTCTGCCGCGTGAAGCTTGTCTGGCCAACTGGGACAAAGTGAGCTGCTGGGCGTATAACCGCTGGATCTGTGAAACAAGAGCCCTGATCAAAGGATCAGCCCCATAATCCTAACGGATCATTTAACATTCAAGAGGTTATATAAGCTGTTTTTTTAATATATGATGTTTTTTTACTCTTCTTGCAGACTTTTTGTTGTTTTTTTTCTAATTTATTGCAATAATAATCCTTTTTGATAAATGCTGCAGAGCAAACCATCACCTTTATGTTACAAAGAGCAGGCTTCAATGCTCGTCACACTTTTAGAGTTAAGAACTCAAACTGAATGAAATACTCATCTTTTATCTATTTGTTTTTGTTGTTGTTGTTTGCTTGTTAGTTTGTTTTCTGACACAATCCTAATAACAATATGTTTTAGCATTGAGGGCATAGTGTTGTTCTGGACTGTATGGAAGCTCTTGAGAGCCAAGTGAGAATATATTTTTTTTTTTTCTGGTAGTCCATTTTCTAAGCTCTGAATTTTTGTTTCATGTGTGAAAAAGAGTGATTTTTTTTCCCAAGAAAAAAAATATGTTATGCTTAAAAAGTGTTAAAAACAATTCACAGGAAGCTTTTGTTTTTTCATGTGTGGAAACAAATAATGTTTTTCAGGAGAAAATTAAGGCTCATTTTTGAATTCTGACCACAAGAGGCTGAAGTGCTCGACTACTCACATACTAAATAAGATAAGAAGCATTCATGTTCATCCAGGGGAGTTTTAATTCTCCCATTCATGTTGTACTTTAGCAGTGTGAGGACAGTGAAACTCCATGCATCTTTCAGCAATACGCTGGTGTGCCACTGCAGTATTTGTGGTGAACACTAATATTGATACATAACATTTTTCCACATATGAAAAAAAAAATGATGTGGAAATGGAGAAATGTTGTGATAAAAAAATTCACGTCACACAATATTTTACTCTGTTTCACACATTAAAAAATGTTGTAAAATAAAAAAAATGCTTTCTGTATCACATGAAAAAAACTCCCTAGAAGAACAAGGTTGCTCTTCATCTTAGTCGAGCACTTACAGAAATCAATATTTAGAAAAATTTGCTTTGTTTTTCCTGTTTTTGACTAACGATGACAATGGCTCTTCACCTTCACCTGAAAACTAGACTGTTCGTTTATTAATCCAAATGTGAGACAACCCATGTCACAGACATGGCTTGTTGAAAGGTTGAGGTCAGTATTAGATAATGCAGACATGGGCCAACTTCTTCTGGTGCAACAGTTTGCACATTTGTTCGTCACAGAAATCAGGGCTGGACTGGGACAAAATATCGGCCCTGGCATTTTTGGCTTAGACCGGCCCCTCATAATTAGTGGAGCACAACTGACTAGTAATTTATGTATGTGTTCCCCAAAGGAATGTATTTTACAATTATCCCAAACCCAACTCTAATTATTGTGGTGAGGTGTGCATATGTTTACTCACTTGACATGAAAAAACGCTCACAAAGCCTTTCAATCCTAGTTCTACCTCCTTTAGGTATATTCTATTTCAAGCATAATGTCAACAACATCCTAAATCTTAGAAGTTTAGCATCTATTGTTAGCTCCACCACTTTTGTCTGCTCTGTGTAGTTCAATTTTTTCATCCTTTTTATTGAAATCATCTCTAATATGTTTTTTCTGAATTTCCCTGATATAGCAGCTCAGTTCTAATTCTTCAGGTTAAAAGGTGCTCCCTCCTTTAAAAAGCTAAACATGCATTTGTACCAGGCTAAAAACTGGCTGCTTTATTAACTCATGCAAAGCCACTATGTCTTAAAAGCATTTGACAGTCTTACTCTTATTCAATGTGGGCAAACCTTTTGCTAATAATACTTTTATATATATTTTTTTACACTTACTTTAGTAATGCTTAAACTGCAAAGCTTTGACTTATCAGTCAGCAGTTTTAAAATCCGTCTTTAAAATCATGTTTAACCACAGCATAGAGGGTTGCAACAAATTCAAACTACTATGCAGCCTTTCAACACACCTTTAACCTAAATATCTAAAATGCTATGATGGAGTCTAAAATGGACACTTGCTGCTCATCAATACTTCTCAGATTTTGGGAAGTATGCAACACCAATTAATATTGATATTAATCAATCACCATTGCTCATCATTGTCATGTAATTAGAGTTCTCAACGGGCCTGAAAGTTACAACCCGACCCTTTTAAGCCCGAACCCGATGCAGCCCGTCACACCAACATGAATTTCCTCCTTCCTCTCCTGCTTACCGGCTGTACACTGTCCCTGTCAGTCAGCAGCATCTCTGGCTGCTGCTCTCCTGCCCGCTGCTGCTGTCTTCACCTTCAACCCGCTGTTGCTGGATCATTGCTGTCACAGAGGTCGTGAAGGCTACAGCAGCTTCTCCAGCCAACATGTCTGTGATTTTAGCACAATTTGCAGCATCTACAGTGAGATTCTTCTCTTAGCACGCAACTTCTTCCTCTTCGGTTGCTCCATGTTGTCACTCCTCGCGCTCAACACTTTGAAACTCGCAGAAGTTACAGGAGACAGCGCAGGGAAGGGGTGGGGCCGCTGTCGTACTCTATCCTGATTGGCTCAGTTCACTGTCTATATTGAAGATGGATGCTTTTAGAAAAAATTGTAATAAAAGCGGAGGGCTGAGAGATTTCATTGGATTAGCCCAATGTCCTTCAAGAAAATCAACCAATGGGCTGCGCGGTCGATAAAAATTATTTATAATATGCTTTTTTGATTAAATCATGAAAGCCCAGCCCAGATCGTGCGTCGGTCCATGACTGACAGAAATCGCCGTACTGCCGAGAACAGAAAAAATCTAACATCTTGAGTAATACGACCTGTGATGTCCTGCTCTGTGCCGGAAATATACAGACATCCTTCCCACCCTGAGCCTGTCAAAAACAACTGGTTTTACGTTATCTGACCAAATAGAAGAACTGCAACTCATGTGATAACCGACAGTTGGTTACTGTGTCACTGAAATGACACGTATTTAAACCACGGCGGTGGTTTCGGGTGTGTTTCTGACTTTGGGAGAAAGTGAATTCTTGTCTGTGATAAACCTGATCGAACGATGGAGGAAGAACCGACCTCGGCGTTGGTGACTTTCAGATCTAACAGCGTCTCAACGCGCGGTGAGTCTGTACTCTGTTTTTTAATGATACAGGCAGGGGTGAAAATCCCATTTCATAGTTGGGGGGGACAATAAACAGTAAAATTTTAGAGAATAATTCCAGGGGGGGGACAAGGAATAAAAGTTGTAGCCTGTCTTTTATACAGCATCTTTTACCGCAATTTGAGGCTTTAGTCTCTGTCTCTCCAACAGGCAGTCAGAAGACCTTTCTTAGTACTGGCTGAGTCCACCTGCACATGTCTAGACTTAAAACAAAATGATTGAAATCAAATTAACATGTACACATGCAATGAATAAACTAATTATCAGGCAAACATCTAAGTTTGTTTATCAGATTTCTCATAATCAGATAACTGCCTTTTTCCAGATGAAAGATATCAGATTATGCTATTCTCTCTCTCTCTCTCTCTCTCTCTCTCTCGCACTGTCAGCATGTTCAAATCAAATGTTTTAAAAAATGTCATCAAAAGTACTGATAATTACAATAATTGCATTATGCTGTATTAGTCCTAACCCTACCTGTATACAACAACACTAACTTCCACCACAGTCCATTAAATATCTTTACAAGAGGTAAAAGCTCCAAACAATCCCAAAACTAAAGGAAATACCGTAATGAATAATCCAACATAAAATAATTTCTCAAAAATATATATTTATTGTGTTGTCATCAAACATCGGACAACTATGTCACAAAACTGTATGTGATCTAACTCTCTATCTGTAAAACAGTTTTATAGATACAGAGTTAGAATACATACAGTTTTACAGTTAGAGAGTTAGTGCTCCTGTCCTCTCCCTCTCCTCTCCTCTCCTCTCCTCTCCTCTCTGTCTGTGACTATCACTATCTGTAGCTTTTAACTTAGCTTAACAGCACTCGTAATTGAGAAGGCTTTTAAACAATGCAGGATAAACATTGAAGACAGCCTGGACCTGGCGCTTTCAGTAAATGGGATGTGTGTTGTTGTAACTTATGTAACTATGTCTGTGTAGTATAGACCTCTTACCCCGCGAAGCACGGTGTGAGTAGCAGGCTCCGTCCACACTCTGCTGCAGCTGCTAGCTCCGCCCGTTGGAAAGAGTGTGGGGTGGACTCAACCATTTGTAAGAATGGGAGGGGGGGGACTAAATCTTTAAAGATGTAAATAGCACATTATTGCGTGATTATAATGAGCACCGCTTACATTGTGCTTTGAATAAATGATACTGCATTGTTCAAAAATTATTAATTGTGTCTCAAATTATTCAAGGGGGGGACAGCTTTACTGGAGGGGGGGACATGTCCCCCCTGTCCCCCCCGGCATTTCTGCCTATGCATGAAGTACCAGATCTTTTATTACTTTCCAGACCTTTCCAGATGTTCCTGTTATTTTAAGAATTCTAAAAATAAGAGCATGTTCACAGATACAATTCAAACGTAAATTCCTCCTTCATTCACAATGTGACACACTGTGGAGTTCACTGTTCACTGTGGAGTTCATAAAGCCACTTCTGAAGAAAAAGGAACTCTGACCTCTGCTCGACTTCCAGTTGTAGCAGTTCAATGTCATCGCATCTCTGAGCCGACCGAATGCATGACAACCAACATTCTTTCAAAGCTTGCAGAGAAGATCTAAATAATGGTGATGCACACAAATGAAATAAAGGCAATGCAGGCACAAACTGCTGGGAACACAATATTGGTTTGTGCACATGTGAGTTTAACATTTTTTTTGTTGTGACTAATTTAAAGTTGCATCATTTGAACTTTAATCTCTGCAGTAATACAACCTGAGATGTCCAGACATCCTTCCCACCCCGAGCCTGTCAAGAACGACGATCTTACGTCATCTGACCAAAAAGAAGAACTGCAACTCATGTAATAACTCACAGTTGGTTACTGTGCCACTGACATGACACGTGTTTAAACTGCGGCGGTGGTTTCAGGTTTGTTTCTGAATTTGGGAGAAAGTTGAGTTGTTGTCTGTGATAAACCTGATCGGACGATGGAGGAAGAACTGAAATATGCGTCTGTGACTTTCAGGTCTAACAGCGTCTCAACACACGGTGAGTCACGTACTCAGTTTTTTAATGATACAGCCTGTAGAAGTGCAGCCAGAGCTGGTGGAAAGTACCAAGTACATCTATTCTGGCGCTTACAGATGTGAGGTTCATGTATTTAACTTGGATTGTTCTACGCCTTGCGACTGTAAACCTTCTACCCAATCACATTCAAGTTGAACATCTTTGTCTGTTATCTGTGATGTCTGTGGCTGCAACATCGAAGCGTTGCAACATCTTGAGTTGCTGAACAGCGTTTTGGAAACTTTGGAAACTTTAGCATTTAGCAAGTGCTCAGCCAGACAAAATTATTATTATTGTTATTTTTTTTTAAAAGTGCCTTAAAAATATCCAGTTTCCGTTCAGAACATCTCTCCAGAGAGACTACAGATACTTCTTGTGGCTTCGACAAAAAAAAAGATGCAAATCAAGTTTTTTGTCACACACTCACCATGAACTAGGAAGTGACCATTGAAGTAACAGCAAACTTCAGTTCTTTTAAGCCTTTTTTGCTTTTTTTTTGCAGAGAAACTGAAGGACCTGGAAATAATCTATGATGAGGTGAAGTGTGAGCAGCAGGGATCGGACACACGTCCTGTCAAAAAAGGTTCATTTGGGTTAACTGTGACTGAAAAAGATTATTAAATTATAAACAATTTATAAATTATAAATTATAAAAATTATAAATGATAACAGTATATTTGTATGATAGATTCTCTTTTTGCTTTTGGCAGATAATAAAAAGAAAGCTCCACTGTTTACTCTGCTTCATGTGGTGGCAGCAGTTTTGGGGATTATCTGTGTCTCTCTGCTGTCAGTCCTCATCACCCTCAGTATCCACTGTAAGTTCCCGTTTTCAAAGACTTTCAAGGCAGAGTGACGGTAACAAGTGAGTGCAGCAGTAACAGTTTCTTCCCTGATTTCAGTCAAAGCAGTCGTGTCAGAGCGACTCAGAGAAAACAGCAACCTGACAGCCCAGAATCTGCAGCTGTGGACAGAGAAGAATGATTCAGAGAGACGAAACGAAGAGCTGACCAGAGAGAGAGACGGACTCAAATGGACCATCGGAGTCATCCTGGAACACAAGAACTTCCCAGTGGAACGACACTGCCCACAGAAAGGTGAAAGAACCCAGCATGCTTTGCTCTGTTTGGGTTTTGGTCACCGCTCCTGTAGATCAACGGAAACCACTAACTTTAGAGCTCCATAACTGTGAACGCAATTAGATAAGTTCAATGTAAAGTTAGTTTGACCGTCGCTTTTTAACTTTACTTTTACATTTAGCAGATGCTTTTGTCTAAAGCGACTTAAAGTAATTCATACACTGATGGCGGTGGCTAACATGCAAGGTGCCGACCAGCACATCAGGGGTTCAGTATCTTGCCTTGCAACACGCAGAACAGAGTAATCGAACTAGTGACCTTCCGATCACAAGACACTCGTTCTACCCCTGAGCCACAGCCACGTTGATTCAATGAGTCAGTGTAAATTAAATATCTAGATGTGTGATTTATTACTGGGACAGAACTAAACGGTGATGGGTCCAACATATTATTTCCTCTGTTTTTCTGTGATAATTAGTTGAATCCAGTTTGTCTTTTGGATTTATTTATGTCATCATCACGGGAAAACAGGTGTTCTTTCCTGAGATAACAAGATCACTTTCTCAAGATCTCAGAGAAAATGAGCTTAGTTTTCCTGAGCTAACGAGATAATTGAATCTGTGATCACAAGAGATTGTTCACTCTTACCAGTGCCATGCCAACACATTTCCTCTATAACTCTATATGCAATAATTGAATAAATGTACGGAAGACGATCAGCGCCACTGTGAAAAATGTATATGAATTCTGTCATTTTTCAGAAAAAAATAAAGTCAGAACTCATGTACATTTTTCACATCGGCCCTTATCGTCTTCCGTACATTTATTTGATAATTGCACTTAAGTTAAGAGGAACAGTGTTTTCGTTTATTATTTTAGTGTTATACATAAAAGTAATGCATTTCAAACTGTTATTCTTGCACCTGTAATACATCACACTTGGAGCTATTTAATTCATTGACAGTGACTCAACCTGATAGAGAAACTTCACAGTAAGTGTGGCTTTTTACACTGAACTATTGTACTAGAATTACATGTAATATGCAATGCAATAATGAATCTAAGAAAATGACTGTGAAATTAATGTTTTGCTGTCTCGTTCTTGTTTAACAGTGTGTAAACCTTGTCTGGACGACTGGCTGCAGTTTCAGACCAACTGTTACTTTTTTCCCAAATCTGAATATTCTTCGGGATGGAATAATTGGACCGGAAGTCGTGAAGAGTGCAGAAAGACTAATGCAGATCTGGTGGTGATTGACAGCCAGGAGGAACAGGTAAGACTCATTTAATTTGATTTTGTATTTTCATTTTCTCCATCGTCATAGACAGAGATGGAAATGCATGGTATCTAAAATTGACAGTAATTTAGACACACAAACTCCCTGATGTAATCCTTTCATTGTAAAAATAAAGTAAAACCACATATTTGACCAAAACAAGAAAAAATATGTACCAAAACTCATAAATCCAACATTTCAATCCAACTTTTTCATGTGTCTCTTATCCTTTATGTATTTTTTCTCATTGCTGAAGCATGTTATGTTGCATCCTGTTGTATGAAGTGCACTGTAATAGTATATTTATCAAATCATTATATTATGATTAAGACAAAGAGATTATTTTTTTTCTTAACAACTGTATCACAATTGTAGGAATTCATCAATAATCACACAGAAACCTACCATGATGAAAAGCACGGCTACTGGATTGGCTTGAGCAGAAAGGATGTGAAGGACGGGTGGAAGTGGGTGGATGGAAGCAATGTCACTGTGACGTAAGTGAAAACACACACTCCAAAGTTGCCACACACGCTCATCTTCGCCTCATTGTATCTTGACCACAGTGATTCAGACACACGACTTCATCATCGCCAAGACATTTGACCTTCCAGTTTTCTTAAGAGGCAGATGGTGAAACAAGTAAAAAGCAGATGGAGATGGCACCTTCAACATCTCCACGTAACACCAAAGACAAGAGTCTTTGTCAAAACAAGCTAAGATCGAAGAAATGACACATTTAGAAATGTCTGAATTTCACACAAACACTGCTGCTGGTTGAAAGTCGACCATGGTGTCATTTATTGACTGAACCATGAAGTTATCCTGACAGTGACTCTGACACATCAGCTCACAGTGTGACACAGCACTGAGACTCACATGTTACCTCACTCTCTCACAATCAACTGTGTCTTTATATAGACTATGAATAGTATGCAGTTAGCTTAGCTTAACACAAAGATTGGAAACAGGACTGAACAGCCAGCCTGTCTCTGTCTGAAAGCAACAGATCGACCTGTCAGCACCTCTAAAGCTCATGAAATAACACTTTATAGCTTGTTCGTTAAATATATGTAAAACCCAAGTTTAAAAACAACCAACTGGAAACAAGAAACAGGAAAAATCCCACATCCCGATCAATCTTTTTTTCCTCTGAATTTCTAACCCAAAACTACATAGAGCCCCTTTAACCACTTTGTATGTAACCCCATTGCTAGAGTAAAAGTTGGCAGAGCATGTGTCTGCAAAACCGTAGATAAGTCAAAACTTTACGTCCTTTTCTGTACCTTGAATTTGTACTTAAGTACAGTACTATCACTGAGATTGTGATATTTTTCTTCTGTAGGTACTGGACACAAAATCTTGGCTACAGCAAAGCGTGTGCTTTAACTCTGCCGCGTGCAGCTCGTCTGGCCAACTGGGACAAAGTGGGCTGCAAGATGCGGAACCGCTGGATCTGTGAAACAAGAGCCCTGATCAAAGGATCAGCCCCAAAAACCTGATGGATCATTTAACATTCAAGAGGTTATATAAGCTGTTTTTTGATATATGATGTTTTTTTACTCTTCTTGCAGACTTTTTCTTGTTTTTTTTCTAATTTATTGCAATAATCCATTTCGATAAATGCTGCAGAGCAAACCATCACCTTTATGTTACAAAGGGCAGGCTTCAATGCTCGTCACACTTTGAGAGTTAAGAACTCAAACCGAATGAAATACTTATCTTTTATTTATTTGTTTTTGTTGTTGTTGTTGTTGTTGTTGTTGTTTGTTGTTTGTTTTCTGACACAATCCTCATAACAATATGTTTTAGCATTGAGGGCATAGTGTTGTTCCTGACTGTATGGAAGCCCTTGAGGGCCAAGTGAGAATCTTTTTTTTTTTTCTGGTGGTCCATTTTCTAAGCTCTAAATTTTTGTTTCATGTGTGAAAAAGAGTGATTTTTTTTCCAAGAAAAAATAAATGTTATGCTTAATAAGTGTTCAAAACAATTCACAGGAAACTTTTGGTTTTTCATGTGTGAAAACAAATAATGTTTTTCCAGGAGAAAATTAAGGCTCACTTTTGTTTGCTTTTGTAATATTAATGTTGACCACAAGAGGCAGAAGTGCACGATTACTCACTTACTAAATAAGATGAGAAGCATCCATGTTCATCCAGGCGAGTTTTAATTCTTTAGTTGTACTTAAGCAGTGTGAGGACAGTGAAACTCCATGCATCTTTCAGCAATACGCTGATGTGCCACTGCAGTATTTGTGGTGAACACTCATTTTAATGCATACAATTTTTCCACATATGAAAAAAATGATGTGGAAATGGAGAAATCTTGTGATAAAAAAATTCGCTCTGTTACACACATTTTTTTTTCTTGTGAAAAGTATTTTACTCTGTTTCACACATTAAAAAATGTTGTAAAATAAAAAAAATGCTTTCTGTATCACACATGAAAAAAACTCCCTGGAGGAACAAAGTTGCTCTTCATCTTAGTCGAGCACTTCTCCCTCTTGTGGTCCAAATGAGTATTACAGAAACCAACAGTAAGAAAAATTTGCCTTGTTTTTCCTGTTTTTGACTAACGATGACAATGGCTCTTCACCTTCACCTGACAACTAGACTGTTTGTTAATTAATCCAAATGTGAGACAACCCATGTCACAGACATGGCTTGTTGAAAGGTTGAGGTCAGTATTAGATAATGCAGATATTGGCCAACTTCTTCTGCTGCAACAGTTTGCACATTTGTTTGTCATAGAAATAGCCGTACTGCCGAGAACAGAAGAAATCAAACATCTTGTGTAATACGACCCTTGATTTCCTGCTCTGTGCCGGAAATATACAGACATCCTGCCCACCCTGAGCATGTCAAAAACAACTGGTTATATCTGACCAAAAAGAAGAACTGCAACTCATGTTATAACTCAGAGTTGGTTACTGTGTCACTGAAATTACATGTATTTGAACTGCGGCGGTGGTTTCGGGTGTGTTTCTGACTTTGGGAGAAAGTGAATTCTTGTCTGTGATAAACCTGATCGAACGATGGAGGAAGAACCGACCTTGGCGTTGGTGACTTTAAGGTCTAACAGTGTCTCAACACACGGTGAGTCGTGTACTCTGTACAATATTGTATGTTCCACTATTCCACATAAAGGTTTAAATTAGTAACAACACTGAAATGCAACAGTGTTAATAATGTAGTATAAAATAACCATAGTCAGTAGATGGTGGTTATAATGTAACCACAATAAGTAATCTGTGACTGATGATAACTGATAATAAGTGTTAAATGATAAAAGTAAGAAATGAAGGGTAATCAAGTGTGAAGGAGAAGCTGAAACATATTACTCTGCACTAGCTGATTGAAATGTGCACTTACTGATTAAAACTACTGTGTATGAAGACGTGAAGTGTGAAAATGTAACCACAAATATAAGAACAGAATCACATAACCAAATATACAACACTTTTATTCTTTTTTAAAAATGCAGTGCAAAGAGTGATGAGACATAATGTGATATATCAAGTACCTGAGAAAAGTACCGACCTTGGCGTTGGTGACTTTAAGGTCTAACAGTGTCTCAACACGCGGTGAGTCGTGTACTCTTTTTTAATGATACAGCCTGCAGATACTATACTACATAAGAAAATATTGTATGATCCACTATTCCACATAAAGGTAGTCAGTTTAAATTAGTATCAACACTGAAATGCAACAGCGTTAATAATGTAGTATAAAATAACCATAGTCAGTAGATGGTGGTCAATATAATTTAACCACAATAAGTAATCTGTGACTAATGATAACTGATAATAACTGTTATAATGATAAAAGTAAGAAATGAAGGGTAATCAAGTGTGAAGGAGAAGCTGAAACATAATACTCTGCACCAGCTGATTGAAATGTGCACCTACTGATTAAAACTACTGTGTGTGAAGACGTGAAGTGTGAAAATGTAACCACAAATTTAAGAACAGAATCACATAACCAAAAATACAACACTTTTATTCTTTTTTAAAGATGCAATGCAAAGAGTGATCAGATACAATGTGATATATCAAGAAGGGGAACTTGGTTATTATTAACCCCAAAGGCCAGAGTCTCTAAGAACTAATGGTGTATGTTGAGAAAAGTACCTTTTTTTTTCTTTTTTTTTTAACACCAAGAGAGTGAGGTTAAGAGCTACTGGCTGCACATAGCAGGAGATACTGGAGTCACGTACACCTACGAAGCTACGAACAGGTGCAGACGGAAGAACAGGGGTTTCCAGAGAAAAATGCCCGTGTCAGCAGAGGTGATGAAGAGTAGGGATTGGATGAGACCACGAGGCCATGAGAAGACGCTCGAAGTTTTTTGGGCTTAAACGAGGATGCTCGATGCTCAGAACCTCAGATCAGTTCACTTTGTTCATGGACTTTGTCTGTGCGACTGCAGCAACTTCCTGTGGCTTTGACAAAAAAAAGATGCACACAACATTTTTTGTCCCACATTCACTCCAGACTAGGAAGTGACTTGTGAGAGTAACATTGAAATAATGTCAAACTTCAGTTCCTTTAAAACTTGTTTGCTTTTTTGCAGAGAAACCAAAGGACCTGGAAGTAATCTACGATGATGCAATGTGTGAGGAGCAGGGATCAGACACACGTCCTGTCAAACCAGGTTAATTTTGGTTTACCGTGGCTGATTAAAGTGTAAAATATGATAACAGTATATTTGTATAATACATTCTCTTTTTGCTTTTGGCAGGTGATGAAAAGAAAGCTCGACTGTTAACTCTGCTTCATCTGATGGCAGTAGTTTTGGGGATTACATGTGTCTTTCTGCTGTCAGTCCACATCACCCTCAGTATCTACTGTAAGTACCCGTTTTGAAAGACTTTCAATGCAGAGTGATGGAAACAAGTGAGTGTAGCAACTGAGCGCAACAGTTTCTTCCCTGATTTCAGTCGAAGCAGTCGTGTCAGAGCGGCCCAGAGAGAACAGCAACCTGACAGCCCAGAATCTGCAGCTGTGGACAGAGAAGACTGATTTAGAGAGACGAAACGAAGAGCTGACCAGAGAGAGAGACGGACTCAACTGGACCATCGGAGTCATCCTGGAACACAAGGACTTCCCAGTGAAACGACACTGCCCACAGAAAGGTGAAAGAACCCAGCATGCTTTGCTCTGTTTGGGTTTTGGTCACCGCTCCTGTAGATCAACTGAAACCACTAACTTTAGAGCTCCATAACTGTGAACGCAATTAAATAAGTTCAATGTAAAGTTAGTTTGACCGTTGCTTTTTTAAATTTACTTTTACAATTAGTAACAACACTGAAATGCAACAGCGTAAATAATGTAGTATAAAATAACCATAGTCAGTAGATGGTGGTCAATATAATTTAACCACAATAAGTAATCTGTGACTAATGATAACTGATAAGTGTTAAATGATAAAAGTAAGAAATGAATGGTAATCAAGTGTGAAGGAGAAGCTGAAACATAATACTCTGAACCAGCTGATTGAAATGTGCACCTACTGATTAAAACTACTGAAGTGTGAAGATGTGAAATGTGAAAATGTAACCACAAATATAAGAACAGAATCACATAACCAAATATACAACACTTTTATTCTTTTTTTAAAATGCAGTGCAAAGAGTGATCAGATACAATGTGATATTTCAAGTACCTGAGAAAAGTACCTGTTTTTTTTTTAAACACCAAGAGAGTGAGGTTAAGAGCTACTGGCTGCACGTAGCAGGAGATACTGGAGTCACATACACCTACGAAGCTACGAACAGGTGCAGAAGGAAGAACAGGGGTTTCCAGAGAAAAATGCCCGTGTCAGCAGAGGTGATGAAGAGTAGGGATTGGATGAGACCACGAGGCCATGAGAAGACACTCGAAGTTTTTTGGGCTTAAACGAGGATGCTCGATGCTCAGAACCTCAGATCAGTTCACTTTGTTCATGGACTGCAGCGACTTCCTGTGGCTTTTACAAATAAAGGTGCACACAACATTTTTTGTCCCACATTCACTCCAGACTAGGAAGTGACTTGTGAGAGCAACATTGACGTAACGGCAAACTTCAGTTCCTTTAAAACTTGTTTGCTTTTTTGCAGAGAAACCAAATGACCTGGAAGTAATCTACGATGATGCAATGTGTGAGGAGCAGGGATCAGACACACGTCCTGTCAAACCAGGTTAATTTTGGTTTACCGTGGCTGATTAAAGTGTAAAATATGATATCAGTATATAGATTGAATAGATTGAAAAGAAAGCTCAACTGTTAACTCTGCTTCATCTGATGGCAGTAGTTTTGGGGATTACATGTGTCTCTCTGCTGTTAGTCCGCATCGCCCTCAGTATCTACTGTAAGTACCCGTTTTGAAAGACTTTCAATGCAGAGTGATGGAAACAAGTGCGTGTAGCAATTGAGTGCAACAGTTTCTACCTTGATTGCAGTCGAAGCAGTCGTGTCAGAGCGGCCCAGAGAAAACAGCAACCTGACAGCACAGAATCTGCAGCTGTGGACAGAGAAGAATGATTTAGAGAGACGAAACGAAGAGCTGACCAGAGAGAGAGACGGACTCAACTGGACCATCTGAGTCATCCTGGAACACAAGGACTTCCCAGTGGAACGACACTGCCCACAGAAAGGTGAAAGAACCCAGCATGCTTTGCTCTGTTTGGGTTTTGGTCACCGCTCCTGTAGATCAACTGAAACCACTAACTTTAGAGCTCCATAACTGTGAACGCAATTAAATAAGTTCAATGTAAAGTTAGTTTGACCGTTGCTTTTTTAAATTTACTTTTACAATTAGTAACAACACTGAAATGCAACAGCGTAAATAATGTAGTATAAAATAACCATAGTCAGTAGATGGTGGTCAATATAATTTAACCACAATAAGTAATCTGTGACTAATGATAACTGATAAGTGTTAAATGATAAAAGTAAGAAATGAATGGTAATCAAGTGTGAAGGAGAAGCTGAAACATAATACTCTGAACCAGCTGATTGAAATGTGCACCTACTGATTAAATCTACTGAAGTGTGAAGATGTGAAATGTGAAAATGTAACCACAAATATAAGAACAGAATCACATAACCAAATATACAACACTTTTATTCTTTTTTTAAAATGCAGTGCAAAGAGTGATCAGATACAATGTGATATTTCAAGTACCTGAGAAAAGTACCTGTTTTTTTTTTAAACACCAAGAGAGTGAGGTTAAGAGCTACTGGCTGCACGTAGCAGGAGATACTGGAGTCACGTACACCTACGAAGCTACGAACAGGTGCAGAAGGAAGAACAGGGGTTTCCAGAGAAAAATGCCCGTGTCAGCAGAGGTGATGAAGAGTAGGGATTGGATGAGACCACGAGGCCATGAGAAGACACTCGAAGTTTTTTGGGCTTAAACGAGGATGCTCGATGCTCAGAACCTCAGATCAGTTCACTTTGTTCATGGACTTTGTCTGTGCGACTGCAGCGACTTCCTGTGGCTTTTACAAATAAAGGTGCACACAACATTTTTTGTCCCACATTCACTTCAGACTAGGAAGTGACTTGTGAGAGCAACATTGACGTAACGGCAAACTTCAGTTCCTTTAAAACTTGTTTGCTTTTTTGCAGAGAAACCAAATGACCTGGAAGTAATCTACGATGATGCAATGTGTGAGGAGCAGGGATCAGACACACGTCCTGTCAAACCAGGTTAATTTTGGTTTACCGTGGCTGATTAAAGTGTAAAATATGATATCAGTATATAGATTGAATAGATTGAAAAGAAAGCTCGACTGTTGACTCTGCTTCATCTGATGGCAGTAGTTTTGGGGATTACATGTGTCTCTCTGCTGTTAGTCCGCATCGCCCTCAGTATCTACTGTAAGTACCCGTTTTGAAAGACTTTCAATGCAGAGTGATGGAAACAAGTGCGTGTAGCAATTGAGTGCAACAGTTTCTACCTTGATTGCAGTCGAAGCAGTCGTGTCAGAGCGGCCCAGAGAAAACAGCAACCTGACAGCACAGAATCTGCAGCTGTGGACAGAGAAGAATGATTTAGAGAGACGAAACGAAGAGCTGACCAGAGAGAGAGATGGACTCAACTGGACCATCGGAGTCATCCTGGAACACAAGGACTTCCCAGTGGAACGACACTGCCCACAGAAAGGTGAAAGAATCCCAGCATGCTTTGCTCTGTTTGGGTTTTGGTCACCGCTCCTGTTGATCAACTAAAACCACTAACTTTAGAGCTCCATAACTGTGAACGCAATTAGATTGGATGATGATTAGATGAGTTCAATGTAAAGTTAGTTTGACAGTTGCCTTTTTAAATGTACTTTTACATTTACAGCTTTTGTCGTAAATACAGTAATTCATACATACATTCATATACTGATGGCGGTGGCTGCTATACATGGTGCCGGCCAGGACATCAGGAGCACTTTGGGGTTCAGCTAACAACCGATAACAACTGCAGTTAAGAAGGTAGACACCATTTCAGCATATGCCTCCCTGCAGACTCTCCACTTCCTGGCCCTTATCAAGACCTGGATCACCCAAGAAAACACTGCCACTCCAGCTGCACTCTCGTCTGCCTACTCCTTTTCACACTCCCAGAGACAAACTGGTCGAGGAGGAGGAACTGGCCTCCTCCTCTCCCCCATGCGGTCCTACCAGGTCATTCCCCTGGACCACCTTTCCGGATCTGCTCTTGAGTTCCACACTGTCTCTATCACACATCCTTTCAAACCCAACATTGTGGTGATCTATTGCCCTCCTGGTCCACTCTGTGACTTCTTTGATGAGATGAACACACTCCTGAGCTGCTGCCCTGACGATGGCCCTCCACTGGTTGTCCTGGGAGACTTCAACATCCCCCCAGAGAAGCTGCGCTCATCTGAATTCATCGACTTCTTCTCCACATTTAACCTCACATTCTCCCCCTCACCACCGACCCACCGAGCCAGGAACCTACTTGTTCTTGTCTTCACAAGGTCCTGTAGTACCTCAGCACTCTCCGTTACCCCACTGTGTCTGTTAAAATAATTCTGCGTTAATTTAGAACTGGAGGAAGGAGATCGGAGTCAGCTCAAGATTCAAACAAGGTTTTAATCTTGTACAAGAGGAGCATTCACGGAGCAACACGCAGGTCTGTTACAAAGTGAAGACTCAATATCTGAAGAGAAAAGCATGGTATATATCCCTCTTTGTGGGTGTGTTTTCACTCAATTAGTTCCTAATTTATGACCTGCACTTAAAGGAATACTCCACAGAGAAGGAAGTGATAAGGAAGAGTTAAGCTTCAGTGGTCACTCAATACCAGACATAGGTAATAAAATGGCCTAAAACAAGATCACAGGTTACAGGTCATGTTGAACAGTTACATTGAACATTCCTATGTAGGACTTCAGTTTACATCTCTCTTTGAAGTACAAAATTTCTATCACATATCCCTCCTGTTTATGCTGATTTCAAGCATAATTATAACAAATTTTGTAGAGTGTGAGAGCGAAAACCCTATCAGGCAGTTCAAAACATTCTATTTATCCATTATCTTTCTAGATAGGGAAACTCTCTCACGGTCCCGCTGCCCCGGCAACCACACGCAGGTACTCCAATTCAAAAGCATCATGATTACATTGTTACCCCAAAACAAAACATAAACGTCCTCACCAAGCTAGTCAACCCATCGGGCCTGGCTACGGACCTATCCCTACCTAACTAAACTATCCCTTACACGTAAAAAGAATAAATAAAAAGGGGTCACTTTCAATATGTACAAAGGCTGTAAGTATTTTTCTCCTAAGTTGCTCTAGTCTGCCAATTCAGAAAACTACAACTTCAGTTAGATTGTCTGAAGTATCATCTTAATCAGTAGATAAACACATAAACAGCAATCATCCCTTAAACTGTGTTAAACAGGTTACCATATAAATCATCATCTGCCATATCAATGTAACATTTTCTTGTGCTGCATTCTCATAGTCCTCCTGGTAGTCATCGGTGGTGGGGACCCTTTCATACAGCATCGTTGTTTTGGTCACAGCAGTGTCAATGAGTCTCTGTAACAGTCCTCTCAAACAGGGGATAAAACAACATCCACAAATGGTTAGAATGGCAATCATTACAGCTACAGATAACATCATAGCTTTTATAGAACCTGTCCAAACATTCTACTCCTCCTTTTTCAACCAACAACATGTCTAACGCCATCCTATTCTGCCATGCCATTAAACTAGTCTTATCTAACTGTTGATGTATGCCCCCAATTGCTCCCTTAGTGTAATTAAAAAATTGTTGTTGATTATAATACACATAATTTATCCAATCCACATTCTTATTAATAGTACCCACCAAGCCAGGAATGATTCAAACCCTGAACCAACATGATTTCTAGCTTTAAATTCGTCTGGAACACCTCGAAGAACACCAATTGCATCCACATAAACCTTACTATCATATGATCCCTTTGGTGCTTTTCTCTTGGTAATACGTGAGTTATTTGTCATCGTGTCATATGGTAAAATATATGTTTGCATTAGTAACTGTACCATGGCACAAGTTCCCTTCCAGTCAATTGGTAATTTTGCTCTAAGTGTCTTACCTCCACAGAACCACCATACATCCGCTCTAGCCATGATTTGATCGTTCACTACACCATCAGTGACATTGCTCTCGCCCTTACTTACATCAATGATGGTTTGACAAGTTGTCAACCCCCCTACTGACACGGTACCTTTGCCTCGTGTCAAGCAGGTATAATTTCAAGTGTATGGAGTAAACCAAGGTGGTTTAATCTGTGGTGACACTGGTGGGAATAAAAGGTTCAAAGTGGTGCAGTTTATAACACTATCTGAGTTGTATAAATCTAGCATGCAACGAAAACCTTTCGGATCATTATCTGAATTAAGGGGAAAAGGCACTGTGCCTAACCCCGACCTGGCTGCACAGGCTAGACAGCTTGAGGGGGAAAACTTGCTGTTTCGGGCTGTGTAAACATTCATTGTAACCATACATTTGAATCTGTGAATCCCATTTCTAGGGCATACGTTTCCTTTATATTTTTGACATCTATATATTTTACAGGATTATTTTTCATCGAAATCTGTGTGGTTGGTGTAGCCATTACAGATGTTGTCTGATTACTCAAGTTTGGGGACACTGTTATATGAAATATCCCAACTGGGTTTGTTCCACTTACCCATGCTCCCAACACATATGTTCTGTTATCAGTGTGCTTGGGAGTCTTGAGTGTTATTATTACAGGATTGCAGTGGTTTATTTTACAAGTGTCTGGCATCATCTTGATACTTGTCAATCGTTTTTTTTAATTCAGGTCTCAGATTGTATCCCCAATCCTGTGTTCCTGTGTTGGCAATTACCCAATTCCACTTCTCACATCCACACCCATACCTGTTCACAGTTTTACCCCGCACACTCCTATATGCAGTGCATGCAACTGTGGTGACACAGATATATTTTTCTGACCCCAGCCAGTCAGAGTGTTGTCCTAAGCAAGGGAAAATCTGACATGCGTCAATCTGAGCAATGCAGTTTATCCCTTCAGTACATTGTATTATCACTGCACCTCTCCTAGTGTCCCATCTGGATTGTATTCCTATAGCTCTTTCCCTCATTTTATCATGTACCTGGCCTTGTATCTCTAAATTTGAGATAAGGAGGGCAATTGTGGTCACACATAAAACAGTTATTACACATAGTTTTAATTCCAGCATGGTGAATGCTTCTACTTATCTGACAGTAGTATTTGTACTCTTTTGCAGTACGTGAGATGGATCCACGTCTGTCTTTCAGCTATGCAGACTGCTGTAGGTGTAGACAGCAATAATTGCTAGGGCCCTTCCCAGCATGGGGCTGACCAATTCTTTTGTCTCAGAACTTTGATGAACACCCAATCTCCTGGGTTTATTGGCCCTCCTGTTGGTGCTGGACCTATAGGAGGAGATACTGTAGACATAGCACTCTTGTTCTTCATCATTTGACATTATAGTTTACAATTGTTTCAGTCAATCTAGTATCATCTCCCTTCATATCTATTAGTGGTACCCTGAATGGCCTTCCATATAATATTTCAAATGGGTAAGCTGCTTCTGGGAATTTACCTGGTTTTGGACGTGGTCTACCTTGAGCATTATGTGTAGAACATATCAATCATGAAGCACAAACATTTTTTTTTAGTAGTTTTGAAATCCATATTGTGGATACCATCCCTCCTGTTGAGACAAGGATTTTCCCATGACTCAATACTGCAGCAAAGCTAAATAAACTATTTGGTAATATAGGTTTATCGCCTAAGCTCTTCCAAATTCCTGCTTCTGTCTTTGTGGCTCCTTTAGTTCGCCACATGTTCTTTTCAGTCTCAGGAGAGCTATTTTGCATGTCCCTTAAAATATCATGATCTATATGTGTAGGCATAACCTCGGTGGTATAAATATCATCTACTTTTTCCAAAGAAGCAGCCGCTCGTTTTGTTTCTTTGTCTGCTTTTTTGATTCCCTATTGAAAATAAAATCTTTCCCGAAGTGTGTGCAGCACACTTGCATATTGCAACTTTTCTCGGCAGTTGAATGGCATCCAATATCTGCAAAATGAGATCTTTATTCTTTCCTATTTTACACACCTCCATAAGTGCAACAAGTTCTGCTGATTATGCAGAGCAATGTGACGATAAGGAACTTGACTTTGTTGGATGTTACTACGACATATCCAATGACATTTGTTCTGACGGGATTCTTTTACATGAGCCATCTACAAACATCACAATATCAGCTGTATGAAGTGGTACATCGGTGAGATCTGGTCTTGGTAGTACTGTAGCACTAGTTTCTCCTACACAATCATGTGCTATTCCATCTGTTACATTTGGCAACAGAGTTGATGGGTTTAATGTAAAAACTATCTTGTTTTGCATTTGAAGAACAAGCATGTGAAAACATAAGTGTCAATGGATGAAACAACACTATAGAAGCAGAACTCTGCACACTGAGTGCAGCTGCCTGTACTGCCTGCAAACAAGGTGGCATAGCTTTTGTGATCTTATCTAGTTTAGATGAATAATATGCAATAGGTCTCTGTTTTCCACCAAATGGTTGTGTTAGAACGCTAGACATAAAACCATCTCTTGCATCACATGTCTAAACAAACGGCCTTGTGTAATCAGGGAAAGCTAATACTGAAGAGCTCACTAGAACTATTTTGAGTCAAGTCACAAAGGCATCATCTGCTTCTTGAGTCCACGTTATTTCATCATGAGCCACCACAGGTTGATCATATATAGCAGTTTGGAGCAGTTGTGCTTTTTTCAGCATATTTAGCAATCCACTCTCTGCAAAAATTAGTTATGCCAAAGAAAGACATCATTTATCTTTTGGTAGTAGGTTTTGGTGCTTACTTAATAATACTTGAGCGCTATCTAGCAAACATACTTCTTCTTCCTCATCTTCTGTGTCTTAGTGTGTCTGTGTGTGTCAGTGCATGACCTGATTTATTGGCTAGTCATGCCGATGAATCATCAACTCGTCTGGGTCTCCCTCCTCCTCCTCTTTCCTGCCAGCCTCCTTGACCTCTGCCCTTTGGAGCACTACATTCTCAAGCCCAATGTCCAAATTTGCCACAATTGTAGCAGCTCTCATCTTCTCCAACTCTCCCCATCCTCCTCCTCTGCTTCTCCCTCTCCAGCCTCCACAGTTGACATTGCCTCGGAAATACACATCAGTAAATGCATTAGCATAATTTTCATCATCATCATCATCCATGACAAATACTTCACTTGCCTTTTTGTTCCACCTTTCTTGGCCTTCTTTTCTTTCAGTACATTCTCTGCATGTACTGCATGGTCGGTCGTAGCTTGTATACCAGCTGTTCCAACACCAACCGGGTGCTTCTTTACAAACTGTGAGATCTCTGGCTTCATTCCATTCAGGAATGCATTTTTTAACTATATATTGTAGGGACCATTGTCAGCATTATCCTGATGCATACCGCTGTTTGCTACAAACACTTTCATCAGTCTCTCTAGGTAAATCAACACACCTTCATCTGCATTCTTTACACACTGTGCTATTTTGCAATAATCTGCTCTTCCCTGAAATGAATTATTATTCTTTGAATCAAAACATCAACTTGGACAGTCCATTGAGCGTCCCCATGTAGTATGGTGACATTGTTGTGGAATGGGTCCCATGTTACCTTAATCAAACACCAATTTTACTTTACAATGCACCCTAATATATTTTCTACCTCCAGCATTTCTATCAGCGGATACATTACTTCTTCTTCTATATTAAAATTCACTGACTTCTTTGGCAGAGAGATTATAGGCATGACAGAAGGTTTAAAAAAAATCATACCACTTACCAGACCATGGGTTTTTTTGGACTTCCTATGGCTCTTTCTGTCGGTACAGGAGCGGAGAGAGTAGGTGCAGAGAGAGAAGGAGGGTGAGGGTGTGGAGCGGAGCGGAGGCCTGTTCAGGAGGCTGCAGTAGTTGAGGGTCGACGTACGTGGAGGATGAGGATGGGGACCCAGAGGCACATAATCATCATTCTCCTGTTATCTCGGTTGGAGTACAAAACAGGATAAAGTTGATTACTTCCTGAATCTTTTCCTTTTCCTTTTCCTCTTTTTCTTCCTGTCTTTTCCTTTCTTCAACCTCTCTTCTCAATTTCTACTTTACGTTGTCTCACTTCCTTTTCTTTCTGCTTCTGCATTCCTCTCTTTCTTGCTTCTGCCTCATCCAACCATGCCTTTGCCTGTATATAACCTTCTCTTTTCTTTCTCATCTTACTTCCCTTTGACTTTGCCTCTCTCTTTTCTACCAATTCTTTGCATTCTTCTGCCTGCAACTTTCCTCCAAACCCCTACTTCTTTTTTACATAATCCTGTGCCTCCACAAAACTCTGGACAAGTTTAAGAGCAGCTTAATGTATAATGTTTTCAAATGTGTATTGTACTGTTTTTTTTTTTTGTTTGTTTTTTGTTTTTTTTTTAAATATCAATATTTGCCCTTAACTCTTGTTTTTTATTTTTATATTCTTATCATACTGTACCACTGCTACGATCACCTAATTTCCCCTCGGGATCTATAAAGTTATCTATCAATCTGTCTATCTATCTATCTATCGATCTATCTATCTATTTTACATCTCCTTTATATTGAACCTCGTCAGGTTCACAACAACATTTATAACAACTACTACAATTTCCCATTTTGATCCTTTCTTTTTATTTATCTCAATTTTGTTCGTATTTCTATTTGAGCGCTCTTCTTTTTCTTTTTTTTTTTTACATTTTATTTTATTTTACCGGTTTTTCCATTTCTTTTCCTTATGAGTCCCTGACTCTTTCCTATGGGTCCCTGACCCGACGTCCTTTTGGTTTCTCAGCCCTGAGGGATTAGTTTAAGCCTTGTCCTTCCAAAGACAGATATTTTAGGGTTCCTGCCCTAAATCTAAGAGAGACCTGCTCCCCCAAGTCCCTGACTTGCTTTTTTTTTCCTTTAGGTCCCTGACCTATTCTAAGAGATCCCTGATCTCCCAAGTCCCTGACTTGCTTTACTTATTAGAAATGGTTATTTCTTACCCTTTTGATGATTTGAGTCCCTGACTCGATGTTTGCCTGGCTGGTCCGTCTCCTCTCTTTGGTTAGACCCGTCACTGTCCCTCTCTCCAGGGGACCTGGCCTCCCTGACCAAACGAAGCTTTAAGAGCCCCGTGGTGGAGGACTTTTCAGGAGTTTTTACCTCCGCCTTGCAAGGTCTTCAGGTCCGCAGATGTGGAGAGAGCGACAGATATTGGGGTCCCTGTTCGGGCGCCAAATGTTTTGTTAAAATAATTCTGCGTTAATTTAGAACTGGAGGAAGGAGATCGGAGTCAGCTCAAGATTCAAACAAGGTTTTAATCTTGTACAAGAGGAGCATTCACGGAGCAACACGCAGGTCTGTTACAAAGTGAAGACTCAATATCTGAAGAGAAAAGCATGGTATATATCCCTCTTTGTGGGTGTGTTTTCACTCAATTAGTTCCTAATTTATGACCTGCACTTAAAGGAATACTCCACAGAGAAGGAAGTGATAAGGAAGAGTTAAGCTTCAGTGGTCACTCAATACCAGACATAGGTAATAAAATGGCCTAAAACAAGATCACAGGTTACAGGTCATGTTGAACAGTTACATTGAACATTCCTATGTAGGACTTCAGTTTACATCTCTCTTTGAAGTACAAAATTTCTATCACAGTGTCTGACCACCACGTTGTCACTTTCTGTCTCCCCTTAAAATTCACCACCTCCCTTGCCCCCAGACCTCACAGGATCACCACCCGCTGCAATCTGAAATCCCTCTCTCCTTCTGCTCTCTCCTCTCTACTGTTCTTTCCTCACTACCATCTACAGACCAGTTTTCTCTATTGTCTACTGAGGAAGCCTCCTCCGCTCTGCTACCCTCCCTCTCCTCCTCTTTAGACACTCTTTGTCCACTCACCTCCCGACCAGCTACCACCACCTCCTCTCTGACCTCACCTCAACGGTATCAGCAGCCAAATCAGCCTTCTACCTGTCAAAGATCAACTCCTCTGCCTCCAACCCATTCACAAAGCACCTTCCCCGACCGTTACCTCCGTTGGCCTTACCATCTTCAGCCCAATCTCTTCTGAAGATGTTCACAGGCTAGTGATGTCTAACCGTGCCACCACCTGTTCCCTTGACCTGATTCCCTCCTCCCTTCTCCAAGACATCTAACTCCAGACCTGTATTTCTTCTTTCATTCCTCTCTAAAACCCTGGAACGTGCAGTCTACAACCAACTGTCATCCAATCTTTCAGAGAATGACCTCCTTCACCCTAATCAGTCAGGCTTCAGGACTGGTCACTCCACTGAGACAGCCCTCCTCATGGTGATTGAGTCGCTTGGAGCCGTCAGAGCCTTGTCCAACTCGCCAGTCATCATTCTCCTCGACTTATCCTCTGCTTCTGACACAGTCAACCACCAAATCCTCCTCTCAACTCTAGCTGAACTTGGCATTGCTGACTCTGCTCTAACCTGGTTCACATCATACCTAACAAATCGCACCTTTCAGGTCACATGGAGCAGCTCCTTGTCCAAACCCTGCTTTCTAGAAACTGGTGTCCCTCAAGGCTCAGTATTAGGACCGCCTCTGTTTTCACTATACACTAGATCACTAGGCTCTGCAATCACATCACATGGATTCATGTCTATTCCCCCATCCTCCTCCAACTGCCAAGTTTAAACGCGCATCTCGGAATGTTTGGCAGACATCACCTCAAACTCAACCTTAGCTAAACTGAACTCCTCTTCATCACGGGGAACGACTGCCCTCTCATGGAATCTGTCAGTCACTGTCAAGGATGTCCAGTGTTGGGAGTAACGGCGTTTAAGTAAAACGGCGTTACTAACGGTGTTATTTTTTCAGTAACGGAGTAATCGAATGAATTACTTTTCCCATCGTTACAACGCAGTTACCGTTATCAACTATAAAATGTGGCGCGTTACAAATTGAAGATTCTCATTGAAGCTGTTGTCATCCGACTCGGCTCTCAGCCACCAGAGCAGCAGGGCTGCTTTACTTTTCTTCGGTGAGGCAGGAGGGAGGGGCGGGACAACCGCAGAGGTGATGATTGGCTCTCTAAGGTAGAGTGAGAGTTCGTAAGCCAATCAGAGGCTGTGTTCGGTTTACACACAAACCACACAGCTTCGCACACACAAACTAGCAGAGGTGAGCTGCAGAAATGGCGAGTCCAGAGGGAAAGTTTACGTTTTCAAAGTGGAAGTACAGACACTACTTTAACCTCCTTTGTCCACGTCCGTTTTAAGCAACTCTAATCTAATGAAGCATCTCTCAACTGCAGCCGCTTCACTAGTGGCCAAAAACTCTGTTGTTGACACTGTTGATGATGATAGCAGGTGTGGCTAACGTGAGCTCCGCTAACACAGAAGGACACGGAGCCGTCCGAGCAGCTAAAGCTGGATGTTTCTGCTCCAGCTTCACTAAAACTTGTGACACAGACTGAATGCAATGATAGGCAGGTATGTTGTTGAGAACATGCTCCCGTTATCAACAGCTGACCCAGACTCCTTCATTGGCTAAATACCAGGGAGAGCAGGTGCCAGTCCGCCATGCAGAAAGACATTTTCTAAATACATAGATGCAGAGTACATTAAAATCAATGCCGAGCCCAAAAGGGGAAGAAAAGAAAGTAACGCAAGAGTTACTTTTCCTGGTAACTAATTACTTTTATATTGGAGTGATTCCGTTACTAACTCAGTTACTTTTTGGGAGAAGTAACTAGTAACTATAACTTATTACTATTTAAAAGTAACGTGACCAACACTGAGGATGTCACGGTATCGCCTTCATCGGCGGCGAGGAACCTGGGCATAATACTCGATGACAGACCCAACATCACTGCTGTGGCCCAATCCTGCAGATTGATCATTTCTGGCCTGGACTACTACAACTCCCTCTTGACTGGACCTTCAGCCTTTATGACTAGTCGCAGCATATCCAGAACGCTGCAGTGCGCCTCATTTACAATCTTCCCAGATTCTCCCATCTGACCCCCCTCCTCCATGACCTTCACATCCGCATCCAATTCAAGACAATGGTGCTGGCCTTCAAGGCCGTCAACAGAACTGCACCCATCTACCTCCAAACACTGGTCAGACCTCATCTACATCAGCTGTTTTGTCACCTCAGTGGTGGAACGAACTCCCGACCAGTGTCAGGACAGTGGAATCAGTGTCCATCTTCCGCAAAAAACTCAAGACTCACTTGTTCAGACTTCACCTTGACCCCGCATAGCATGACTCCCTCATGACTTTTTTCAGATAACAAGATAATTTTCTCAAGATCTCAGAGAAAATGAACTTAATTTTCCTGAGAGAATGAGATAAATTAATATGTTATCACAAGAGATTGTTCACTCATACTCCTTAAAGCTTAATATCTATTAGATCAGCAGTGCCACGCCAACACGTTTCCCCTTTAACTCTATATGCAACAGTTGAGTAAATAGACAAAAGACGATCAAGGCCACGGGGAAAAATGTATTTGAGTTCTGACTTTTTTCTCAGCAAAAAGTAAAGTCAGAATTCTGAGGAAAAAAGTCAGAACTCAAATAGATTTTTCACTGTGGACCTTATTGTCTTCCATACATTTATTCAATTATTGCACTTAGTTAAGAGGAACAATGTTTTTGTTTATTATTTCAGTGTTATACATAAAAGTAATGCATCTCAAACTGTTATTCTGTCACCTGTAATACATCACACTTCGAGCTATTTAATTCATTGACAATGACTCAACCTGATAGAGAAACTTCACAGTAAGTGTGGCTTTTTACACTGAACTAATGTACTCCAATTACATGTAGTATGTAATGCAATAATGAATCTAAGAAAATGATTGTGAAATTAAAGTTTTGCTGTCTCATTCTTGTTTAACAGTGTGTAAACCTTGTCTGGACTACTGGTTGCAGTTTCAGACCAACTGTTTCGAAATCTGAACATTATAATGGTTGGAATAATCTCCCACAGAGATGGAAATGCATGGTATCTAAAATTGACTGTAATTTAGACACACAAACTCTCTGAGTTAATCCTTTCATTGTACAAATAAAGTAAAACCACATATTTGACCAAAACAAGAACAAATATGATACAAATAAAACCCATAAATCCCACATTTCATTCATTTTAAAAATACATTTTTATGTGTCTCTTATCCTTTATGTATTTTTTCTCCTACTTGTTGTGTTGCATCTTTTTGTATGAAGTGCACTGTAGTAGTATATTTATTAAATCATTATATTATGATTAAGACAAGAGATTAATTTTTCCCAATAACTCTATCAATAATCAGGCAATAGCCTACTATGATAAAGTGCACGGCAACTGGATTGGCTTGAGTAGAAAGGATGTGAAGGACGGGTGGAAGTGGGTGGATGGAAGCAATGTCACTGTGACGTAAGTGAAAACACACACTCCAAAGTTGCCACACATGCCGTCTTAGCCTCATTGTATCTTGACCACAGTGATTCAGACTTCATCATCGCCAAGACATTTGACAAAAAACCTTCCAGTTTTCTAAAGAGGCAGATGGTGAAATGAGTAAAAAGCAGATGGAGATGGCACCTTCAACATCTCCACGTAACACCAAAGACAAGAATCTTTGTCAAAAGAAGCCAAGATGGAAGAAACAACAAATATAGAAATGTCTGAATTTCACACAAACACTGCTGCTGGTTGAAAGTCGACCACGGTGTCATTTATTGTTGACTGTAACCATGAAGTTATCCTGACAGTGACACTGACACATGTTACCTCACTCTCTCATTATCAACTGTGTCTTTATTTAAAATGAAGTATATGTATCGCTATAAATAGCACGCTGCAGTTAGCTTAGCTTAACACAAAGATTGGAAACAGGACTTAACAGCCAGCCTGTCTCTGTCTGAAAGCAACAGATCGACCTGTCAGCACCTCTAAAGCTCATGAAATAACACTTTAGTGTTTAGTACCCAAGTATTGTACTTAAGTAGAGTACTTAGGTAACCAATGCTCATCTTTTATTGACAGATATGATCACAGTATTGTTTTTTGTGTATTTCAGCACACACAGATCAATATGATGTGATATTTTTCTTCCGTAGGTACTGGAGACAAGAACCCAGAAACAGCGAAGCGTGTGCTTTAACTCTGCCACGTGAAGCTCCTCTGGCCAACTGGAAGAAAGTGAGCTGCGGGACGTGGAACCGCTGGATCTGTGAAACAAGAGCCCTGATCAAAGGATCAGCCCCATAATCCTAACAGATCATTTAACATTTAAGAGGTCATATAAGGTGTTCAAAACTGATATATGATGTTTTTTTACTCTTCTTGCAGACTTTTTCTCGTCCTTTTCTAATTTATTGCAATAATCCATTTCTATGAATGTTGCAGAGCAAACCATCACCTTTATGTTATAGACCAGGCATAAATGCGTGTATCACTTCAAGAGATAAGAACTTAAACTAAATGAAATATTCATCTTCTATCAACTTGTTTTTATTGTTGTTGTTTGTTTGTTTTCTGATACAATCCTCATAATCAAATGTTTTAGCATCGAGGGCATAGTTATTGATGTTGTTGGACTGTATGGAAGCTCTTGAGGGCCAAGTGAGATTTATTTTTGTGGAAGTTGTGGAAACGAGTGAAGAGGAAATTAATATTTGCTTTAGTAATTCTAATTTTTGACCACAAGAGGTGGAAGTGCACGACTACTCACATATACTAAATGAGGTGAAAAGCATCCATGTTCTTCTTTTCAGCTTCTCTCTGCACTCAAGGCCCGCGGGCCAAATCCGGCCCGCCACGTCATTTTATGTTGCCCGCGAGAGCTTAAAAGGTATACAATTGTCTTAAAATAAAAGTCTACACTGCTTTACAGTGTACAGTGACCATAAACTACATCTCCCACAATGCATGTCGATGACCCGATAACCCGACGTGCATTGTGTGACCCGCGAAAAGACCGCATCCTGCCGCGAGATCCCAGTGTTTCCATATCAGCGTTTGACTAAAGCGGATTTCTAAGAAGTGATGGAGAAGTTGTCCACAAATTAAAAGGCAGACTGCAGCTGCAGCAGAATGTGTTCACCAAAGCTACCGCTAAAAGTGATGCAGCAGTGAAAGCTAGCTTTATTGTGGCTGAAGAAATCACCCGAGCGTCCAAGTGTTTTTCGGAGGGCGCATTTGTGAAGCGGTGCAAGCTAAAGGTGTGTGAGCAGGTGTGTCCCGACCAGAATCAGACTTTTAACAATATCAGTTTGTCAAGAAACACCATCGCAGACCGAGTTAAGGAACTAGCAGACAATCTGACAACACAGCTGGCCGAAGAGTCACGCAGTTACCTGCTTTTTCGCGGACAACATGGATAAAGCGCATCTGTCCACTTTCATAAGAGGCGTGAAGGCAGACTTCACCGTCAGCGACGAGCTCTTTGATGTAGCTGCCATGCATGGGACGACGACAACGGGCAGGAACATTTTTGATGCGGTGGAAAGGTCCGTGAGTAAAACTAAATTTACCGTGGGACAAGTTGATGGGTTAACTACCGATGGTGCATCTGCAATGTGTGGAGGAAAAACGGGCTTGGTTGGATTAGTGAAGTCATCACACAAGAAGTCCGACATGGTCAAAGCTTTCCAGCGAAAACTACACCTGTGGAGGACCCAGGTGGAACAGGACAATGTTGCCCACTTTCCTGTCTGTCAAAGCATCTCAGCCTCAGTTCCTGGTGCTTTTTCATGTGCTCTGTTAATGCCACATATTCAGTGTGTTTACAGGTGTATGTGTTCAAATATTTATTGTAATCAAAACCATCTCTCATTACCTCTGCAAGGCTCTCTGCTTTTTGTTTTTCTAAAATGCCACACACGTGTTTTAGCAGCTCAGAATTATTTGTGTGCCATAGTTCTGCCCAACTCAACAGTGACAAAAACATTTTGAACAAAGTTGATGTAATAACTTGTGTGTGATCATATTTGGCTTATCTTTGTTATTAATTTGAAAAGTTTGATCTGTGATTGATGGAGTAATGGTGGGTTTCTTAACCTGATAAATTAAAGGGACCAGTTATAATTACAGAGCAATGTGCTTAAATATATTTTTACATTTATGTAAATGCTTGTTCAATATTTGTACAGTTGAATAAATAATAATTAAATGCAGAGACACTTATTTGTTACAATATTTTACGGAGTAGTTACATTCATACAGTCTTACAGTTACAACCGGCCCTTTAAGGGCAAGCATAATGTTGATGTGGCCCGGGCTGAAAATGAGTTTGACACCCCTGATCTATTATGTGTTAGCAGGTTATGTAACATGACCGTCATGTCTTTCTTTTGGTGAGGAATTTGTCATACTTGCCGCCAATCAGTGTCATCAATGGTTCTCCACAGTGAATAGTGAATCACGACCACAACTGAGAGGAAGACAAAGCAAATTTTTTGGCACAGATATCAAGTTGTATGTGTCTGAGATGAAGGTTGGAAAACACTTGTTATTAATTCTTCCATTCACGTTGTCCTTTAGCAGTGCGAGGACAGTAAAAGTCCATGACTCTGTCAGCATTATGCTCGTGTGCCACAGCAGTATTTCTATGATTACGACGATCACACTGATTCCATCACGTAAACAATTATACATCACATTTTTTCACACATGACATAAAATTTCAAACAAAAATGTTTTTCTTGTGAAAAAAGTTTTCACTCTGTTTCACTCAAGAAAAAACTCCCCTGGAAGAACAAGGATGCTCTTTATGCAATTCAGCCTCCTGTGTTCAAAATGAGTATTACCAACATTTAGAAAAATGAGCCTCACTTTTCCTCTTTTTCATTTGATTACTCACAAACAGAAAAAAAAATGAAGAAATTCTCATGAAAAGTTTTCTTTCTCCTCTTGGTTCCACACATGGAATTTGTGGGAAAACAATGTATTTTTTCTTGTGAAAAAAATAAAAAATAAAATAAAAAATAAAATATTATTCTCTGTTTCAGCCATGAAAAAATTATTGGGGGAAAAAAATTCACCTTGTTTTGTGAAACAAATAAAAAATTCTCTGGAAAAAAATTTACTCTGTTTCACACATGAAAATTAATCACATTTCCCTCAATATAATGTAATCCCGTATAACTGCGTAACCAAAAAATTGACATTGTAAGTATAATTCATATTGGATTGCATCAGATTCTACAAATGTACCTGATAAAATGTGTAAAATACCAACATTTTAGAAGAATTAAACAATTTTAAAGTCTTATAATATTCTATATTTTTCTTAGTGTCAAGAAATCCCATGAAAAGACAAAAACATTTGTCAGTGTTGTTGGTCAAGCCAAAGCCTGATATATCTTCACATCTGCGTGTCACATCGCTGTAGGCATGAAAGTTCTCTTATTACAGGAAACATCGTTTATTTCAAGGCAATCCCACAGATACATCAGATCACCACATGTGTATTCATCCGCCACTGAAAATAGTCCCAGAAATGTGTTATGTGAGTTCACAGTGACCTTGACCTCTGACCTTCAGCCTTCAGACAACCTGAGTCCACGACTGTCGACCTGCACAGAGACATAAAAACAAATGCACACACACAGATTGATGTGACGACGGTGACAACACATCAGTGTCGTCAAAACAACGATGGCTCTTCACCTGACGTGTGCAGTGTGTGTGACAACTAGACTGTTCGTCAATCATTCCAAATGGGAGACAAGCCACGTCCACAAACATGACTTGTTAACAGGTCGAGGTCTGTATTAGATGATGCAGCCATGTGACAACTTCTTCTGGCGCAACAGTTTGCACGTTTGTTCATTACAGAAGTATCCGCACTTCCGAGAACAGAAGAATCTTGGGTAATCAGTTGACACCTCAACCACACTGGACCTTCAGTGCAACAGTTCGAGGTTGGCTCTAAAAGGTGGTGGAGGGAAGAGGAACCAATTTATTTGTTCTCCAGAAGGAAGAGTTGTAACTTTTAGTCCACACACAGCTCACAATCATCTGCAGCTGAAGCACTGGAGCGAGTACAGCAAAGTGTGACTTTTGAGGATGGAGGAAGAAATCAACTACGCTACAGTGGTTTTTAAAAACGGTCACCTCCCCCCAAAAGGTGAGTAAATCCTGCTTTTTGAGCATTAAGAATTAAAACCCAGCTTCCAATTAAACCGTCATCTTTCAAACATAAAAACTTTGTTAACTTTTGATGCCAGTAACATGTTTCAAACAAGTTGGGACAAAAGACTGGCGAAGTTGTGAAAAGCAAAAATTAAAATAGAAAAAGCATGAAATATTCTACAGGTAAACGGGTTAATCATCAACAGGCGATAATGTCATGATTAGGTATGTAACAATCATTCTAAAGGGTCTCTGTGGAAGAATTCTTGCAGTTAAAAAATATATATATTCACAAAAAAATGCTGTTTTTACTCATCCACTGAATTTCGTTCCCCCTGACATCAGTTTAACGCCTCTTTCTCCATGTCACAGTCTCTGAAATCACAGTATTCCTCCATGGTTTTGGTGCACTGTGATAACAAAAGGAACATTTTTTGAATAAGTGACACTAACACCAAAACTGTCATCTGTAAAAAGGCAGTTGTGCCTTAATCCTGTTGTGGAGTTTACAGAATCACTGACTGGTGTCTCAACAGAGAGTACAGTCACAAAAAACTCCTCACTTAAGACAGCGGGAGACAAAAACATGGTGTTGTTTTTTTTTTTTTTTTTTTTTTTTTTTACAAAATCACAAGATCGAACTTGCTGCAATAATTTGGTAATAAACAAACATTTGAAAATGGAAACACAACATTTAAGGCACTGAACTTAACTGCTTTACAAGCCTGACTGTCATTTACACTTTCAGAATAAGCAGGTAACAGTGACACTGATGAGGTAAAATATGAAATATACTGTTTTTCTAGTGTTTTAAACTGAGTATATATGTAAAGCTTTAGCGAATTATCAATAAATGTATTTTTTTTATAGCATCCAAACTTTTTGGGAATCAGGGTAGAACATTAAACCACAGTTGACAGACATTCATCAAAACAGCGGAGAAAATGTTTTTTTTTTCGATCGTTGTGGTATTTTATCCCTCTGAACTTCCCATTCAGTAACATCGTTAACGTTCACTGACCTATCTGTTGTGGTTCGTGCCATGTCCCCTTCCGTTTTTTCAGGAAGAGAACACTCACTCAATTGTCTCTCATGATTTCCCCGTATTGTCACCCAGAGAACAAAGAGGAGCCGACCATTTACGATGACGTAAAGCCTAAAGTTCCTGCTGCTACTGAACCAGGTGAGTTATAAAACCTGTTCAGTGTCTTGTGTTCATTTCATCAAATAAGCTGGATAAACCATGCAGAAAATAAGATACAGATTCACACTTAATTATAGTGATTTGTCATTACTTTAGAAACTAGTTAGAAAAACAGCTTCATAAAGGAGAAAATAAAAAACTAATGAAGTAAAATCTGCTCCTCATGTCTTTTAAAGAACCTTCTGACAACATCTTACTTTAATGTCAGCTGGTTTACACATCATTTTAGAAGATTTACTCCTTAACCTCTAAAAACCATCAATCATTTTCATTAATATGTCCCGTGTGGTTATAGAAACACTATGTCAGAATGTGTTTTGGTCATCAGGAATAAATCACAGTCGCTCAGTGGTTGATTTCAGTCATCTCATCCCGAAGGAAGAGAGAAAAAACCCTCACATGCAGTGTGCCACAGTGACAACCCATTCCACATGCAGCCACGATAATAACGCTGATGATGAATGACTTGATTATAACTGCGATCACGATTTGAATTTGAGCGTTCTCATTACGAGCAGATGGCGAGGCAGCTGCTTCACGCTCAGTCTTTCGTGTGCTGGCCGTGTTCTCGGTGACACTCTGCGTCCTGCTGCTGGCGAGCGTCGGCGTCATCGTCTACGGTGAGTTTCATTTCAGTGCACACCGGGTGCAAAACAATTGCAGCAAGCTTACAGACCGGCAGAGTCAGCCTCCTACCAACAGAAGAAAATAAATACATATTCAATGTGAGTTCAGTTTATCTTCAGTACGGAGGAAACTGAAACAGTCTGAACAACCATTTCTGACTGAATTTATGAACATGCGTATTTATAATTCCGCTCAACAATCATCTGGCAGATGTTTATGTTCTAAGCATTACCCCATGTGTGTGAAGTTAACTTTGTAAAACACCATTTGATTTGATTTGATTTGATTTAAAACACCTTGGAGTTGGATGGATAAGGAAATGAAAGAGGAACTAGAAGCTCAGCGTCCGTAAACTCCTCTACCTGTCTGTGCACACTCGCTAGTTTCAGACCACACATGCAAAATGCGACTTGAGAAGAGTTTACATCGACTGCGGTGAAATTTAGACAGACTTTTCAACTCAGTGTCATCAGAGGAGCGTCTCTGTCGGTCTGTGTGCAGGCACGAGGGACAGAGAGATCTCTCTTCTGGACTGAAAGTGGTGAAAACACAGCAAAGACAGCAGCGACCTGTAGAAATATTGAAACAAAAAATAAATTCCACCACTGTTTTGACCCCTTTCACACTAGAAACACACTAGAACTGCCACTTGTCTTCAGTGGGAGAGGGTACAATCAGCTTTCGTTCCCGAGTCAAATGACTGAGCAGCTGTCACAGGTTGTTATTGGCTCCAGCTCCAATCGGCAGTGACATAAGCATCACACCCAGGACACCCAAATTTGACTAATGACTTTACAGAGACATTGAAGTGTCTGGATGCTGGCACATGAAAATGGCCTTTAACATTACTCAGTGTTTATCCAGACATTCTTCAGTCGGTGTTGAGTTTGACAGAGACTGTTAAGTTAAAGATTTTTTTAAAAAGGCACCGTAAGCAGTGGTGTGCACGGGGGGGCTGCCCCCCCTCGTGGCCCAATTGTTGAAAAACATGCGCTAAAGTGCCCTCTTGGGAGCTAAAACACGCGCTAAATGGCCCTCTTGCTTGGCAAAACACAATAAACTGCCCCCTTGGCTGGTTAAAACATGATAAAAAATTTTTTTAAAAAGCGTGCTAAACTGCCCTCTTCAGTCGTGTATTTTCGCCCCTGCCCTTCAGAAAATCTGTGCACTCCACTGACCGCAAGATCGTCACATACCTGCTGCTTTCCTCTTCTTCCTCATTATTTTATGGCCTATTTGTGGCGCAACAGGAAAAAAGCAAAAAACTGAAATCCATACACATCTGCTGGCCAATTGGAGAGGAGTCAATGGCCGACTGTTAGTGTGTTTTCTGGCATTTAAAAAATCTACACACCAATTTTGGTGTAAAAATGAATTGAGCGATGCTAACATTAGCAACACATGATTAGTTTTTTTATAAAACAAGATTTAACTCAGACAATTCAGTGCAAAGTGTGTCAATATGCAATTTAAATGTGTACATAAATGAAATAATAATAAAAGGTTTAATTGACTAGTATTTCTTCTGCCATTAACTCGACTAGTCAACTAATCGTACACGTCGCTAGCTTGATCGTGACAGGACGTGAACAAACATTCATACTCAAACTCATGGATGCTTTTTAAAATCACCCCAACATCCAAAAATACAGAAATTAGTGTCGCTGTAGTTAGGAAACCGGTCAGATGCAGAATAATAGAAAGTAACGCTTCTCAAATAATGACACTAAATGAATCCACTGACTGATGTGCTGTCTCTTTCTCATTCTTACGGTAGTCAGCGTAGTGATGAACCAACAGACAGCGACCCTCAGCAACCTCACGGCAGAAAACCAGCAGCTGATGACGGAGAGGAGTGTCTTGGAGAGAGAGACAGAGGAGCTGAGCAGAACCGCAGGCAATCTCAACTGGACCCTGGGAGTCATTATGAAATATGACAAGTTTCCGGTGAGCGAATTCTGCCCAGAAAAAAGTGAGTGCTCCTTTCTGCAGTATGTCTCGCTCTCAACCCAGAAATGATTCTCCTGCATGGATGATGTTTTTGTGTCTCTACATTTAACACTCAAAATAAAAGATTCTAATCCTTCAATCGTTCAATTTCTCTGATTTTTTTCCCACGGATGCAGAGTGCCAGCCGTGTCGGACAGACTGGATTCTGTTCGAGGGAAAGTGCTATCTGTTTTCCAGCGAAGATCTTCAGTGGCTGACGTGGAATCAGAGCCGGAAGTATTGTCAAGGCAGAGCTGCAGATCTAGTCGTTATTGACAGTCTCCATGAACACGTGAGCTCCAATGTCATACAGTTATAACTACAGTCATAAATATTTTTAATTGTGCATCATTTCCGTGGAAACTCATAGTAACCAGAAATACAGTTTATATGCATCGCAAACTTTAGTTTGTGAAGTGCAGTGGACAAAAGTTTCTGGTACTTTAACATTTGGCATTTCAAGTGTGTATGTTTTTGACAATCTGCCCACTTACAGGAATTCATCAGTAATCACACCAAGTACTACTACGACTGGGCACATGGATACTGGTTGGGGTTATATGAAACTGTTGACAAATACTGGCGCTGGATCGATGGACATAATGACACTCTCGGGTAAGACGGCCTTTTCTTTTTAAATCAACATTCTAACGTCTTCATGAACACTCGGCAGGTCGCACCTGACAACAAACACAAGATGAACCTTTAAGCTCTGTGGTAGAAACTTCGAATATATGCAAAGGTTTTCAAAAACACGACGAGTGGTGCCCTTAAGCAAGGCAGCAAACTCGATTTTACTTGAATTTACACGGATCTATGAGGAGTAGGGCTGGGTATCACCAGGTACCTCGCGATACGATACTATCACGATATTTTGCTCACGATAACGATAATATCACGAAACGGCGATTCTGCGATAATCGATATATTGCAAGAAATTTCATCCACGATACATCACGATATCTGTGTCACTGAAGAAATTCTGAATTTATTGACTGCACTGCATCCATTTCACAGGAATGACAAAACATTGTCAATCAATTTCACATGAATGACAGCCAAGTAAACAAAGAGTATATTGCACAGTGTCTCTTCTTAACACACACACTGAGTACAACTATCATTAAATATCTATATGTGTGGGTTTCAGAGCTACTTAAACCATTTTTTAAATTTTATTTGGTTGTAAACCTATGTTTGAATAAAGATAAAGCTGTCCCCCGAAGAGGGGTGGTGGTGGTGGGCCAAAAAAAAATAAAAAAATTTTTTTTTTACATTTTTTTTTTTTTTTTTTTACATTTTTAAATATCGATATTTGGCACCAGTGTATCGTTAACGTACCTCAAGACGAAATATCGCGATATATCGTAGTATCGATATTTTGGCACACCCCTATTTGTATGAGGAAGAGAAAATGTGGTCAGAGAACTGTGTAACTAAAGGTTTGGAGTATGATTTTAAATTCTGGAGACCAAAATAAAATGCATACTGGAATATAACTGTCCAGATTACAATGAAAGTGTCCAGAGCGGACTGTCAATATGGCAAAGACGAAGAGTTAGATGACTGAATCAACACTCAGTCTGTTCAGTAAATATGATGCTACAGAGTGTCTTCTCGTTGGTTTGATGGCCCATTCTTCCCAATCCTCAGTAGTCCAAAAAAACATGTCCAATTTGCCTTTCACACCTCATTTCTTCTGTCATTATTAGTCGGATTAGTGGTAGTAGAAGTGTTATTAACTGAACGTGTTCTGTTCTGCAATTGAAGCTATTGGATCGCAAGAGAGAAACTTCGCGGCGATGGTCGATACGTACTGTTGCTTCCCGGGAGGCGTCTGACGGCCAGCTGGAACAAAGTGGGTTTCATGTATAACAAATTCATCTGTGAGAGCGACACTCTGACAAGGTGATCAGTCATCACTCGTTGGTGTCAAAGCATTCTTGATCCTCATGTTGTGTGTCAAACGAAACGACATTTCCAAAACTGTACCACCAATTTTAGAGAAAAAAAAAGGAAATTGAATGAAACTAATATATTTATTGTCCTGACATAGCCTGAGGGTTGTAATGGTAATATGTTAAGTGTCCGTTATTCTGTATTATTGTTTAAAAATCTCTATGATTATGTATTTTATGAGGTACTTTATGTCGTCTTCTACCTTTTTGGACAGACGTCTATTTTGACTGACGGTAGAGACGACAGCAGCCAACGCCTGATACTGAGTTCTAATATTTACAATAAGTTTAGTTAGCACTGATTCAATGGAAAATTTCAACCATCCATCAGTCACATATCAATGTTATTCATCACTGGATGAGTAAATGAACACACAATGACTGTTCAGTGTCTTCTTTGATGCAACAACTTCACCAATTCCCGCTCCTGTGGACGAGTTACTCCATCTCTTGCACTGAAGTGAAAAGTTTCTGGTGTTACATAATAATCAAAAGTGTTGTGCAAAAAAAACAGAAAAGAAAAAAATAAGTTCTTGTTTGAAAGAAGCCAAGTAAACAAAACATTTTGTAATTTTTTAGACTGGTAGGGTGATTGGTGTCTCAATATTTTCTTATCCGTTCGTTTTCTTTTCCGCTTTTTCCGTGAGGGTCGCGGGACGTTGCCGCTTTTTATCCCCCTGAGGGGTTGCGGGGCTTACTGGGGCCAAATCCAGTTCTACTCATGGGCAAAGGCCAATATTTTTTTTTTTGGGGGGGGGGGGGATATTTTCTTATCCACTTGTTTTATTTCAATCATATTTTTATTATCTTTTTTATTATCATATCTTTTTTGTGCTACATTGCGCTATATAAATAAAATCATTATTTTCTGAATAAATGAGCATGTAATGGATGTATGTATTCTGTGACAGTTATATGAAGGTCATTAACATTAACAAACCTGTTGTGAGTTATTGAGAGAGAATGATGACTAACATTACGTCTTTCCGGTCACAAACTTTGTGATTTCTCCCTTTCCAGGTGTGGAAAAATACAGAAATAACTTCAACACAGAACATTTTATGGGGTAAAGAGTCGGATTATGAGCTGATGAAACGGCAGCTTCACACTGTTGCATTAAGATGATTTTGGATAGTATTTTAAGTGGCTTGCTGTTCATCACTGACAGAGACTCAGTGTACAACCGAGGTTTAACAGTGTGACCTTTTTAAAAGATTATTTATTCAAGGAAGTGTCAAACCAGTTCAGAAACATATAATCATAGATTTTTATTAATGCCATGTTTAGCATTTATTATATCCCCTCTAATAAAGACAATAACAAATCTAAAATCTGAGCATTTCAAGGAATCCCACAAGCGCAGTTTGATACGTCACATCATTTATTTTTTTTGCATTTATATTTCGGAATTGTAATAATCAGCAGTTTCATCTTTCTTATGCGGATTGCATTCAATACAGTAACGACAGATGTCAAACAACTCCAAGAATTATTTATGATGCAATTCTTGATGTTTCATTCCAATTTCCCACTGAAATGCATATTCCACACCAGGTCTTCAATTAAGGCACCTTAATTGGCACAAGCTGTAATTATTTAAAACCCAACAATTGTCAACACTGACTCAGTTTAGAAAAGTTTTGCTTGGTTTGCATTGTCTGGATGAGCAGAGCGTCAACTCATCAGATCGATCATTTAAAAAGAATCCAACTAAAAGATTTACTGATTGATTCAGTTGGACATATTTCATGTTGAAAACAATCACAAATCTTAAAAGTCGGTATCACCAGCAAATAACTAACCTGCCCTGGTTCCCTCAGTCACTTGAAGATCTGCTGCAGGTCATAATAACTTTTACAGCTCAGATAACGACCTATTTGAGAAAGTGCTTGACACCCATGACCAAAGTAGTCACTTTCTGTTGTTGTATAGTTACTGACAAATATAAATTATTTTTATTTTTCCACTTTGAGGACCATTTGTTTAGCTAGCACACGAGGGAGGCACAACTACAGAGGTCATTGTTTGGTTGCTTGTCTGAATTACTCAAAGATATTCACTGATCAACGGAAATCCTGTCAAATGTGAGAGCACAGCCTCTATAGAGTTCATGTTTGGGACATGACTCACCAGAGATGATTCAAAGTAAGGCTCACTTCCCCATCAGCCAAGAAAAAAACACAGTCCAGAAGATTTTGAAATCAAATACTACTCTTTGGACTTCTTTTTCTTCTTCTTTGGAGGAAGTGCCTCCTCGTTAATATCCTCATCTACGGAAGGTTTGTCCTTTTTACACTTTTTCCTTTTCCGTTTTCCTGTTGTGTCTGCCTCCAACAGATCTGCACTTTTCTTCTCGGATATTATAACACAGTCCTGGACCGGCTCTGATTGGCTGGATTCTGTACTGTTACTCTCCTCTGCTTCAACAGGTTCACTGTCATGTTTGGAAGATTTCTTTTTCTTCTTCTTCTTCACTTTAGTCTCAGCGTGCAGCTCAGCAGTCTCCTCTGGACTCGCAGCTACAGGTGAATGCGCTCTCTCTTCTTCATTGAGCTCTGCATTTTTTTTCTTCTTTTTATTTTTCTTCTTTGCTTTATGGGAATCGTCTGCTTCACCGTTTTCTACACAGATCACATCCCCACCAGTGGAAACTGCATCAGCCATTTCCTCAGTGTCCTCATTGGTTTTCTTCTTTTTCTTCTTCTTCTTCTTGGGTTTAACATCTGTTTCAGGACTTTCAGACACTTCGTCACCATTAAGCTCAATGATGCTCCCCGTGGGTCTCTTCTTCTTCTTCACCTTCTTTCTCTGACCGTCCTCATCCGCCTCCTCCCGACTCTCGGCTCTCTGCTCAGCTGACTGGGAGGTCGGTGGAGTCGGCTCTACACAAACTGGTGAAGCACTTGCTGGTTGGCTCTTCTTGCCGTACTTGGCCATGAACTCAGCCTCCTGCTGCTCTAGCCTGGCTAACTTGGCGTTCATGGTTAAGCCGTGCCTTGCTCCTCTAAAGAAAAACAACAGAAATGTATCAGAAACTGGGTTCTTTTATCCATCGTTTACTTATTCTGAAATATAATGATGTACATTACTTTAATCTTTGTTATTAACAGTAAAAGCTGTGGTTTTGAATATGTTTATGAATGAACTTACTTGTGAGCTGTGCGTCCTCCACAAGCCTTCATTAGATCAGCATCAGACAGCTTGCTGAGTATCAATGAAAAATAGTGTAACACTGTTAAAAACAGCTACAAAATACATTTATACTTTTGCACATCAAATTACATCATTAATAACAGAAGATTGTAATTGAGAAACTAATTGTTGATACTTGACAGTATCAAACATCCAGAATGAAATGGAAGAACAACAAAGTGTTCTGTAGTTGCAGCTTTTATTGGATTTTGCCATCAACCGTGGTTTACAATGTCTGGTTTTGAGACGGTAAAGCCTCAGCAAGAGCAACTGTTTCTGTTCTCACGCTCGAAAAGGGGCAACACAGTCCATTATTTTCTAGGTGAACAGAGATGGAAATTAAACAAAGAATTACCAGCACAATTGTCAGACTGCGGGTGAAATGAAAGCAAACCTTAGTATTCCCTGTTTACCAAATGTTTTACTTTTAAATGAGTGAAATGAACAGCAAAGAAATGTTGTGCAGGCAAAAAACAATAACATCCACAGTGTTTTCTCAGACTCTCATTGCAGCATCAGAATCTATAATTGTTAATCTCTTATTGTAGCCATGGCAACATTGCAGCTGATTGAGAAGAAATAACTACATATCTAAAACAAAGACTGCATCAGATGAAGTTCTTACTTGAAGGTGCTCGAGAGGTCTAGTTTCTGGTCCTCCTCCTCGTCTGAGCTGCTGCTGCTGCTGCTGCTGCTGTTGTCTGAGTTGGAAGCCTTTGGCTCTGGCTGTTCCTGACCAGAGAGCAGCGTGGCTGACTGAGAGAGAAGGATGGAAATAAAAACAAACAGTTCAGACTGAAAACCAACAAAGAACTGATCCCATCGAGTATTCTCCATGTAGCCAAAGCCTGACACAATGCTTTTCTTTCGCCATACATCTTTACTATCAAATATTGATAGATATTTACCCAATAAATAAGAAATAAAATAAACAAATCACCTTGACAAAACACCCATAGAGTCTGGCTTTAGCCAGCGCAGCTTTCCGTGGCTTTTTATTGGAGATCATCCCATCCTCTTCATCTTCCTCCACCGTCTTCTTCAACTGAATACCGTTCTGGATCAAACAGAAAACAAAAGAAAAATATAGTTACCCTCTCGCAAAGACAAAGCCAGCTGATCATGCATTAACAAGAGAGGAGGAATGACAAACATAATCCCCTGAAGTGTCACAAAAATGTTTTTAATGATTGTTAAGTTACTTCAACGGTTCCTTTAATTCAGAGTTTAAGGATGTAAATTTAGCTTTCATACATGCTGCAAATGTGTGAATATTTTTTGCAGACATCAAGCTGCTCCAAAAAATATTCACACATCTCACCAACCATGTAGATAAATACAGCTACAATCACAGGAGGAGGAGGTGGATTGGTTTTCTCAGGCAAGATTTTGCAGGTAACCTTTGCAAATGTTTGGCTGATTAAATGAGCTCAAAATCACATTCTGAAATAAATTAAACAGTTCCAACCAAATGAATAAAAATAAAACAAAAACAAAACATAAAAACAGACACAACTCACTTGAATAAGCTTTTTTAACATAGCAAGACTGCATCACTCACTGGCTTTAGGGTCAGTCTCCAAAGTGGTCATGTTTTATCAGTACAGGTGAGTGTCATTTATGCCTCCGAACTCACCTGATCAGATTCCACCTGCAGACTAGAAGAGGCCTTATTGAAGACATGATCCCACCAGTGGAAGGTGAACTGCTCTCCTTCCTTATGGCCGACCTGATACAGAAGACAAACGTGAGTCTACAAAGAACCACTTTCAGAAGATGATGAAGTTCAGATTAAACCAGTGACAGATGTGTACAAGTAATCCGTTTAAAATGAGAGAAATTAAACCAAATGCCACTCACTCCTCCTTTGTCGCATTTCACTTTGACCTTGATAGCTTCTGATATGCCATTTTCAGCCCGCCCCAGTCCTTTACCTGTGGACAGAGTGGGCTGAGTGAGAAACCAGCTCCTGTTTATGACACATTGATTCACAACACTGATCAGAGCATCTTACCGTGTTCCCAGCCGTGACGCAGGAGTTGCTGCTCTGCAAACTTCAAGCCACGACTTTTCTCTTGTACAACTTCAGCCATCTGTGTAAAAGGACAGTGTGAAGAGTATTAGCCTCTCATTAATCTGAGACCTTCACTGTGGCTTTTTGAGTCTGTTTATAACAGGCTGAAAGTCACTAAAAATACTGGTCTATTAGCTGCTACATAGAACATTACTCTAATAGACATATCTAATTGTCAGTTCATTTTTGCAGTCATTTATCAAACAAAATGGCTGAAAATTATCTGGTTGAAGCTGCTTGAATGTGCAGATTTGCTGAGGTTTGTCTAAATAACTTTGAGATTTAGACTTTTGTTCAGAACACACACACACACACACACACACACACACACACTGGAGCTCTGAGAAATTAAGAAAAATGGCACTTTATCTCTCAAACATCTAGCCATGAGTTGTTCCTAGGGTGATTGCCATGACAAGCCAAGCCACCAATTATTGATCATTTGATCCATAAAATGTCAAAATGTCAAAATGAAAAAAGCCCTTTTACAACTAAATTACTACAAGACAAGTTTACCATAACATCCCATGAGGCTCACATTACATTTCAGCCCTAAACCTCCTCAGCTACTCCTGTGTTTTGACTTTTAAGTGTACTGTTATGATCCAGGTGTGAGGCTACTTTGCTTTACTGTCTTAGCAGAACCAGCTAAACAAATAGTAACCATAAGTCTGTATGAACACAGTTGAGATGTAAACAAACATGTAAGTCAAAGGTTATCTACAGACTTACACTTACACTCACATGCTAACTGCACTCTTATCCGACAAATTAGCATTTCTCGTGGAAAAGCCACATTTAGACGTTCTCAGGTCTTTATTCTCTGATGTTGACAGGAGTGTGTTGATGCTAACAGCTAACTTAAAAGCCAAAAGTCAAAAACCTGCTAGCAGCAATTAGCCCATGTTAGCAGCCTTTCGTCGGCTAAAACATAATACACAACTATAACACAGTAGAAATCAGAACCCAACCTACCTCTCGACGTGTCGTTTCTTTAAAAATGCATCACTAAAACCGCCTGACGAGGCATTAAAATGCAGCACCAGTCGTTTGTTAGCCATGCGGCTTTAGCAGAAGGCTGACATGACACCGGAAACACGTCACGGTGGGTGCCGCCTGCCTTTTCTTCTTCTCGCTGAATATTTGCAGCAGCAGCCAATCAGAGGCCTGGTGGCCGAAACTGCTCTCGACAGGACAAAAGGAGAAAAATAAAAGTAATCTGTGATTTAAATCTCGTGTTTGAATCCCGTTTGAAGCCTTTATAAACTTCTATATATGATATATGTGATAATAAACTGTAATAATACACGTCTGTAGCTTTGTTAAATATCTTAAAAGAAGCAACAAGTGTAAAAATTACCTGTTACAACTAGTATATGTGAAAAAGTAACTGCAACAAAAGTACTTAAAGTTTCAAAAGTAAACTTCATGCAACAGAATGGTATGTCACTTTATTGTACTGTATCTTTTATTTATTTTTTGAAATACTGATACCATTACATGACCACTGATGTTGTAGCAGGTTGAGGTGGAGCTAACTAATGTACTCTATACAAGCATTACTATCTGTAATTTAACCCTCAACAACAGACTAAATCATTTTTAGAAACTTGTATATTTTCGAACCATAACTGAATTAATAGTTGCACCATTCCATCAAATGTATCCTCCATATTCACCCTGATACGTCAAGTTTCTTTGAAAACATTTGCATCTCCACTGGAATAAGAATATAATTGTGCATGTTTGGAAAATAAGGGCTGCACAGGACGAGTTGTCGATGACTGTCCCAGTTGTGGGTCAGGGGATGTTGCCAGTAGATGGCAGTATTTCATATCAGAAAGATAAAACAGAGAATATTCCAGTGATACTCTCACAGCATCTCAGGTGCCATCAACAGCAGGAGTTCATAAAATACATTTAACGAGCTAAATGATCAAATTAACCTTAATAAGGGGAGTTTTACTGGTTTAGACCTGCATGCAGAAGCTGAACTGATCTGATGGATGTCTTAGTCAACAAATGTCTTGCAGGATTTATGATTTCCTTCATGAGCCAGTTCAGTACTTAAAATATTATCATACCAAACTCCCAAATAATGACAGAAAAACACCCTAAAGCAATACTCTCCCAACATGTCTGAGCATCCATTAAAGCCTGTATCTTTGAAGTGTGACTTCTTCTTCTCAAAACTAATTTGCTCATTTACTTGTTGTGACATGAATCTGCTTGTCCTGATAATTAGTTGTCATATTTCAGCCATAAATATGAGACTAATAGCGACAGACTTCTGGTTGCAAATGCTAACAGGATGTTTCCAGGAAGATTTGAATGTTTGAAATGACCGAGAGTTACACCCTGGATATGTTTCCAGCCCCCTCTCTGTGTCCTGGGCTGTTTCTGGTCAGTCCCTCTGTGGCCTGCAGGAAACCATTTTTATTTCCCGCTGCTGTCGGTTTCCGTGCATTGAGGATGTTTGCTCCACCAGGCCTCCATCCACGAGCTGTTTATCTGTGTCAGCACTCAGCAGGGGGGGAAAACACCCGTCCTAAACAGGCCGGTTATCATGGCTGGCCTACTGTTCGGGAGGAAGCCCTCCAACTGCTGACTGACAGTTATCTCAGAGGAGGTTATTACACAGCTGTCAATACACTTGACAGCTGTGTACTTATAAGTTTGTGCACGGCAACAGTTTGGAATAAAAGGACCTTTTTCTGAAACAGTTTTCCGAATTATATAGCCTATATATATGAACAACACTGCACAAAGCCCTATCTATCTATCTATCTATCTATCTATCTATCTATCTATCTAGAGATAGAGATAGTCATATTTTTCCACCTGCAATAGTCAGACTAAAGTTGTTTTCCAGGTATCATCCCATTGGACCATTAATCCCCCCTTAAATCCTAAACACACACACACGAACACACACACGCACACACACACACGAACACACACACACACGCACACACATCAAGGCACATCAAGGTCTGGAGGCCTGCTGAAGACAAAAACAACTCTGACTCTCCTCCTTGACCTCTCTCCTCTCTGCCACATCCCTCTTTTTCTCTCCCTCTCCTCCTCATCCCCTCCTCCTCCTCTTTTTCTTCCTCCTCCTCTTCCTCCTCCTCCTCCTCCTCCTCCTCAGTCCCCTCTCTGTCACAGTCTCTCTGGCTCCTCTTCAGGACCCTCCCCCTCTGGACTGGACCGCTTCTCTCTCCCTCTTTACTCTCTTCTCAATGTTTACACCGCCTGAAGATTTCTCTAAGTGTGTGAGGAGCTCTTGAATCAAACGCCTTTCTGTTTTTTTTTTCCTTCATCTGCTTTCTTCCCCGTTTCTCCGTCTTGGAAAAGTCTAACTGCATCATCAGAGCGACCCGGGAGTCCTCAGCCGGCAAGGTGAGTGAAAAACGCCGTCAATGAAAACAGATAAGAGAAGAAAACGGGATTGTCACGCAGTTTTTATGGTTTATTTGAGAGCAGCGGACAGTTATGATGATGCATGTTACTGTGAAACTCTCGGAGTGTCGCGCACTGTGCGGAGGATGTGTTGTAATGTTCAGCAGCGCAGCTCCCAAAATGGTAAAAAGATGCAACTCAGAGCAAAACTGCGACAAATTCCTTCTTTTAGTGACCCAAAGTGCGTCTGTGCTGCTCCACTGTGAGGCTGGAGTTAGTTAATGAGTGTGGTTCTCACTTGATTTGGATTTAATTCGCTAAAATGCGTAAAATCTGGCACATTTCTAACATCCATAAAAGGCTCTAAACGCACTCCAACGTTCTTTCACATCGGCTTAGTTATTTTTAAAAGATGCTCATTTGCACGTGTTGAATAGATGTGACCAGCTGTGGAAAGTAACTAAATACATTTACTCAAATACTGTTCCGAAGTGCGCGTTTGACGTACTTTGTTTTGAGGTACTATATCCATGTTATTGTATTTCCATTGCAGTATGTTATTTATTACATTTACTAGACTGCTTTAGTTACTAGTTACTTGTAATGTTGCGTTTTTACACAATGCATACTTTAACACGCTTTTGTAAAACAACAAGGTACATTAAAAAAAACGTGTTTAACGCAGTTCATAATAAAAGCCCCAAGAAACTGTCTTTTTCTCTTTAAACTTCTCTCATGGTTTCATTTTAAATAATTTCCAGATGATCTGATCTTCACCTTCACACATTGATTACATTCTGCTGCTAATGTTAGTACTATTACTTGTAATGGAGTATTTTTACATTGCTGTATTGCAGTGAAGTACATTTACTCTAGTACTGCACCTGAATTGGAATTTTGAGGTACTTTTACATGACTTGAGTATTTGCTTCATACTTCCACCGCACTGCATTTTGGAGGCCTATATTGTACTTTTTACACAACTACATTTATTTGTTTACTTTAGTAACTAGTTACTTTGCACATCGTTTTCTGCATCAGAGCTGAAGTAGCACACTTTAAAGGGGCACTGTGTAGTTTTGGAGAAGAATTTTAAACTCACAATTAAAGTCTTTACAACATTATTATTATTAAAAATGATACAAATCAGAATTTTTTTTTTTCCATGGCTGAATAAATGAGGAACAAGGTCCCAGAACACTGTTTGAAGCCAGAAAGGTGGCATGGTCTGCCACATATAAACAAAGTGAAACAGTATGAAACTCTGTTGTCCTTTAAGGTCAGTTTGTTTATTCAGTCGTGAAAACATAATGAGTTTTTTTATTTAGTTTGTTTAAGCATCTATCTTTCTCTCCTGATTAAATTGTCTTTCCCAAAACTGCTTAATGCTCCTTTAAAATGTATTTTATATCATCGGAAAGCATTTATTGAAAGGATCATCAGAGTATCAGATCTGATGATCGGTCAGATAAATGTCCTCAGTTATCTTCATCCACAGTGTGTGAAGGTGTGTTGATCACATTTCATTACCCTTTCTGGCAGATTTCTGAAGGTGTTTTGTTGCTTTATTGCTCAAATATCAACTTTGTCAACTACATCTCATCTTAAATACACATAAAACAAAACCTATATTCTTTAACCATTTAATAACAACAAAATCTGCACTGTCTGAGACAATTCTGACCAGGAAAGGTCAACAAGTTGAGTTAGTATCTACTTTTAAACAGCTGGAGTTTCTGATCAGTGACCACTTGACTTTTATGTCTCATGCAGCGCATCACAGAGAAGCTGAAACTTTTGCTCGGACTTTACTCTAGAAAACAGTCTTGCTTTTCTTTCTGTGTCGAACAGAAATCGGAGGAGTCTGTCTTTCTGCCTGTTATTGATTATGGAGATGTGTTATATATGAGGTTCTGAGGTTCTTTAGGTTCTTTAGGTTCTCTAACTCATCGCTGTGTGTTAGACTGTTTGTGTTGAGTGCACGCCACCTCTGGTATGTTTTTGTTTACAGAGCCAGTCTGCAGATTAACTTATCTTATCTTTCAAACTTGAAATATGGAAATCACATTCTTCATTCTCCTGACGTTTCTCCTGAAGTCCAAACTGAATTGGGAAATGACGCTCTTGGGGTTTTCGGCACCTGCTGCATGGAACAACTCTGACAATCAAACCACCTGACTGTTCATTAACAAGTGCACACAAAGACATATCACCGGGCACTTTTTCAATCAAATTCAAACCCGGAAAGCTCATTTAGGTTATCCTGATGTCGAGATACACAGACATATGCAGCGTTAGAACATTTCAGAGGAACAAACCACTTGTTCGAGTGAGCTCGCTTGATGCACTTGCTGTGTTTTTCCTTCCTGACGGAGCTTTTTTGGCATCTCTCTCTGCTCCCGCTTTGAAATCTTCTCCACTTACTATCAGGAGAGTGTGACTCAGAGACGCTGCGCTCCTCCGGCATGTCTCCTCTTTCGACTCACTTCAGAGGAAGTCGATGGGAGGAGGTCTGCTGTTTCCTCAGTACTCACCACCTCCTCCTCCTCCTCCTCCTCCTCCTCCTCCTCCTCCTCCTCCTCCTCCTCCTCCTCCTCCTCCTCTGCTTGTGTTGTGATTTTCATTAAGCCAATCGGACTCCTTCCAAGTTCTGGATGCATCTCTTGATCTTGTGTTCTGGTCGCAGAGGAGCTGTGACTCAGGCCAGTGAAACGTGGCGGCGAGGTGGCTGCAGTCCATACAACTGTGTGACATCCTGTGTGTGATGGCGTGACTCAACCTTCATGTCCTGTCAGTGAAGTTAATCAGGTGGAGCAGAGTAGGGGTTTTATTTTTTTATTCTCTCGCTGCAGATGTGAGAGGCTCCAGCCGGTTGTTCATGCCATCATGCTTGTTTTCGTGTATTTATGAGGACTAGACCTGCAATGACTCGTCCATCCAAAGAAAATTGATTACCTACACAGAAGAGGTTGAGATGTTTTCACTCACGTCTGTCTGTTTGTGGGTTGGTTGGTTTGTCAGCAGGATTACACGCAAACTACTGAACAGATTTCCGCAAAACTTGGATGGAGGATGAGTCTCAGCCCAGATTAGACCCCGTAAGCGTTTGGCGCAGATCTGGATCTCACTTGTCTTTCACATCGCCAGATTTCTCAGGGATTAATGGATGAATCTTGATGACAAAAACAGCCGTATCTAGGTGGCTGGTTCGGTAAGAGGACTATGAATCTATTGACTGCAGACGATTCCAGTCGTTTTTCAGACAAAAATGACAAAACATTCACTGGTTCCAGAGGACGTTTTGCTTTTCTTTGTGATTTAAGATAGTTAACAAAGATTCTTTGGGGTTTTGACTGTTATTTGGACAAAAAGAAGCAATTTTTATGCATTACTTTGGGCTCTTTAATTGAATTTGTTTAACTGAATAATCATAAAAATAATCAGCAGATTAATCAACAAATCAATTGTTATATCCGTATCCCCAATGACGACTGAGTTAACAAAATATGCTTTCATAAACTGTTTGTGTCCCCTCTTTTATTGATCATTTTCTTGACCCGGGGGGAGTTTTTAGGAACAGACACATTACATTTAAAGTATCAGTTCCCCCCTAAAATGAAAATTCAGTCATTATCTACTCAACTCCCTGCAGATGGAAAGCCGGGGGAAGTTCTGTAGTCTACAAAACATTTCTGGAACCTTACAACCAAACACTGTTGCAGCATTCTCCTAAACAACGGAAGAAGACAGGCACTTATTTTAAACCTAAAGCGAAAAAAACAAACATAAACTGGCACATCCAGCATAATTTGAGTGTCTGGAAGCCCCCCTTCATTTGAAAAGATGTTATTTACATCTTGTTTAAGCAAAAATCTTTACTGTAGCTGCTCAGCTAAAAGAGTTAGCGTGCACACAGCTTGAACTGGTTGTACGAGCTCAACAGTGAGTCGAGGGGGTAATTAACGTCCTTTCAAATCAATTTGGGATCCCAGGACTTCTGGAGACTTGGATTATGCTCGACGAGCTTTATGGAGCCAATTTATTATTTTTATGTTGTTGTTTTTTACATTTCAAAACATCTACTTCAGTTGTTAAGGAGAACTCACTTACTTTTTCCATCAGCATGAGGCTGAGGAGATAATGACTGAATTTTTGGACGAACTTTTTCTTTAAGACAAACGACTGCATCAACAGGATGCTTCATAAACACTTGTTGACAAACTGGCTGACAGTTTAACAGTCTCCATCGTCTCAGCCGAGAGCCGTGAGATGATTAACTGCTGTACATCGAGGCGCACTGCTCTGGACTCGTTCCTCCTCCTCGGTGGAGCTGTAAAATAACCCTGTAAATTCAGCATTTTACACTTATGCGCTTATTGTCTGTGACTTGTAAATTATGGCGTTTTGATTAAGGAGATCCTGGCATCATATAAGGCTTTAAAATAAAACATCTGTGAGGAAAAGAAAGATATGATTAACTATCAGAGTAACTCTCAGCCACCTGGTTTGGACTCGTGACCTCACATCTGCTCTGGCAACCAAAAATCGCCAGGAAGTCTCTCTTGACTGCAGACTGAACTTTCCTTTGTCCTTCTCCAAGTGTTCCTGCGAGGACTGTGCCAGTTTTATACGTGCCATTATTTACATTTATTGGTTTCATGAGTTTCATTCTACTGTGAAAAGTAGCACAACTGCGGCTCCCTGAAACCATCTTTGTTTTTCTGCACTGTCCTCATATGAGATCCTCATTAGTGGAGAATAGCATCTCCCCCCTCTTGAAAATGTGTCTGCCCTCCTCCAGACTGTTTCGGCTATCAGTGGTGTAATGGTGACCCATTTTTTATTTTTTTTTCGTCTGGTCGAGCAACTTGTCTCTCGTCTGACAGCTGGAGATCTGGCTGACTTACCATGTGTTTGTCCAGGAGAGGGCTCCGTCTCGGGCGAGCTACTGGATATGTTTTGGTTGGAGATGACACTGACCAGAGACACAAAGAGACGAGGCAGAAGTAAGGAAAATGGAACTGGGGTAAGAGGCATTAGTGTTAATTTGATCCCCCGGTGCCTGGATGTTTTAAAATTTATAGTGACAGCACGCAGCGTACCCCGAGTGTCTGCATGTTGTCTTTTGAAGGCCACAGTTTTGTCTTGACAAGATGGCCACACACCACTTGTGTTATTTAAGTGAGATCACAGGCTGAGGTCTTTGTTTGGGCTGTCCGTCGAAGCATGAACTGAAGTTTGGCTCTCCAGGTGGAAAATATCCCAATGCACCTGAGGATCTCATTAAGTACCACCAAATATGAAAATATCATGGTCCCCAGAGGATTAACACTTCTGATTAAAACATGGGTGTAATTGTTGTTGTAGATGTTTGGAATATTCAGTTTATTAGTATAATGATTTGTTTGTGCTGTCTGTCAGCACGCGTAGCTAATGTTGTGATGTTAGCTGGCAAGATTGAACCTACTAGTAATGCTGCTGTTCTCTTGAGTAGGAACAGGAGCCTCAGATGAGTTATCCTCAAACCCCACATCCACTTCGTAGCAAGTCCTGTTCGCCAAAGCCGCTCAACATTAGATCATCTACGTGTCAGTCCGGGTCCGAACCTCTTTGACGTTTTGACGTTTAGCCTTGTAACGTATATAGGTTGCCTTCAAACCTCTCCAGCGGTTCTTGATTCGGTCAGTGGTTCGGTGGAATCCTGCTTCCTTCATCTTTTCAAACACTCGTTTGAACTACTTGTTGTTTTGAGCCTTTCAACAATCAATCTTCTCCTCTTCTCCAACAAAAAAGTTGTATCAGCCTGCCATGTGTTTTTTTTTTTTGCCTGTATTGCCACGTAGGGCGGGCAAGTGCGAGAAATGTATTCCAACCAGGGAGAAACGATTGGAATTGGACGTGTTTACATGGTTTATATTTTCTTGTTGATCGGATTTTCAAAAGCTCACTAATTCCCTCTCGATCTGATTGAAAATGAGTCCACTCAGGCTGGATTGGATCAGTTTCTTCCGATTGAGGTGTTAACATGAGGAATATTTGTTCTGATTATTAGTGGAATACCAGCTACTGTGAGGCATTTTGTTGTTGATTGTTGTTACTACGATTATGTGGTTGGAATCTCGTGGCAAGAGGGAAAATTGGCTTTTATTGATGTGTTAGATGTTGCGTAATATCACCAGAACTTCTGTTTATCCGCCCCACACTTTTTATACATCAGCGACGGAGCTTTCCTCGTGAAAGTTTAGTAGATATAAAAAATGACCCCAGTCCACTCCCCGAGCTTCTATTTGCGATGCTAAAACAGTCTCAGTGAAAAAGACAAAGCTCACAGGGAATTCAAAAGAAGGTGACATGGGTTGAATATTCCTACCACAGGCTTATATAAGCCTTTCAACTCCATGTGCTCTGCAGCCGCGCAAGTAATTTGGAGCAGATTCGGCTGCAGCCCTCCAGTTTGGGGGTTTTGGGTCGCTCCGCTCTGCTCTGACTGTGGAACATGTACCGTTTCATTGGGCCCTGGCTCAAATAACCAATCATAAAAAACAGGGGTCGGGGGGTTTGGGGCTGGAACAGAAGGAGGAGCCAGCAGCGGCTTGATGAAGTGACCACAGACTACTTGTACTGTGGTGAGGGTCTTTTCCTGGAGTTGCTTGTGTTGGTGGTTGGTGGGTGGTGTTTTGGGTGGTGGGTGGAGCAGCAGTGGAGACATTGTTCATTAAGATTTCAGGGGTTTTCATTGGTGTCTCTCTGTGGTGTCTATGCAGAATGACTGGAACCAAGTGAAACCTGAGATGTGGAATTAGAGGGAAATACGGCACCAATGTCGAGGCCCAGAGAGCCTCTCTTGTTTTGTTTCCAATCTGTGTGATGAAAATTGGGCTATATTTATGTTTGTTTGTTTGTAATACTTGCCCAAGCGAAATCCGTCATGTGGATTGAGCGCAAAACGTTTGTTTTGACACTTCTGAGATGAAATATCATGACTTTACCGTACAAGATGTGTCTTGCATGTGAAAAAACAAATGGCCTTTGTGTCATGCTTGGCACCGCGCGGACATGAGCTGCTAGAACTCTTGATGTTTTTCTTGAGCCCAGACCCAGATCCACTCCACCAGCTGTGTTCGGCTGTGACTCTCGGAGTTGTCCATCTTGCGTTTTATGAGAGGACTTATTTTTCCCTTTTTTTTTTGCGTTCGATTTTCCAGGCCACTTCTGAAAGACAAACCTCGGCTCAGGAGAGGCAGGATGACAGATGAACACTTTTTGTCAGCGTCCCCATTACTCAAAACAACACGAGCTGTGTTTGGGAAAAAAAAAGGCTTCTTAGTAAAACTGGTTGCTGAAGCCAAAATTCAGCTTTTGGGAAAAGAAAATGGGAGCTGTAGAGCCAGTTTAGGTCTCATGGCATCGCTGAAGTACTTTTCCTCTTGCGCGCCCGACTTTATTCCCAGCTCACGACTGTTTACATGTCAGAGGAACAGAGTGTTGAGATGCAGACCTAGATGTACATGCAAGATGTTTCCTATCGGCTTCCTATTGTTTGTCCCAGTTTTGGTTCCCCTGCTGCTCTGCAGAGATGAGTGAAGACCGAGGAGAGGACTGAGGGACGCTGAGGGGACAAGGACTCGACTACTGGAAACTTGTTTCTTCTTCTGCCCTTCAGAAAGAAACTCAGAAAGTCAGCTGCTGAACTTAGTAGCCAAAGACAGATGATAATGAACTAGGGAGTTGCAGTCAATTAAAAAGCAATGAGGAAAGCATGTTTTCTTCAAAGACATCATCAATAAAGTGCTGACAGGACACTTGATGTGTTAACAAAGTAGCTTACTCGCTCATTAATCGGTAAGAAGTTGAAACTAATTAGCAGCAGAATAAGATTCGCTACGATTAAAAAAAAAAAACGTTTCCCTCCGTGACTCACAGAAGACCCGCTGTGCTTCCTGCTGCTTCTGTTTACCTCTGGGCATCCAGAAAAAGAAAAGTGTTAACAGTTTCCTCCTCCACTCGGTTTCCTTGTGTTGGAACATCATACCCAAACAAGTTGACAGGCGCCTGGACACATTTCTCTCCCGCCTACCATCGACAGTGTTTGCCCTCCCACAGTGTTGCCCAGGATGTCCTGCGTGGTGACTTGTATCTGGCTCTCGTCTCCTCTTTGCTCTCCCCCCATCTTCCTGTTGTGCTGGGGCAGATATGCAGGTGTCATACCCAAAAAAAAAAGCCCCTGGAGACTTACGTGTTGTGCGATGCAGACAGCCATGCCAGGGTTTTCAATTAACTTGAGCAAAATTCTGCAGGGCCTACTTTCATCTCTCTTTAGCCACGAGGCAGTCCAACAAAGTGAATTAATGGCACCACCTGTGGAGTTCGAAGCTGTTGCAGTTTAGTGACACTGCTGGGAAAAAGCACGGAGAAACGGACTAAGTGAAGGAACATCTCCGAGGGTTCACCTTCGGGGTAGCACACGTGGCCGAAGTTTTTTGAGCGAAGAAAATACGGCTTTAACTTCCAGATGCTCGCAGAATGAGGCCCATCTGGAGAGAGGGAGGGAGGGAGGGAGGGGGACGGAGCTTTTGGGTCTATGCGTAAAGTGAAAAAAAAGAGCTCTAAAAATGATCACTTTAATAAGTTGCAGGTTTCCACCTCGTCCTCCAGAAAGGCAGCACACCGTGTGCCAGAGGTAGGCCTGTAAATCAATGGGGTTTAACTTTTAGGAATTTACTGGCCCAGGCTGGACTTCCTGGAAATAGAGATAGAGAAGGAAAGCCAATCGAGATAATAACTGATAATGATTCTGGTGAACTCTACCTGGCTCGCTGCTGCTGCTGCTGCTGCTGCTGCTGCTGCTTGTGTGAACGTATTGCTGAGCGTCTCCTGCTCGTCTCGGTGCCTCGCTCACAGCCCGACTCTTGACCACATGGCATTAATTGCGATGCACATCTGTCTCCCAGTGTGCAGCTCACTACTCTCCTCGCATAATGGCTGTACCACCCTGCAGGCAGCAACAGTTGAGTCTTTGCTAGATCACCCAGGTGTTTTTTTTTTCTCCTTGTGGAGGAAATGGCGCTGTAGGGTTAATCCTGGCAAACAAATGGCAGAAAAACATCAACAACAACGACCGAAAAAAGACGGCCACGCCGGCTCGACTGGGTCCGGGCTCGCCGTGTCGTAGCAGCTGCAAAGAGAGAGAGAAAAGCTGCCATCCAGTCACATTGGAAGTGTTGTCTTAATTGAAACCAGATGCGGCGTGGTTAACGTCTGTTACTGTAAATTGCTCTCCCTTTCATACAGCCATGACTTAAGGACTCGTATTAAAGCTGTTGCATGGGAACTTTGTCCGCAGTATGAAATATGTTGTTCTCAAACCCCTCCTGTCGCAGCAGAGGATGATGCTTCCTGTGATATTATTCAGACGCCGCAGACATTCAGAGGGATCAGTGCAATTTTGTTAGCCCGCCATAGACCCCCCAGGAAGCCCGTATTTCACCCAACACGCATCAACAAAACACCGAGCTTCTACAGATGTTTCTATGCAGTAGTTTTTCTGTTCGACTCAGAAAAGAAAAACCCGATTAAGAGCGGCATAAATTATTTAAAACGAGTGTATTTTGGGGTCGTGCAGACTCCGTAAGCTCCTTCAGCTTCTGTGCTCGTGCTCCGCTTTGCCAAAGCAGATGGGGTTTGATTTCACACCTCTCCAGAAGGGTTTGGACAGCAGCTCCCCTACCATGAGGGTCAAGACCACAAGAGTAAGCAATCTGCACGGTCTTTAGCCAAAACAAAGGTTGTAATGGAAAGAGGGGAAAAGCCTGTGTGTGTGTGTGTGTGTGTGTGTGTGTGTGTGTGTTGAGGTACATGGAACAGGCCAGGTCTCTGTGTGCACATCTGTGTTTATGTCCATGTACGATGCAGAGCTTTTGTGATGACTTGGCAGGTTCGGCCGCCTGCAGTGGTTCAGCGTTTCCTCTTTGGTGGCGGCGAGTGTGATCGGCTGTTTCCCCTCGTAAGACACTACGAGGCAAACAAGCGATCAGAGAAGTGAGCGGCAGCGACGGACCGGCCTGCGAGGGACAGGCTGTAAAGTTCGGCAAAGCGGAGGAAAAAAGCCTCAGACTGTTTTCGCATATGTCACCGCACTTTAAGTGCATCCAGATGTGCACAAAGCATACGTGACACCCCACAGTCATCAGTCTTCGCACCAGGGAGTGAATATATACAGTATATAGCCATTGTGCGACTGGAGATGCAGCGAAATAACGCCTGATACTCGCCTTTGTGGACGGCTGTTGGCATATCAGTAAACAAGATGACTTTCACTTGTATCAGCGGCCGGCGTTTATTTGTGTGACATCAACTGTGACTTGGCACACCCATGAGCTGCTGGCTTGTGACCTCCGTGCCATCTGTTAGTAAAGCTGTGTAAGTGCTAAAAAAAAACCTTGATCTGGAAGTTGTATTGCAGCTGAAGAGGCTTCTTTTGAGTCAGTCCCTTTTTCCTTGTGAAAGAAGGCTGTAGTAAAGGTGTTTTTCCTTGGATGTATGATCACATCTTTCGCTCTTTCAAAGATGCCATCATAAAGGGCTGAATGGCCTCGCCACAGATCAGCTGTTTTTTTTAAATGAAGATATTTTATATATTTCCTTGGCTCTAAGGGCGATCAAAGGTCTTGTCTTTCTTTTTTAACAATATAAATTCGTCTTGACTCGACCTTTTCTGACTCCAGAGAACAATGAAAGAAGTTACAGTTTCTGCCTGAACAATTCCCAGTGGCAAAATTAATGATTTTCTAGGTTTTTACAGGATGAACATGTTGATTTAGGTGCATATCAGCTCTATAAAACCTCCTTGTATAAAGAGGTTCTGCAGGTTTTCTGCAGATGGGATGTCTCTTCTTTGCATTAGAAGATTAATGAAATATTGATGCAGTTACTCCACATGCTGTTGCAATCTGCCAGCAAACTGTCAAGACAAATAAAGTCTGAGAGAAAGGAACAAACCGAGGCTGCAGAAACGTGTTGGTGTGCCCAGTTCAATAGTTCCTTGCTTGCTTATACAATTACCATCCCTTTATCTCTCGACAAGGAGTTACTGCGTGTTATCAGCAGTTTGTAAAAGTTCAGTGGAGGTTGTTTCTGTTTTCTTAAGTTTCTCTGAAGATTTCAAAGCCTCTTGACCTCGCGGACGGTTCTGTGTATGTTTCAGGAACTCTGCGTACTAATAAATATGGATGAAGAAGTGTTGGCCTTCGCATACTTTTTTCATGGGAAGAGCCGAAGACACAGCGATTAAAGAGTCTTTTTTTTTTTAAGGCAGCATTTCCCACAACTTTCTGACCCCGAAAGAGGAGGACGGAAATAATTTGTTTTTGAGGCGCTATCAAGGAGAAAAAGGCCTGTCATGGTGGGGAGCCTTAGGGTGACGCTCTTATGTGTAAAATGAATTCGGACCAAAACATTAAAGGGGTCAATGGAGAGATTAAATGTTTCTGACATGCTGAGGGACAGGCTGAAGGCTCAGGGAAATGTCACCGTGCAGCTATGGATCTTTCTGAATGATGTTTTGGTACAAAACGTTAAAAACACTGCACACAATAAGTTTAGATGTGTTTTTTTGACTCTGGATTGTGAAGGTAAAGATAAATTCCTTGAGAAAGCAAACAAAACATTAACAAAGTCCCTATTTGGAAATATAGATAACATACAGTAGGTGAAAGTAAAATATTGTTACGTCATTATTCAAGCAAAAATGCCAAATGCTGGTAGGATTGGTTTATGACAATAAGACATGTGATGATGTCACACTGGGCTTTAGGATAGTGTGGTTTTTCCCTGTTTTTCTGATGTTTTGTTGACCAAACAAGTCACTGATTCATCTGCCAGGTGGAACAAAAGAGGATCCAAAAGCAGATCTCAGAGAGGGAGGCAGGTTGAAAAACAAAACTGTGCTTTAATGAGTTGAAACCCAAAATGTCCAAAAAACTGAATCCAAAAAGCAAATGAAAAAGGCAAAGGAAAGTCAGAGGAATAAAGCTAAAGAGGAATGCAAAACTGAGGACAAACCAGAGAACCATAAGGAACAAATCAGAAACACAGGGGACACACGAGGACCCGGGGAACAAACACAGGAAAATGTGAGGACAGAAAACAGATGAAACAACAAAGAGTGAGGTAACAACAACTACTAAACAAACGAGGGGATGAGGTGACGGTTGAGAGACAATGGGAACAGGGATGTGCTAATAGGGCTCATGTGAGTCAGGTGTGAGGGGAGAATCAGACTGGGAAGGAGCACCAGGAACACACGAGGGAACCAACACTGGGAACACAGGAGGGAACCAACACTGGAGGGAAAAAACACTGGGAACACAGGAGGGAAGAAACACTGGGAACACAGGGGGGAAAAAACACTGGGAACACAGGAGGTAACCAACACTGGGAACACAGGGGGGAAAAACACTGGGAACACAGGAGGTAACCAACACTGGGAACACAGGAGGTAACCAACACTGGGAACACAGGAGGGAAGAAACACTGGGAACACAGGAGGTAACCAACACTGGGAACACAGGAGGGAAGAAACACTGGGAACACAGGAGGTAACCAACACTGGGAACACAGGAGGTAACCAACACTTGGAACACAGGAGGAAAAAAACACTGGGAACAAAGGAGGGGAAAAAAACACTGGGAACACAGGAGGGAACCAACACTGGGAACAGAGGAGGGGAACCAACACTGGGAACACAGTAGGGAAAAACACTGTGAACACGGGAGGGAAAAAACACTGGGAACACTGGAGGGAACCAACACAGGGAACACAGGTAAGCAAGAGGTAGAAAAGTGACAACAAGACACAAGAGGTTACAAAATAAAACAGGAACTAACTACCCAGAAACCAAAACCATGACATAGTCCAAGAGAATTAATGGCACATTAACTAATAATAGAAAATAATCGTTCAGTTTTTTAAGCATTTAATTTTGTAAATCAACCCAAAACACTTGTCTTTGGATGAATGACCTCGTTCCCCTGTAAGACTGAGATAAACTCATTGTTCAAGTAATTTTTGGAGCGGAGACTTAAAACATCTGTCTGAGGTTACACACAATTGAATATGTGGTTTTGTGGTTTTGGGACAGTTTTCTGATGTTTTATAGGCCAAAATAAATAACTGATTAATAGAGAAAATAATTCTCCTCCCAAATGGGAGACTTTCTCTCTGTATATGACATCACAGCAGACGCTCTGTTACTATAACTCATTTTGAAATTAGGGAAGTAATAAAAAAGCATCACAGCATGTTTAAGTCAGGATTACAAGCGTCGCTGCCTTATTGTGAAGGAATACAATGACATTACAAACTCAGAAGAATAACTTGACTCACAGAAACACTCGTGGTCAGAGTGTAGAGAGCTTCCTGACTGGCAGCGGTGAAGCAGTCAGACAGTAAAGCACAGGAAGAGATGAGGAGGAAGTGTGCGTCTGAATCAACAACACGCCTGTGATTCAGGCTGAAACAATGGAGCGTAGGACATTCCAGTAGATCAATCAAGCAGCACGGTCATTAGAAATATCCTGCTTATAGAATCATTATGGCTTTTTCAAATAGTTAGAACATGATTCAGGGGAGTTTGACATTCTTGTCGTATGTGTTGTGAATCTGTTTTTCATTTCAGTTCATCAAAACCTTTGGCTCTTATTTTTAGCCTCTCGGTTCTGGTGATGTTCGCTGGACGCTGCTCCAGTTTGTTCTCTAAAGTTTTGGATTTATTCAAATTTGTAAGGACGATAGAACGAATCTTGATAACTTTGACGATCCCCCAACTTTTAATTTAGTGCCAGCTCACTTACAGTAATTTATACGTACGTTCATACACTGATGGCGGTGGCTGACTGGCACGTCAGGAGCAGTTTGGGGTTCAGTTTCTGCCCAAGGACACTTCAACATGCAGACCGGGGGAATCGAACCAGCAACCTTCTGATAACAACACACTGGTTCTACCCCCTGTCATAATTCAGCACAGGCTCAGCTCGACTTAAACAACGTTGCTCTCTTCACTTTTAATCAACCGTCATCATACCTGCTTATCGACTGTACTTTTTTTGCTATGTGCTAATTAATTGTAATAAACCAGGATTATTTTTATGTAAGCTTGTCTTGTAAGGCTCTACACTGTCCGCCACATGGATGTCATATGATCACAAATATCCAAACACACAATTGAATATTTGTACAGAAACAGAGCTGTGTTTTTTTTTTCCTGCTCAGTAGGAAGTGGATAATTGAGGCCATCTTCTTGTCTGTCTTGGATTATGCTGATGTTATCTATAGACGCGCCTCCGCCTCCACTCTTAAGCTCCGAGATTTAGTTCATCACTCGGCCCCCAGATTCATTATCGATGACATTTATACGACTCATCGGTGCATCTGTTCGAAAAAGTTGGGTGGGCTTAAGACGTGACAGGCGCTGGTTTCTATTTAATAGCAGCCGCGTCAGCGTCGGCTGAGAATGTTTTTCGTCTTGTGAGTCTGTGTGAGCGCTTTCATGGCAAAATGTGGTCCTTGGAGACACCTATTGTAGTGGGAACCATCACAGAAGCAGTTATGAGGACGTTTAAAGTAGTACTGCTAGTACTGTTAAATAAAGAGTGTTGAGATATTTGCTGTCACATGCAATATTTGACACAATATCTAATATCGAACAGCTGTTTCGGCATCTTGGGTGTTGTTTTGGAATGAATACGCACTCGTCATGACAGCAGAGGCGAGATGTGTCGATGTTTGGGAGGTTACGACAGGTTCATTGGCCTGCATGTAGACACTGAGGACTCCAGCTCAACAATTTGGCAGTATTTTGGGTTTAATGCAAGAGAAAATCACAAGCAGAGGGATTTGAATGAGGCTAAATATTGTGTTTGCTGGCTGTTCGCTCAACAGGGCAGCACCACAGATTTGCAGTCTCACTCAGAGTCCTTCACCCAGCTCAGTTTGAGCACGAGGGACGATAATATAATCTACCCATGTGTCAAACAATTTACATGTCGTCCTACGTTAAACAGCCGTGTTCTCTGCCGCCTCCACACGCTGTGAATTTGAAACACGTCTGATGTTTCTTACGAGCGGCGGCCGTCTAATGTGCGGACTGAGAGGTTTCTCGCCTGTGTTCTTACTGGGAGAGTTTACAATGCAAAGCTATGTTTTCTGGTCACGGTTTGAGGAAAGGCTGTGTTTTTTTTATAAGAGCTCTATGTGTCTCTGCACCATCATGATCAACGGAGCATTACAGCACATGTAATTACAGTGCTGTATGGTCATGTCCCTCTGAAACCTCAGCCAGGGCCTCCATTTTGGGTTTTCCACCATTTCACTCGCTGAAGTTTGTGTAAAGCACTTGTTTGAAGAGAGCAGACAGGATTTCAATCCAAGGTGTGGAAGTCTGTGTTTTTGTTTATCCTGCGCCGTGGAGGTGAATTTGTGCGTCGATCATAGCGTCTTGGTGTTTGAGTTTGTTTTCGTGGACCTCTCTGCTTTCTCTGACCATCGAAGCCACAGTCATCCTGCCTGTGGTTTTCGGTCTGGAGTGCGGAGGGCCAGGCGGCAGTTTGCACTGTGGGTCTGTGTACGAGAGCGCACGAGCCTCAAACGTGTCAGAGTAATTCAACGGGGAGAGCGACGGCCTCCTTCCTGGCAGAAAGCCCAGCTCAACAGAAAAAGAAAAAAGAAAAAGAAAAAAAAAGAGAATTTCATTGGAAACCACATCAGATCACACACATCTGCAGAAAGTAAACATTTCGTGAAGGGAGAAAACAAGGATTATTTATTTGTTTTCTCGTCGGCGTCCCGAAGGACTGCAGTCACAACATTTGTTTTAATTTTAGTCCCTGTGCAGTTTTGCTGTTGTATACTGAACATTTTCACGTAGGGACGAATGCATAACATTGTTCTCGAGTATTAAAGGATCTAGAAGTCTTATTGGTGCAGTTATTCACAATAACACAAGGTCAGTTTGTGGGTTTTATTGTGGGGAGGAGAAACAGTGGGCTTGTTGGTGGAAACCCCTCAATGATTAGTTTGCAATACAATAATCAAACAATCGATGACATGTCAACTATTCAATAAATCGGCGGCATTTTGATCATTTACTATTTTAAATAGTATTTAAGAAAAAGAGCCAACATTGTTCTATTCCAGCTTCTTAAATGTGGATATTTCCTGGTTTCTTTACTTCTCTGTGACTCTAAACTGAATATATTTGTGTCACAGACAAAACAAGACATTTATGGACGTCTTCTTGAGCTTCGGGAAACACTGATCCGCTTTTTTCTTTTGAGAACTTCAGAAAGTAATCAACAGATAGTTTGAGAAATCAAGACAATCACTAGCTGCAGCTCTAGATATTGTTTCCAGCCACTTTAAGCACTTACAGCTCCTCAGTGATGGAGGATGGTGCTAACTACAAACATGACTTTTTCATGAGTAATGCCAGAAAGCCAGCCCACACTTGCTTCTGTAGCTGTGGCTTGTAATGACTCAGTGGGCATTAGTTTGGGAGGGGAGCATCATTTAATGGGTGTAGACCTGAACTGCCAGCGGCTGAAACAAGCTTCAACTGAATGGCAGACGATTGTAAAAGATCAGCATGAGTCCTCTCTGAACATGGCTGGAGTTTGAGGGACAGAAACAGGCATCTGGCGCAAAGGAGGAAGTAAAGTGACTTTATCATAGAGCGACATAGTCGACGTGGAGAGGAGGTCGGAGTGGATGGACGGACGGGTCACCAAACGACTTCATCGATGGAGACTGATGTTGATTTGCTTCTAAAAGTCACATTTTTTACAAACTGCGACCATAATTGTTCCCTAAAGAAGTTGATCGAACTCACATCTACAATATTTTCCTTTATCTTAACCAAGATCTTTCACTTTAAGCATAGTGGTGTCAGTAAATAAGACTGATTTATCTATCAACAGTGATGTAACAGATTTGGAAGGCTCAGGTGAATGAAGTCTTCCTGCTGACTCTGGTGTCACATCAGAAGACTCTTCTATGTGTTGTTCTGAAGGACACACATTACAAATATTACAGTCTAACTTGTGGAAAGTGTTGGCCGAGGAAAAAGTCATTCAATTGCTGAATCCTGCATAATTTTAGATCTGCGATGTCGTATTTTTAAATACATAATCACAAGGTGAAGAAAGCGCAGAGATGGGTAATCGACGCTGAAATAAAGCGCTGTTTGTTGTTGTTATCCAAACCACTCCCCACAGACTCAGTTTATTCTTTGGATGCTTTCTAACTAATGTCTCCGAAAAAAAAAAACTGGGGTTTGCTCGTGTCATTCAGGATTTGTGACGCTGAAAAACAACTTATGGTTGAGCCAGAAAGTTCTCCAGTCTTCAGTTTAAGTCCTATCACTGTTGTTGCAGTCTCTACTGGTTTCAGATAGGAGCCAATACAAAACCGGCCCGGCCTCAAGCTCCGCGCCGAGCTCGTGTTGATGTCCTCATGTGGTCCAAAACAACAGTGTTACCATGGCGACCTTATCAGTGTAACCGCTGTTATCCACTGGCTCTGTTCTCCATCAAAGTGGGGACAGAGGCTGTGACCTCACTCGTCAAGACACGTTCCAAAATAAACACACACATGCGCACACACACACACACACACACACACACACACACACACACACACACACTAGCTTATCCAGCTACTAGCAGTTTACCACCTCAGGAAAAGGTGTAGCCGGCGCACATTTCATCCTCTCCGATCCCATCATCTGAAATCAGCTTCTTCTTTGCGGTCCCTTGTGGTCGACAGTGAGGGTTACCAGGTTTGCAACCATTTTGAGAAATTGCCAACCAATTCTTGGACTTGAGGGACAACAAAAGGCACAATGTGAAACCCCAAATCTGACAAAAATCAATAGTTGTTGCATTAGTTTTATTTTAATTTTTTTTTTTTAATACAGACAACGCTGATCTTACCGTCGCTAAATTGCTCAAATGTTACACAACATATAAAACACATTACAAAAGATTTTGTTCAGTTCTTGTATTCAAGCTGTTAAACAATCTTTAATGTAATGTATCGTACTATCAAACATATACTGTATATATATAACTGTACTGTATATATATAACTGCATAGATTGCCTGGTATCTTAATTGAATAACATAGACGATGACAACAAATGGCAGTACAAAAAGTTCTGAGATTTATCAAATACATTTTAGTTGAATTTTTTTGTGTTTTGCCTGTTCTTTCCACTGCAGTTTTGTGTTGTATATTGCATTGGCGTTTTGCACTAAATCATATTTTTATTGGCTGCTGCGGGGTGACGTGAAGGCCCAATAAAGTGAAGTGATGCTGCACCTCAGATGTGCCGTAGCTGATATGATAAATCTGTGCTGCTCACAGTCATTGGTCTCCACTGAAACCTAAACTTGAGGGATCAGGAAGGGGGGGGGGACACATACTGCATCCTGTTTTTCTCAGTTAAATAAAAGATCCCAGACCACAATGCCTGAGATTGCCAACTGAAAGCTGGTCTGACGTCGCCGTGGAGGTGACATAGAGTTGACGTGAGGTGGTTTCATTAGTTTTTTTTTTTTTCCACTGCAGCTTGCCTAATTAACGGAGCTACAAAATGAGTCGAACCCAAGGACGGATTGGCAGTCTGCAGCGGGCATCTGTCGTTGTATTTATGAGCCTGTTGGTGAGAAGTCTTTTGTTGAGGGGGATCCAAATTTATAACCATGTTATTACTGGAAACTCTAGCAAAACTGTGGGGCAGATCTGCTGACATAATTAGAAGATAAAGTTGCAGAGTAAGGAGTCAAACCGAGTCAATTTAACTGTCTGAAAACAGACAAAGGAGACTTTTCAAAGTGCAAAGGTGCGCGGTGCTGCTCAGAGTTCATGTGTTCAGGAATATCCCCTCACTTGCATTAATCTTGCAGATAGCAAACGCTGCGGCGCTCACTCAGCGAAAGTCAGACTTCCAACATCTCCCCCCCTCTCCTCGCTCCCCGCGCTAGATCATCCTTTTGTCACGCAACTCCCCCGAGAACCGTCAACTGCATCTGAGCTGCCAGGAGTTTTTCCACCCAAGAGCTTTTTTCCAGTGTGGGGGGTTCAGATTTTTGTGGCAGCGTTACACCTTCGACCGTATATGACGATGTCTTCACTGTAAACAGAGTGGAGCGTGTGTGTCGATGTAGCAAAACTGATGAGATAAACGAGCGTGTTTTTCTGGAGGCTCACGTGTGTTCTCACGTTACATTTCTGGGCGTGGCGTGTGATTGTTTCCCAGCGTCCCCGGCGTGTTGTTGAGGGTCTCTGCCGACCCAACGTGAGGCAGGGGCAGCAACTGGGGAGTGTGTGCCAGCCTAAATGCGGTCTCGCAGCCGAACCCGTCCTGCGCGCCAAGACGAGAACCCAGATGCAAAGGATTATGGGTTTTATATTCAGTTTACAGTAACTGTAGTTTAATGTGAGGGTGGGTTGGGGAGGAGGGGACTGCGGTCGATGTGTCACATGGAGGACTCAGGCTAATTTATTCCAGTTTCTGTCAGTTTCTGCCCCGGAGCAGTTTTATAGATTTGTTATTCTAGGAGCCGGATTGTAAATTTGCGATGCAAACCTTTGGTTCCAATCCCCTGTTTGAGGATATTTTCTGATACAAGCAATGATCACAATCAGGAGGGCGATCATTTAAATCTCTTCAAGGCTGCGATACACACCGCAGCTTTATAGGCCAACGTTTAAGTGTAATGGTGCACAGCAGTGCTTTAATCATGTGCAGTGTGATCATCTTGTTGCCAGGAAACATTTGACTTGATTTCTGTCCTTTGGTCTGCCTTCCTTTGTCTACTCACGGTTTTTCAGAATAAATTGGATTCCCATTTTTCATTAAAGGGCCAAGTATGTCTCTGCAAAACAACAGATCATTTAAAACATTTCTTTATGTTGAAATTTTCTGTTTGTTTGGTTTGATTTTTGTATCTCTCTGTTGTCACAGTGAAGTGCTAATGCTCTGGTTAGGTTCAGGCACAAAAACACTTTGTTAGTGTTATGAGAGAAATCATGGTTTGCCTGTGTGATTTCCCGTGAAAAATAGGACGTTTTCACTCCACACAGCACGTATAGAAATGCCACCACCTTCCACCTCCACATTTTGCTGTGACAGGCGGCTCATAAGCATATAATGTGATGGTGATATAACATCTTTTGTTCAAATGTCAACCTTGGACTTTGTTGTGGTTTGCAGCAACGTTAACTGAGGACGAAACATAACTGGGCTGCCCTGCAGGCTTTGTAGTAATCCACACACTCAATTTGAAGGAGATTTTAATTTGTACAGAGTTCAGTCAGGGTGGGCAGAGCGTTTGGGAATAATCTCTGATACCAGAGCAATCATTCTTCATTTCTTCTCTCTCATTGTTGTAATGCCCTTCTAATAGAGTTTAACCACTCCTCATCCCTCCCTTCGGTCGATTAAATCCCTCCCTGAAGTCCAGCCGCGTGCTGACGGGTTGGGCAGGCTACTTTTAATTTGACACCGTCTTCCACAGCAATTACCTCATTAAAGCTGTCAATCAGTAACACGGGGGATTAGGGAAAACTCATAAATGTATTCTGATCACTGTCATTTGCTTGGTGATTTCGGCTTTTTTATTCTCGCTGCCGTGACAAAGTTCAGGAAATCGATATCGTGTCGAAAACAGTTTTTATTAAGAACACCTGCCTTCACTTAAATGACCTTCCAAGTTTCTTGATTTTATTTAAGAAGTATTCCCAGACTTGATCCTTTAATGTTTTTCAAAAACACTCATAATTGAATGCATCTTATTTCATATCTTACAACTATATCCAGTTCCAGCTTTGTTTTCCGTTAATATAATCTCTCAATAGAAAAAACAGCTTTCTGCTCAAACCTTGAATCTATTATCGTCCAGTTAGCCCATTTTGATCTTATTATGAACTTTTCACATCAGATGTTAAACTGCAGCGAGGCTCTGGTGCTGGTATTAAAGTGACTTATTGCCAGGACGGCATGAAACAAGACATACATTATCTGCAGCGTGATTTACACTTCCAAGCCAAACAAGAATGCATTGCACCTGCAGGATCACGTCCCATAACTCAAGAGCAGAAAGTCTGCGAGAAGACCTACAGCACTTCACTGCGTTGCCCTTCTTTGGGAGCTCCACTGACTTCCGTTGGAGTTTTAAAAATAGTGCACGGAATGACGGCGATTTAAGTTTTTTACGTTATTGGTTCTGGAAGAACATGTGGAGTCTGCAACGCCAAGAGACGCTCAGAAACCGCTTTGAAGAAAGGAGGAAAATGGAGACATATTCTGTAGTTCCTCCGTCTGACTGACATCAGAGCACCTCGACTTGAAAATGAACCCGTATTTGGCAGGACTGTCACTCTTGCTTTCTCCCGCTGTCTCTCTTAACACCCCAGCCAATACGTTGTTCCGTCTATTCTGTTTTCCTCCTTCTCCGTTACTCTCCATTCCAGCGGGTGACTAATATTTTCTACCTCAATTAGCGTCGCGAGTACAAAGAAATAAATAGACATTTGAGGTTCGATTGGAAAGGAAACTGAGAGGCAAACAGTTTGATTAGGGCCATGTGCTTTGCTTAAAATTTCAGCAGAGTGAAAAACACTTTTTTTTTTTTTCCAATACAACCTGGTATTAGTTTTAATCTGCCTCAGTAGGACGAAATAGAGCTATATAAACATATTTGATGAATGTCTCTTTGATGCATCCCTGCAGAAGAAGCCCAGGCTGCTGTGTTTGGTCAGCTCGCACAGGCCTGAGCAGGCATCAGCAGCTGTTTTCACATCAGCTCAACCAGTGTTTTTGCAATCTGGACCTGCTTTATAATAAAAAAAACTAATCAAAATCTCACTTTCTATAATATGCATGAAAAAAAGAGAACACATATTGATTAGATATCTTTAAAGGTGCTGTTAGCTGCAATTTGTTTTACCTTTGCAGAGCTAGGGTAGCCATTTCCTCCTGTTTCCAGTCCTTATGCTAAGCTAAGCTAAGCTAAGCTACATGTCTCCTGACTGTCACATGAGAGTGAGCGCAATCTTATTATTTACATATTTTAGGGTATTTAGCAGAAGCTGTTGTTTAAAGTGACTTACAGTAATTCATACACTGATGGCGGTAGCTTCCATGCAAGGTGCTGACCAGCACATCAGGAGCAGTTTGGGGTTCAGTATCTTGCCCAAGGACACTTTGCCATGCAGACCAGGGGGAATCGAACCAGAGACCTTCCGATAACAAGGCGCTGGCTCTACCCCTGACCCACAGCCACCCATTTACTCTCTGCAAGAAAGCGAATGAGCATAGTTTCCAAAATGTTGGGTTTGTCCTTTAACAGAGTGTTTTGATTTCATGCTGTTGATAATCATATTATAAGTGTATTAAAGATTCCCATTAGCTAACACCATGATGTCAGCTAGTGGAGTCACAAAGAAACCCTTATCTAATCACACCAGAGAAGGAAGTCCCTCCACGCTGACTGTTCAACGAATATGAAGAGTCGGTCTGATGTGAAAACTCATCCGTCGAGAAAAATGGCTCGGCTGCATGAAACTGAATCCTAATGATTTTGCAGTTGTCAGCACTCATGTGTCCTGACGGGCTCCTGATTGAAACAGAATCTGGTAATAACAGTGGTACGAGTGTCTAGCGAGATTAATATAAAACCGGCGCATGTGTTTTCGTTTGGGCTTTTTTGTTTTCGCCGAGGCCCCTGTGCGGTTCTGGAAAGAGCATCACGGGTCCCTCGAACAGCTCGCAGAATTCCTCAGCTGGCGCGATGCGTGGCGTACGCGTGGGCCGCTGTGTTGGGCTCTGACAGCATGACTCAAGAGAAGCTCGGCGAATTAGCGAAATTGTCCTCAGACGCTAAAAATAGTTCCTCTCTGAACTCGTTTCAGCGTTTTGGGACTCATTTGATGTGTGTGTGTGTGTGTGTGTGTGTGTGTGTGTGTCTCCAGAACATGAAAACACATGATCAGCGGTTGAAGAGCCTTACAAACTGCATATTGTGTGTGTGCATTGCGTGTTGACATTATGGGTGTGTTTCAGTGTACATATTGCCTGTGTGTGTGTGTGTGTGGCATATTCTGCCTGGTTTTCTATTGGTTTATAGAGCCACATCAAAGTCTCACCACTTTGGATGAGATTGTCTGCTTTTGTCATTACAAACAAGACCAAAATATGCCGGAGCAAACCTCTACTGTTGTGGTTTCTCACAGATCTCGCTCCAGACTGTACCTCTTTTTTTTTTTCTTTTTTTTTGCGCCAGTGGATGTGAATTGTGGAGGTGTGCTCACACGTCACTGCCAGTTTGCTCTTAGCCGAACGCGTCGAAAGCGAACGGAAAAAAAACTGTTGCAATGCATCACGCTGCTTGTGCCTTTTCTGCTGCCGTAGCCAAGCTTGTCCGAGTGAAAAGGTTCAGAGCTGGAGTCTGGAAAAAGCTCAAAGGAAATAATGATAGCTTAGGGCTGAGTGTAATGGAGTAGAAGGCTATTATGTGAGAAGGAGGGAAGGGGAGGAATCAGTCCGTCTACAGTTGTGGTGGAGTTTGGTGAAAAAACTCAACGCTGGTACCTGCTTTGCTTTATTCTACTCAAAAAGAGATGATGATGCTACCACCTGGAGCTCCAGACGTCTACCTGGCCGCCCCCTCTCGCTGTAGGTTAACCCCCGAACATGCGATGCAAACGGCGGCCGAGCTCGACTTCAAAACAACTCCCGTCTGCGCTCATTAAGCTCTCCTTCTCAGCGTTTAAGAATTCCCATGCGGTTTGAAGCCTTTCCCTAATGAAGCACAATTAAAATGAAAAGAAGGTAATGAAAAATATTTACCCCCAGTCCAATGAAGTGGCTGGTGAAGTTGATGACTCCTCTTAATAAAAGCCATATGCCTGTTCTCATAAAAAGCCTGTTTTTGTGGCGCGGGTTTCTTAGGCGTGAGCGTTCGTGCCAGCGGCTGAATTAACTCCTGACCGTGGGCAGGAGGGTAGTAAGAGGCCGTTTATCAGAAGCAGGAGATCTGTGCGCTCACATTGATTTATGCTGCGGTCCTCACCCATGCCAAATCTCCAGCGGTGATAACCAGCTACCGGACACCGTTAACGTAGATGTAAATCTGCTAAATGAGCCTCTGATTGATGGCGGAGGTGTTTATGGTGGAATCGCTCCGACAAACACGCCAAATAAACTCCATTCTGCGGTGTTTATCTTCTGCGAAGCGCCCTAAAGAAGGTTTACGTTCCGAAAAACATACACGAGGTGGCTCTGATGGGAAGTGAACTGCTGACCTCGGCAGTATTAGAGTCAAACCACAGCCAGATCTTTTTCTCTGCTCAGGAAAAATTTCTCAGAATATTTCCCAGGCAAGCCCGAGTTACTTGAAATGCAAATATGCGCATGAAAAGTGAAATATGCTCCTCCGCCACAAACAGATGACATGAGGAAGACCGGGGGCTGGAAAGTAGTTTGGACAGTGAAATGATGCAGTGGAAACTACTGCCACAGACCAGGGTCAAGCCTCTAAATCACACTTTATCTTACATAACCTTCATCGAAATCTTACACGAAGGTTTAGCCACCTGAGCTTAACTCTTACGGACATCTTCATGTGACAACAGCCGTGGGAAAGTGGTCATCCTTCACAAGAGACACAATCTGCTCCTTTTAAGAAAAGCCAGAGGCAAATCTTTTTATGTCTTTCAGGATTTTTTTTCCCCCTGAAATGAACACAGTCTCTTTTTAAATGCAAATATGTGCATTCTGAAACTCCACCACTAATGGTTGACATGCAGGAGACGGCACTAGAAGCAGGATGCAGTTTGACAGCGGAGCGGTGTAATGGAAACTTCTGCCAGCGACTGGGGTCAAATACATATTCAGGGGGGTTTAGTTTTCCCTTTTTTTTACTCACCATTCACCAAAATCTTGCTCCGATTCTTACCAAAGCTCTAGTCACCTAAACTAAAAAGTGGAAACAGACAACGCTTTTCCCCTCCCAGCATTTCCGAGCAGCACTATTGTTGGCTCGGCGCTGTCATAAAAACAGCTGATGGCTTTCCTTTTTCCACAGAGTCGCAAACAACAACACAGGACAAAAACACGAGTTCGGGATCCAATCTACATACAGATGGATGTCATCATTCTATAGCTCTGACAGTGTGCAATCAACGTTCACTTCACAACAATAAGTTGAGTAAACCATGACATTGTGAACGCACAGGATTAACTCTGACCATCAGGAGACTGAAGGCCAGTCTTTCTTTTTGTTTATGACCAGATTCATACAGACATTTCCAACAGCTTCTGCTTTACTTCTGTGTTTTCGGCTAATGAGAAAATGTTACCCTGCTAGCAAGCGAAACTAAGGTGAACATTACATGCTAAACATCGGCATGTTAGCATTATAATTGTGAGCGTTTAGCGTGCTGTGGTAAAAATGTATCCCTGCCTAAGTGGAGCCTCACAGAGCTGCGAGCGTGGCTGTAACTTAAAGACACAATCTGTGAAATTTGACAAAGTTTTAACAGTAAGAGAGACCCGTGTTGTTGTTGTTTCTGCTCCTCCTTCTGAGATCTGAGTTGTTTCTTTTAAATGCGTCACTTGACCAAAGAAGATAATCTTGATCTGTGGCTGCGATGTCGCTGTCCTAACATATCAGAGATCTCCCCGAGGACGTGCGTTAGACTACATGAGAAGCTGTGGTACCGTAATTCTGTCAGATGGGACTTGTTGAGAAAACAGAGAGGAACTGGCCAGACGGATCTTATGTCAACATGACGTTCCCGTGGTCTAGAAATGCCGTGACATTCCCACGATTGCGTCTACCAGAGGGGGCTCACAACGCTGCCCTGCTGAACTTGTGTTCATTTCTAACGGGATATTTTTAAGAGGAAAAAAAAAAAAAGAAAAAAAAAAGCGCGCTCCCTTTTGCTCCCTGAGAGCCTAACAGGGTCCCCGTGCCGACGCGTTCTCTTGGGCCGATGCGCTGATCGGATCCAGATGCTGCTGAAGTGTGGAAGGGGACAGCAGAGGAGTGTGCGGGCTTCACTGCAGCACTGATTGATAGGGGTCAACATGGAGTTGAGAGTCACGTTTCTTGACTCCGATCCCTCCCTCTCTCTCTCGTTGTCTGTCTCTTTTACGCTCTCGCTCTACCCCATCCATCCATCCTTGCCTGCTGTCAGGTCGTCTCCTGATGCCTGTGTTTTATGCGCCCTGTTGAGACGGCGTGGAGCTCGGCGGGGCGCAGACAGCGGTGCGCTCCACGTCTGGCTCGCTGCCTCACCTCCGCTGAGCCATTAATGAACTCTTTTACAGTCAGGGGCTGGATCTCAAACCGCAATTTACAGGCACCGAGAACCAGTTTTCAATGAATCTCTCTATCCGACCTGCTGTGAGACGTTAATTATAGTAAATAAAAACAAACAATTAATGTAAATCTCTAGCTGAGAGTAAGAATGGAACTTTTTTCCAACTGTGTGTGCAACATTTTCCACTTTACATTTGCCTCAGAGAGCTCCACACAGTTACTGCCGTGTCCAAGCCGCTCGTATTTTTCACCTCATTTTTCACTTCACCTTCAAAAAACACTCTACTTTAGTCGGGACTTATAAACAAAAACACCACCTCCTCCGCGCAGCCTAAACAAAGCATTAAGCGCTCGTGTTTTTCTTGCAGAACCAGACTGTTTTGCATCGTAATAATATTGCTCTTAGTGTGTCCGCCTCCTGTATTTCCCCCCCTCCTCATAACAATAAGAATATGTTTGTGCCCTGTGCCGCCTCCGCTGAAATGTTTGGGTTCTTACGTCCCTCAGTGAGTGTCTGTCCTTTGTTCCCTCAGGACCATGCCGACTCTGCAGAGCTCCGTCGTCCTGCTGCTTCTGAGCTTCCTGGTCGGCCTGAGCTTCTCCCTGAACCCAAGAGACCCGAATGTGTGCAGCCTGTGGGAGAGGTGAGGCCCGTCCGACTGTGACAAACAAATACATGTCGCTGTGGTTGTATCCAATCAAAACATCTTCTCATGCGGCGCTGCGTACATACTGCCGAGGGTTTACTTTACGGTTCAACAGGATGCACGGGGGTCGAGGCATTCATTCGTCACATCGTGAAAAAGAAAACTTAAAAGAAAGAAAACAGCTTCACTGTGATTTATACATTGCCATCTCTACTGTAGATCCATCATACATGGCTTAAAAGAATTACAGATTTCCATTTTCCCTGACTGTCAATGATGTGTCACAATGTGTGTTTGTTGTCCTTTGCTGCAGCTTCACCACCTCGGTGAAAGAGTCGTACTCGCATCCTTACGACCACGTGACAGAGGAGCCCTGCTCGGACCCGCGGACCTCCTACAGATGCACGCGCCACAGGTAGAAGCAGACTGGTGACTCACTTCCTGTTGGGTATCGCTTCCTGTTCCTGTCAGTGGGGGGTCAGAGCGTCCTGTCTGACCGTGTTATTCTTTCAGGATCACCTACAAGACGGCCTACAGGCAGGCGGTGAAGACCGACTACCGCAAGAGGTACCAGTGCTGTCCGGGCTATTACGAGAGCAGAGACAAATGTGTCCGTAAGTATTTATGGAAACAATTTAACAGTCCGGTCGCCGGTGTGTTGTTTTTTTTTCATTACTGAGACTGACAGCAGGAAAGCTAAAAGTAAAACAGAGGAGGGGAAGAGGAAAAGGTTTGGCAAGACTCAGTCATGATCCACAGGGAATCATCAGAGTCCAATGAGGCTTTACACGCCGTCAACACAGCTTCAGATTTATCACCGTGGAAAAAGCCAGTTTGAGCCCAAATTGTCTCTCTGTCAGGTACCAAACCCTCTCAGGTGCTGTATACAAAGCCTTCAGGGTCGTAGTCAGGATTTCAGGAAAGTGAGGTTGTAAGTCAAAGTAAATCCTCTGTCCTACTCCTGAAATTACTTTTTCCTAGCCACCAAAATGAATTACAGTGTTTTAATCCTTAGTTATGAATTATTCAGTCTTGAGCTTTTATTTTATTTATTATGAAATTAAAATTCTGATTGGGAAAAACCTGCGTTCTTTGATTTATTTATTTTTTGGTTTAAGATAAGATAGATGATCCCCTGCAGGAGAAATTCAATTTGACACAAGGGAACAAATAATAGCAAAAAGTAGTGTGGGTAGGAGTTGACAAAGAGAAAAAATAGAATAGCATAAAACAAAAATATACTAAAATAAAAGAGATGAATGTAATAATAATAGGCTATGATCCATCTGTTGTCCCTGGACAGATGTTACAAAGTCTCACAAGTAAATAGAATACGTTTTAAATTACATTCATGAACATGGAGAGCAACCTAAATGCATTTCATTTTTGTGGCTTAAAAGTCCTCAAATCTAAAATCTGTGCATTCTAAAAATTGCTGAAATCAACCCATGAAATGTCCACAAAATACAACTCTTTATTTATAGAACAAACACGTCTACTCAGTTGTTAAAAAGCCCAAATTCCAAGAAAACACACTGAGGACACAACCTCAATGATAGCTACAGCCCCGTCCCACCCATGGGTGTGGCTGTAACCCCACGGTCAGCACACACCTCCAAGTCAGACAATCCAAACAATATAAGCAGAACATTGAACTAACACGTGTATAAACACATTTATGAGCCACTTTGGGTTTTTAGATATTTTTCTAATGTAATAAAATGGAAATTTAACAGCGAGTGGAGCGTCCCGGGGGGAATTTAATCTGTTTATTTCCAATTTCTCACAGTTTCTGGTTCCATTTAAAACCCCTGAAAGCACAGTTCTTTGTTCGCAGATGAAAATTATCTTTTCGCAGGCTTGATGTTGAAAGTCAGCGTCGCACAATAGAGCCATAGGTGAACATGAGAAGGAGTCCCTGGCTAACACAAATGATGCTGGCAGAATGCAGCCGGCTGTGATCCAGTGAAAGACCCAAATGAACGCTACGGTTGTGATCTGCATGTGAAGCGATGTTAGAGAAGAAGACAATCACATCTCTGACTCAGATTCTCATAATTGACAGTGAGGGGTTGTTTTTTTTTTTTTTTCTTTCCATGCAACGTGCTTAGTCAATATGAGGAGCGCATGACACTGGAATTACCACAATTATAGGTTAGTTACCACTCGGGCTTCTCATGCTGAACATTCACAGTATGTTCTGGCTGTACGAGCTGGAACTCTGGCTAAACTAAACTTTGTGTTGCTGACACTGTGAAAAAAAAAAACCTCATACTCCCATTTTTCGTAATTCGCATATTTTCACTTCAGTTCAAGAATCTTACATCATTTCATCACCGAAGCAGCTGTTCCTGATGAAGTCAGAGGTGTGGCACTGCTGCCTGTACAGCTCAGGGAAGAGCAACACTGACTGCATCATATTACCAATATCATGGAGGGAATTCATAAGATGACACTGATACCAACGCCGTTATTTCTGATTTGTTGATTATTTACCGATTTCCTTATGAATTCTTGATCAAGACTGGGCAAGTCGAGCTGTAGTGATAGTCTGTCATCATCTGAAATGGATAAAATTAGGGTATATTTGTACAGCATTTGTTTTAATTTTGGAAAGAAATCTGCAAAGCCAGCCTGTGTGGCGCTAATGATTTATAACACAAGATATTTATCCTCGTAGTCGGTAGCAAAATGTTCTGCTCGGTTGGGTGCGGTGGCATTTCTGGAATTTAAAGTGGCAATATTCAAGATTTTTCTAATTGAAAACATCATCGACAGAATAAATACATAGCAGTTTTGACATTTTGATGTCTATGTTTTGTTGTGCAGAGAAATCTACTGAAGTTAGCATGCTAACCAGCTAGCCCCGACCCCTCCGCTTCAAAGCTCCAGTGCTAGCGGTGTAAAGACTAAAGCCTGGTTTATGCTTCTGCGTCGCGGCGACGGCGTAGCTACGTCGTCGACCCTACGCCGTCATTGAGCATTCAAAGTTCTGCGTCGAGGGAACGCCAAGTTGCTAGGGGGGTGTGGCTGTGTCTTTGTTTGGTTTCGGGGGGTTCATATCGGAATCCTTGGTTTTCTTCCGGTCAGACAGTAAACAATGGCAACTGAGATGGAGCGGGTGTTTTTGGAAATGGAGCTCGTGGATATTGAACAACAAATGCTGTTATTACAAATGTTGAAGCGCAGGCGACGCAGAAGAAGAAGCAACTGCCTGAAATGACGTTCTGAGCGGACCAATCACAGTCCTTGCCGTTCGTGTCTCGACGTGTCGACGTGACTAGCTACGCCGTCGCCGCGATGCAGAAGCATAAATCAGGCTTAACACTCTCCTGTTCCCTGAGCTACCAGTCCGAACCGCTAGCTGCTCGACAAACCGAGCTATAGCAGCAGCTACAGTTAGCAGTAACTCTGGTGGCTAATGGCATTAACACTAATGATGTCTGTATGTGTTTAAGTGATCGAGTTCCAGTGATCATGCGTCACTGACACTGAGGCTGGGCACAATATATGATATACAGTGTATTGTTATCATATGTTCTTCTTGCCTAATTGATCAGAAATCTCAGAGAGTTAGTCTTTTCTACTAATAGTCGTCCCTAGAATATTGTAGCAACAACGATATTGAACTGTTTGGACCGTTTCTTCTTCTCCACCTCGACTCTTGTTTGACGTCACTGTCAGATTAAAACAGTCGATAAGCTCAGAGGAATACGCTTCCCATGGATCGGACCATTTGGAACTGGTTGTCAAAGGTTCCTGCTCTTGATTCCCATCCCTTATATCATCAGTGTTACAACACAAGGCCCAGTGTTGCTTCATGAAGTCTAGACTGATGCAGCCAAAGCTCCTTCTAAATATTCTGAAGCCTTTTATTAAATATAAAGTTGTTCAAAACAAGTGAGGCCTTCAGATGTCAGGTCCGGACTTATTTTAATGGAGTAAAGTGACGAGTTTGTCTTCAGATTTCACTCATTTCATCAGTTCTTGTTGTATTTTAGACGCTTTGATCAGATATTTATTTAGTTTTTGTTGTACTCTCTTCTAACATTTGGGGGATCCATCGTGGAAATAAATGTCCTGACTTCAACATGTTGTCCTTTGGATCCAGTGTGTTTTGTGGATCCATAAATAAATCAAAATCAACTGTGTTTGAAGGGGAAACAGTCCTACATGTGGGTTTGATCGGTGACTCAGTTGGGACCGTGATCTCACCCCAACAAACTCAACTTCTTCGTGTATCTTCACTGATCACAAACTGAACATCAATCCTAATCTGAATTTAAGTGCTCTCACTTGAAAGTTAAATGTCATTTTAATGCATTTCACAATAAATGAGTGCAGTAGTTGAAATAAACAGCGAACTAATTGTTCTCGTCTGAAAAATACCAAACTGATGCAGCTGTCAACAGCTCGCTGACGCGCTTGTTATTGCTGACAGTCAGCGGCGACTTGTATAAATAAAGTGAAACCGTACTCCGCCTCACATGGGTTGAGAAAATTCTACCTTAGCTTCGCAAACCTTCTCATGCGCCACCGGGTGATCTCACAGACGGAGGATGGTAATAACAAGGTCCCTGCGCTTTGTGCTTGGAATACTGTCATTTAGGAGATAAATGTTTTTCGTTCCGCGGCGGTAATATGCATTTTGGTTTGTTTGTTGTTGAGGCACCTTCTGCGGCAGCCTCATGCGCCACTGCAGGCTTGTGTGTGTGTGTGTGTGTGTGTGTGTGTGTGTGAGAGTGTGTGTCTATGTGTAGGTTTTTTTGTTGTAGTCAAACAAAAGAGCCCACTAATCGCTGTTTTGACTTTTGTAATTGAAATATCTCTGCAGTGTGTCATCTGTCACTCCTCCTAAACCCACTTTCTGTACAGTGGTTTTTTTTTATTTTTAAACACAAATGATTACCCTCGACCAAACTTCCCTCCTCCATTCGATGACAAGTTGACCTTTTTTCCCGGATCCCCTAAAAATCTCCAGCCTCCAGTTTTCACACACCTTCGACTGGAGGGGAGAATACAATCAGTGACATCACCATTTATTGTGTTTCGGATGAGGAGAAGATAAGTGTGCGTATACGGCGTGTGGTTCTTTGGCTTGTGTTCAGAAAAACACTTCTAGTGAAACAAAAAAAATGAGGAGATCTCTGGCAGAGTTATGAGTCTTCAGTCATAAATGCAAGTTTGAATTAACTTAATTAATAGCAGAACCATTTACGATGTTGGCAAACACACAGCTCTCTGCGGGAGGAAGCTCCTCGACAGTGTGAATGGTATCTAACACGCTGGTGCTCTCAGCTGTATGGCTGAGCCCAGCAGTCGGCTGGCAGCCTCCACGCTGTTTATTATGGGTGGAATACATTTAGAAGGAAAGAATGCAGCTCAGTTGAATATGCTTTTGATTGAATAAAAAAAAAAAAACTGCCTTGAAATGGTGCACAAATAGATTTAACAGGCCGATGGTGTTTATTAATAATAAAAAGTGGCTTAAGTCCACACATACTGTACTTCACTCAAGAAGGAGTACAGATACGTGTGTAGAAAAACACTCTGGTGAAAGAAGAACCAGTGATTCAAGTTCTTTCGTCAAGTAAAAGTAATAAAGTACAGACTCTGAAGTGAAAATTATTCCTCTGCAGAACATTTCTCTCTGCCATTTCTGTGCAAAGTTAACTGAACTTCACTTCGTGTTAATTTAAATCAAAGACTATTAAACTTAAAGGTAAAATCAGGAGGATTTGTCTGAGCTGGTCGTAAACACACCAGTCAAATAACGACATTTTGGGTTGATAAAGCGCCCAGAGCTGCAACAAACTGAGACTGTAAGAAAATCTGCAGATATGACACACTAACACACCTTTTCTCCTTATTCTCCTCATTCCAGTCAGTCGTTTTTTGTCTTGTAACGTCTTATTGTGGGTGGAATACATTTAGAAGGAAAGAATGCAGCTCAGTTGAATAGACTTTTGATTGAATTAAAAAAAAAAACTGCCTTGAAATGGTGCACAAATAGATTTAACAGGCCGACGGTGTTTATTAATAATAAGAAGTGGCTTAAGTCCACACATACTGTACTTCACTCAAGAAGGAGTACAGATACGTGTGTAGAAAAACACTCTGGTGAAAGTAGAACCAGTGATTCAAGTTCTTTAGTCAAGTAAAAGTAATAAAGTACAGACTCTGAAGTGAAAATTATCCCTCTGCAGGACATTTCTCTCTGCCATTTCTGTGCAAAGTTAACTGAACTTCACTTCATGTTAACTTAAATCAAAGACTATTAAACTTAAAGGTAAAATCAGGAGGATTTGTCTGAGCTGGTCGTAAACACACCAGTCAAATAACGACATTTTGGGTTGATAAAGCGCCCCGAGCTGCAACAAACTGAGACTGTAAGAAAATCTGCAGATATGACACACTAACACACCTTTTCTCCTCATTCTCCTCATTCCAGTCAGTCGTTTTTGGTCTTGTAACGTGTTTTGGTTTATCTTGCTGCCATCAGTCACTTTCACTGTTGGGAGGGTGATGTGCAGTGATGCCAAATTAAAGTAATTCCCCTCAAATGCAGTGAAACTAAAAGTAATGAGTGTGTTTTGAAAATGTCAGGAGAAGAAAGTACAGATATGTGTTCAAATGTAGGGAGGAATAGTAAAATGGTTTCAGAAAAATTAGGACTCATTAGAAACAAACATTTCTGCAGCATGTTCTCGCTTCATGTTAGACAATTAAGACACATGATTAGTTCCTTGTGAATGTTATGGAAAGTAAATATGTTGAAGTAATTTGAAGTGATACGTTCATTCAATTTTCTCACTGGTTTGGTTATAATGAAACCAACACAGAGAACATATGAGTATAACAGGAAACAGCAAAGTCGACTGAGGTTTATCCGGTCACCAAACTTGCTCAACTGCTATTGGAGCACGGAGAGAAAATGTGCGGGAATCTGGACGGGTCGGTTACTCTTGAGAAATATTTCTCTTTATTCTCGCCCCAAACACTGAAATGGAATATCCGCCCCGGGGTTATTGGGCTGTGGGGGTAACACACAACGTGACTGAGCCAAGTAGGACCAACAACGCTGGGAACTAATGGTGGTTCAATCTGGCTTGCAGTCGGTTCAGTTTTGAGAGGCTTCGCTGACATGAAGAACAGACGTTAGCATCGCCAAAACGAGTGTGCAACGAAATACAACTAATAGAAATGAAAATACAGATAAGTAAAACATTAGAGTTGACCAAAAGCTAATAAAAATGAGGGAGGAACTATAAACACTGCAATTCTTTTTAATGGGTTTGTTTGTTTGTTTGCTTGCTTGTGTGTGTTTGTGTGTTTGTTTCCCGTCTTTGCCGTGCAGCAGTGTCGGACACCTTGGCTGTGCTGCTGCTACCGAACACTTGAACTTTTTCCTCCACAAAGCGAGGTCTGTTATTAAAAAAAAAAGTGTGTTTCTCATCAACAGCTCGCTGCACCAAGGAGTGTGTCCACGGTCGATGTGTCGCTCCGGACCGCTGCCAGTGCGAGGGAGGCTGGCGAGGCGACGACTGTTCCAGCGGTATGAATCAGCCTTTTTTCCCCCCTCCTCGCTCGCAGACATTTCCTCACTCTCCCTCTCTCGTTTTGCTTTTTCCTCCCATCGCTTTCTCCCTCTCTCGCTGTCTCTTCAGGTACACACACATACGCACAAGTAAAACATCCACACACACACACAACAGGAAATGACAACTGGCCAGTAGTCAAGTGGCTGATCTTCACACACACACACACACACGTACACAACGCTCCATCTCACGCTGAACGCCTTTTCCAATGGAAACATCAAGGGAGCATTACCGCATGCACAGCAGTGAGTCATCACTGTCAGCCTCCGTCCAGAAAAACAGTTTACGGGACCTGAAGGACGGCGAGCTGCACCTCCACCTCTCCCTCACGGTTACCTCGCAACGTTAATGAGCACAATAGCTCCATTTTTTCTAGCAGCTTTCCTAAATAAACGAGTAAAACAATCAGATTTAATAAAAGTGAACACGCCTGCTCCAACGAATATGTAACAAAATAGCACGGGAGCGATAAGTCACGACTTTAAGACCGTGTGATATACTGAAAGGAGCCAACGTCAATAAAAAGAGAGTTAAGGCGGACGTTAAAATGGCTCCTTTTACCAGTTATGACTTCTTCTACGAACCCAAAGTCAGCAGAAAGGTTATATAATAGTTATTCAAGGCACCGGCTCGGAGCGGTGAATCAAACCCAGTTCGTCGTCTCTGAAATCTCCTCAAAATTCGATCGTCCAAACAAGAAGGCGAGTGTGAAACCAGAACCATATTTCGCGGGGCTGCTGTTGCCCTCATTGAAATGAAAGTTTTTTTCCACTACCTCCAGCCCGTTTTCATGGCAGTCAGCTGGGTCAATAGTACACAGCCATCCTCCGTTTTCCCCTCCCTTCTGCAGAGAGAGGGAATTAGCTTTAACGGGTAGCGGTTGATGTCCTGACAGGGGGATGATGGGAAGGGGAAATGGAAAATGTTACCCTACTCTCTTTCTCTTGCATGGCTCGGCTCTCTGCGTCTCCCCTTACACTCCCTCCTTCTCTCCCCTAAACCTCGCTTTCAATTTTTTTTTCCTTCTTCTTTGTTTTCACAAGTTCACTCTGCTCCTTTTCTCTTCTTCCACTCCTCCTCCTCGTCCTCCTCCTCTCTCCAGCCTTGGCCTCACCGTATCGTCCTATAATGGAGTCGTTCTGGCAGGACGGGCCTTACACTTCCTGGATGCCTGTGTGTTGAGCTATCTAAGTATGGGAAAGAGGAGAGGAGCCTGAGGTTTTTCGTACTGAACTCTCTTCGGACTGGTTGCCCATGAATATAGAGAAAAGGGGAGCGGAGGGAGAAGAACACCCGATACTATAAGAGGGGAGGAAAAAGGGGGAATATATTAGTAATGGCACTGATGGAGGTAAAAGAAACGCACGAGTGAGGCTCGATGAAAGCTATAAAATCTCATGTTTAAGTATTTTTTTCTCCTGACGTTCGTGAGCTTCCGGAGCAGATTCTGACCCGGAGAGCTCGAATCAAAAAAACGATTAGCGAGGGACGGTCGGACGCCCAGGAGATTATGTGGACTTTGAGAATTGTTCAAGTGCTGGTTTGGGTTTTACTTTGCGTCCGGAGGGAAAGGAAGAATGTTCCCACCATATCTGAGTGCATTCCTCATAACAAGGGGCAGCCAAGAGATGCCAGGTCTGAAGTGCGTGTTAATCAGTGGGTTTACATGCACACAGCAGCACTGATACTGGTTTGTATCACTGCTCGTGTCATGTTGATGATACTCGGGATACATTTTCACCCGAGGGCATGAATTTCTGCTCGTTTTCAAGGTGTCAGAAGGCCTAAATTCACGGTGACGACAAACTGCAGTGATGAAACGCAGCAAGATTTTAGAAAGGAAGGAAATTACAAGGACGAATAACAAAACGAACTGACAAGTCACTTTGTTTTGGTCTTTTGAAAGCCGAAAACTAACCGCGGATCAGAGGAGTAACTAAGTTTATCTGACATGAAGTGAAGCCGGAACAGAAGCTTCTTTTTTTTTTTTTTTTAGCATTAACCTTGAAACAAAATAAAGGATTTTCCCCAAAGTTTGATTCAATGCCATTGCAAATTTTGTTTAAAATACATTCTAAAAAAATAACATTAAATGTTTTTGACTAAATTAGCAACAATCATTCAGTTCACATTAAAAAAAAATCATTGATATCTTAGTTGTTAGGACTCAGTGGATTCTGATTGAAATACGTAACGTTGGTGACTTTTCTTTCTGCCTTAATCCAAATCTTTTGACAGAATATTGTTTGTTCATGTTGGATCTCACATCTGATAGGAAGAAGCTGATTGAGAAAAAAGGTTTTCTGGGTTTGATCTGGTTAGCTGTAGCTTAGGAGGTAGAGCGGGTCATCTAGTAATCAGAAGGTCGCCGGTTCGAATCCCTGGCTCCCCCTGGCTGCATGTCAGAGTATCCTTGTGTAAGATACTGAACCCCAAATGTTCTCCTGATGAGCTGTTGGCACCTTGCATGGCGGCCTCTGCCATCAGTGTGTGAACGTGACAAAGTGTTGTAAAGTCCATTTCCATTTAACTTGCTAATCCAGAACACACCCTGATATTCCGTTGTGTTATCTGCTTTTAATTAGTTTTCTAAAACATCACTTTGTTTTGCACAATTGGTACGCAAAATATTATGTTCCGATACGTCGGCCTGTTTACGAGGGGTCGCGGTCTACGCTTCAGGGCGACTGCGTCTTTGTTGTGTCACTGTGATAAATAATCAAACGTGCGGTCGCTCGCTTCTATGCACAGATGCAAATGCTTAGACGGAAAACTGGCCATGAAAACGTTTTTTTTTTTTTTTTTTGAGGGTCAAATGTTAAACTCCTTGCAATTTTCCGTGACCGAGATTGAATCAAAGTGAGGCTTGAGATAAATGTTTGATGAAGGCGACCGAACTCAGCAGCACGAGCGGAGAGAAGCTTTGCTCTCGAGGATGTGTGTTTACGCGCAGATAAACAAACAGATGGGGGAAGAGTTTTGATATCCATCAGCAGACGGCTTCAGCTCTGCCGGCTGGTTCGCTCCAAAAAGAATCACACGTCCACTCTGGTAAATTTCACCCGTTCACTCATCTACTGTCTGGAAGCATCAGCCCTGCGGACCCTTTCGGTAAATCTCCCTCCCTCCTGTCCTGGAGAATGTCTGTGTAAACATAATCGCTGCTCCAGCTGAGTTTCTCATTACTCAAACGTGACACACTCCTGCAGAACACCCCCTCCTCCAAATGCCCACACGGAGAAACAAGTGGAGTTATGATTCGGTTAAACAAAGGAGGCGGGGGTCCTGCTCCAACTTAGTGCAGTAAACACTGCAGGCCGAGGTAGTATGCTCAGCTCCAGGCCAAATTTGGCTTTACTCTACTCTCTGTAATTGTTGTCAAAGCGGTCCTTGTACTCTTCAAAAGCTGTGGCGGGGCATACGTTCAGCAGAGGGAAAAGGTAGGGGGGGGGGGGGAACGCGGAGCTCCGGCTTTTCGGTGCTTGAATGTCTGAAGCAGTGGCGTGCGCAGACTTTTTGAAGGGCAGGGGCGAAAAGAAGGGCACTTTAGCGCGCGTTTTGGCTCCCAAGATGGCACTTTAGCACGCGTTTTGGCTTCCAAGAGGGCACTTTAGCGCGTGTTTTGGCTCCCAAGAGGGCAGTTTATCATGTTCTAACCAGCCAAGGAGGCAGTTTAGTGTGTTTTGCCAACCAAGAGGGCACTTTGGCACGCTTTTTTGGCTCTCAGGAGGGCACTTTAGCGTGCATTTTGGCTCTCAGGAGGGCACTTTAGCGCACGTTTTGGCTCTCAGGAGGGCACTTTAGCGCGCGTTTTTCAACAATTGGGCCACGAGGGGGGGCGACTGTCCCCCCTGCCCCCCCCCTTGTGCACATCACTGGTCTGAAGGATGATTCACGGAGGTCAGCATGAAATTGTTGGAATTGTTTTTCAGCCTGAGAGAAGATAACTGAAGCCCGGCCACGAGTTACGTCAGCGCGATTGGGTGTCGCATTCTCTCGATTGGTGTCCAAAGTTCGAGACAGGGGCGAAGTTATTGATGAGAAATCTGAAGAATGCACCCTTGACCAATCCGGGTTCTCACAACACGACCCAGTGGACTGAGATCTCTTCATCAGTGAACTGAAATCCAAACCTTGTGTGAACCTCCGCTGCCCGCTAACCCCCCTCCTCCGCCGGAGCCGATCCTCAGGCTTCTGTAGAATTAACCATTCAGAAACCCCTCCGTCCTGTGAGCTCCATGCAAATCTCCCTGCCAGTTCCAAATTATTTGCCGGTAATATAACACTCCAGTGCTAAACGGGAGGATTTGGTTGTGGAAGCATGCGTGGAAGAGGCAGTGCTTCGTGTCATCCCCTCCTCGTTCCTCTCTCTCTGCATTTAATCAGATTTGTTTTCTGTTTAGCTGTTTTTTTTAATGACATCATATATTACTGTAAGCGCGCACCACAGTGTATGGAGGAGGCAAAACTGCGTGAGGGAAAACAGAAGGGACGCAGAACGATCACGCAGGCTTCAATAATCATGAGTAATCGTATTTTGCTTCGGTGTGTTTTTCTTATTTCATTTCCAGCATCAGCAGAGCAGGTTTGACTCAGTGTTTAGAATAGAGGGCAAGTTACTGGAAGCTGACTGGCAGTCGCTGGAAAATGTGGGCAGTCAAAGTGAGAACATCCCTGGTGTGAGTGTGGGTCGCTGTTTAACTGCAGGAGTAAAGTCTGTTCTGGAAAAAAAGAAACCTGTATAAATAAAGTTTTAAACAGTGAGGAGATGCCCAATGTAAACACGGGTGGTAGTGTTTGATTGACATTGGATCCATTTTTCCAGATGGTATTTTTCTCCTCTTCAAAACCGAATCGAGTAGAGACAAATAAATAAAACCGAAGCAAATCACATAAACAAAAGTCAAATTTGCACGAATAAACCAGACGAATTCGAGTCTGGATCAATCAACAGTGTTTCCTGTTACCTTCCAGCCTGCGATGACAAACACTGGGGGCCAGGCTGCAGTCTGCAGTGCAAGTGTCAGAACGGAGCCCTCTGCGATCCCGTCAAGGGGGCGTGTCAGTGTCCTCCGGGCTTCATCGGACGCTACTGCGAGGACTCCTGTCCCGCCGGCACCTTCGGGAAGGGCTGTCTGCAGAGGTGCAAGTGTGGGACCGGAGGATCCTGCGATAGAGCGACCGGAGAGTGCGTGTGTCGGGACGGATTCACAGGGACTTTGTAAGTGCACACAAATAAATACATATTAAAAGGATTCATAATTTCCATAAACATGGTCTGGATATGAGTCTGGAGTCTGTTGGGAGGGGACAACGTTTTGGTAGCTGAAGCATTCTGGTTCCCGCATGTTGTCTGTGTTCAATCGACAAATCAAGCTTGAGCAGAACCAGAGGAAGAGCGCCGGGCTCCGAAGTCACAGCGGCTAAACTGTCTAATCACAACAACATGTGATGCACAGGGGCCTAAAAAGACTTTTCCCATAAACTTACATTGTGAAAAAGACATTTTTTTAGCATCACAACCCACGAAATCATAATACGAGTCATTTGGTCCGATAAAATTTGGAATATCCATAAAAAGCCACAAGATGAAGTCCTTTAATCTTTATTCAAGTTAGCCAGGTGCTAACCCTTAACCTCTTGTGAGGACAATTAGGAAGATTGGCTATCATGTGAGCATTAATTAGCTTTTTATTCATTAGAAAAATAATAAGAATCTGGATTCATATGCAGATGTGAGCAGAAATTTCACCTCCAGCTCCATTTTCACGTCTCTAGTTGCCACCCCGACTTTAAACGCTGGTCCACGTATGACAGATGAAGTCATCGCCACTGTCAGACGATGGCTATTAACTAAAAATCTGGAATAATTATATCATTCTGGAGCGGTTTGACAGTTCTAATATTTATATCATGGACAGATTATTTTCAGTTAAACTGCCAAAATATTTAATTGGTCCTTCAAAGAGCAACTGGGGCTCAAAGTGGTGATCCAGCTGACACGAACATCTGTAGAGTCACACCGCTGGTGTACCCACAAACTGACACAACCTCCTGTTCAGTATGTACAGTTAATTAGTTCACTAAGGAGACACTTGACACCTCGCTTCATTACACATCGTTTCATTACGCTTAAGTTCATTAGCTTTATTTTTCCCAGGGGTTCTGTCAGATCTGTCAGGTTCTTACCATGTTATTTGTTTCCACAACTTAATTTAAGAAAGAAAACAGACCCTGCTGTACTATACTATAATCCATGAGTCATCTGTTACGCCCTGTTTTAGATGCCCCTGAGGATGAGTAGGCAATAAAAATTCCTCCCCACTAGATATTAGTGGAAACTCTCACACTGCCAATGTGAAAGCACAACACGCCACTTTGAGCTAAATAAAACGGAGGCTTGGCAATTCTCATTATGGGCTAAAGCTCCTTGATGAATAGTGTATATCTGAAGTCGGTCCGTGTTATTACACCTCAAGGGTGTTTTAGAAAATATAATATCCCAAAAATGAATTGTACAACAGGTAGTTTGAGCCAAGAAACCCGATTGGTGGAGGAGACGTTCCAGCTGTGCTGATGATTCCCACAAAGCTGTTCTAATGCCAAGTCTCGGAGAGCTACTGTCGGTTTATTCTCCTGATCCATCTTTTCTTTTTTTATCTACGTTCACTGCTACTTTTCTTCGGAGTAGCTCAGCAGAATTTAATAATGATGTATGAACAGTTAAATGTCGTCCGTGAGGTCATAATTTCTGCATACGACTGCTTTAGAGTTGCAAGATTTACAGACTATTGAGCTTCGAAAGTGGTGACATCAATATTCAACACTGGTGTTCAGTGCAGGAAGAAGTACAAGGATCATCTAAGTGAATAAAAGTAGCAGCGCTTTAGTGTAAAAAATATACTGTTACAAGCAAAAGTCCATTATAGTCCATCAATTATCAACATTTTATATGACTGGCTTAAGATTATTGATGCATTAATGCTGCAACATTTCATATTTTTATCTTTTTCATTTATTGTTGGGGAGCTGACAAGTTTTATTGTAATCTATAATATATTCACCGTCAAATAAATGTCACAGGGATGTAAGATGGGCCGATGTTTGTGTTGTTCTTATCAATTTTGTGGCACAGAAACTATTATAGAGAAAAACAGCTGAACTCTTTTAAAGTGATTGAGCTTTTCTTTACACTTCATTTTCCTGAAAAAAGTACAAGTTTGATCATATAAATATATGAAACAGCTTCTCATATGACCTTCTTTCATCCACAATCATATATTTAAGAGCTTCTTAAGCCCACGATACAACTACCTACTCAATGATAAGGATTTTTTTGTATAAACAAAGCATCAAAAACTGATGACAAGGATGTCACGAGCCAGTAGACTACACATTTTTAAAAAGTTTACTTCTTTCAGAGTAAGGTTCACTATTAGATTTACGTCGTACGACCTCGAAGGTTTCAGCAACCTTAAATTATAAGTCTGCTTTACTTTACTTGGTATTTTGAGGTAATCTGTTTCCTCAATTTTCTGAGAGGAAAGTCACTTTGTCAGATTTTACGGTGAAGCTCATAAATGTGAGCCAGCGCGAA